>NC_092807.1:126383291-127583291 GCF_040954645.1 Diabrotica undecimpunctata
TTTATATTTTTCCATAACGATTTCGCTGAATTCGATTCTTCTATCAAAGTCATCTTCTAATAGCTCTGGGCCAGGTGTACTTCGAATAGATGCCACTTCTCATTTTTTAGCACTCTTATAACAGTTGATTGGTGAACATTATTATTTAGTGGGACCTGCCTAGAACTGGTATGGGATTTTCTTGAAACGCCAGTACAACGTCCAGTTTCTTGGCTTCGGATATTGATTTTCTACCACTTCTGGGAAGATCTTTTACATGGCCCGTTTTTCTGATTTCTTTTTTTTCAATTTTACTTACTGTTGATTGGGTAATTGGTTCGCGATTGGGGTATTTAGCATTTAATAAATTACGAACTTCTACTTGAGTCCTCACTCTATGTTCATAACCAATCATGATTAAAATCTCGATTCGTTTTGGTTCTGTTAGTTTCATTTTTGTAAATGATGTTATTAATCTCGACAAAAACTTAATAAAAATTTGACGTCTATTGTTTGACAAATTCACAGATCATTGACAACTAAAGACGAGTCAATGACAATATTGATTTAAATATTTTTGAAAAATAACTTACTACAATAATTATTTTTTCAGATTATAAGGTAGCATTGTTTGTTATCACTGTATTTTTTTAGGAACCGGCAAAAAACACTATTTTGTTTTATTCCCAGTGGCGTTCCATAGTGTATTTTAGTCTAGTGAATGAATATTTATTGTACTTCCATTTTACTTAACAATTCATAATTTTGGTGAACCCTGTAGAAATAAATATTCAAGTGATTATATCGTTGCAAAGACGGAGACCTTTCAAATGAGCTGTCGCGTGACCTCGGTTTGTATTAAAAAAATCTTCGATTATGTCATTTCGCCAACACTGACGACGTAATGTCACAAGACATATATAGTAGTTGATGGCCATTCAAAAATTAAAATTGACGTGTTTTAAGATTTTTTTTTTTAAAGTCGTCTGTTTCGGAAAAAAACGGGTGTGGCAGTGCAGTGGGACTGCCGGTAGAAGTTATAATTCTATACACGCGTTCGCCGTTAAAAATTTATATATGAGTCAATCTGCACAATCATTATATACGTAATGCTATAGGTAAGAGAGAGCAGAAAGAGAAAAAGAATTAGTTATATAGGTATATGGTGCATCGTTTACTGTATATAAACATTTGACCTGTAATAGGAGTATAGTAAATGAAGGATTGTATCAATATTTTAATAAAAATATATATTTTTATTTTTTATATATGTATTAAAAGGAGTTGAAATGCAAAAAAAATTTACACATACTCTGCAGTAAAATTCATTGTTTATTTTGTTATTAATATAAAATTACAATACAATAAATATACTGCAACATAATCCAATATAATATTACAATATAAATTAAAATGTAATATTCATAAGTATTTAAAACTGCCAATATACCATAACTTACCTTTACGAAGATCAAAAATCAAAAACCAACAACTCGGATTATGTTGTAAATTTTCATTTTATTTTAAAATTCATGTTTTTTACGTATATTACATATATTTAATAAGATTAACCGTGAGGTTTTTAAATATTTCAAAAATAAAAAAGGAAATTCATAATTGTGATTCGAACTCACAACCACCAGCGCATGAACCAAACACGTAAAGGATTTGCCAATTGGACATGACACTAATGGATTTCAAAATTGACAGTTCTCGGTAAAACAGTGATTATTTTGAGATACAAAAGCTTAAAATAATTATAAACGTTTAATTTTAAATGATACAAAACATATCACATAAATAATAATATTAATACATATTATATTATATATAATATATATATGTATATATATATATATATATATATATACAATATTATATATATATTGTATATATATATATATATATATATATTAAATATATATACAAAAGAAACATTTTTATTCTCGAGAGAGAAGAGAGAGAAAATATATCTTCTGTCTCTATCTTACTCATTATCTTACATATGTAATGGTTTCACAGATTCACTCTCATGAAAATTTCAACGCCGATCGTGCGTATAGAGTATAACTTCAATAATGAATTTATTTCATACATTTGCATCATACTGTATAATTAAAAGGGTTTTTTGACCTCAGGAACAAGCTAGTGTGCTCTGGCTTTAACGTATATTGTTAACATTTTAAACATTGACTTAAATCTTGTTATTTAATTATTGTTTTTTTTTACTTAAATTTGCAAAAACTGCCTCGTTAAATTTTGTTATGTTTTTTTTTTAACTTTATGTGTTTAAATCAAATAATAGTTTAGCAACATACCGACCGACGTTAAAATAATATTACAAAGCATAATTTTTAAAATAAATCTAAAAATGCAGACTTTGTTTGATAAATAATATTTCATTTATAGCGCTATAAAAGTTTATTACTTTTTAAACCAAATATAAAAAGAGAATGATTAAAGAATTTTATTTGCTTTTCTAGCGTAAATAATCGAATGGGAATGTTGACAGTGCTCCTGTTTAAATTTTCCGTAGTTTTTTGATAACAAATTAACAATTTTTTACAATTTTGTGTTTCGAATGTAAAATTTTAATGTTTAATTTGAGTCCTTTGTTTCTCGGCAATCAATTAAGATTCTTTTTTACCAAAATTTATTAACCCTTTGGGAACCAATTTTTTTGTGTTGTTACGATCTCAACTTTAATTATTTCTTTGTACTGGTAAACATAGAAGGTTTTTAAAGTGTACCAAACGAAATTTTTACATAAAAAAAACAAAAAAATAGTGGGATATATTGCCCCAATGGGAATGTTGGTTGGGATTATTATGTCTAATAGAGTTATTGTAAGATTACGGCCACAAATAAATGAACACTTTATTTCAAAAAGATTTAGAAAAATATGCATAAAAAATACTTCCATGTAACTTAATATGTGTAATATAATGTGAAACAATGTTTACACAAACCTACATCGCACATTGTGCAAATGGTTGTGGTTCTTCTTTCTTTACCCATTCTTGAGCAACGTCATCGGCATGTGGTCTCCTATATTTTTATTTTGTGATCTCTTTGAAGGTCTACCTACACTTCTTTTTCTCTAAGTTTTACTTGTGCAGTGGTTTTACTTTCAGAAATGAGATCTTCTGATAGCTTAAACAAAGTTTCTAAAAGAGGTATTTTCCTGCGTGTTCGATGTAAATCATTATATATTACCCAAATATTTACCGCTGACACCATAAGCAATCGGTAGAAAACTTTTTTCCACCATTTACAGGATCGTCTATCCATTTCACACACTCCACTCATTTGGTCAGTCAGGTCCACACCACCCATAATTTCGTTGTATAAAACAACAGCACCAGGATAAGGAACGTCCACTTTGGTCCCATTTTTATTTTTCCTTTGAATAGTTGTACAACTACTCTTATGACAGTTACTCAACAAGGATACTTGTTTGGTATCTTGCCATTTTGTGGCTAGGGTTTGGAACTTATTTGTTAGAAATACGGAGTTTTCCTTGTTATATATATTTAGGGATTCTACAGTATTCACTGCCTTCCCTCGCTCAACCGTTTCCATCTCTCTCTGTTGTTCCATTCTCCATCGTTTAGTCCTCTCTTACTCATGGCGTCGTCTACTTCGTTCCTCCAGGATTTTCGGGGTCGTCCTCTTTTCCTCCTTCCTATGGGGCTCCATTCGGTTATTCTTTTTATCCATCTGCTGTGGCTAGCTCTTCTTACATGTCCATACCACTTTAGTCTTTTTTGTTCTATATATGTTAGTATGTCTGTTTCTATTGATGTTCTTTGCTTTATTTCGTCATTACTTCTCCTATCCATTCTTGTTACTCTGCAGCATCTTCGCAGGCATTCCATCTCTGTTGCTATTATCTTACTGCTGTTTTTCTTGTTTATGATCCAATTTTCGGCCCCATATGTCATAATACTTCGCACTAATGTTTTATAAATCTGCGTTTTTGTCTTCATATTTAGGTGTCTATCCCACCATACTGAGTTAAGTTGTCGGATTGCTGTTCTTGTTTGTCCTAATCTTTGTGTAATTTCTTCCTCTGTTGTTGCCTTTTTCGTGATTATGAACCCCAGGTATTCCTTGTTCATTTTGCTTTTTATAGAAAACATCTTAGACATGTTCCGTCTATTTGTAATGGCTGTACCAACTACAGCGAATTTAATAGTGTCCACTAGACGTACAGAGGTAAAAAACCTGTCAAAAGCCAAAACAACATTATCAATACATATCGATTCACATAGAGTTTTTACTACTCTTTCACCTAGAATTCCATCAGCTTGTTCAACTTCCTTTCCAGAGTAAACGTTAAAATCATATGTTTCATACCTCTTTTCACTGGTTTTAGAGGTACGTACTGTTTTACGAACGACCGACCTTTGAACTTCACCATACTCTCGTCGATTGATTGTCTAGTACTGTCGGTTCGATACTTCAGAAATGTGAACTTGAAACAGAAGAGCAGTTCTTCTACATAATATATCTTACTGCAACCTTAAGGGTTTCTTTGGGCCATTGAAGTAAAGTTTGGAGAGAATGAATAAGCATCTGTTTTTTGATATTGCAGTACTTATCGTTTTATTTCCGACAAATGGATGCGAAGACTAATAATGTATTCGTTTAGGCACTCTGTTGTAGCACATTATTAGAGTACAACCAACAGTATTCATTACTTCACCAGCACCAGTAAGCGGTTCAGACTTTCCTTCTTTGCGATAATACAATTTAATTCTCTCGTTTGTACAATCCGCAATAAAAATAAATAAACTTCGAGGGAATACTTACAAGAAAATTTCTAGACGTGATCAATTCATATTAATTGATTCTTTTTATTCATAATGGCTTTCTTACCTTCAATTAAAACTTCCCCATCTGGCAAGCAAGTATTCTCGTCTTCTTCATTTTTGGGAGAATCAAATGAAGACGTATTTGATCCATCTGACGAGCGAGTGTGTTCTTCTTCATTGTCAGGACAATCATCTAATGCCATATACGACTCATCAGAAGAATGATCACTGTCGTGGAATCGGTCTTCTTCGTCGTCTTCTGAAGATATATTAGACTATGCATCTATGTCATCGCATGAAGATATGTCGCTTATATTATCAGCCAGTTCTTGCAATTCCTTTTGAGTAAGTTTTCTTTTTCTTGATATGCTGAAAAAAAACCAATGGGATATAAAATGCCCGTCCAACAAACCCAGTGGGACACATAAATCCCATGTGATTTCTGATGTAAGTTTGCCAACTTACAAAAGTAAACGAATCTCAGATTAACGTGTAGAATAATTACATACACTAAACAACAAACTTACCTTACGATTGTGTCGAAAACAAGTTATTTTAACTGTAAAAACGTCAAAAAGTAAGAACCACATGTTGACTGCGTCGTAATTACGAACGAACTGAGCCATCCAACGTTGCCAATATCACTTTAGTAGAGAAACATGTGCAGTGTAGTCGATAAACTCCGATATCGAACAATATAATGTAAAACGTAACTTATTTGGAACATCAGGCAAATTGAAACTGTCGCTGGGATTTATAAGTCCCCAAAAGTTTTTAAATATGATTTAAGATAAGATTTTTTAGAGCTATTTTTCTATTCATTTTATTTTAGGTGTCCAATATTTGTTAAGATATTGTCATTTATTATTGTTCTGCTATCATAATTAAATAATTTATGATTTTTATTTTTATTTTACAATCAATTGTTTTCTTGTTTTAGCATTAGACTCTGTAACAGCACGAAGAGTGGCTAAAAGCATCCAGTGGCTTTCAAAGTATAAAAGTGACATTGAGGAGGACTGTAAGAATGGACTACAAAATTATTATAACTACCCTTATGACTGTCAGAAATATTACACTTGTAAAGAAGGCAAGTTATACCTAAGTACATGCCAATCCGATTTATACTGGAACAAAGAACTGAGGAGTTGTGATATTCAAGACAATGTAGATTGCTGTAAGTTACTAACACTTCTAAGAATTTAAGTTGTTTATAAACTAAAAGATAGGACATTTTATTACTTATTTTGGGCATTTTTATAGTATAAGAAAAAATGTAGTAACGAAGTTAAGATGTATAGTTAGAAATACATTCAAAATAGCATTCTTTTGTTGATAGCATTATCCTTATTGTGGATTTTTTGCTTAGTCTGTGTCTGATTTTTACTTTCCTAAAATCAAATTATTTGATCTATAATAAATTCTTCATCATCAATGGCGCTACAACTCTTCGTGAGTCTTTGCGCGTTTACTATTGCCTGTTTGTCGGTCCTGTTCCAGTAATTCCCATTGTCGCACTCCCATTTTCTCTAGATCTTCTTTGACTGCATCTTTCATAATAAGTTCTTGAAATTGTTAATATTCTTTTTCGGAAGATTATTTCAATGGCGTCTATTTTCCGCATTTTCGATGGTCTAATTGTCTAAAATTTGAATTTTTTTGTTAGTATTAGGGGTATCAAAGGTAGTAATCGATTCGACCGTTAGTTGATGAAAATTCATTTTAGCTGACAATAAAACATTGAACATTTTGTTTTTAAATCTTTTAAAAATTTATTTAAATTTATTATCACTACAGATATTTTGGCAGCGTGCCTTTCTCAAGTAGCATATTTTGGTATGCGTTTACTCTTTAATTGAATCAGTTGGGACGGGGAGAACTGTTTGTATTAAGTTGGTCATTCATAATAATAAATCTGTTAATGTTAATCTGTTTTTGTTAATTTTATAATTTCCGTAGATTCCGATAAAGATAGTTTAAAGCCTTTATTTTAATCCTAGATTACTGGACTTGTTTAGCCGCACGTGATTACCGGACTATCGTAAATTTTACTACTTATTAAATATGTCTTATTATTCATAATGTAATTATAAAACATATATTCAAAATCTGAAGAGAAGAGTTTTTATCACTATAATAACATATTTTAAACGAATAAAAAATAAAATTTTTCCACGATGCTCACCGCATATCGTATGCTTGCATACTTGGCAATATGTAGTTGTCATTCGCCGTTTAGGGTTGGACAATAAAAGCAAATTTTTCTTTTTTTTTTGACGTGCAACGTCTCAAATTAGGTTGTGGCTCGGAGTCACTCACGAAAAAGTGTAACGCCCGCTCACGTCTGTTACGATGAGTCACCGAACGAGAGAGAGGCCCGCCGGACCGGCGAATGCCTTGCGTCTCTCTCCCACTCAAACATGATCGATCCGCTGCGCGCGCAGCACTAGAGAATTAGGCGCGTTGAATCGGAATAGAAATTAGTTAAGTTTAAGTTTACATGTACAATGTTTTAGTAAACAAAATATATTTCTATAGTTAAAATTTGTGCAATTCGTATTTTCATTCAATTCCTTGTTCTTATTGTGCAATTTAATAATATTCATATCAATAAATATTCTACCGAGAAAAAGACATTGTCACGTAAAATCTTCGCCCGTAAAACCGACTTTACAGGCAACCGATTTTTTTTTTCTTGATATGTGGGAACTTCTTCTGCAGCAGTTATCTTTAAAATGTGATCTAAATAAGATCTATGTGGTAATGTCTTTTTTGTTTTAGCAAAGAGTACCTAATGCTGTTAATTTATATGGCTCTTCTAACAGTTTATCGACTAGCTTCACTAAAGTAAACCAGTTGTCCATGGTTACGTTCCGATTTGATCCATGGACAGATTTTGTTAGTTATTTGACATAATGCTCTGCTATTGGCAAACCATTGGTATCAGTTTTCTTTTTTAAATAGCGACTTGCATCCAACATATATTTACTAGAGGAATCACATAACATAACAATCTTAATCCCGTACTTTGAAGATTTATTGGGGATGTACGTCCTGAAAGGGGATGTACATCCTGAAAGGGCATCCTTTCAGGATGCTGAAAGAGTAACTGAAGTGTGGCATATTTCGATAAAAATATGCCATATTTCGCGGATATGAGTGAAAGGATCATTTACTTGTCTCTTTTGCCTTGTTTGCTTTTCGTTAAATCTTATACAGTTTAGTAGAAATGCAAAGCGATTACAACTCATACACGCTTTGTAAAACGTTCCTGAAATGAAACATATATTTCGCAGTTAAATGGTTGTCTTTTTTTGCGGCAGAAAGGACAAGAATCGCAAGTAAGGCTCTTAATTCTTTAACTGATATTTAAGACACATTTTCATGATTATTGTTTCTCAGCTGGTCTTACAATTTCTTTATTTGTATGTTGCAAAATAATTCCAAGTAGCGTATTTGGAAAGAAATGTAAGAAGTGTTTATTAAAAGTATTACAGTTTTTAGTGGGTGTTTTATTGTTAGACATTATAGTTCGCCAAAGTTGTTTTTAGGATTATTGAAATTTAAAGTCTTATCAAATTTTGGTCATCTTCCCCACTACCGGAATAATATATTGTTCCCTCATCTGTTTAGAAACAACCTGCGGTGGGCCACCTGCCTTCACTGATACCGAGTACATCAATTTCAACCTGGTTTTTTCTTGATTAATATTGTGCATATTAGCAGGCTGAAACATCCTCAGAATATCTCACGTTTCAATTCTAGTGTTGGACAGTCCGATTCTCTCGCCTACATTCTTTTGACCAGGAATTCGGTGATTAGCGACCTTAGAAGCGTTCGGCCATACCAGAAAATAGAAACTTATGAAAACATGTACCTAATTACTGCTCAAAAACCTATTACATAATTTTGTTCGTAGTTAAATGGGACACATTCCTTACCAAAATTAATTTCCTTCTTTTTTTTTCAGCAAATATAATTCCATTTCCACGTAAGTAGCACAGTTATTGATATATAGGTATATATATATACATAGAGAAAAGGAGTACGACCGTCAATACAAAATAGACTTAGGTACACTCGAAGAGTGGTGGGTTTTTCTAAATGTCCAGTTTCGTAAGCTTTTTCATATTTTTAACATCATTGACTGCTACATGTCTTTGTATGGTAACACACTTTTATTGTAACTTCTCTATGGATGTTTGGTTTCAGATTGTTCTTTTTAGATGAACTGATGATGCTTTCTGAGCAGAAAGCGAAACGTCTTCAATAAATAGATGAAGTAGCTACCTTCTTTGTCTTTTATTTCTCCACTTTGACCGAAAACCCACCACTCTTCGAGTGTACCTTAGTTTATATATACATATGTATTAATATATATAAATATATATATATATATATATATATATATATATATATATATATATATATATATATATATATATGTATATAAGTATGTAGGTATATAGATATATAAGATATATAAGATATGTATGAAGAGTATATTTTATAGAGAATTATACTTCACATAATGCGGATTTTTTATTTTTTCGTTCTGATTTTGGTTATTACAGTATACTTCTAAAGCCGTTTATGTTTGAACATAAAATAAATATAATAATTTTTTTATTGCATTAAATATGTAACAGATAGAATTGTCGAATTGTCGCAAAAGTTGCGATAATATATAATAAATAAATTTATATTCAAATCTATATTACAATAACAAACATACTAGCCCAGTCTGGTTAAAAAAAAAGGTTAAAAAAAAAGGTTAAAAAATTTTCGCAGATATCTGAAGGTTTTAAGACATAGGATGTCTTGATGACGAATACATGTAAAATTACTCGTATTTTACCTTGCGTTTTTTTTAAACAATAATTTTAGGTACCAATTTTTTCCGTATATTTTACATAAACAATATTTATATCATTTGAACATCGAGGAATTACCATCTTTTAAATTTGTGCGAAATTTCGCCCAGATTCTTTAAGACCTAAACTATCTCAGAAGTTAAATGCATATTGCGTTTTCATTGAAATTATTTACAAAATAAACCTTTGAAAAAGGGGTATGTTTTTTACGTATAAAAAATTGTAATAACTTCTAGGTTTTTCAAGCTACAGATTGTACATACAACCATTAGATAGCTGGCAAAAAAACTCACATTAAAAAAAACCTTTTATGACCAATAGGAACGAAGTTAGGGACTATTTTTTTAAAAATCATATCTACATTGTTTATAAACATTAAGAAGTAAAATTTGGAAAAATTTTTAATGAAAATCTAAAATTTATTAAATTTTTCGAAACTTAAAGCCCTTTGAATCAAAGGTACTTTCGAAAGATCGACATAGGAAATTGGAGGGGATAACTGTTTCAGCTCCGTTTTTCCATTATCTCGGCTTCCATTGGAGCTAAAAGTTTCGTTTTTTTTTTCTGGGGTAGCTCGTCAAAATACGAATAACTACATAGTTTTCACTGGCTGGGAAATATGGGAAACTTCGAAAAAATTGAGTCCATTTGAAATTCACCGTAAAAACTGACTTTTCTTAATAATGTTGATATTATTAAGAAACATAAGCAGTATTAATAATGATGACATAATTTTCACCCCTCCCCCCACGGAAATTAATATAAATATAGTATGTAAAAAATTACCTGAAATTTAAGTTATAAAATATATAAATTTTATTACATCATTAAAATAAAAAGAAAAAAATATACGTTAATTTTCTGGGATTTTCCGAGATTTCCGAGTGGGGTACAAATTATGACATCATTATTAATACTGCGACAGACTATGCCGGCCAAATTAAAAAAAAGGACATTTTTACAGTGAATTTCAAAAGGACTCAATTTTTCTGAGGTTTCCCATATTTCCCGGCCGGTGAAAACTATGCAGTTATTCATATTTCGACGAGCTACCAGATTAAACAAAAAGAGACTTCTAGCTGCAATGGAAGCCGAGATATTGTAAATTTTTCCTTCGTATTTCAATTTGAAGTTCCGATCCCGAAAAAAAAGGAGCTGAAACAGTTATCCTCTCCACTTTCCTATGTCGATCTTTCGAAAGTACCTTCATTTCGAAGGGCTGTAAGTTTCGAAAAATTTGATGAATTTTATAGCAATAAGTTTCAATATATCATAATAATTCAAGTTTTGATTTTCATTCAAAATTTGTGCAAATTTTACTTCTTAATGTTTATAAACAGTGGAGATATGATTTTTTTTTAAAATACTCCCTAATTTCGTTCCTATTGGTCATAGAGGGATTTTTTTAATGTGGGTTTTTTTTACAAGCTATCCAATGAGTGTACGTACTTAGTACGTACTTAAGTAAGTAGCTTAAGAAATATAAAAGTTATTACAATTGTTTAAAAGTAAAAAACATACCCCTTTTTCAAACGTTTATTTTGTAAATAATTTCGATGAAAATGCAATATACTTTTAAGTTTTGAGATAGTTTAAGTCTTAAAGAATCCTATGAAATTTGCTAAATGTGTCTAGCATCATTATCAGAGCAAGTTCATTGGCTTAAATATTTAGTCTCAGGGATAAATAAATTAACTAACTTTTAAACTATTTGACCGATCGGTGGGAAATTTCGCACTAATTTTAGAAGACGGTGACTCCTCGATGATCAAATGTATTAATAACATTCTATTTCAGTGCAAACAACTGCTTTTTTGCAAACATCTCCGTTAATTATTTATCAATTTCATTTAAAAAAACGGAAAAATAAAGATATTCTTGATATAAAAAAATTATATAAATATTGTTTATGTAAAATATAAGCGAAAACAAAAAACCAAATTGTGACCATAAATTATTGTTTAAAAAAAAACGCAAGTTAAAAATACGAGTACTTTTTTATCTATTCGTCATCTAGTAACCCCACCTATGCCTTAAAGCTTCAGATATCTGCAAAAAATTTTGCTGTGACATCGATGATTTGTGCATAACCAGACTTGGCTATACCGTAAATACCTGTTTGACTGAACATAGTAACACTACTAAAAAATATCACTATTATTAGGACATATATCTCTTACTAGTGATACTTTTTAAAACGTGACGTAAGTAAAACATTGTGAACTTAAAATTTGTTATTTATTTCATTGTTCTATTGTAGCATAGCTCTGAAGATGGATTTGTAAACGGAAAGCGCTCAGCTAGAAGATAAATATTTACAAACTTAAAAAACACTTTTCTTTTCATTAAGTAAAACCTTGATGTAATGATTAGTCTATATAACCTACAGTTTAATTTAAAAAAATATCAAATATTTATTGAAAAGCACGCCTTAAGAAATAATATATTTAAGATCCACTTGTAGAGAGGAAGTAAAGAACAAAATTATTTCAAATACACGTGCCGCTATCGGTCAACACTTCTTATTCCTTGACGATAATAAAACTTCAGTCTGTCACTGTAGATGAAGCTGGAGAGAGTCAAACTATTACTCAAGAAGTCTTTCGATCTCAACTGCGTTTAGCATACTTTAAGTGAACTTCAGAAAGCATAAGGCATACACAAATTATAACGAAACTTTTCGGTGATATCTGCTTCTGTAACTCCCATATAAAAATAAATCAAAATGTCTGTCTAACAATATATATATATATATATATATATATATATATATATATATATATACGACAAATAACCGAAATAGATTTTTAATCTCTTTTTCAAATCCACACAGATAACACATAAAGTAATGAAACAAGTGTGACTGGACGAAATTTTTGACAGCGGTTGCAGATTTCTGGCTTCAGGATAAATGCTAAATATAGCCAGTGTAAAAATATTGAAATATTTCCATAAAACACATAAATATTCGGAAATATGTTTAATTAATTCACTATTAATAAGATTTTTATTAATTTATTTGTTAACCTTTTTTAGATCCAGACTGTACGGATGGTAGCACAACGTTTTATATTTACCCTTACAACTGCAAAAAATTTTATGAGTGTTTTGAAAGTGAGTTGTACATTCTCGAATGTCCTGATGACTTACTCTGGAATAATAAAGACCAGGTGTGCGATGATAGCTTTAACGTTGATTGTTGTAAGTACTTTATTTTTTACATTTATCGGCCTGCAAGATAATAGAAGCATTTTCTTGCAGTACCATTGAGAGCTTCTTGTGTTTATAGAATTGGCAATGTATGGAAGTTTATGTATAATATTAGAAAAGTATACTATTATTTTTAAGCTTCATAAACTCATGGTCAAAAACTTAATAGGTTCACTGCGTACATAATCTAATAAGAACATGCCAGGTGCTACCACATTTGTGACCAAATGTCAAAAGGACGCGGATCCACGCCGTTAGCACCACACTTTAAATTTTTATACCAAATGCTAACGGACGCAAATCCGCGTATTATTTTTGAAATAAAAGGCTACAAAAAAATTATATTTTATTTGAAAAGTAACAAAACATACACTAAAACTATTATAATAAGAGCAACTTGAACGTTATAGGTAACAAATAGTACCAAAAATACACCAACTAGAGTAATTTTCGGTCTTCATGGTATGTTACGAAGCATGCGCCTAGGCAAAGACCAGGTTCATCAGTACACATAAGACATTCATAAATCGTTTCTTTCCTTTTTTTATTCACTGTACACAACCTGCACTTTTTACGTTTCGTTTCTCCTTTTGTATTTTTCTTAGCTATTTTGCTCAAAACATGCCGTTCAGACAAGTTATTTAATGTTTTATGAACATTTTTCTGAGGAGAGCTTAGTAAATTTCCTTATAATTTCTAGTCGAAAATCATAAAGAGACAGTTTTGTTTCAGAATATTTGTCAAATAAAAAATAAGGGTTTACTAAAATCACTTGTAGTATCTGTATACCCAACTTTTTGTACCAGCGAAGGGTTTTTCTTTCACAAAGATAGTGTGATACATTTAATACTTTGCGATCAACACCACTCATATTTTCATTATATTCGGCGATTTTAAGAGATTTTAGTTTTTTTGTTTTCGTTTGTTCTCACATTCTACCATAACATTGCTGAACTCACTGGATATATACATTACTTCCCGTTTATCGACCCATTTGCCAACATCAACGCCGTTTTTTTTTATATTTTGCTACTGACTCCCCTGGTTTTAACTTGTTTAGTCACCTCTACTGGATTTCCTTGTCTTCTTCCCAGAAGAGTTCCTGTAAAATATGTTTTGCTCCTCATAAGTATTTCGGCAATTTCATACTCATGTAAAAATTGTTTATAAACAACAAGTGACCTGCATTTGAATGTTTGTGCATCAATTCTATGACAATTTTTTTTGAATGGTTTGTTCCGGCGGTAGTATCAAATTTACCAGCATAAACTTTTATATTTGGAACCAATCCGTTAAGTTCAGTAAGTACATACATTTATATACTAAATTTATGGCGCTTGTTTTTAATATTCATTCTAAAACAGAGACGACCACGCCATAAAACTACTGATTCATCAAGGTTGATTCTGAGAGATTTTTGTCAGGCTGATATATGTCATTCATTTTTTGATAAAAATAATTTAACAATGGACGAATTTTACACAGCTTGTCCTCTATAACTTCTCGTACCTCTAGATTCTTGGCAAAGTGCAGACACCCAAGAATGAACAAAAAACGGTCTCTACTCATATTTTCTAGGAAACGCTTTACAAAAATCACTATTAATTTTCCAATGATCTTGCGTTCTCTTGGTTTTCCATGTTCCCATTTGTAAGAGTAGCCCAAAAAATTTATGTAATTCTTTGGTAATGAGTGGTTTCCAATTTGTTAGTGTAGATCTTTCTGTAACACCCGATAGAAATAACTGCTCAGCATAGACATTCGTTTCTGTCACTATCAGCTCAAAAAATGTTTTATCCGCCAGAAGACAAAAGTAATCAAAAGGTGTTTTACTTTAAGATGGCCCTATCAACAAGCAGCAACATCTAATAAACTCAAATTGTTTAAGATAAATTAAGAATAAGATTGCTTCTTATTCGTACAATTAAATTTAATTACAATCATGTCATTCGTGCTACTTAAAAATTTTCATTAAATTAGTGCACTTCTTATCGTTTGTTTGATTATTTCATTATAGAGAAATCATATTACACTGAAATTAAGATAAATTCATTGCCGACCAATCAGGCATTATTATTGCTATGTCATTTTTCAAAACCCAATAAAAATTAATGTAATTGTTGTGTTTCTTAGACCATTTTGAAGCGTTTATTATATTGGTATATTGTACATTTTGATTTAAATAATATAATTTTTTCTATGTACAATCCAAAACTCATATTAATACTTTTTATAAAAATACCAAAAAATAATAATAAGAACTTGATTTTTTTAATTAGTTTTATAATTGTAACGTGATTTCTTTATTTTTTAGCATACGTAATACCTGAGGATGCTGGTAAGTACATTATGTAAAAGTTTTATTGCAAACATTGGTTATTTGTTTAAAATACTAGCTTTGTAAAATTACCTAGATAGTAATCTCTAGAACAATACAAAAATAAGCATTATTTTTTTTAGGTATTTAAGGTACTTTTTTTACGGAAATGTTTAAAACTTGTTTTATATTGGTGCAAATAAGATTAACAACGACTTTAGATTATTAGACATATTTATATGCTGTAAATTGTATCTAAACATGTCACTCTTATCTATTATATCTACTTGTACTACACTGAGGCCTAAATATTTTTTATGAATACTCTACTTCTACACACACACACACGCAGTGATCAACTCTCTCCCTTGGAACATGTGTATACCAATGTAAGAATGGGATCCACATGTCCGAAAATCAAACCGGTCACACTTCGCTATTCTAAGTGGTACCTATCTGACCTCCAGGCTTTTCCTCCACCCCTCCTCATCATGTGACTTACGTGAGGAGGCTTATGATCTGTAAGTTACTTAGAGTGCCCTGGGTAATTGGACACCCTCTGTTTTTAATGACTGTCGTTATGCCACCTAACTGTAGGGGTAGCCACATGTAGGCTTTTATTTACTTTACCAACTTTTCTAACTTTACGTCGGGACTTGAGTCCCTACAAAAAAAAGAAAAAAGAGCGTGTGTTTCGACCATAGAGCCACCAGCCTGAGCTGACGACTCTATGTCCGAAAAAAAGTGTGTGCTCGGCCACTCAGCCGCCGATTTGGCAAAATAAATTTTGTTATCCTCGCCGGCTGAGCATCCGAGTAGGGTCCGGCCACCAAGCCCATGTATGCCGCACATGACCTTAGTGCTCGAATTTCGCCAGTAGATCCGTTCATATGATCTGCCTTAAGGGCCTAGTCCGCAATGCGGTATATAGAAGGCCTGACGGGCCCCTTCTATATTTGACTATGTGAATTTACGTTGAGACGTTATAATGGCAATATCAAAAGTATCAAGAGTGAGTAATTTAACACTAAGTGGTTTAATGTCCTTATTAATAATATGTCCAATATTAAAGTTAATATTGTCCTTAAGTACCTAAAAAACCTAAAAACCTTAAAGAAAAGCGTACCCTCTCGCCAGAGTTTTTTTGGTGTGTTTTCTGATTGACTGCATTTTCCTTGTTCGTTCTCCTTGCAGCCATCTCGTTCTTTATTTACTCATTTGGGTTCTCCCTATATCCAGCTATCTGTTGTTTTGGTCTTCTGTGTACCGTCCTGATGTTTTCATTGTAGTTAGTAAGCTCTCTCAACATTCTGCTTGGGTGGTTTCTTAGTCCGTTGAATATTTCATATGCTCTCTCATCTAGCGTGCGTAGGATTCTCGTTTGTCCGGAGTCTCTGTATACATATCTCAAAGGTACGTACTTTGGTATCTTTAGTGCGTCTCTGACTATTTGATTTTGGGTGGTCTGTATCTTTTTCCTGTTTGTTTTATAGGTGTGTCCCCACGCAGCGGATGCATATGTTAGGACTGGCAGGATAATGCTATTCGCAAACCTGATTTTAGTTTTAAATCTCAGTTTGCTTTTTCTCCCAATAAGTGTTGAGAGCTGACTTTTCAACGCTTTGGCTTTGTATGTTTGCTGATTGATGTGCTCAGTAAACGTTAGCTTCTTATCTAGTAGTACCCCAAGGTATTTAGCCTGGTTATTCCAGTCTACTGGGGTGCTTCCAATTGTAATTTCTCGGTTTGGTACAATTTTTCTGTGACTAAACATTACAGCCTGTGTTTTGTCTGAGTTTAAGGCTATTTTCCATTTTATACACCATCTTTGGAATCTGTTCAGTGTTCTTTGCAGATGATTACTCTACTTCTATGTGAATAGCTATTGAATGGGCTTTAAACCCTACTGTATCGTAACTTTTGAGTCAAGCCTTCATCTTAACATGATTACTTTTTCCACTACGCTGCTTATACCTGCTTTCTAGACTTTCTTTGACCTGTACTAAGCTAGATATATTTTTTTTAAGTTTGCTTCTAATTATTTTTTATCCAATGAGAGGATAGGTAACAGATAATCATCTAAAACATATTGAATGAAGACTGATAAAACTTGGGTATTGCCTAGTACTTAGTACTTACAGTTGATCCTATCCTAGTTTTCACTAGATTAAGGAAAAATCCCAAACAAAAATAGCTCCTTCACTACTACAATATATTATAGAGGGAGCTAAGATTTGTACAAGCATTGGTTGTTGCAGTTTTTAAAAATAAATATTTATCTTATATCTAAAATATCCAATATTTACTGGCAGGTAATCTGACTAAAATACCAATTTTGGCAATATACCCCAAATATATGAGTCAGATTGAATGATTAGTTAAGTGAGAAGGATACCTGAAGTCTGTTTCACAAGAAATTATCCTGATTCCATTATATTGAAAATAAAGTATACTGTGTACTTTTAAAATTATTGCCTGAAGATTAGCAGTTATTTTAGCAACAAAACATAGAACAACCCGATTGAATTTGTCAAAGTTTTGTTTAAAATGGTTAAACATGACGTTTTTTACATGACAGAAATATTACACACATTTTTAGCTTATTGACTCTTCTGTCGATCCGGTGAAAAAAAAACTTATTTCGGAACTTCAAATCCCCGACGCTCGGAAAAAATTATTATATCTTAGTTAAATGTTGACCAATTTCGTTCTTTTTTTTATCTGAGTTATCGGAAACTTTTGTAAACTTTGACGGTATTTTTCTTGTTGGCGATTAAAACTGGATTGACTATTTTTTTTAATAACTTTTAATTATCTTTATTTTATATGGGATATATTTTTTATATTCTTTAAACATTTTTTTTTTAATATCTCATGACCATATTAGTAAACAGAAAACTATATGATATGAAAAATACCATGTATGTAGTAAATAAGTAAAGAAAATTAATGAGAGTGAATAATAAAGGTAATATGTAATGGCATGGCTCGCAAACAGGAAAACAAAAACAAAATAGCTTTATAGCAACAAAATAGGTCTTTATACATGCCGCTATGTTTGATTTTTCTGTATAATTTTATTCTATTAGATAAATCTTGTTATACAGAGTGGCCCAAAAGTCTGGAAAATTGCTAGTCATAATTTTACAAAATTTAAGGTACACCTATTTTGGGATACGGAAATTTCATATTTAATATTTGCAATGTTGCCAAATTTGCCGTTTCTCTTATATTGTTAGTAACTTTGTTTTTTTAAATTTATCACCCTGTATATTCAGTCATTATTGGAATCTTCTAATTAATAAGAGTTCAACCATATATAAAACTTATGATTTTGTTGAGTCTGGAACGTCATAAATACATAAAACGGTGCAAAATATGGAGATTTTAATAAATTTAAATATTTAAATGTAGAATGCTGTGATTTTGACATTTGTTCATCATTTACATTATTAACTAAAACTGACAGTAGCTGTGTTTCGAAAAGTTCTGCAAAATAAATTGCTTCTCTAAAATGGCTCTTGACGAAAAAGAACGAATTACTATTCTAATGATGAGAGGGTACGGTGACAGGAAAAGATCTTATTGTAAAGAACCCAACTTGTTCAATGGTACTTTCCCAACCCGTTATCCTATTCATAAGGCAATTGTAAAGCGATTTGAGGAGTCTGGAGAAGGAAATTTAACGTCAGATAGTTACGAAATTCAATTTACTTTCGTAAAATTCAAGAAGATACTGACTTGTTCAGAGTTCGATCTTCAACTTAGACTAAGGTTTACTAAGTGCTACGTGTGGTCAGTACTGCTATATAGCGTAGAGGGCTGACACTCAAAACGAGGGATATAAACAGATTAGAAGCTTTCGAATTGTGGCTCTATCGCCGTATCCTAAAAATACCATGGACAGCGAAAATCACAAATATAGATGTCCTTAAAAGAATAAACCAAGAACGCCAAATTTTTGGAAACCATCAAGAAAAGGAAAACGGCATATCTAGGTCACATCATGCGAAATGGAAAATACCAGTTCCTCCAACTTATAATCGAGGGTAAATTGAAGGCAAGAGAGGAATAGGACGCAAGAAAATGTCCTGGCTCCGAAACATAAGGCAATGGACAGGGATTAACGACATACAATCTCTGATACATATTGCAAGAAATAGAGAATTAATGGAAAATGTGATCGCTGATATCCATTAGTGGATTTGCATCTGGAGAAGAAGAAGTTACGAAATGTTACTTAAAAATAAAATTGTACCTACTCTGAGAAACTTATTTGGGGCAATTTTAATCAGATATGGTTTTAACAAGACGGAGCTCCAACTCATTTTGGTGTAAATATTCGGCGATATTTAGATGGGATATTTCCCGGACGATGGATTGGTAGATGAGTTAGAATTAAATGGCCTTCACGTTCACCTGATTTCAATCCTAAAGGTTATTATTATTGGGGATACTTGAAAAATTCAGTTTACAAAACTAAACCAGCAAGTCTTGCAAAGCTAAGACAACGAATTATCGATAAATTTTGTATAATATATAGACAATCATGTAAAAATGTGGTAGACACATTCTACCATCGATTAGAGTACTGTCACCTTACAAATTGAGCACATTTTGAACACTTGATAAAGTAACCATTATGTTAAAAAATGTTTTAACTTATCAGTTGTTACGTTTTAATATAGTTAGAAATAATTAGTATTAAAAAATTTATTGAGACAATTAGGCGTTGCCAGACTTCTGTTTTACGTATTATAGACCTTCCAGACTACATAAAATCATAAGTGTTACATACCGTTAAACTTGTATTGAATAGGAGATTTCAATAATGACTAAATATACAGGGTCATGTATTGGAAAAACTAAAGTTACTAATAACATAAGAGAAACGGCAAATCTGGCAACATTAAAAATATCAACTATGGAATCTCCGTTTCCATAGTTAAAAAGATACATGTCTTGAGCTCCTTTGACATGTGGCAATGATATGACATATCGCGTGGTCTTGTATGTTAGGTCGTTAAGGAACTAAAAGCTAATGGTCTTTTTGACAATTTACTCTTTGACCCCAACTCTTTATTTATTTCTTGATTTACCCACTTTCCACCAGCCCCCAAAACATCAGGATCCAACCACCCGTTCTCGAGCTGAACGATGTCAAAGTGGAAGTGAAGGGGGGTAGCCCAACTTCTGCAGACTCTACTACAAATTAAACAAATTAAGCAAACTCCACTTCTCTTTGTTGCAGAAAACACTCTTCTACAATTTTAGAAATATTGTAAATGTCAATTATTAAATAATGAAATAGCAGCCTCTCAATAAATACTTAATACTCAATAATTTTTTTTTATGTGTTTATATTATAATACCACATTTAAACAATTTTTTAATTTTTTTCAGAAACGGAAGTACCAACTTCAGGTAAATATATTTTTTAATGACTGTTTTAATTAAAACGAATAAATAGGTATCAAAATATATTTTTCTGGTTTCATCAGCTGTGTGACATTTAGGTGTTCAAGGTAACTTAATTATTTCTTTCTATCTGAGCTCGCATTGGGAGCTATTTATTTATTATCATCAACTTGGTATTTGCCTAGTGAGCACTTCTCTCCCACTATATGTATTATGTTCAATATTCTTGTAGTATTTTTTTAACTGTCCTCTATTAACGAAGCATTAAGTTGACTAATGTCTAGAGCCTGACCCACTACTCTGAGCCGCGTAATGTAGGTTGCCTATTATGAATTTGAATCGGGGAAATTACCATCGAGCAATACTGACAGACTTACGCATGACGTCCGACATCGGATAATCATTTTTGACTAAAATAGATGTTAATCATTATTTTTCTTTCAAAACGAATTGTCATTACAACAAGCAATTTTAGTTCTATCATATAATGATTTAATGACTCCCTTTTAAACATTTATGTTGTGATTTGATTTATAATTTAGATATATGTTCATATGTGTTGGTTTTTGTATACATGAGTCCCATATCCACTATTTTCCTTTGAGATTAAAACATCCAGAAAAGGCAACGATTTATTTTATTTCTTTTCCATTGTAAGTTTTATTGACTCCTCTTTTTTATCTTTTATTTATATTAATCAGAAGTGTGTCCAACAGATCATCTACATATTTCCAACGTATTGTGGGCTTTAAATTTTGATTAGGAATATTTGTTTTGAAATCTTCCGTCAATATATTAGCTAATAATGGATTTAAAGCACAGCCTAAAAATTTTGTTTATAGAAATCATTGTTTAGATGAAAATAAGTGTTGTCAGTAGATAATGTCAACAGTTCCGTTATAGCTGACACATTTAATTTGGTTCTAGTTGTTAATCTATCATTTTGTAATTTGGTCCTAAATTGTTTTCAAAGTTTCATCTAATGGTACATTTATATATAGACTATTTATTTATATAAAAACTTACTTAGAAAATATTACACATTATACAAATCAATGTACCAAATTATATTAACATTTAAAAAATAAAAATAATTTTAATGAAATTTGTGATTTTTTTTCTATCTAATCGTTGTTTTATTTAAGTTAAGCATAGCCCCAACTATACAGATCCTTTTTTATAGTAATAACTTCAGTTTGTTTTTGAATAATACATCTACAAAAAAGGTGCTACATATTTGATTCATTCATGCCTTGTAATGTGCTTTTTTTGGCTTGCTTAAAAACGTTTTAGAGACCTTTTCTTTGTAATATCAATAAATGAATAATTTCTCCGTTTCGAAATACATTATTCAGCACAGTTATATAAAAATTATTTATTAAATGATGGTTAGTTCCTCGAAAAGCTCTTACTTTTAATATTTTTTGTTGCGTATATGAACATAGGTATATCTAAATTATAAATCAAATCCCAACATAAATGTTAAAAAGGGAGTCATTAAATCATTATATGATAGAACTAAAATTGCCTGTTCTAATGACAATCCGTTTTTAGAAGAGAAATAATTATTATAACATCTATTTGAGTAAAAAATGATTATCCGATGTCGGACGTCATGCATGCGTAAGTCAGTAATTTTCCCGATTTTAATTCATAATAGGCAACCCACATTACGCGGCTCAGAGTAGTGGGTCAGGCTCTAGACATTAGTTTAAGTTGCAATTTTGAATATTATCTAGAAGAGTTTAAAAAATCTTTAATCTACAAAGAATTCCCGTTTATACAGAGTTTAACAAAAAGATAGGTTATAAAATAAATCAAGTCTTCTGCGACCAAAAATAGTTCGATTGAATCTAACTTGCCTTAGTACAAATGTACATATAAAAAAAGTTACAGCCTTTTGAAGTTACAAAATGAAAATCGATTTTGTTTTATTATATCAATAACTATTACAAATTTTATATTGAATATGAACATGCGGCTTTCTTGTGACAGGAACATCTAAAAAAAACCGTGAAATTTGTACAGCCCATCAAAATTTTATGCGGTTTTGTTCCTTTAACTTCCCATCCACAAATGTTTGTATACGTTCCAATTAAACTATTATTGTGGTACCATTAGTTATACACAATGTTTTTAAAACTTTTTTGCCTCCTAGTACTTTTTCAATAAGCCAATTTTTATCGAGATGTGGGTTCTTTTTTAATATGTTTCAAAATTTTTAAGTACCTAACAAAATGTAAAATATAAATAAATTTTAATATAATTACCAAGTCTCTATAATCTTACTTCCTCTCCTCAATCGTTTTTGCTTCGTTAGGATGTAGCGTCATGTTATTTGTTGGACTATTTTTGTCCAATTATCTCTCTCCTGTGCGTGTTGTTTTGCTTCGGAGAATGAGTCATCTCCTTTATTTGGTCCGACCATCGTACTGGAATCTTCCTCTGGAACTTTGATCCGCTACGTTACCTTCTATCATTCGCTCCATGCCTTCTCTTCTTCTAGTTATATTAACTCTTATATTAGCAGTATTATTTACATATAGTTTTTGTAATAAATAGATTAGGTATTCTGGCGTACGCATTCCTCTAAGTATATGCCACATTTTATCCCATCGAAGGCCTTGGAATAGTCAACAAAACATAAATATGTTTCTATGTTACTCTCGAAATTTTTCCATAATTTGACGAAAATTAAGAATATGTTCTCTTGTTCCTCTACCTGGAACGAATCGGCATTGTTCTTGGGGAATTTGTGGTAAGAAAATTGATCTTAGTCTTTCATTGAGGTTTGTTAGAAGTATTTTGCTCGCGTGTGATATCAATTCGATATCAATCATTTCGAAATGTGGTGTTATAGGCGCATCTTACGTATATCCTGGGTTGACAGAGTTACTAATGTGGAGGTCCTGCGTAGAATGGGGAAAGAATGTGAAATTCTCATGACCGTCAAAACTAAAAAGTTGGAATATCTAGGTCATGTAATGGGAAATCAAGAACGTTACGGCCTTCTCCAGCTGATTCTCCAAGTTGAAAGTAAATGGTAAGAGAGGACCGGGAAGAAGACGCATTTCCTGGCTTCAAAATTTGCGAAAGTGGTATAACACGACTACCACTGAACTGTTCCGCGCTGCAATAAGCAAAGTGAAGATAGCCGTGATGATCGCCAACGTCCGGAACGGATAGGCACTTTAAGAAGAAGAAGTGATATCAATGCTACTGTACGGTAATTACTGCAATCTGTCGGTTAACCTCTTTTATATATGGGAATAAACGTGAGTTTACTTCAGTCATTTGGCCACTTTCCGGTATTCCGGTATTCTCATTGCAAATTCTAAGCATTACTTCCGTCCCTAATTCTCCCATTTGTTTGAGTGTTTTAGCTGCTATTCCATCTTCTCCTTCTGCTTTTCTGAATTTTAGCTTTTTACTTGCCGCCTCAATTTCTGATTTCAATATTTGAGGTTCTTTTTCATAACTTGTTTCTCTGTATTGTCTGGGTCGTTGTCAGAGAATAGTATTTCGCAATATTGTTTCCACACCTCTGCGGTACCGTCTGGGTTTGTTATGGTATTTCCACTATTATCTTTGATGATCTGTGTCTGACTTCCATTTTCTTGAATACATATTGGACATCATTATAAAAAGGAAAATGAAATATTTTGGAAAATCATTGGCTTCTAACTGAGAAGATTTGCAGCTTTCATGATTCTATTCCTTAGTTGTTGTTCGTTCATAATTGGTACGGAATATACATAGTCTTTCATACAACCCCAGACGGAAAAGTCAATTGGGTTAAGATCTGCACCTCTGGGTGGCCAAGAAATAGGCGCCTCAGAGCTCCTTTCAATCTAAAGTTTAGGAAACTAATCGAAAAGATATTCTCTTATTATATCATGATAATTCGCTGTAGCGCCATCGTGTAAAAACCACATATTTTTCCTGACTGCGAGATTGACCTGGTCTAAATAATCTGATAATACGTTTTGTAGAAAGTTTAAATAATTTTCACTTTTTAAATTGTCATTGGAAGAAATACTGGCCCTATTAGATTCCACAATTCCTGCCCAAACATTGACTTTAACTTTC
Organism: Diabrotica undecimpunctata; assembly: GCF_040954645.1. Taxonomy (NCBI): domain Eukaryota; kingdom Metazoa; phylum Arthropoda; class Insecta; order Coleoptera; family Chrysomelidae; genus Diabrotica; species Diabrotica undecimpunctata. Next base: position 126,407,996 of record NC_092807.1, read on the forward strand.
TTTGGTGACGCAATTTTTTCGTGGGGTTTTTCTTCTGCCCAGATTTGCGTGCTAGGATGGAAGGTATCTTGATTCATAAAATAAAAACATGATCAATTAAATTGACATATTGTGTGTTTTCTGTTAAAAACCACTCGCAAAACCCCATTCTTTTAGAATAATCTTCATCCAGTAATTCTTGAACGGGTGTTAAGTGATAAGGATGAAACTGCTGTTCCTTGAATCTTCTCCAGATAATCATGTAAGAAACATCTAATTGAGCCTCTACTACTCTTTTACTACTATCAGGAATTTCTTCAATTGCTTCCAAAATCTTTTCATCGTTTGTTTCTACTTTTCATCAATCATTATTACCAACAAGTTCAGGTCGCAATGTGCCTGTCTCTTGTAAACGACGATCAATGGAAATAAATAATCGCCTGCCTAGTGTATTTTGATTGGGTAATTTGTCTGCATAATGCTTTACAGCTGTTGCACTATTCCCTTGGCATTCACCTGTAATTACCAAATTACCAATAATCATCTAAAACCTTAATTTAGCCTGCTTAAACTTACCCAGAATTAAATGCATATCTGCCATTTCTGAAAACGTGTACACCATTGTAATAGAAAATTTAGATTTCCTTAATAATCTTAAATGCACAATAATTGAAATAATTATTACTGATCATATGTATTGTTGATGCTACTATTTAATACATAGTTACCATAGCAACAACTGTTACACAGTCGACTAGAGAACTTTTAATACATAATAAAAAAAGTAGCCCCATCTCGATAAAAAATGGCTTATCGAAAAAGTACTAGTAGGCAAAAAAAGTTCTAAAACGTTGTGTTTAACTAATGGTACTGCAATAATAATTTAATTGAAACTTTTGGGGGGGTTTGAGGAAACAAACATTTATGGGGGTTTAAGGGAACAAAACCCCCATAAAAATTTTATGGGGTGTACAAACTTCACTGTTATTTTTTTTTAAGATATTTCTGCGATAAGATAGCCACATGTCATAAGATGCCACAATTTTCATTTTGAAACTTCAAAGGGCTGTAACTGATTTTATATGCACATTTGTACTAAGGTAAGCTAGGTTTAATCAAACTATTTTTGGTCCTAGAATACGCGATTTAATTTATGACCTACCTTTTTGTTACACTCCGTATATTTAGGCATTCATTAATCCTTAAAATTAAATAATTAAAAGATTTAAATCAAAATCGGTATTTAAAAAAATTTCCAGTTTATATGCTTTATTCCTAAGTTTTTGTTTATATTCAATCATCAAAGGGACAATTCAACTCCGTAGTAAAAGTATGGTCATATTTTACGTTTAAATTATGAGAATTTCAAACCCAAGTCATGTTAAAGTTCAATTTCTCCTGAAAAGCGTTGTTGAAAAGAATTTTGATTGGCCCGCTACAAAGACTGCTAGAGGGGTGAGAGGGCTAGAGAGCAGCCGGTACAAAGAGTGAAGAAGGTAAAATTTAGGTTGGTTTCAGATCTTGACTAGAAAAGAGCTTGGGTGTGTATTCTGCAAGCAATTGGCAAATTTTTTAATCACTGATTTGTTCGTGCTGTATTTTACCTGAGAGATCGGTAAGACGGCGTTTCAAACAGTTTAAAATATGCCCACATGGTTTCAAGCAGGAACTTAAGTTTTTTTTAAAGCCAAGCTTTGAATCGTCTATTTGTTGTCCCTGGTCGTTTTAGAACATTTTGCAGCTTATGACACGCATTTCTGTTGTTTTGTAGTATTTTGAATCCAGTTCCAGCAACAAAAACTTTTAAAGGAAATACACCAGTCAGTGTATATTCACAAATATTACTACTTTTATATCTTTATAGCGCTGTTATGGTATATTTTGCTCTCATTTTTTTGCATCATCTTTTTTCTTTCTTTTTTACTCTTAGTACAGTTTTTATAACATTATTTTATTTTAAACTTCAAACTCCTTAAAAACCAGAGATCCATTTTTAATAGTATCTTGTTGTCTGTCGGTCTGATCTTTTTTCTGTGCGACAACTCTTAAATAGTTCTAGAAAACTGGAACATAGTCGGCAGATTCCTCTTGTTGTAAAGAAGATCCATATTGAATTTAACGTCAATAGGTCATGATGTGGAGAGAAAAGTCTCTACTCATAATAATTATTTATGTTTAATATATCTTAAATAATGTGTTATTTTGATAGGTTTTGGAGTTACAATTTGTACCCGTCATATGGCTTATAAAACTAAGAATCCATTACAGTATAAAGAACATATTAAAATAATGCTGTTTTACTTAGCTAAACCACCATAAAATCTGTTAACGTTCAGTTATCTATTTTTTAAAGTTTTATGAAACGGACACTCACAGGATAAAATTAAATTAAAATATTTATACCTAATATATGTACACTACGTTTTAGAAAGATTTTTTGTCAAAGTACTGTTATGGTGTGTTGGTAAAAGCCTTGTCTTAATTAAGAAAGAAAACGATTTTTGCAAGCACATCACAACAGTAGCTACTTTGACAAAAAATCTTTTTAAAATATAGTGTATATTTTAATTTTAAGTTGTCCGTTTAAGTGTTCGTTTCACGAATCAAAAGGATTTTGTCGTAGCTCAACTAAAACAGCTTTATATTATTTATAGCCCCTTCCTAGTGAGTTTGAAAAGTAACTATAATATTGATCAGAAATGGGAGAATATAAAACAAGTAATATTCAACAACAAATGAAAACTAAAAACCAAAGAAAAAAAAACAGAAAGTCTGGATGACTGAAAAGATACTACTAATAATGAATGAAAAAAAAATCGTTAAAACAAAATAAAAAAGCTAAAGAGAGAATGATATATGAGCAATGTCAAGAACTAGAAGGAATTCAGAAAATATGACTTTTTTAACATGAATAAAAGAATTAAAAAACTAACAGGAAAGACATGAAAGTGGTGCACTGATAACAGGCATGAACTAAAAATAGCAGAGATAGACACAATATAGCACAGCTTTCTAAATACGAAGAGAGAACAGAAGCACCAAAAGTATTTAAGAATGATACTGGGCCTGACATTCTACAGAAAGAAATCGAATATGCAATAGAGCAAGCTAAAGTGGTAAACCAAACGATGACGCCTCAAAACGTCACGCGCACCAGCTTAACTAAATTGAGATTCCAGTACTCCTGACGCCTAAGAACGTCATGAGCAGGCTTGTTGAGATGGGTTACATAACAATAAGCAGTTTCTTTTCGAATTTTCTTCAAGCAATTTTCTCCAAGATATGTTCTGTATTGCCTGAGTTCATGTGGATAACATCTCTCTTATGACATGGAGTATAAAATCATACAGCGGCATTCGTGTATTGCTGCTTTATTTCTTAAAAAAAAAGCTTTTATCAACAGCATGTGGTAAATATGTACCTATAGCTTCTTGTACCATCTTAGAGTTTTTTTCTCGAATAAATAGTATGTCATCATTTGATCAGTTCTATCTATACCGCTCATGTGTTGGTTATATTTAAATATGGCTCGGGGTTTACGTAGTATTTCTTGCCTTTTATTTTTTTAAAATTCCACTATGCTGTTATCAAATTCCATATATATAAAAGACATTGCATAATGTGCAATTGTTTGTAGTCTTCTACTATTTTTTGAAGCTCCTGTACAAAATGATCGTATCTTTAATATCTGTTAGGCTAAATCGTACGAATTTTAATAATTTTTCGTATAGAAACAAGGTCTTACATCGTTTCTCGTTCATCAACTTCATAACTACTTTGCTAGTATTGTCATTTCCCACCTTCATCGTCGAGTGAACCAGTGTAAACAGTAGTAGAACTTTTCCAGTAGTCTTGAATGTAGTTCAGAGGAATAGTACGCATGTAGATGATCAATGTAAAAAAGATTTTAATTTTCTCATGTGTTCCTTTTACCAGGTAATTCTTGAGTGGTCTGCAGTTCCGTGAGATATAAAAACCCTTGTGGCGTAAATATTTGTTTCTTCTTTGATAAAATCATAAAAGCTATCATCTGCCAATAAATTAAAATGATCTATCTGCTGGTGGTAACTGTAGTAGTTCTTTCTGTCTGTACAAAAGTAATTAGTGTTGGAGCATTTGAAGGATTTTCTGACTAAGTGGGAGGAGTTTTAGTATTTTGTGGTGATATATATATTCTTAATAATCAATATTTATATCTTGAACTGAAATATGATCTGTCACAATTTCCCCTTGCATAATATTAATATCCCACATAATATCCTGCATAATATTCCAATATTATCCCTTTGCATCACACTCTCGATATCTACTAGATAATGCAGTAGTTCATTTTTGTCGTCGGAGTCGTACCAGCCATTTTTTCTTTACTCGTCACTTACTGAGAAAGTTACATCATTGAGGTTGTCATCAAAGTCAAATAACATGTGTTCTATCTCTTCCAGCGTAAATGGATTTGATAATTTACGTTTCTTACCGTTTGTAAGAAGTTTTGGCGGAGACGGCCCTGGAATTGCTTCATTTATAATATGAATCTAAACTGACATTATAAAAACACTTTTATGTATTATAACTACATACCAAATAGAAAAACAACGTATTTCAGTCAAAGTCAAACAAATACTAACCTTTAAAACAAATGTTGTGCACATAATGTCTGAAGCCGTCATGCGCTCTTGACTGTAGTAACGGTATGATATTTTTAGGCGTCATCAGCATTGAAAGGGTTAATAAGTTATGTTAAAACTATGTTTAAAAGTAATTTTCAGTTGAATACATAAGAAATTAAATGAAGGCATAAGTAATACACAAATGGGATTTAGAAAAGGTCTGGAAACACGGGATGCATTATTTGCAGTGAGTGTCCTTTCGCAGAGATGCCTAGATATAAATCAGCAAATATATGCCTGTTTCATTTGAAAAGGCATTTGACAGAGTGTAGCATAATCGGCTCCAAATAATTTTGTTAAATTAAAATATAGAAAGTAGAGAAATTAGAATTATATGTAACTTATATTGGAATCAAACAGCGAAAGTGAAAGTTGAAAATGAACTGACTGAGGATATCCAGATTCAGCGTGAGGTGCGCCAAGGGCATATTTTATTACAATTGTTGTTTATTTTAGCCATTTTAGGATTAGCGTTGTTTGAAATCAATAAGGATTTAATAATAAACGGCGAGCCATTTAATAACATAAGATATGATAACCATACCGTTCTTTTGGCAAGACACGTTGCTTAACAACTAAATATATATTCCAACGAGTATGAACTAAAAATAAATTTAAAAAAAAACAAGTTCATGGTATTTACAAAAGCACAAAACTTCAAAGTTAAAGCATGTACCTACTAGACGATACAGAAATTGTGAACAAATATATTCATACAAATACGAGTACCTAGGAGCCTGGATCACAGAAGATACTGATCAAACAAAAGAAATAGGATGACGCATTGAACATGTACGGTCAACTTTTAACGAAATGAGAAATTTTTTCTGTTTTCGCAATATTAATATAACGCTCCGGATAAGAATGTTTCGACGTTATATTTTTTCCACCCTTTTGTATAGGGTTGAGGCCTGAACACTGAAACAATTCAATATTAAAAACATAAAAACATTCGAAATGTGGTGTTACCGGCGTATTTTTAAAATATCACGGACGGATTGCAAAACAAACGCACAAGTTCTCGAACAACTAGGAAAACAATGCGAAGTTTTAAATTTCATAAAAATCAGGAAGTTAAACTAATTGCGGCACATCATGAGAGGAGAAAAATATGAACTATTAAGGAATACGTAGGAAGACGTAAATTTTCGTGGCTAAGCAATATCCATAAACGGTTTGAATGCAGTTCAATTGAACTATTCAGGCGCGTAAGTAACAAAATTATAATTGCGGAATAATTTCTTAATCATTGATAGCAGCGGAACTTGAAGAAGAAGGCTTAGTAGTCTTGACGTTTTAGAATATCTCGGACATATTACACGTGGAGAGAAATACACTTTGCTCCAACTGATTAGGCAGGGAAAGATCCAAGAAAAGAGAAGCATAGGCGTAGAATGTCATGGCTTCGCAACCTGAGAGAGTGGTACGGATGTACATCAAATGAACTTTTCAGAGCAGCCGTCTCAAAAGTCCGAATAGCTATGATGATTGCCGACCTCCGCCGCGGAGTTGGCACTTGAAGAAGAAGATTGTCGTTTCAATTTTCACTTCGGAAATCGTTTTTAAAATATAAACATTAATTGAAACGTCAATAAACTTATTTTATTTTATTGTTACATTGCATGTTTAGAATCTACTCTATACATAGAGTAATAAGTAAACAGTCTGTAAGTAAATTAACGTATGTGAGTTAGGTAGCGTTCAGTGATGGTTCTGTAAGTATTATTGCCGTAAGTCTTCTGGCCATACTCTCTTTAATCTTTTTTCGACAAGTGATTGGGTGAATAAATTATTTATCAGTTCGTTGTAGTGATCAGTGGTGCGATTTTTATATTTTATTGAGTGATTCTTTATTATGTCCTTGGATGTATGGATGTATGGTGCATGGTGCTTTACTTACCATATGGAGTATTTTGGATGGAAATATTTGAAGTATCTTCGTATTTGAAGGTTTACTACAGCCCATAGTTCTATTCCATATGCCCAAACTGGTATGAATATAGCTTTGTACACAAGCAGTTTATTTTCAAAAGATAACTGAGACCTTTTGGTAAATAACCACCTTATAATTTTAGTTTGTTGTAAAATCTAGTTGTTGACGTTTAGTTTTAATCTGCGTTGTCCATGTAAGTTTTTCATTCAGATGCAATTCTAAGTATTTAACAACTGGTTTTATAGGAATGGGAGTATTATTAATATATTCTTATGTACATGTTAATTTTCTTGTAAAAGTAATTTGTACTGATTTGCCAGCATTAACACTGAATTTCATCGCTTAAGCCAGTTTTGTAATTGGACTAAATGATTTTGTACTTTTTGTGGTGCTACATTAGGGTCGATATCCACTGGCAAGATTCCCATGTCATCGGCAAAAGTAGTTAAGAAGGTATCATTGCTGGTTGGAACGTCTGCTGTAAATATAAAATACAGAAATGGACCCAAAACGCTGTCCTGAGGTAAGCCAGATTGTATGATGTAGTAACTTCAGTACCTGTTTTCAATTTTGACTTGAAAATACCGTTCAGTAGGATACGATTTTAGTATAAAGTATAGCTGGTCTGTTAGGTGTAATTTCAGTTTGTAGAGGAGACCTTTATGCCATACTCTATCAAATGCCTGTTGTATATAATATCTAGAAACACTCCAGTGCAAATTTTTTTCTCTTCGAGAGTTGTTTTAATTATATTAACTATTCTGTGGCATTATTCAATGGTTGAGTTTTCACGTCTAAATCCGAATTGTTGTTATAGTATAATTTCGTTTAAGGAAACAACAGCTCGATTTTCTGTAATAGTAGCCTTTCTAATACTTTCGACATTATTTTGAGTAGGCTTATAGGGCGATATAAACTTTCTTGCGTTGCGGGCTTACCAGGTTTCGAAATCATAGTAACTTGAGCAAATTCCCATTGTATTAAACTATCGAAGACGTAGTATTCTGTTGTATATTATTGTTAATAACACCACTGCTTTTCTTGAAGCTTCTAAAGTAATTCTCCTGTTATCAAATCATAGCCAGGAGCTTTGTTAGGATTTGGCATTTTTATTTGTGTCGAACCTCTGTCGAAATAAATGTCACAGGAAGAGATAGTTGACATGGAGTTTTGAAATACATTCCTATATCATCATCTTCATCGTTATTAGTATCTGGTTCTGCAAATACAGTTGCAAGATGCTCTGCGAATACTGTTGTTTTTTCTGCGTTAATGTGGAGCCAGGTCATATCTGTATTTTTAAAGGTAAATTTGTTACTGTCGGTCGTTTAAATTTTTTTGTGGCTTTTCATATAGAGTGGACGTCATGTGAAAGGTTCGAAGCATAAAACTCGAAAAACCTAAATTGTGGCTTATTCCCATTAAAACAGTAATAATTACTAAATTTAAACATTTTAAATACTGACTTTTCAACTATATTTAACTGTATATTTCAGCCCCAGCTTCAACTTCTCCGTTAACTATGGAACCTACAACATCACCAGTACCTTCCACGCCCTCAACTGTAGAACCTACAACATTAGAAACTACCGAGCGCCCAACAACTACACCCGTTCCTCCACCACCGACTACACCACCAGTTCGTTGTGAGCATGAAGAACAATACATTTCTGATCCTTACAATTGTAGTATGTATTACGAATGTTCAAATGGAGTACCAATTTCGATGAGTTGCCCAGATGGAGAATATTGGAACCCAGATGAACATGTTTGTGATTGGCCTTACAATGTTGATTGCAGTAAGTTAAAATCGTTAAAGGTCAACATACGTAATCTTAAAGAAATATATAACGGAAACTACAGCAAACTTTAGTTAGGGAGAAGCTACACGAAATAACTTATTCATGAAATATTTCGAGTATTCGGACTCGTCTAGTCCGTATTATTTGTTATTCTTCTTCTACTTATACTTCTACTTCTTCTACTTCTGATAGAAGAATATCACGACTGGGGAACGAATGTCAATACAACAAAAACCAAATATCTTTGTATTGGAAACTAGTCAGATAACATAGACCTCGAAAACGGACAACATATTTCCTGCTGTCAGAGCTATGACTACTTGGGTGTTGCCTTTGACAATACAGGAACTGATACACGGGAAAAAGAAAAACAAATCACTCAAGCAAAGAAAGTCTTAGGATGTCTCAATGGTATACTGTGGAGTAAAGAGATAACGAAAGGAAGGGAATTTAATATATATGAGACCATGATTAAAACTACTCTTCTTTATGCGCTGAAACATAAGTGAAAACACATATATATGAAAAAATATATATTTCACTATATGAAAAAACATATAGTGAAAAGAACAAAAAGCGAATAGAAGCAGTAGAGATGGATGCAATGAGAAGATCTTTAGGTATTTCCAGACGAGACCGAATCAGAAATGATGTAATAAAACAACGTATGGGAATAGAAGGAAATATAACTCAAGATATAGAGAAGAAACAATTAAGGTGGTATGGGCATGTTCAACGGATGCCAGCATCAAGACTCCCCAAAAAAGTAATAGAATGGCAACCGATAGGTCGACGGAAAAGAGGAAGACCCAGATTAGAATGGCAACACGGCGTAAACAAGTCCATGAGCGAAAGAAATTTAACAACAAACGACTGCGAAGATAGGAAGAGATGGTGTTTAGGTATCGGACAACGTCGAAAGACGTTCTAAACCGATGTGTATATATGTTATTTGTTATTCAAACAGACTTGCTCAGTCACAAGTTAGGCGACGGTTACATTGGATAAGAATTCTAACTAAAATTTGTTTAATTGAATGCCCGAATAAATGAACTTTTATCAAATAAAAGACAGATATCGAGCACAGTTTTTTATTAAATCTTGCCCAAGTACTTTCGCTTCTAGAACATCTTTAGTGGCATCTGAAATAAGCCAAGAAACGGGTTTTAAACTGAAGAAAAATTAACTAACTTGAAAAAAACTTGATAAAAAAAAATTTAATATAACATTTTAAATTTATTTCGTAAAAATTATAGGCTATCCAACAATTTGGTAAATATTAGTAACATTAAATATTACATCTACACAACAATAGACAAAGGACAACCAGTTTAAAAAAATTTTTAAGATTTAAATTTTAAGAAGCTACATACCTAGTTAGTGACAGCAGGAGAGAGAATAGCTTCTGATCTTAACGAAAATGTTCAGGTGACAGCTGACATATGACAACTTCGATGGGCAGTCACAATCATGGTGATATTATCATCTGCACATTTAGTTAATAATATACACACAACGCAAAAGTCTAAGGATATTTTAATAATTTGACAATACCAATGACAGAAATTTCATGACCATATAAATTTGCTTGTACTATAATTGTTGATACAGACACTCACATCTTATCAAAAAAAAATTGTAAAACTGATAGCAATACGTGTTTTAGAATGTTTTTTATAAGGGACAAAAAAATCGACATATTTATGTTTTGTTTGTTTTTAATTTTAGTTACTTTATACCATTCTTGCTTAATAGGTAAGTTAAAGATATTGTCTTTTTACCATGCAACGACAACATTTAACGTTCTATGATATGAATAGAACCGTGAGCCTCCTTCAAGCTGGTATGCGACAAACTCAAGTTGCTGACCAGCTGGGTGTCTCCCAAAGCGCCGTAAGTCGTTTGTGGCGTCGGTTTAGAGACACTGGGAGTCCAGCCGAGCAACATCCAGGATGTGGTCGCTCTATAACCGTCGCTCAAGACCGATATTTAATTTTGGCAGCCAACAATTTCAGCACCCAAGCTGGTTAATGAATTACAGCTTGCACATAATGTAACAATTAGCAGCAGTACTGTGAGGAATCATCTCCATGAAGCCAATCTTCATAGTCGGCGACCACTGAGATGTCCACCTCTATCTAGAGGCAATCGCGCTGCAAGATTAACCTGATTTCAAGAGTTTCAGAATTGGACTGACAATAACTGTGCCACAGTTTTGTTTAGTGACGAGTCTAGATATGGATTTTATCCAGATTCTCGTCGGACAAGAGTTTAGAGGCGACTCGGAAATGGAGAACAATTACGACATCTTCAAGAAGTGTATACATACAGAGGTGGTACATTAATGGTATGGGGCAAAATCATGGTTGACGGAAGAACTGATCTCATTTTCTCACGTGGCTTTCTCACAAGTCAGCAATATTTGGACACTATTCTTGAACCTGTTGTGCGCCCGTTTGCTGCTGCTGTTGGAGAAAATTTTTACTTTATGCATGATAATGCTCGGCCACATGTTGCGCATATTGTAACAAATTGGTTGAATAAGGAGGGTATTGATGTATTTCCGTGGCCAGCACAATCACCGGACTTGAATCCCATTGAGCATGTATGGGACATGCTCCAACGAAGAATTACTCCACATATGGGCAATATCTACAATAAATTTCAATTAAAAGAGCTTGTGAGAGAACAATGGACACAACTAACTCAAGCAGATATTAACAATGTGATTCGGAGCATGAACAGTAGATGTAGAGCTGCGATAAACCAACGTGGTGGCCATATTTTATTTTAAGTTTATATTTCGTATTTTTAACATTTTATGGTGGTATTTGAAAGATGGGTGATTTGCAGTATATTTTTTCTTGTTCCAATTTTCTGTTTTTTGCAATTTATGGTTTTTGACATATTAAACAACAATTTAAACTACAAATTTTGTATAAGTTTTTTTAAGTTAATTACACATAAACAAAATACGTCTATTTATAAAAATATCCCTAGACTTTTGCGTTGTGTGTATTTATGAATATAGCTTAACGATTGGGTAAATATTATATTGTATCATATTGATTTATTGAAATCAAATAATTTTTAATAGCATTCTTTTTGTTATTGTTAATATTTTGATTATGTTTATAAAATTAGATTATAATTTTAATAATGTTTGTTTATTATATTTTAGTAAGAACACAAAACCTATTTAAACGAAATATGCTAGTTACATAAAATTAAAACCAAAAGAAAGTCTGTAATATTTTCTATAAAATAAAATACTAATATACAGGTCGAGGCCGTTTTTTTAACAAAAAAGAAATGAGAAAATTTTTTATTTGAAAATTGTGAGCACACTGTATACTTCATGGCTAGATTTCTAAGATATTAAATTATTTAAATAACACTACACTAGAAAGTCTTGGACATATCATTTACATTAAAAACCTAATCCACAGCCATGGTAACTGAACTAAACCCATCTAGAATTCATTCAGACATTCTCTGAGGGTCAGCAGCAACCCCTACTGGGATTCTTACGTTGCCATGTAGGTTATCTGAGAAATATTTAAACATCATAACATAATTTTAAATAAAATGTAAGACATATTAAATTTTATACCATCTAAAGGGTTTTTACCAAGGTATTTAGTGGCTTAACTCACAGCACAGAGTAACAAAACACTGAGGATGACATTTTTAGCCCGAAAAAATTCTTTTATATAACCCGAAAGGGATTTTAAATTATATACATTTTATAGAGGATTTTATATAAACGATAGAAGTTATATTACAACGTATAATATAAATAAGATATCTAATAACTGAATTTTTTATTTTTCAGCTGTATCCACAACTCTATCCACATAAATAAGTAAGTATATGTTATATAACGTAAAATTAAAAAAATACCAAGCGATCTAGAGAAACCCCAAAAAACAGTCCTTGCTATTAAACGCGCTTTCTCTCAATCCAAAAGTATCAATGCACCCGGTTTATTGCACTCCATGTTTTTTTTCTATAAGGATTGATCTTATAAACTTGAGCTATACGTCTGCTCGTATAGCTAAAATAAATGTATGAATCGGTAGTTTCGTAGTTTATTATATTTTTATTTTTTATGTGAATACAGTAGTCTCATTATTTCCCAGGTTTGCTATTTTTCATTTCACAATGTACTAATTGAATTAGAATTTTATTGGTTTTAATCTGGATCCTACTAATTTTATGAACTACGCTGAACTGAGTAGGGGTCCTTCAGTACTTTGTGCAACACAGACTGGGCGGGGAAGTCCTCAACCCCGACAGGGCGCATCCCAATCGCTGATAGGGAACATTCCTGTAGATATGAATAAGGCTTCGCGAAATAAGTACCCGCCTATCAACTGAGAACATGACACAGGTCAGCAGCTGTGCACTATCACAAAGTCGCAGGCAAAAATCAAATAGTGATGTGATACTGCGAACACTCACCAACTTGTCCGACAAGCGTGGTGTATTAATGCCAATATATCCTCAAAACACAACATGTTGAGCTTAAAACAAAATGGGACGACACCCCACGTGGGTATAGCTAGCAGCTCAGAATCCCACACTGGGAAACCTGTTAGCCTCACGGATTCTGAGGGAGGCACAAGCTCAACAAAACGCGCCAATATAGATACGAACAAACAAAAACAGTTACTACTAGCCACATACAACATCCAATCGATGGCTAAATATGAAAAGGTCTACGAATTAGAAGAAGATTTATCCAAGATAAAGTGGGATATTTTAGGACTGTCAGAAGTGAAAAGAAGATGCGAACAATGCATGCATCTAAACTCTAGAAATCACCTATACTATACAGGGAAAATAGACGAAACATATGCTGGTGAAAGATTTCTTGTCAAAAAGTATCTCACACCATTCATTTCTACATATAAAAGCGTTTCTGATAGAGTAGCTTATATTATAATAGACCTATATAATAAAACCAAGATCAAGGTTATACAAGTGTATGTTCCCACAGCAACACATCAGGAGGAGGTAGTTGAAATGGTCTACGAAGATTTGATAAAAGCAATAAAAGAAAATGATACAAAGTATACCATCACAATGGGAGATTTCAACGTAAAATTAGGTAAAAAAGAAGAAAATATTGAAACTAAAATAGGGATGCATGGTTATGGCACACGAAACGAAAGAGTAGAAAAATTAAATAACTTCTTAGAACAACAAAATTTATATATCACACACTTCAAGAAACCAGCAAACCAAAAATTAAAGTGGATATCTCCCGTTAAAAAGACGAAAAAAGATATCGATTACTTCTTATGTGAGAACACAGACATTTTTGAAGATATCTGCTCTCAATCGATTCACAACTGGCAGCGATCATCGCTTTTTAAGAGCAAGAATTCTTGTTAAACAGACGGAAACCAGTAAAAACAGGCCAGATAATTATTGTAATCAGATGGACCAAACTAAAAGGCGACAAAAGGGAGATGACTATAGAAAAGTCTTAAGAAAAGAATTTGTAGAACATTATCAACAAGAATATTTCGACATTTCTTGAAAGCAGGACTGACTATTGCAAAGAAGACGAAAAATAAAGAAGACAGAATTAGTGATAAAACAAAATGGTTGATGTAAAAGAAACGCACATTTCTAAGCGAAGGAAAGCGAAACACTGATGGTTTTAAAGAATTGAATAAACGAATAAAGAAGGGAGCTAAGGAAGATTTAAGGATCTACAATGAAAACAAGGCAGACAAAATAATAGAAAAGAACTGAGGCCTGAAATGCTTAAGATCAAACTTGGGAAAGCCTATAATAATCTCATTGAAGGATAAAGATGAAAAAGAAATAAGAGAAAAAAACGAAATCCTAAAAGTTACTTAAATTAAAGAACCCAGATAATACTGCAAACCAAGATCTTAAGAGAAAGATAACGAATGTCAACTCAGAAATTCTTCCTAACATAGAATCCTTTGAAATAAAACAAGCTATGGCACAACTAAAGAACAATAAAGCTCCGGACCCAGATGGAATACATGTGGAAATGTTTAAGGAGGGGAGTGAAATCATTCTCGAAGAATTGAAACATTTTTTCAACGAATGTCTTCACAGAGGAGAAGTCCTAGATGATTGAAATAAAAGTTTGACAATACTTCTCTTCAAAAAAGAAGAGAGGGGAGATCTAAAGAACTACAGGCTAATCTTCCTGCTGTCCCAAATGTACAAACTGTTTATGAGAGTAATAACTAACAGGTTAACGTCAAAGCTTGATAGCTATCAATCGGAAGAGCAGGCAGGATCCCGAAAGGGTTAATTATGTCTCTCTATAACGTCTAATTGCAACTATCAGAAATTCATATTCATTCATATTCATATATATATATATATATATATATATATATATATATATATATATATATATATATATATATATATATATATATATATATATATATATATATATATATATATATATAATACGATACCTTATAAACGTAAGATAAATATTTAATGAAAATCTTACTGATGCTCAGCTTTTTTTAAAAAGCAAAACCCTTTGTCAGTTCCTTTACATAACGTTTTGCTCCTTTGATTGACATAAATTTACACTTTATCTTGGTAATTTTTCTCATTATTTTTTTTTTAATTTCAGATGCAGAATACTCTTAGCTGTTAAAAATTATTAAGGTGTAACTTGAAAAATAATTAAATATCAATTAATTTTTTTAAACAATGTTTATTATTATTTTATTTTCCTTCTTCCCGTTTATAATTAACCCTGCGGTATTATACCATACCGCGCCGAAAATATATTTTGTTGTAAAACGTGTTTTAAAAAATATTCCTAGAAAACCATCTGTGTACCTTCAAGTGCTGTATAATTATACCTGCTCCCAACTGCTGAAGTTTTAGTATGGGTTTAGTCTTTGAGCTACGTTGAGGTAAAATTTTCTTGCGGTATCACGTACCGCATGTCAGTATTTACGTTTCTATAGTTAAAAAAGTCCAGTGTATTCTTTCGATGAGAGTGACTACCGAACCATCAGCTTAATTAGTCATGTTTTAAAGATATTTCTACGAATTTTGCACTCTGGGATATACCAAAAAATAGAACAACAACTTGGTGACACACAGTTTAGATTCCGCAATAACCTTGGAACAAGAAAATCACTATTTAGTATTCAGGTTATGGTACAGAGATGCAGGGATATCAGACATCCAGTCTACAGTATTGACTTTGAGAAGGCCTTTGATCGAGTAAAACATACTGAAATCATAGCCATTCTTCAGCAGGTAGGTATTGATGATCAAGACCTACGCATTATTAAAAATCTTTACTGGCATCAACGTGCAAACATCAGGATTGGCCGGGACACCTCTGAAGAGCTTCAAATACGAAGAAAGGCAATGCAAATCTGTAAAAACTTCAGATTATGATTTTGAGGCTGAAGGCCTGACGAAGTACCTAGCGATTTAGAATATTTTAGTGATATTGACATTGACGATATAAGCAAAGAAGTAGGCACTGAAAGTCAACACGACAACGGAAATCAGCCATCGGAAGGTTCTGAAGACATAATGATTCAAATGCTACTGATAAGTCATATTTGTACGGCAAAAATCGTTTTAAGTGGTCCACTACACAACCCTCAAAAAACGTATGAACTCCGTTACACAATCTTGTAACAACACTACCAGCTCTTCGGTCCAAAGATATAATAAACGACTTCATAAGTTTTTTAAATTTTCTTATTTCGGAGAATATAATACAAGAAATACTTAAATGGACAAATAGTAAATTACTTGCAATTCATAAAAACTATAGAAAAATGAGTAGACCAGAACAAAATGAAATTGATGAAATAGAACGGAAAGCCTTTTTGGAATTGCTTGTATACACATCAGCTTTCAAATCCAATGACGAAAATATAAACTCTATATTTGCTACAGATGGCACTAGTAGGGATATATTCCGATGTGTTTTGTCAAAAGAAAGACTTGCAATATTTCTAAAATATTTACGTTTGGTAACCCTCTGGATAGAGAGGAAAGAAGAAATATAGATCCAACAGCAGCCATTACTAACATATTTAATATATTTATACCAAATTGTCAAAAACTGTATGTCGTAGGCACATGTGTTTCAATATATATATATATATATATATATATATATATATATATATATATATATATATATATATATATATATATATATATATATATATATATATGTATATATATATATATATATATATATATATATATATATATATATATATTGTATATTATATATATAATATTATATATATATTATATATATATATAATATATATATATATATATATATATATGTATATACATGTTGAATATAACAAGCCATTAGTCATGATATTTGTTGACTACGAAAAAGCTTTCGACACAATAAGTAATCAAAAGATGTTAAAAGCCTTAAAAGAGTGCCGTATAGATCATCGCTATATAAACATGATAAAATACATCTATTAAAATGGGACAGTAGATAAAAAGACCAACGTATTTAAAATAAAACGGGGAGTGCGACAGGGGGACACAATTTCGCCAAAATTGTTTACAACATTATTAGAGCATATGTTTAAGAACGCAAATCTGAGGTTTGCTGACGATATTGTCCTTTTTCCTGGCAGAATCGATGATGCAGTATCGCAACTAGAGAAACTATACCTAGCCTCCCTACAAGTAGGATTAAAAGTCAACCACACAAAAACACAAATCCTGACAAATCTTGTGTTAAGCGAAAAGATTTCAGTAAATGGCATGCACATTGAAGAAACCACCTCATATAAGTACTTAGGACATGAGATACGCATAGGAAGAGATAATCAAACGTGCGAACTAAGTCGCCGCATAGGACTCACTTGGGTGGCATTCGGCAAGCTAAGCTATGTTCTTAAATCAGAACTGCCTATGTGTCTTAAAAGAAAAGTCTTTAATCAGTGCGTGTTGCCAGTACTTACATATGGTGCAGAGACATTAACACTAGCCAAGAAAGTAAGAAATAAAATTTGAGTTACTCAAAGAGCCATGGAACGATCGATGTTAGGCATTTCTCGTAGGGATCGGATCACGAACAAGGAAATAAGATGGTGAACAGGGGTGACAGATGCCATAGAAAGAATTATGACCCTTAAGTGGAACTGGGCGGGGCACATAGCTAGAATGTCGGATAATAGATGGACACAGCGAATAATACAGTGGAGACCGAGACAAGAAGCAAATCGAAGTAGAGGTCGTCCACCAACAAGATGGTCTGATGACATAAAACGGATCGACAAAAATTGGATGCAAACAGCACAAAACAGAAATACATGGAAAAGACTGAGGGAGACCTATATCCAGCAGTGGATAGATCCGGGTTAAATGAAGATGATGATGATGATATCTTTAAAAACTGCAAGTGTATTGTATTACCGATTATTTGTGATTTCACGTTCTCCTGAAAAATTGCAATAAAAGACTTGGGTTAGTCTGACTCTCAGGTCCAGTATTAATCAAGAAGATACCACTGAAAAATAAGATTTTTAGAAGAATCTTGCATTTCATTTTATATTAATTACTTATCTCCTATAATAATTAGACCGGAAGTCTTATGTAAGAATTTATGAGATATAACAAGAGACAATCTAAAAGTTAAATATTAAAAATACTACCGGATACCAAAAGATAAAAAAATATTAAATGATACTTTTATTTTAAGTGTTCCAGTAAATATACTGAAAAATTTTACTTTATTTTAAATTACTTTATCTTTGAGAATTATTAATGAAACGATTTATTCCTAGTATTATTAATTGTAGTAAAGCTAAATTAAAATTAATAGGACAAAGTATAAAATATAATAATTAACTTACAAGGTAGTCTAAGTAATAATTACAGATATTCCGATGTGGAGATATGTCCTGATATAAAACAATAAAATGACCAAAAATAAGACATTTATTTAAATTTTACACACACACAATTTGTACTAACCCCAGCTCCGAGTGACATATGTGTGTTCCAATAGAGAAGTGGGACCCACGTGTTCGAAGATTAAATCAGTCACACTTCCTAATGGAGCGGAACCTATCTGTCTGACCTCCAAGCTATAACCAACCACTCCTCCCCATCACAGAACATAACGAATGCGGAGACTTTTGTAATGAGCGTTATTTTAGATCCCTGGGTAATGGGACATCCTCTATTTTACTTTGTGTGGTTAGGCTACCTAATTTTAGGGGTAGCTAGACGAGCTTTTCTCCACATGACTGATTGAATTTATTACTTGACTTGACTTTGGACTTTTGTTCCAAAAGTGTGTTCACTCAGCCGCCGAATCAGCAAAACAAATCTGGCGACCACTCTACTCTCATTCCAAGAGAACCAGGTGAGGTTGAACGAGCTGAGCCCGTGCGCACCTCTTTTAGCCTTACACCACCATTAGGGTCGCCGGTGTCTCGGCACTTACCCACCTGGAGATTTAAGAGTGGTAGAGGAGAGATCCGCGGCGACCTGTCTACGTGCGAGGTGGAAATTCCTCTGCCTGCGTCATCTGTCCGCCGTGGGAGGGAGGGACTAACGGATGGGTGAGCGTTAACGCAACACAGGTACTACGGGGAGAGTATACACCAATTTTATAATTGGAGGGACACGAATCATAGCCATGTAGGTACTTATGTGCCTGAGGGGCTGTTTTGCCTGAGAGGCGCCTTTATGTTTATACCTCAGAACTCAATTGATGTGGTTGCATAATAACTGCTCTAACAGAGGATTTTTCGTGAAGATTAAGATGAACTTATAATATAACGGAAGTAGCAATGGATAGGGTTAGCACTTTCAGGAGTATACGGCCATAACACACCTCATGTATATCTTATTTGGTTCTTATCTTTTACAGTATAACTGGTTACTTAAATAAAACATAACTAAATAAAAGAAATAAGATAATATAGGGATTTTTTTCTGTTACGGCGTACGTTTTTGTTTTTTTTTGTTTTGTTTTTTTCTTTATATTTATTTTCTTTATTAATCTCCTGAGTTATCTCTATATCCTGCTAGCTGCTGCCTGGGCCGTCTATGTATCGTCCTTAGGTTTTTGTCATGGTCTGTCATTTCTCTTAATTATCTGCTTGGGTGGTTCCTGAGATTATTTAATATTTCATGTACTCTTTTGTCCATTGTTCTTATGATTCTCTTTTGTTGTGAATCACGTGAATATATACCTTAATGGGACGTACTTAGGAATATTCAGAGCTTCTCTAACCATGAAGTTCTGGATGGTCTGTATCCTTTTTTTTGCTGGTTTTAAACATATGTCCTTATGCTGCTGAGGCATATATTAGTATTGGCAAAATTATGCAGTTTGTCATCCTAATCTTTGTTTTAAATTTCAGTTTACTCTTTTGACCTATTAGTGATGAGTTAACTCATGAGTGCTTTAGCTTTGTTAACCGTTTGTTTTACGTGGTCTGAGAAAGTCAGCTTTTATCCAACGTAATGCCTAGATATTTGGCTTGGTTTGACATTCGATCAGGATATCGAATAGGATGGTACCACATTTGGTCTGCCTTTTCTTTTTTGGTACATGACGGCCTGTGTTTTGTCAGGGCTGACGGCTATTTTCCACTGCACATACCATGCCTTAAGGTCGTGTACTCCATGTAGGTGTCTCGTAGCTAGATCTGGGTTAATACTGCTAGCAGCTGTCGCTGTATCGCCTGCGTACAGGCTTAAACCCTATTCATTCTACAAATTCCCAATCGTCAATAGAACCACGTGTAAGCCAAACAGGGTCGTACTGATGTACGACCTATGTATCATATGATTTTTTAAAATATTTACTTTTGAAACTGTTAGTGTAAGAATTTCTGGAAATTTAATCATTATATCACAATTAAACTCAACTCTAAAAAATAACACGACCAGTAAATAACTTAACAATAACTATAACATAAATATAACACAATATATTAACTTAAAAATCAACACGATACAATTAGAATTTAAAATGATGGCAAGTTGGGATCTGTAACATGAGAATCTGTCTCGCTTACGGTAATAAATTATATTTTATAGCCTCTTGACGAATGAGACGGCGAATATCAACACGTGCTCATGTTTGCTGATGGGAATTTGGTAAACGAATAAACTTTAGTATCAAATTCCTGTGGCACACCAGTTTCCATATTCCCGATTTCGGACAAAGTTGGCCCGATATTTATTCTAGTTGCGTCACTTGAAGTTTACGTGCAGATGCCATTATCTGATACAGCGTCTCAACGTCAGCTAAGGTATAGACACATATGGCATATTGATTAAAAGATTTTCTTTAAGCTAATTGGTGCATTGCTCTTAAACAAATTATACCGATACAAATTATAACGTACCAATATATATGGTTTTTTGTATTTTTAGGAGACATCAGACTCCGCAGAGCCCTTAGTCCATATAAAACGCAAACTCCCTAGAACCGGGGCCCTTACATGAGACTACGTGTCAGGCAAACTGAACTGTGGTTGTTATAAAGGTCTTCCTCGGGTATCTTTTTTTTTTCGGGCTGCATCGGATAAAAAGCTACTCAGTTCACCCCACAGCAAATGCAAGCTGAGATGTAATAGATTTTTATTGAGTAAATCTCTTCTTATATCTGTACATCTTGTATATAACCTAACTTAACCTAACTTAATAAAATAACGAATATCGCACGAATTCTTTTTGTAATTTTACCATAAATAAACATAAACCAAGACTAAGGAAATACATATTAGAATAGAAGCCAAGTTAGAAGCTTTGGTATGTATTAAGTAAAACACAGCCGATACTTATCTGTAGATGGTATTTTATAAAAAAAAGTATAACTTTCTTCATTAGCATATAATAAAATTTGTTTCATGTGACTGTATTATTATTATCACTTAGTTTAGCAGATAAAAAATGTTCACCAAAACAGTGTCACCAAGACTGTTATCAATTATTTCAATCAAAGAATCAATCAAGACTTCAAGGTGAAGTGTACATCAGTTTGAAGAACTAATGTATAATAATTTATCTTTTATTGTTTTGCTCTGTTTAAATCTGTTTATCCTAAGCAATTATTACTGATAAAGAATTGTTTGATTATTAACCTTATCCGGTAAAAAAGATATAAAATTTTTGTCTTGTATAACAAGCAGCTAATTTGATCAGTATTTTGAAAAAGTAAAATGAAAAATACAATGAATTTTATTTTAGTACTGGTTAGTGTATTAGGTGGTAAGTACATTATATTTTGCAAATTATTAACATTTTTATTAAATATGTTTACTCTGTTAGTTTATACTACAAGTTGCTCATAAATGTCCAATAAGTAATTTCAATGTTTCTAAATCAGAAGTTTACGACTACTAAATATATTTTATAGGGAGTACTACTATCAAAAACTCTACTACTAAATATTTCTACACCTGATTCATCTACAGTTTTAGATTTGTCGGTGTTTCAAATAAAATCCTGCGGACTGTGTGTTTTTCGTCTGTCGCATCCCTCTTATTGGGCAATGAAATAAATGGGGTAGTTTTGTTCTAAAGCTAGTTTCTTGTGGCATTTTAAAGTAATTACTAATTTACTAATGTTTGTATATTAAAAACGATTTCCGAAGTGGAAATTGAAACGTCAATAAACGTACTTTAACCTTTAATTGTGGCTTATTCCCATTTAAATAGTAATTACTTTAAATGGGGTAGTTATGAAGATATGTTATGCCTCTATCATTAAACCATTTGATTAGATTAGAATATGCAAAAAAACCTATGCATGAGTTTGAAGAAGAGACCAGAGACAGAGATCTTTGGAATACAGGCAATTACGATGACTACTACATTTCCTCCGGTGGGGTTAGAACTGAAGAGAGAAAAGTGATATAACCATTAGGTTGTCTGGGTTTTATTGCAGGCTGTGATATGCCATTCTTGCTTAATAATGATATAAAGTTCAGTGGAGAGGTCGAGCAATGCCTCCCTAACTGCTTTCTATGATGTACCCTGAAAGCCTCTATAATTCCATGGCAAGCAAGCTTTTACACGTTAGTTTGAGGGCGGAAAATTTTTGCTACATTTTCGGCCATCATACTCCTAACGCATATGTAATTTAAGTTTATCGATCCTGTTATAAATCCAATATCACATGCTTGGTTTTAAATCACACCTTTTTCTTTTGGAAACAGGTTCTATTAAACCATTACCATCTTGTTTACTTTTTATTTGTTTCATTATTTTTCTTTAACTCATGTTGCTCATTGGTGGACCTAGGTCTCTTTCATTGGTTTCCATTTATGTCTCCTCTTAGCAATTCTCATCCATTGATTGCTCACGATATCTTTGATATCATCAGTGGCTCTTTTTATTCCACTTCAGCCTCGCTATACGTTTCACGATGTTATTAATCTTTGTTCTGTCACGAATGTTGATATTCCAAATCGTGCCTCTCAAACTGATTCAGTATTTCTACCGCACCAAACAATTTTTATTCGATTTTATATATTTTGTCTGGGTCCAATTTTTTTTTTTTGAATTTTTCCAAGTGGGCCGAAAATTATTATTGACAAATAACTTCCTTTCTAATTGACTGAAAAATTCCTAATTGTTTTGAGTAATTAATTTTTCAGTCGTATTTCATTAAAATAAATACTTTTTACAACCTGTTATTTTTTTCGAAAAATGCTTCCTTTTCTAATTATTTGCAATTTTTTGTTTGCCTTAATGCCTTAATTTGTGATCTTTGAAATTTTTCTCAAAAACTAATAAATGAATTGCAACTCTATAAAAAGCATTGTAATCTTTAAACTTTCAAGTACCAGTGAGAATATTTTGACAAGGATAAATGTGTTCTATCTTGCTCAAAACATGGAACCCAATATTTCAAATATGCATTTCGACCGCAAACATTAATAAGAGTGTACCCTTATTGCCCAGGCGCTTAGAAATTTTTGTTTAAATTTAAAACTATATTTTCAGCAAGATAGAAACCACTTACCCTTGTCAAAATATGCTTAATTTTACGTGAAGGTTTAAGGATTATAAAGCTTTTGTAGAATTGTAATGCACGTAGTAGTTTTTTTTTTTTAAAAAAAACCCCAAAAATCGATAATTAAGGCAATGGAAAAAATAACAAATAACTCGAAAAGGATGCATTTCTCGAAAAATTACCTATAATAGACAAAAAAAGTGTTTACTTCGATAAAATACGTCAAAAAAAATTTACTTAAAGCGATTCAGGAAATTGTTTGATACTAAAATTAAACTAAATTAAATAAAAACAGTTATTATAAGTTACAAAAAGTTACTTTATTAAAGTTAAGTTATTTGTTAACAATTTCTGGCATGTTTAAAAAAATACATTCGAACTTGCGAATACAACGCAAGGTTGGCACCTTGCCAACCTGACTCTTAGTTACAATTTTAAATCCCCTGTACATAGAATTCTTCTCATTTTGTTGAAATTTGCTCTAGCTTTTTCTATTCTGATTTTGATCTCCTGAATGTAATCATTTGTGGAGTTAATCCTTGTTCTCAGATATGCATATTTGTCCACTTGTTCGACGTTGGTTCCGTTTATTAGAAGACTCTTGTTATTTCTATGAGTTTTCGATAGTCGCATAAATTTCGTCTTCTTAATGTTCATTGTTAGACCGTACTCCTTTCTGTACTCCGCTATTCTGGTCACTAGTCTCTTAAGATTTTCAATATTTTCGGCTAAGATCACAGTGTCGTCCGCAGATCTAATGTTGTTAATGGGAACTCATTTACCTTTATTCCAGCTGTTTTACCCTCAAGAGCGTTTTTCAAGATCTCTTTGTATTAGGTATTAAAAAGAATTGGCGACAATACGCATCCCTGTCTCACTCCACGTCTAATTTCAATTTTTTCTGATAGCCGCTTGTTAATACGTACTATTGCTCGCTGTTTATAATATAAATTTGATATAATCCTGAGGTCGTTGTAGTCAATTTTCTTTGATTTCAGGACATTCATTAATTGTTCATGTCGTAGTTTATCGAATGCTTTATTATAGTCAATAAAACATGCGTATATATCTTGATTGACGTCCAGACATCTTTGTATCAGTGTATTGAGTTAAAAAAGAACTTCACGCGTTCCTAGACCAAGTTGTGTATCATTAACGTCTATGTCCAGTTTGTGATATATTTGGTTAGGATGACTTTTAGTAGTAACTTTAGCACATGAGTCATCAAGCTAATGGTGCGGTAGTCGCTGCATTCTCTTGCATTTTTCATTTGGAGGAAACAAATAAAAATCGACGGTAATCACTTTTTGGGTATTACGCCTGAACTATAAATTTCGTTCAAGAGTGTCACTAAAACATCAATGTGCTTATCATCTAGAATTTATAGGATTTCGATAAGAAGCATGACCGGTCCAGAGCTTTTCCCACCCTTCATTGTTTTTAGTGCGTGTTATCTTACTAGTCAATCTTGTAATCTGATTTATTTTTGTCTTTTTCTTAGATCACGTTTTCCATTTTGTTAAAAGCCTTTGAGCGCCATCCCTTGGGTTTAGACTGATGCGTTTTTTTTATTTCTATTGATTCTCTGATTTATCGTTTTCTTTTAATTTTAATGTTAGTATTTTATACAATAAACCTGACCCATTGTCTTTTGGGTCAGGATTATTGTATGTCCTGTATTTGAGACATGTTGTGCAAGATATGATGTTTTTTTCCTTCTTTCGATAACATTTTGACGTTTTTATCGTCTAACATTGATTCTTCAGTTAGTCTGCAAGATATACAATTTGTCAGAGTCCCCACATGGTATCTCGTACACTCTTTGATTATTATCTAACGGTATGTTTGTTTTGGCGGATGGTAAAATAGTTGAGATTTTTCTATCAGTATTAAATATCATTTCTATGTTCTGTTTTCTTAGCCCTCCTCCTATTTTCTTGGTTGTACCCTTTACATATAATAAGATGAATTTTGCAATTGGTTTCTCATCTTCTGTTGGGTCTTCAATTTTTTTTTGAGCAATATGAGCCTTTTCGATGGTATATGTTGATAACCCGCTTACATTATAAACGGTGAGGTTAGTTTGTAGATTACTCATTATTTTGATTTTTTAATATTTTTTTAACTTATTTGATTTTACGACTTATTTAATTTTCTTTATCATTTGGTGTAGTTATTTTATATCTATACTAGTTCTGCAAACTTCAAATATCTCCAAGGATGTACACCACTAATGTGGTAAAGATATTATGTGCTTTTATGTCTATCGGTTAGAGAAATCGGGTATAGGAGCAAAACGCTATGCAAAGGAACTGGCAAAGTGTTGTGCTTCTTAAAAAAAGCTGAGCATCAATAAGATTTTCACTAAATATTTGTTTTACGTTTATAAGTTAATGTATTATATATATATATATATATATATATATATATATATATATTGAACTTTTTTTCTTCCAATACAGGTTGAATATACTTTTTAATGATAAAATGAACAACTTCAAATAGACGCATTAACGCATTATTTCAGTTTTGTGGTTTCATTATTTTGATATGGAACTTTTGTTATTGCTTTTAATGAGTCTATCGTATTGTGAGTCCATTCGAATATAACTTAAGGCTAAGAAAAGGACAAAGTTTCAATATTATCGAAAGCCTTGTGTATAAGTGACATGCAAGAGTACATTATAATAATATGCTTTGATTTTTTCAATCAGTGTTCTGACGCCTTGAAGAAGCTAAGTGGTGCCATAACCTTTTTTAAATGCCACCGGCTCAATAAGTTAATATAAATCCAAGATTTCGTGAAATTCGATATGCGGTTGCATTAACACTTTGCATAAATATTTGTCAATATCTTTTAAATGGGTAATCTATTTTATTGTTTTCTGCGATAAAATAATGTGAATTTTTTTTAAGATGATGATAGCGTAAAGATAATTTAAAATAAGTATAAATTGAATGTCGAAGACAGTCTAAGATTATCACTTGGATCTCACTTATCATACATTTTTATAAACGTGTCAAGAAATACAAACAAGCAATTGTATTGCAGAAATTACTTTTATAAAATATTTAGTATTATACACGGTCGTTCAGAATTAAATGAAGTTCAAATAATATTATCATTAACTTTGATATCTCGTCACCCTAATTAGCAAAACTCGTAACTCCAAAACGACAAATTGTTCAGAAGACCCAAAAATTTTAATTTGAAAATGTAAAATAAAATAATATACCTGATGTTGTGGACATTAATTTTTAAAAGTTTAGAGTTTATACTAAAATTTTGTGGAGTTACGAGGTTTACCCCAATTAAACCAATATTAATTTGAAGTTACTAGATTAAAAGCACACTAGCAATATAAAACAAATTTATTGCAACATGATTTTTTAGGTAACTGCTTAATCGAAAATTACAAAAATATTACTTATTTTCAATACAACTCTAATATAATTAGAAGGTACGTAATAACATTTTTCAAATGTGTTTGAGATTATCATAAAATAAGTGATAATCACTCGGCATAGTAGTTTTTAAAATAATTTGTAAATGCTAAAATTTTTCTTTTTAATTTTCAACAGTTCCAGATAAAGCAATGGTATTTCTTCAAGTGGTATTCCTAAAACTACTTTTTTGTTTCCCCTGATTGGAAGAACATGCCATTGCTCGGAATGTCTGAGTTTAAACTAAATGGTTTCATTTGAATTGTTATGTAGTGCACGCAAATCTGTTACAGTAGGATCGCCTGCCTTTTTTCGAGGCCTAATGGTTGATAAGTATTGACTGCTAAAATTTCGAAAAAATGTATGAGTTAAGTATTTTGTTTCATAAGGCTCTGGCTTTTTCGAGCATTTTGGATGACTTCTATGTATTGCGCAGGCACATTTATAATTTTGTTTTTTAACTGTCTTTCTATACATGAGTGCATAACATTAGCTTCCATTTGTGTCTGCCTACGTTCGAGATATTTTTAAACCACAGGCACTTTGTTATATTTATATAGCGAAGTTCAACAAAGCACTCGACAATATTGCATGACGATTTTGTCAAAATCAACTTTTCTCCAGGCTTAATGGACGACAATTCAGTAGTTGATGACAAGTTATAGTTGCAAATTCATTTGCCCCAACACTTCCTTCAACTTCGCTCCACACAAAGCAGTATCCTTTACCGGTCTTAATATCTTAAAGAGTAAAATTATGGACAGCTTGTAGATCCATAGTAAACCCTTTATGTTGGCACTAATTGTGTCATTTGACTTCTCTTCTCTGGCTTCTTCTTTTTTCAATGTGAGCAATTCATACTCCATTCTGTGGCATTTTCTACTCATTTAGCTACACAAAAATCACACTTATCTTTCGTTCTCTTAAATAAACCCAAATTCATATCCTCCAAATAATTGCTAAAATATACAATTGAAAATGGCTTCACGTCATTATACCTGTTCTTAGAGTAAAGTTTATAAAGCGTAAAGTTAAAGTAGAGTAGTAGACTTAGAGTAAAGTTTTTGTATTGAAGTTTATTGTGGTTCAATGTACAATCTTTGAGATGCAGATCGGCAATAATGGGATGTCATTTTTGGCAAACTTTCAAAAAATAACTTTAACGATTTTATTCTTCTCGAAGCTAACCGTTGTCTTTTGCTAGCCTTTGATTGAGCTTTTATGGCTGCAGGACCATCTTCATCAGCACATGCACACTTGTGGGGTTCTGACGTTCTTGTGGTTTTACAATTTTCTAAGAGCGTATGGTCCATTCTCCTATGCTTAGTGTGTTAAGGAACAGTTTTTTTGCACACTTTAATTTAATCGTTTTGTTTTCTTAAATAATAAGTAAGACTATTACTTCTTCTAGTTTTCGTCTTTTTGGTCTCGTTTTCTTTGGGGTGTTTCAGATTTTACGTTTAGATCTACAAAAAGTCTTCATCCGATAGTAGATGGCAGTGCATCCCAGATTTTTTTATGTTGTCTGGATTTATGGCTGATATATTACAAGAACACCTTTGTTTTAATATTCTTTATCTTTTTGGAATATTATATTTCCATTTTCCAGTAGTACACTTTTTACCTTTCTAAGCAATACCTAGCTCTCTGTTTTTTCTATTGTGCTCTCTTTTTCAAGCTTCTACTTTAACATTATCTTCTCTTTTTTCTGTTCGTTCTTGAAGTTTTTTCTTTTTTAAAAATTTCGTTCTCATGCTTTTTAGACGAGATGCACTCTAAATCTCCATTTTTGTTAATTTTACACCATTCTTTTTAAAATTTGTTTCTGGTTCTTCCTCAGATATATTTTCTACATGGAGGTTTTCGATCACATCTTCAATAATTAAAACATCCGTGTTTTAAATATCTCCAGTTTCCTTTCATGTGGTACAAACGAATCGACTAAGATAGGAGGCTTTGACAATGCCAATTCCAACAATTTTTCTGCTCGGGACATTTAAAAGGACAAAAAATCTCACCTAAAATTTGGTGGAGGTTTTCTTACAAAAATTAATATTACTGAAGTAAAAAATAAATATACGAGAAGTATAAACTGGTTGAGTGTGTTCCTACTTACCCTATGCAGAATAGAAATAGTTTTTAGATTAAAATGCAGGTTATAATTATAATTAATTATAATATTTTATTGTTTGTCCTAATCTTTGTGTAATTTCAACAAAAACAAGAACAGCAATCCGACAACTTAACTCAGTATGGTGGGATAGACACCTAAATATGAAGACAAAAACGCAGATTTATAAAACATTAGTGCGAAGTATTATGACATATGGGGCTGAAAATTGGATCATAAACAAGAAAACCAGCAGTAAGATAGTAGCAACAGAGATGGAATGCCTGCGAAGATGCTGCAGAGTAACAAGAATGGATAGGAGAAGTAATGACGAAATAAAGCAAAGAACATCAATAGAAACAGACATACTAACATATATAGAACAAAAAAGACTAAAGTGGTATGGACATGTAAGAAGAACTAGCGACAGCAGATGGATAAAGAAAATAACCGAATGGAGCCCCATAGGAAGGAGGAAAAGAGGACGACCCCGAAAATCCTGGAGGAACGAAGTAGACGACGCCATGAGTAAGAGAGGACTGAACGATGGAGAATGGAACAACAGAGAGAAATGGAAACGGTTGAGCGAGGGAAGGCAGTGAATACTGTAGAATCCCTAAATATATATATATATATATATATATATATATATATATATATATATATATATATATATATATATATATATATATTATTATATTATATTATTATATATTATATATATATATATATATATATATATATATATATATATATATATATATATATATAATATTTTATAATGCACATTCATACGTAAAAAGACAAACATACAACGGATCTCACGTGTTACTGTCAGATGTACCTAACCACACTTATATTGGAGTTACGTGGTTTGCTGAAGTCAAAAGGTAATACGGAGTTACAAGGTTTTCTTTTTCGCTTATATTTAATTTCTACATTTAGATGAAGTTACAAGACTTAGTCAAAAGAGAGGTAAATTAATTTACAAACAGATGGCGCATATATTCACAAATTTAGTAAAAATGGAGGTACGAGTTTTGCTAATTAGGGTGACGATATATATAATAACAGTATACAATAATATTTTTGTCATTTTTTATAGCATAGTTAATTTATTTTACTGATCTATATTTTTCACTTTTTCCCGCTAAATTTTTCAGATATTCTGACCGTGTAACGTGAGACTATTAGTCTTAAGGATTGATTA
Source organism: Diabrotica undecimpunctata (assembly GCF_040954645.1). Taxonomy (NCBI): domain Eukaryota; kingdom Metazoa; phylum Arthropoda; class Insecta; order Coleoptera; family Chrysomelidae; genus Diabrotica; species Diabrotica undecimpunctata. Next base: position 126,438,150 of record NC_092807.1, read on the forward strand.
CATTATGTACAAGTACCCTGTTATAAGAGCGGTAATGTCGTCGCGTTAGCACCGCCGCGTTAGCATCGGCCAAAACGAACAATGGCTCTACTATAAATTATACGAACGTCATTGCCATTAAGTCCAATAAAATATGCCAAATATATTCACTACAGAAAATTTTATGTAATTAGATAGTTTCATCTATTAGCAGTTTTGTAAGATTTTTTCTGACAAAACTGATAAAATTGTTTCGTAAGTTTTTATTTGTTGTATTTTGCTTTTTATCTCGAAATGGCTCATGCGTTAAAACTCCTAATGAAAAAATATAAAGGCATCTAAACAAACATATATTTCTGCTAAATAATTGAATTATGTATGTATTATAAAGAAACATTACACATATTTTTCTTTAAGTATATACTGTCGCTATTCTAAGCAGGTGGCTACTAGTTCTGTTGAATCAGTCTCAAAGATTTTTAAAGAAAAATATTAACTCCTTCGCGCAGTGCGATAATTGCAATGGTGCAATTGGTTGAGCTGTATCTTACAGCATCTCTTCAGAATAAGGCAAATAAATTACGGTAGGGTAAACTGTAACACAGTAAACCTTTAGAATCCACAATAAAACTTCTTCATCTTTATTTTCTAACGAAATCCAGGACGCAATGAAAAAGATGAAAAACAAAAAAGCACCAGGAGAAGATGGAGTCGTAATAGAAGCTATAAAGATGTGCCGTTCTCAACCAAATAAAAATGTTGTTTAACCTTTGTCTAACAGATTGTTGCATACCAAAAACATAAAACAATGCAGTAACAATTTTACTACACAAGAAAGGAGACAAGGCGTACCTAGAAAACTATAGACCAATCAGCTTATTGAAACACATATATAAAATGTTTACCCGAATAATTATAACAAGACTAGAGAAAAAGTTAGATTTCTGCCAGCCCCGAGAACAAGCTGGCTTCCGCTCAAAATTTGGAACAAACGATCACCTACAAACAGTAAAAACCTTAATAGAAAAGTCGCTAGAATATAACAGACCACTGGTACTTATCTTCGTAGACTTTCACAAAGCCTTCGACACTGTTAAATTTGACAGCAATATAACTGCTCTGAACAATAGTAGAATAGATTACCGGCTCACAAAGCTAGTACAAACATTATACCAAAACGCCACAATGCGTGTAAAACTACATGATACTACCAGAGAAATTCATATTAAGCGAGGTGTGACACAGGGCGACACTCTCTCACCAAAATTATTTATCACGGTCCTCGAATACGCCTTTAAAATGCTAAAGCGGGAAAATAGAGGGAAAAAAATAGATGGAGGAATGCTCAATCATCTGCATTTTGCCGACGACATAGTACTTATTACCGAAGATCTGGGTGAAGCACAACAAATGGTACAAGAATTAGAAAACGTATCTGTAACAATAGGTCTAAAAATGAACATCAGTAAGACCAAATTTATGACAAATTTAGTTCCGAGCGAACACCTAATCATCCAAAATCAAGTGGTAGAATTGACAGAAAAGTACATATATCTTGGTCATGAAATCAGAATAGGCAAGGACAACCAGACCTGCGAATTTCAACGACGAATAATACTTGGGCGGCATATTGATCACTAAGAGACATCTTTAAGAGCAACATCCCGATAGCTATGAAAAGGAAGACATTTGACCAATGCGTTTTTCCTATTATGACTTACGGAGCAAAAACTCTCACGATCACAAAAACAACAGCACTAAAAATGCGAGTGGCACAAAGGCGCATGGAAAGATCAATTCTCGGAGTGACAATAAAAGACAAAATAAGAAATCAAGACTTAAGGAAAAGAACAGGTATCAGTGATGTCGTCGAACGTATAGCCAAGCTGAAATGGAATTGGGCGGGTCACATAGCGAGACTGAAAAACACAAGATATACCAGAAAACTAATTGACTGGCGCCCACAAGAAGACAAACTCAGCAGAGGACGACCACCAACACGCTGGATGGACGACATTAGACAAATATCCAAGAAATGGCAACAAGAAGCACAGAACCGTAAACAGTGGCGAAAAATGGGAGAGACACGTTTTTACAAATTTTTACACGTTTAACATATTATAACCTATAGCATAAAACCTCGGTACTCCACGCACCATGGGAATGGTCCGAATACATTTCAACGCTAACTTCAAAATGTGATCGGGCCATTCCCATAGCGCGTGTAGTATCGAGGTTTTAGAGACAAGCAAAAAGTTTGCCCAGGACCAAGTTTTTTAATAAAAGAATTAATAATTATCGAATGTTTGTTGCAGTTACGAAAAAATTAATAGGATACACATTTTCATAAGGCGCGTTTTCACGGGTCGATCTGGATTGAACGATTTAGGTCGATTATAAAATCGAAAGCAAATTGAATATGTAAACCTTAAATCGACTTGGCCGTTCGGCGGAGTGAGTCGATTCGACGGAAGTAGAAAGACTGTCTACTTTTGACGGGCGATTGCCGCCGAATCGATGTCGAACGACTGGAATCCAATGTGTAAACACCTGGTCGAACGGAAACACAACGTACCGAAAGCCGAGTAGAGTACTTCTAGCGTGTATAAAGTTGTTGTTTTTAGTACGAAAAGCTGTAATTTTCGGAAAAAAATGACTGAAAAATGATCAGATGCACACATGGCAAGATTTTTGGATGCTTATCAAAACTATAATGTATTATGGAATCCACAAACCGAGCTTTGAGTGAGAGGCATTGCGAGCAATTCTACAACATATGAATAAACTCAATATGTCTGAACATGACTTGAAAATTAAAATAAAATATATTAGAACAACATACAATCGTGAATTGAGCAAAGTATTGAAATCACTAAAGAGTGGCTCTGAACCTGATGATGGATATGTACCGGTTCTAATTTGGCTTTTTATTTTTAAAAACACTCATTTTGTTGTACTAGTCCTTAATAAATCATTTACACACAGCTGTCTCCAGTGGCTAGAAATCGACGAACTATTTGCAATTTCAGCCCTACGGGTAATGCTTCACGCATATTTGTATCGTTTTTTGACTTGTCTCAGCAGTTTTTTTCTAAAAGTTCTCTAAAATGAGCATTATCCATTCTTAAATGATTTCTATAAGCCTCTGGATCTTCCACAACCATTTCTTGGAGCAGGATTTGTGATGCACCATGTGTATTTCGTCTCACAATCCACGGTCGGGTCCACCACGGTACGTTTTTTTTTCTTTTTGTTTGATTTAGCGATTTCTTCCCAAATTGCACAAAAAATTAATTGCACACCTACATTAATCATTTCACGTGACGCCATTTTGTACCACAATTAATTTAACATTCATCGCCTGTCGTGTAAACCTTTTTGCTTTCCACACAGATCGAATTATGCTCGAAAGATCCGAATCGTTCAACCTAGATCGACCCGTGAAAACGCACCTTAAACCTGATAGGTGTAGTGCCATTCTTTTGTTTTTAAAACATATTTAAAAACATTTTTATTTTCGAATTTGAAAGTAATATTCAAAAGGCATTTTCCTCGATAGAGTTTCGACATTTAACTTTCCGTTTTTCCGCTAAGTAAATATAAGGGTTTATGTAATCATTATTTTGTCGAGTATAGCAACGACCTATTCAATAATAAATATACAAGAACTTCTTGTAGTTGACTTGGGATATAGAGAGATGGATAGCATAAAAGCTGTGTCAAGAAAGGGTATTTTTTATTATTTGTGTATTGTTTTTAGTTGTTAAAATGTTAATATTTTAAAATTTGTTTTAGTTACTCAGTACACGTCAGCTAGACATGCAAAATCTACATTTGATTACTCTATTATTAATTTGCTAAAAGATATAGCGGAAGACTGCAAAAATGGTTTAGAAGTATTCGAATACTATCCCTATGACTGTCAAAAATATTATTCTTGTAATGACGGAGTACCTCAGATAAATACGTGTCATGATGGAACATATTGGAACGACAAAGTTAAAGCATGCGACGTTAAAGAAGACGTAGACTGCTGTAAGTATATTTTACAACTGCATTTTATATTAATTACTACTATGGGAATAAGCCACAATTAAAAGTTAAAGTAAGTTTATTGACGTTTCAGTTTCCACTTCGGAAATCGTTTTAAAAATACAAACATTGGTAAATTAAGCAAATTTTGTTTTTTTGTCACTTGGTGAGAAATTCTTCTAATAATTTAATTTTATCTGACTCATTTATATTGACAATTCAGACATACATTTATACATTTTACAGTAGACGACTTTAAAATGATATTGCGAATATTGTTGAGTTTCATTTCTGGAACAACTTTACCTGTAAGATAGTTCATTCGGTTACATGAACTCAACTTTAACTAGAGAATATCGGTCAAAAAAAAATCATAGCATGTAATTCGTCATAAAAAAGACAAACACATGCCATGATGACAGTAAAATTCTTCTGTTAGTGATTCTATAGTAAATTATGAGGGAAAAACCAGGAAAAAACCTCATAATCCTATCATGACATGGTAAGTATTTGGACGTACATTTAGTTTATTGCAATAAACACCAAATTCTGATTTTATATGCTTGTTTTTTAAAAAACATAAATTATGAATCTTCGATATGTCACTGACTTACTAATACTGGTATTTTCCTTTTATTAACTTCCTCTTTTATTATGGCCGAGGAATTTGTGACACAATTGGTCTCATTTAGCATAATTAAAGTCGCTTCTTTGATTTTTCTCTTTTTACCATCCGTTTCTTTTAGGACTATACTTAAATCGTTTTATTAAAGATTATGTTCATTATTCAATGCGTGCTTGCATATTTGAGATCTATCAAATTCTCTATTTTTAATATAAGATCGATGTTCACTTATTCTAATATTTAATGGCCTTGATGTTTCACCTAAATAAAACTGATCACATTGACAAGGTATTTTATGAATACAATTATGTGTCCTTTCTTATTTATTTTTATGTTTGGTTTTAGACAAAATAGATCTCAATGTGTTTGTTGTTTTGAATATCGTTCTTAGAGATTAAAACATCTAGGAAAGGTAGTGTGTTACTATATTCCTTTTCCATGGTAAATGTTATTGTCTCTTCTTTATCGTTTATGTCATTCAGGAATGTGTCCAATAACTCTGATCCATGAGGCCATATTGAGAATACATCATCAACATATCTCCACCATACTGTGGGTTTTAAACTTTGTTTAGAAATAATATTTGTTTTAAAATCTTCCATAAATATAACTGCTAATAATGGAGATAAACTAGAGCCCATTGCTAGACCAAAATTTTGTTTATAGAATATATTACATAGTTGAAAATATGTATTATCAGTACATAATGTTAATAACCCCATTATATCTGATATGTTAACAATATTGGCAATATTGTAACATTTTTTTATAATTAAAATAGTAAATAAATTTTAATCCCTTTACCCCTGTTGCTGATATGCCCATGGCAAATTTTATTGGAACCTACGGACTATCACGAGCATACCGACTATTCAGGCTGGTCCTTTTTGATTATTTGTAAACACAGTCGTAAATGCTCTTTATAGTAACTTTCTGAAAAAAACTAATTCAAAAGGTTCTATCGCTTCTCACGGTTTCCAACGACAAGAGTATCGTTACTTACCTAGAACTTTTTTATATTCAGGTATCTTCCTAGAGATGGAAACAGCCTGGCGTCCTTTTAGGCAAGTTGTCAATTTTAAGTGGGGGATATCCCAATTTTTTTTTAAGCTTGTTAAATTTCAGGAAGAAAAAAAGGACTCTGGGCAGAGCAGTCTTCGAGTAAAGACGATTGCTTATCTTATCGTTATCTGTGAATTTTTTCTTTAAATGTGTATACACTTTCATCATTGAAATATCTTAATCTAATACCATATTAGATTAAATATTGTTATAAAGTACCTTCATTTTGATTAACTTCAGTGCTTGATACTAGTAAATTATAGTAGAATTAGTGAAATAGTGCAGCAGTCATCGAGATTTATTGTAAGTTATCGTAATCATATTGACTTCAATTTGCTGGGCGAATAATATTGTCATAATATTACCCAATCCTAGACGTATTAGAGGTACTTAAAGAAATAAAATTAGCAAAAGAATCCTGGCTGTTAGAAAAATGCTTAGAAATAGAGATCCTACAAAAAAAAACATGATATATTCAACATGAAAACATACTATTCAATACGCAAGAACAACTGGATAGATGGCAGGAATATATAGCAGAATTGTTCGGTGACAACCAACACATTGAAGTATATGACAACGTCGAGAATTGACTAACAATAACAAAATCAGAATAAGATCTGCTATAAGTCGTCTAAAACACAACAGAGCTCCAGGACCTGATGGAATATATGCTGAGGTATTAAAATTGATAGAAGATTATCAACTTGACAATATGACAGAATTATTTAACCGTATATATGAAACAGGAACTTTACCAAAAGATTGGTACATGTCTAATATTTATACCACTGCCAAAAAAAAGCAAATGCTAAGAAATGTGAAGAACACCGAATCATTACCATTCACTCAAAATATTCTTACACATCCCGTGCTCGCATATACAAGAAATTGGAGGAGGGTATTGCTGATGTACAATTTGGATTTCGCAGCGGTCTTGGCACAAGAGAAGCACTTTTTAGTATACAAGTATTGATACAACGAGCAAGAGATGTTACTACAGATGTCTTTGTCAGTTTTATTGATTTCGAAAAGGTATTTGACAAAGTACAACATGAGAGGCTTATTGAAACTTTGCGAATCGCAAAGATCGATGACAAGGATATAGGAATAATAGCCAATCTCTATAGGAAACAAGTAGCCAAGATTCGAGTAGACAATCAATTATCCAATGAAGTCCCAATACAAAGAGGAGTACAACAAAATTGCATACTCTCGCCTTTGATGTTTAATGCGTACTCTGAACATCTATTTCGAGAAGCTTTGGGAGAAACGACTGATGACGTGATTGTTAACGGCGAAGTAATAAATAATCTATGATATGCAGACGAAACTGTTCTTGTTACGGATAGTGCTGAAGGATTACAAGACTGATAGATCAAGTAGTTAACATCGGTAGGAAATATGGAATGAAACTTAATAATAAGAAGACGAAAATTATGATCATAAGCAAAAACCAAGATACTGATGCAAAATTTATGGCAGACAATGAGGTATTGGATAGAACAGAAAAAATAACATACCTAGGATGCAACATCACAGACAGCTGGGATCACTCATATGAGATTAAATGTAGGATAGAAAAAGCAAGGAGTGTCTTACAACAGATGAAGAAAGTTATCTGCAATTTAACCTTAACTTACATCTCCGACTCAAAATCCTTATTTGTTATGTGCTTTCTGTTCTTATGTATGGAGCAGAGGCATGGACACTCACTGATGTGTCTTGCACACGGTTGCAGTCTTTCGAGATGTGGTGCTATGGTCGCATGCTCAGAATATCATTAGTACATCATATAACTAACAACGCAGTAATGCAACGTTTACAAAAAGAACCTGAAGTCTTGAAATCCATTAAAGAAAGAAAGTTAGCATACTTCGGACATATAAAGAAAAATGGAAATAAATACAGAATCCTACTATTGATATTAGAAGGGAAAATATAAGGAAATAGAGGACCAGGACGCCGCCGAATATCCTGGCTTAAGAATTTTAGACAGTGGACAGGTATAACCACCACAGACCTATTTCGAAAAGCTGCTAATAAAATACGATGGGCCATTGGGGTAGCCAACATCCATAGAGGATAGGCACTAGCAGAAGAAGAAGAATCCTAGACGAATCTGCGTGAACTATTTTTTCACCTGTAGTTAAGGTTAACTACCGATTTAGCAATTCAATTAGAAGAACATTTATTTTTTCTGAGGTAGTCTCGTCTCCAACGCACAATTTCTTCGGAATCGATAAGCATTGACTGTTTGCCAACTTTTTCATACTTAAAGTTTAACTCATGCAAAACTTTCCAAAGTTTGTCTCTACTTATTGTGGGTAAATCAGGATCATTGGTAATGGCTTGTAAAACTTTATCTAAGGTTGGTATTTGTTTTTGGTCTTTTGGTCTTTACAATTTACAATTTTGGTCTTCCTGTTCACGGTTTGGGTGGGGTTATACCAGCTGATTTTTCCTCTTTTAAAATGTTATATACAGTTGATTTTAAATATCCCATTACTTTAGACGAAATTTTAACTATATTATTAACATTATTGGAAGGATTGTGTTGCTTAAAATAATTGTAGACATTGAGGATAACACTCTTTTCGTTAAGTGATAAATGATTCAACTTTAATTTTTTAACTGGTGTATAATCACACGTTAATTGCATATTCTATAAACTCACTATTCACTCTTGCAAAAACAACTGGGTCAGATCTCTTCACTCGCTTATAACGGACTGAACAAAAATATTCTGATATTATTGAATGACTATTTAAAGACAATTAACAATTTTATTAATCATTGGTTAAAGTACCGTTTACATTTATCGGAAACCATCTTTCGCTAATCGACTCTTTCTATCTAAACTATCAAAAGATCATTAACTGAATACCTATTTATTTTAAGAGTTTCTTTATTTCTTGTTATTTAATGGCTCATTATTATAACAACAAAAATAACCATTAATAAGTTTAGTAAGATAAACAGATTTATATCAATATAATATGCTTTAAAAATGGTTTAAATATCTAATAAACCGAAACATATAATGTAATTCCCTTAAAGTACGTCTATGACCAGCTGAATAATCCCTATCCTACTGTTCTAAAAATAGCAGGTAACTAAATTTTACGACAATCCGTGTGACGTAAAAAAATTTATGTCTAAATAGTCAAACCCAACGTAAAATAAGCTAAAATATTGACGTTGTACGTAAAGTACACGTACTACAATATGCTTAACAATTTAGTTTTCTTTTTGAGAATTTATTCCAGCTAATTTTTCAAATGTACTAAAGTGTATGACCTTCACGATTGTTGATTACTGTCTTACAACTGTAAGGTAAACTGATTATCAGATGATCAATGTCTTGCTGCGATATTCTGTCTCACTCCATTGGAAGGCCCTCAAACAGTTTCTGTGTTGTGTTGAACGCAAAATTTTGTTGTAAAATGCGTCTGTACAATATATCTCATACATGTTCGATTGGGTTTAAATCTGGCGATTGTGCAGGCCATGGTAAAATCTCAATTTCATTATCTTTGAGAAATTAAAATTATAGTAGCTATCATCAACTCCTCGTAGAAACTTTGTCTCAGGACTGACAACTTCATGTAGAGTCTTACGTTGCCATGTTATCAAATCCACTGGTAACTTGATGATCGAATAATGTAAAATAAATTTAAACCAATAACTTTTAATGGGCTTTTACCCAGATATTTAGTGGCTCAAAACATGTACACCTAGACACTAATGATTGAATATGGATTCCGAAAACGTTTTGTTGTTGTGATATAGCCCGATTGGGTTTTTTAATTATATATCCTTTATAAAGGATTTTAATAAAAAAAATTTTCTTTGAGAAATGTTTGCACGACCCTGTCTGGCAGTTTACGGACGCGCAGTATCGTGAATTAATTGATTGAAATTGGGGATAAGCTTGTTCTGGAAAGAGTATAATAATAGGTTCCAGAATAATATCGCGGTAGTCTGTTGCATTTACAAACAGTTCCAGACAAATGAAATTGGTTCGTTTACCAAGAGTGATGCCACGTAATATCATTATACTGCCGCTTTGATGAATATGAACCTCCTGCACGGCATTGCCAGATCGTCTCCAAATTCTTGACTGTCTTGTTTCTGGTGCAAATCTAAAGTGGGACTATCTGTGAACAAATTGGAGGTCCACTCACGTCTAACCCAATTTGCGTGTTCTTGTGCCTACTGAAGTCGACGAGCGTGATTTCCTCTGGATGACACAGTCACTCCTACAGGTATTTGGTTATTTAACCCTAATTTATGCAGTCTATTTCTAATGGTTTGGCCATTACAAACACCTTATGGATCTCTTGCAGCCTCATTTGTAATTATGATGTAGTTACAGTGCGGTCTCGCAAAGCTTGCAACTTAATAAAACGGTCTTCATTTTGGTTGGTTCTCCTTGTGCGGCCTCTATGACGTTCAGCAATATCACCAGTTTCTTGACACCTTAACTAGATACGATTATTGACACTTTTGTTCGTGTGCAAGACCTCAGCAATGTCACTGTGACTTCTGTCAGAATGAACCATCCCGCTAGTACGCCACTACGTTTCGCGAATTAAATGATATCTTACCATTATTGGCAATTGCAAAACTTAATAAAAATCCACATTAACATCGAAAATCAGGTACAAATAAAAAAATATTACTTGTTATCTTAGAGACAAAAACACATATTTTTTTTGTTAAATTTTGTTAAATGTTTCTATCCATTCCTATCAGCATTTCCGCCCGTACAATAATCGACAAATCAACAAAAAAATATTGTTCTGAAGCTATTTTCTTGTGGCAATTGTGGCGAAGTGGCAATTGAAACGTCAATAAACGTATTTTAACCTTTAATTGTGGCTTATTCCCATTTAAATAGTAATCAACAAAAAAATATTAAGAATATAAATTTATTTTTGTGTTTGCAGCTTACATTGATTCAAAGCTATTAATAACGGTATTAAAACTTATTAACAAGAGCCATACTTCGGTTATCTAAAAATTTATATTTATTTATTTTATAAACCACAAAGTAGTTGAAATGGATTAACAACGCGAACTGTAATGTAAAAAAAATTCTGTAAAAATTTTTTTTCTATTTGCTTAAGAGTCACATAATTATTTTAAATGTTTAATTTTTTTTTACAGCTAATATAATACCATTCCCAGGTAAGATAAAAATTTTATATAGCATACATAAATAGCTATAAATTTGTGTGTAAATTGTATAGATAATATAAATAGATGTAGATCACTGATAAATAAAACAAATCGTTTTCTTTTTAAAGATTGAATAAGAGCCAAAGACTCTTAAAGAGTTAATATCTGTAATGTCGTTAATATTTTTACCAATTTTTAGTATTTATGATTGTGCCGTAAAAAATAAACTCTAGCTATTCTTTAACTCTCTAGGCTACTTTGGGCCTGAGATATAGGTATACATCTAAAGGGTCAAAAATAGCCATTTTTATCCTACATTTAAACAGTTACATCTTTAAGTCCAGTAAACCGATTTTATCTCACAATGTGTAATTTTTTTTGTTATATCAACTTTTTGATGGGATAATTTACAAAACCATAAAAGTTAAGTTTTATTCTATGAGTCAAGAAAACGAAAAGAAAACTTTTATAATTACCGATAATTAATCGTCAAAATATAACCAAACGAGGATAACAATTGTAGAAGCAGGTAAATTAGGAGATTTTTAAGTACCTTTCAAACAAGCATTAGTAAATTACAATTGGACTGCAATTACAATTACAATGCAGCTATTACACAGGCAATAAATTTGGCAAAATCTAATAAAACTGCGGGGCCTGACATAATTCCAACTGAAATAATTAAATCAATATCAGAACATCAGATCAATGTATTAGTAGACTTATATAATACTATACTATATATAATACGGGTATTATTCCTAGAGCTTGGCTGAAATCATAATTTATTACATTACCAAAAAAACCTAATGCAAAGGAATGTAATGACCACTGAATAATTAGTCTAATGAGTCACACACTAAAAATATTCTTAAAAATTATCCATTTAAGAATTTTCAGAAAAGTGGAACAAGACATCCCTGAAACCCAATTTGGATTTAGGAATGCCATGGGTACAAGAGAGGCATTATTTGGATTTAACGTCCTCATGCAAAGATGTATGGATGTAAACCAACCACTCTGTTTGTTTTATTGATTACAATAAGGCATTCGATAAGGTCCGACACAACCGGCTTATACAGTTACTTAAAGATAAACACATTGACAAAAAAGACTTAAGAATAATAACTCATCTCTACTTTAACCAAACAGCAAAAGTCAGAGTAGGCAGAGAACTTTCGGAGAAAGTAGAGATAAAAAGAGGCGTAAGGCAAGGTTGCATACTCTCCCCCTTATTATTTAATCTATATTCGGACGAAATAATTAAAAAATCACTCGAAAATGTAACAATTGGAATAAAAGTCAACGGCAGAGCCATCAACAATATCAGATATTCCGATGATACTCTACTAATTGCAGAGAATATACAAGATCTACAGACACTTTTAGATAATGTAGTAAATGCTAATGAGGAAAGCGGACTAACGCTTAATTCTAATAAAACAAAATTTCCAAAACACAACAACGAGACATTTTAAACATAAGAGGGATTCCAATAGAAAAAGTAAAAAAATACAGATATCTTGGTACAATTATTAATGAAAATAACGAGTATACAGAAGAAATAAAAATGAAAATTGGACAAGCTAGAGCAACATTTAATAAGATGAGAAAAGTATTATGCAGTAGAGACCTTAGTTTGCAACTCAAAATAAGAATATAACGTTTATATGTGTTTTCGGTGCTGCTGTATGGGGTGGAGGACTGGACCTTAAAGAAAGTGGTGAGCGATCGACTTGAAGCATTCGAGATGTGGACCTACCGAAGAATATTAAAAATAAGTTGGGTAGACCGAATAACAAATGTTGAGGTCCTCAGAAAGATGACAAAGGAAATGCAAATCATGAATACGATTAAGATAAAAAAGTTACAATATCTCGGCCACGTTATGAGAGGGGATAAATATTTGTTGCTATAAACCATAATGCAGTGAAAAATATAGGGAAAACGAAGTATTGGGAAAAGACGCATCTCCTGGCTCAACAATCTGAAAAAGTGGTATAATTGCAGTTCCGTCGACTTGTTCAGAGCTACAATCTCAAAAGTGAAAATAGCTGTGATGATTACCAACCTACTTAGAGGAGACGGTACCTAAAGAAGAAGAATTACAGAGGGAATGCTCCAAAAGACACTTTAGTTACTAATTTCATTTGAGGAATGTTGAACAAACGGATTTTACTTAATGATATTTATTTAACCTTTTTAATACACTTAATATTGTTCTGAAGCTATTTTCTTGTGGCATTTTAAATTAATTACTATTTAAATGGGAATAAGCAATAATAAGAATAATACACCTTGCCCCTTGAGGGCTTGAAGAGAAGTCAAGTATATTTTGCGCTGTGACTATATGCGCACAAGCGTCAGACACAGTGCCATCTCAATATTTAAAAATTACAATACTTAACCCTTACCAGATTCGAGGATACAGCTGTTTAAAAATAGCCAATTTTTCGAAAACCATATTTTTCATCATTTGTAAATTGATAATACTTTTTCTTGACATTCTCAAATTACATTAAATTTTAGGTAGAGGTTGCTCTTTATGTATACAATAATTTCTCATTATTGAATTATTTTGCAGGGCCTATATCTATTTTGAGTTAAGCTTTTTGCTTCATCAGTAAGCTAAAACATGTGTTTGTTAATTATTTCTCTCATCTGTTTAATTATTTTACAATATTAAAAGTCGACGAATTAGTAAAATAGATAACCAAATATAAATTTTAAGCGTTTAAGAAAGCCTTTAGGTTTTTAGAAAGCGGCAAAAATTTTGATTTTAGGAAATGTGGAGGGCTTTATAATACTCATCGATCTTTATTATATTGAAACAAAGTTAAACCGCTGCAAATTTTGGACAAAATAGGTTTATATTAACAGTGCTAACGGACTAGAAATTCTTTTTTCCTATTTTTTTATTTTTTGTGCATTTTCTTTGCAGAACACTTGAAATAGTCTCTACAAATATTTTTTAATATTTATGATATTAACAGTATTATAAAGCACCTCTACATTTCTTGAAATCTAAACTTTTGTCATTGCTAAAAACTTAAAATTTAAGTTAAGTTTAATTTAGCGATTTTGTAAATTGTTCCACTGGACATTATTTAAATAAAAATTAGACTCGTGAGCTAAAATCTGTCCACTGGACTTAGTGATATATGTCCTTTTCGAGGGACATATCTCGTTATAGACTGGTTTTTTAAGGTAAAATCCGTGGACTCGCCCCCCTACAAAAGAGGTCCAAAAATAAAAAATATTACTATAGAGCGTTTCACGTTAAGAAAATAACATTAGGCTTATGGAGATCAGTGTTGCCAAAACTCTCAGGAATGCGGTTTACTAGATTGTCGATATATTTTTCGAATTTCCATTTTCAATTAACATTTAACTGTAAAGTCAGAATAACAACTGAAGAACCACAAAGCCTTATTATCATTATGTAGTTTCAGAGAACGACATAAAATCGCTGACATACGCACACCGTATTATTTTAAGTTGCAATTAGTAATTAGATATATGCATTCCAAGCGGTCCGTTTATTTGCGTTTAAATCTTTAATAGCCGACAAAGTGCAGGATTTAACTAAGCAATATTTTCTACTGATTTCTATGATTCATTTTATATGATATTCTTACCGAAAAACAAATAAACTGTCGTTACTATAATTAAAATAAGATAAAATAAAATTATCTTTTGTAAATACTATTTATTTAATTAAAATCATTTTCCCTACTTTTCATCTCTTGTTTCGAATGGGCACTTTTGGTCAATTACGTTAAAAAACGTTAATTTAATTCATATCTGTGAAAACGAAAATACAAATTATACAACCCTGAATCGTGCTTGCGTTCATCGTGGCATCGCTGCGCTTCTATCGTCCATAAGAAATACATGGCCCTATCTCCGCAATGTTATTTTCTTAACGTGGAACGCTGTTATAGTAAATATATACTATTATATTATGTATACAGCATTGTATACAAAACTAAATCACTTATTAGCATTATGGAAAGCTTAAATGTAGATTATAGAATATCATGCGAAAATTGTGATTAGTCATACATCGGACACACATCTAGAAATCTAATGGGCAGACCTACATGACATAATAAAAATGACCTCAGAAATAATAAAAATATAAATTTTTGCGAAAGCTATATATAGCTATATTTATAAATCATATATTATATACAATTATATACATATTATATCAAAAGTTAATATGTTAAAAATCACGGTTTTCAGCTTTGCAAATCATGATATGTGTTTAAAGTTATATTTTTATATACCAAAACTTGATATGTCTAAGGAATATATTGTTAAGATATATTATACCTACTTTCATTAAGCGATGCAGGGCGTATAAACAAAGATAAATTTAACAGATAATTGTTAAAGATGTTCCAAATGAGTCTACTCGTTCCGATAAGTAACAGTATAATTATGACACTTTATTAATTTTTTTTATTTTCTCAACTATTAGTGTTTATTGCATAGTATATAAATTATTTTTATCGCTGAATACATAGTAAGTAAAAAAATAATCCGATTTATAAAATTAATGAATATTTTATGCATACATGCAAGTAACAGTTCTTCAAGAATATTTAAAAACTAACCGAAATGTACATCTTTATTTCGTTACTGCCGACGTCGTCGAAACTCATACAGGTTCGGACACGATTTAATTTCGGTATTGAAATTTTGTAATTTGAATCGATTTGTGATTATATTTTTAGTCATCTTGATGGTTAAAGGACAATAAATTATATTTATGCTGTTAATGTTGAATTAGCAATTATTTGTTGTGCGATTTAAAATTATTTAAGTATATATTTTTATTTGTATAACTACCCTATCTATACGTGATTGTGATTACTGTAACAATAACCACGGATTTCAATAGCTGATATTAAAACCAAAAATGTCCTCCACTGATGCTGCTGATGAATTGGTTGAAAATACATGGAGTCCTCCTCGAAAACGAAGTAAAAGAAGCCCTCTTAGCGTTGAAGTTAAAGAAATCTTTTTAAATGTGAAAGACAAGAAAATCTCGGGTTAGTGGTTGAAGATATTGTGAAAAAAGTGGCTAATAAAGTTGGAGTTTGTGATAGAAGTGTGTTTACGGTGATAAAGAAATACAAAACGAATCATCAACTCGCTGGACCAAAAGTATGTCTGACCCGGAAAAAGAAGTTTGACAAAATTGATGATTTTGACAAAAGTGCCATTAGAAGACTGTTTCATAATTTTTTTATGAGCAACGAAATACCCACCGTTGATAAGGTTTTAAAGAAGGTGAACAATGACCCTGATTTGCCAAATTTTTCGAAAACCACATTTTACCGAATATTGAAAAAACGTAATTTTCAATATAAACGTAGGGGAAGAAACGCTCTTTTACTAGATAGAGACGACATTGTGATGTGGCGAAGAGAATATCTTCAAAAGATAAGAGCTTATAGAGAGTAGAAGCGGAAAATATATTATCTGGATGAGACATGGTTGAACACTGGCCATACAAAGTCTAAAATATGGGTAGACACTACAGTAAAAACACCAAGACAAGCTTTTTTGGATGGATTAACAACGGGATTAAAAAATCCTTCAGGTAATTTATTACATTATTCAGTGCTCATAAAGGTTACCATACATTTTTGCTTATATTTTTTTAAATATAAAAATTTTTTTACATAAAATTGTTGGCAAAAAAATAAATTACTGGCTTTTTCGCCCTGTATAAATGGTTCCTATTATCGGATATTAACTAAAACAATCAGGTTCTTTGTCGAGCACTTTTACAAAATTAAAATATAAATTTCGTATTTTATAAGATAATATATATTCTGACTAAACAAAAGGATAATCCCAAATGCGGCCCTGTTGCAGGCCTACACGTGGTAATGTTTACATCTCCCTGCATCGGATAATGAATTTTACTATAGTTAACATCTAATCATGAAATATTAAACTACTTCATTTTAATTTTTGCCTAAAGTTGATAAGTCGACATATCAAATTTTGTCATTATCAGATATAAAATGTGGACGTATGTTTTATAGACATATTATGAAGTTTTGATTACCAGCCAACAGATAACATAACCTAATTTTATTGTTATGTATTTTACTAAAATAAGATAGTTTTTTGCTTCCTTTAAGCAAACTATTAGTAGAAAGTATGTCGCGTGCAAATCCGTTAGTTGATATGTTTATTAGCCAATATAAAAATTCGGCGGAAAATATCAATCAATTCAATCTAAAAATGTAAAATAACAGCTACTGTCAGTAATAATATATGTGACAAAGTAAATAATAATAACTTTACAAATAAAAGTGATTATGGCAAATTCCACATAAATAACTCTAATGTTCAACCTAAACAACTTAAATATAACAGAGTAGAAATAAAAGAAAAGAAGATGTTGGGAGAAAAACATATTGCCAGAAAAGGTATACAAAAACCTGCAAAAGTATTTCAAGCGCTTACTGCATGTTGTCTCAATAAATGTCATGAAAAGCTCTCCCAAGATAAACAAAAAGAAATAATTTTTTATGATTTTCTTAAAAAACTTAAACCCAAAGACCATGTAATTTCTGAAAGAATAAAGATAGAGTCAACGAAGATAGAAGAAGAAGATAAAGGAAAGCGCAAAAATAATAAAAGCAGACAAATCGTGGTTTTATATTATGTCACATATAACGACAAAACATTCAAAATTTGCAAAGAAATGTTCCAGAATCTACATAGTAGCACAAGAGAAAAAGTTGATATTTTGATAAAAAAGAAACAAAAATCACCCACATGTTTTATAGAACCTAATGGATCTGGAAAACGTCAACCACGCATCGCTCGACCAAATAAAAAAGCTGAAATTACAAAACATATAGAATCTTTCTAAAATAATAGAGTCACTAGTATCGAAGACACACAAGTCGACTTTATCTAACTCCCAACCCAAAAATTAAAGTCATGTATGTTTTTTGTGCATCAAACAGAACAATGCCTCTATCACATTTATTTTATGCTAAAATTATTAAAGAATTTTTTATTATCTGGAAAACAAGAAAAAAACCTGTAATAGTGAAGACATACGTGCAGCCACGAATAAAAAAAATAAACACCTTCAACTAGCAGAGATTGCCAATAATAAAAAAAAGTAGACATAGACTTCTCCAGAAATAGTAACGGTAAAGTGGTTGTTTTAGTAGTTGACTCGCAACAGAACCTACCAACACCCAATTTAAGCACAAATGTAGTCTACTATAAAAGATTGCTTTGACCATTATCAGAAATATGCCTCACCATCAGATTTGCACTGAAAATACCACTTCATGTTTCATGTGGCATGAGGGTTGTCACACCATGAATCAGATCAAATAGCTTCCTGTCTTTTAAAATACCTTGACAGCCTAGTCGATACAGTTGAAAAAGTTGTTCGGTATTCATCATCTTTATTTGTTTATAGATCAACAACGATAAATAAAATAAAACTCAAGTTCCTGAAAGTGGGTCATACTAGAATGGAATGTGATGCCGACCATGCCAGAATTGAGCATGCCAACATATCGTCACAAATTGAAATAAGGATACCTCATGACTGGTACCAGTTTGTTAGAACTGCCCTGGTAGGAAGAAAATTTCAAGTTATCGAAATGCAGAAGAAAGATTTCCTAGCGTATTCAAAACTTTTTCAAAATATCTATGTAAAGCGTGATAAAGGTGTGGATATTGAAAATGTGAAATGACATGACATAAAAGTTATACGTTTTGGTTAAGAGTTGGGTGTTATAAACATTATATTTTAACATAAGGGCCTTGACGTTTGTAAGCTTAATATTAAACGCAGATAGATCCTGCATTAAAAACTCTATATAGTGGGCCTAAACCCACAAAACATCAAGAAAAGGAAGACCTGCTTTTCCTGCTGCAAAAACTTGATCGAGTGTACCATCCATTTTACCACGAACTCAAAAATAGTGAGAATGTAAATGATGGAACTTAATGTTTTATTTTCCAATTATAAACACTGTTTTTTTTATTTATAATGATAACAGTAAATAAAAATATTGTTTCTAATTGTTATTGCTAATTTCAAAATTATTTATGCTGCAGTTTAAATTTAGATATTCCATAAATTGGTGAATTTTAAATTAGTTATAAATTGAATAAAACTAACCATATTTTTTAAATATCAAATTTTTAATTTTAGTATAAATTTCTTCATTTTTGATTTTTTAATTATAATTATCACGTATTTTATAAACTACACTTTGACAAGATATATGGCATCTAAGGTATTTGCCAAAAGTTAAGTTAGATTAGTAGTAGTAGTTAAGGTAACAAAAAAAAAATCGCTCACTGTCTAAACAAAACCATGTCTTCTTCAAATTAAAATGTATAAAAGGCCCGTCAGACCTTTTATACCAGCCGTCAGGCATAGGCCCTTCAGGCAGATCGTATGCTGATCTGAACGTGAATTCCGAGCACCGAGGCCATGTGCGGCATACACGGGCTCGGTGGCCGGACCCTACTCGGATGCTCGGCCGGCGAGGAGAACAAAATTTATTTTGCCAAATCGGCGGCTGAGTGTACGAGCACACAGTTTTTTCGGACAGAGAGTCATCAGCCCAGGCTGGTGGCTCTCTGTTTGGAACACACACTTTTTCTTTTAGGGACACCAGTCCCGATGTCAAGGTAGAGTAAATTCTATAGTCAGTAAATTAAATAGGGAGAACAGCCGATATGTGTGCTACCCCTACAGTTAGATGGCTTAACCACAGTCAATAAAAACAGAGGGTGTCCCATTACCCAGGGCACCCAAAGTAAATTTCAGATCATAAGCCTCCTCACGTAAGTCACACGCTGAGGACGGGTGGAGGAAAAGCCTGGCGGTCAGATAGATACCACTTTAATAACGAAGTGTGACCGGTTTGATCTTCGGACATGTGGATTCCACTTTACAATAGTTCACTTTACACATGTTCATTAGGGGCAGGGTTGATCACATGTGTGTGTGTGTGTGTGTGTGTGTGTGTGTATTTGCTAAAACATGATATGTTAGGAAAATTCCTTTTTACAATAGAATTTCCAAAATTAATGTACACTATCAGTTTAAGCAGCATCTTGTTTATTTAAATACAAAATTTCATATATATATATATATATATATATATATATATATATATATATATATATATATATATATATATGTGTGTGTGTGTATATTACAGATCCTGATTGCACAGATGGACAAAACACATTTTACCCATACCCCTACGATTGTAAAATGTTCTACGAATGTCTTGATTACAAACGTTACCTTCTATCATGCCCAGGGGATTTCATGTGGAATCAAAAGCTTAATAAATGCGACCAAAAAGATGCCGTTGATTGTTGTAAGTGATGTTTTTTTTAACATCTATTATATTAAAACATCTTTGGTAGAATTATTTTTGAACTAATCCTTATACTCTTTACTGTTTTATTTTCAGCTCACATTATTCCTGAACCTGAATCAACATCTGCCGGTAAGAAAGTAATTACTATGTGTAAATTTACAAAAATTTACTTACCTATTTCATTAAAACATCATCTGAAACCAAAACATATATTAATTTTCAGTTCAACATATTCTAGGTTGTAGAATCATAAAATCATAAATATAAAACTAGAATCCATATTTTTTCTACGATCTATGAAGGTACATTATGGTACCTCTTTTCGTGTCTTGTTAAGTGTCTATTGAGCAAATGCGTCGTGTAAATATATTCGCTGTGTTCAAGGACTTAAAGGGAATACGAAAAACGATCGTGCGCCTGTAGCGGCGAAACCTTGTATTTTTATTAGCACATTTCAATTTCGCAAATAAACTATAAAAATACAATAAAAAATGGTCCACTCAAGTTTTATCCGTTTTCAAATTAGAAGCAAAAATGAATGCAAAGAGGAAAGTGAATTTCTAATATAAAAAATTACAATAATAATTATCGTATTAAATAAACGAGTTTAAGTCATTTTATTTGTAGTTTACTAACAAGTTTGCTGGTCTCTGACACTAGGTGTCACTGTTCCCAAATGTTTACCATAGACGTATATATTAACATGTACGTATAATACGTGTATATATACGTCTATGATCTTTATTTTTTAATAACCTCTATCTTTAATGTTCAAATGATGAAATCTAAAGGTAAAACATATACTTATCCATTTTTAGAATTAAAATCCATTCAAAGTTTTCGGTAGTTAAATAGAGGAAAGTCGGGAAAAATGTTTCCCCAACATATCTCTTATAATTTTTATACAACCGTTATTTAGCTTTCTTTATTATATTAAATACTACCAGTGTCATTTATGTGCAAAGCTGCAAAGATGTGCGAAGCATTAGAGGATAGTTTTAATGTAGCCTATAAGAACACATATAATATTTCTAATTTCGTGCTTACAAAAGTTGTGTTTTTAGGCGTTTTAATTAAGGTAGGTAGATTTTATTTCATGTAGTTTAAAAAGTCATTTTTTCTGTTTATTTCATATGTGTTGGATTTCTCTATTTATTAGTAGTCACTCATGTAAATTATTTTATAAGGTTTCGTAGTCAATATCCCAAGCAAACACATATTTAATCAGATTTTAAGGTAAAATGGTCCCTCCATGTTAAGGCAAAATGATTCCGAGGATCATTTTATCCTTGCTTATCATACCAAATAAAGTTTTGAATTATACAGAAATATTTTTTATAATATTCAAATGTAGGTATACCATCTTTACAGAAATAAGAGTTGCTGCTCTTAAGTATTTAAAAAAAGTGCAGAAAATCCTTATGTGTTGGTACTTGAACTAAATGAATACAGCTTTATTCGTAAGTGAGACGTCAGAACATTATTAGTACCTACTTTCTTTTAGGCAACATATTATTGGAAAAGCCTTGGTCGATTCACTACAACATTGCCCAAATAATTGAAGATTTACTTAAAGGAATGTTTTAGAGATGGACCGACTATTCGACATGGTGAAGAAAAACATTTGTGAAATAGCATATAAGCTAATTACTATTTAACTGGGAATAAGCCACAATTAAAGGTTAAAATACGTTTATTGACGTTTCAATTTCCACTTCGGAAATCGTTCTCAAAATACAAACATTAGTAAATTAAACAAATTTTGTTTTTGTTACTTAGTGAAAAATTCTTCTAATAATTTAATTTTATCTGACTCATCTATATTGACAATTCAGACATACAGTATACATTTTAAAGTAGACGACTTTAAAATGATATTGCCAATATTGTTGAGTTGCGTTCCTGGGACGACTTTACTTATAAGATAGTTCATTCGATTACATGAAATCAACTTTAACTTGAGAATATCCGTCAGAAAAGATCATAACATGTAATTCGTCTTTAAAAAGACAAATACATGCCATGATGACAGTAAAATTCTCCTGTTAGTGATTCCATAGTAAATTATGAGGGAAAAACCAGGAAAAAAACCTCATAATACTATCCCGACATGGTAAGTATTTGATCTTGCATTTAGTTTACCTTCAATAAATACCAAATTCCGATTTTATATGTTTGTTATTTAAAAAATATATCTTCTTCTTCTTCTTAAAGTGCCTATCCGTTCCGGACGTTGGCGATCATCATGGATGAAAAAATATATAAATGATGTATTCTCTATATGTTATTGACTTACCAATACTGGTATTTTCTTTTTAATAACTTCCTCTTTCAATATGGGTAACCAGATCCTACTACATTCTGCCGAGGAATTCGCGACACAATTGGTCTCATTTAGCATAATTAGAGCCGCTTCTTTGATTTTTCTCTTTTTACCATCCGTTTCTTTTAGGACTATATTTGAATCATTCCATTGAACCCTATGTTCATTATCCCATGCATGTTTACATATTTGAGATCTATCAAATTCTCTATTTTTAATATAGGATTGATGTTCACTTATTCTAACATTTAATGGCCTTGATGTTTCACCTAAATAAAACTGATCGCATTCACAAGGTATTTTATAAATGCAATTCTTTGTCCTTTCTTGTTCATTGTTAGGTTTGGTTTTGGACAAAATAGATCTCAACGTGTTTGTTGTTTTGAATGTTGTTGAAATGTTGAATTTATTTCCTATCCTTTTAAGCTTTTCCGATAATCCTTTTATATTTTGATGGTAAAAAGAGAAAAATCAAAGAAGCGGCTCTAATTATGCTAAATGAGACCAATTGTGTCGCGAATTCCTCGGCAGAATGTAGTAGGATCTGGTTACCCATATTGAAAGAGGAAGTTATTAAAAAGAAAATACCAGTATTGGTAAGTCAATAACATATAGAGAATACATCATTTATATATTTTTTAAATAACAAACATATAAAATCGGAATTTGGTATTTATTGAAGGTAAACTAAATGCAAGATCAAATACTTACCATGTCGGGATAGTATTATGAGGTTTTTTTCCTGGTTTTTCCCTCATAATTTACTATGGAATCACTAACAGGAGAATTTTACTGTCATCATGGCATGTATTTGTCTTTTTAAAGACGAATTACATGTTATGATCTTTTCTGACGGATATTCTCAAGTTAAAGTTGATTTCATGTAATCGAATGAACTATCTTATAAGTAAAGTCGTCCCAGGAACGCAACTCAACAATATTGGCAATATCATTTTAAAGTCGTCTACTTTAAAATGTATACTGTATGTCTGAATTGTCAATATAGATGAGTCAGATAAAATTAAATTATTAGAAGAATTTTTCACTAAGTAACAAAAACAAAATTTGTTTAATTTACTAATGTTTGTATTTTGAGAACGATTTCCGAAGTGGAAATTGAAACGTCAATAAACGTATTTTAACCTTTAATTGTGGCTTATTCCCAGTTAAATAGTAATTAATTTAAAATGCCACAAGAAAATAGCTTCAGAACAATAGCATATAAGCTTGCGGAGAGGAACGGTATTAAACACAGGTTTTCTAAAAAACAAAAAGTCAGCTGAAACGGCTTAGTTTAAAGATTTCTAAAGAGACATTCAAAGATTTCTTTTAGATTTACTGAGGCTGCCTCAGCCACCAGAGCAAGAGGCTTTAATATTTTTTTCCCTTTTAGATGAAATACAAAATAAAAATAACATTAATCCTATGAGAATATATGATGATAGATGATAGATATATGATGAGTCTGGTATTCAGTCGGCCCCTAGCAAGTTGCCCAAAATATTAGCAGATAAAGGGCAGAAACAGATTGATTTCTTAACAAGCGCTGAAAGAAAATATTACAAATTGTTTTCTGTGTAAATGCCTCGAATTAATTCATTCCTCCAGTAATAAAATTCCCTCGTAAACGAAAGAATGAATCCAGGCGTCCCATATGGAACACTTTCTGTTTACAACTAACCTGAATTTATAAAATCTGACATCTTTATTCTGTTTTTAAATTATTTTCAATAACATACACAGTGCTCATTTGAAGATAGTGATCTAATAGCGTATTTTAATGACGAAGTTATTTTACAACTTAAAACAAACCCCGGAAAAGTCATAACTCTGCGCAATATAGTTATTGTACTTATTAACTACCTTTTGTGTGAGTGTTAATGTTTTCGCTCTATAAGTGAGTACAGGTAACACACGTTGATCAAAGATTTTCCTTTTGAGGCATATGGGTAGATCCGATTTAAATACATAGTTTAATTTACCAAACGCTGGCGCTGCCCATCCTAATCCTATGCGACGTCGGAGCTCATATGTCTGGTTATCTCTGCCCAACCGAATTTCATCTCCTAAGTAAATATACGATGTAGTCTACACAATATCCCTTTCATCAACAGTAATATTTTGATTTAGCACCAGATTAGTCATTATTTGCATCTTGTTCATAATAATCTTTAGTCCGACCATCAAGGAAGTGTGATATAATTTTTCAAACATTATTATTGCATCATCCATACGATCGGCTATAAGGACGATGTCATCTGCAAAGCTCAAATGACTTAGCTTCTCTCCATTTATGTTGATACCATGTTCGTTCAGATGTGAATTTTTATAAGTATCTTTTAAAAGCATCGTGAATAGCTTTGGAAAGACGGTGTCCCCTTGTCGTACTCCTCGCCGTATACAGAATTTATTTGTTTCTTGTTCAGATATTCTTTCGCTAGCTGATATTGTTCTCTAGGCTGATTTCTGAAGTCTAATTTAGCGTCCAGTCTTTTTTTAATAATTTTTGTGAAAAGTTTATATATGTGTGAAAGCAAACTGATAGGACGGTAGTTTTTTAAATCTTTTATGTCTCCTTGCTTGTATAATAAAATATTGGCTGCATTGTTCTATTGGGAAGAAGTTTTTCCTTGGTAGATGTATTCGGTGAAAAGTTTGGCCAAAGCCTGAATAATTTTATTTCCACCTACATAGTTTGATCGCTTCGATCACTACACCGTCATCGCGAGAGGATTTGTTATTTTTCATTTCTCAAAGTGCCGTTTTGATTTCGTATAAAGTTATTTCTGGCATTGATTCTGATCCCTGGTTTGTGATTTTGGGCAGAAGCTCATCTTGCCTTTCGTCGGTTCTCTCATACATTTCGCGACAAAAGGATATAACAACCTCAAGGATTTTGGTTCTATCCGTAGTAATATTTCCATCTCTGTTTTTATTTTGTACATATTTTTGTCGCCTATGTTGTTCGTAGTTCGCCTCAAAACCTTTAAACTTTTGTTTTCTTGAACTATTTTAGTTATTTCTCTTGTATTGTTTTCTCTTAATTCTTTTTGGATTGACCAGTGGATATGTTTATTATAAATTTGTTGAGTACTTTGATTATTTTTTTTGTTATGTTATAATCTATTTTATTTTTGACACTGCCACTTGGGCTGATCCATGTGTATTTACGCTGAGGCTTTTTTTGTATGAGGCTGTATTGTTGCCGAGAGGGGGCATTTGGGCCTGTAGGACCCATCGCCGGCTCTGCGGACTTCTTCCTGTCCTCGGAATTAGACCGGGTGTTGACCATCTTTGCTTGTCACTGATAAAATGGTTTAATACTTCTACTGGTATAAAATAACGGTTACCGTGACAAGTATCTGTTATAGGTAACAGTTTCAAGGAGCAGTTACAAAATAACAGATCAAAAATAGAAAACAGAACAGGTAAAATAGTCTAAGTATTCCTTGACTTACGGAAGGAATAACTTAGTAAACAAGAAAAATAAAATGGTATAAAAGTACAATGCAAAGAAAATGTTTCTAAGTGTTTCTTGACTTACGGAAGAAACAACTTAGAATGAAAAGTAAAATACACAAGATAAAAGAATAGAAAAGTGCAGAAATATTCCTAAGTATTTCTTGACTTACGGAAGAAACAACTTAGAGTGAAAACAAACAAGAGAATCAAATATGGAAAAATAAGAATACAAATACTTATAAGTGTTTCTTGACTTACGGAAGAAACGACTTACAAATACGAAAAATCAAATACAGAAAAGATGTGGAAATATTGCTAAGTGTTTCTTGACTTACGGAAGAAACAACTTAGCATAAAATAGAAAATGAAAGAGACAAATGTATTAAGTATTTTCTTAACTTAAGGAAGAAAATATCTTAAATAAAATATCGGAAATAATAATGCAACAATGATTATGAAAATATTTCTAAGTGTTCTTTTGACTTACCGGAAAAGAACGGCTTAAACGCACAATTAAAATAATAAGTCAAATATTCAGAGAAATATTTCTAAGAGTTCTTTGACTTACCGGAAAGAACTACTTAGACAAAGTACAAATCAAAATATAAAATAGAAAAAGCAAGATAAATATTTCTAAGTGTTCTTAACTTACGGAAGAACAACTTAGACACAAAATACAAGAAAAATAAACAATCAAAACAAATATAGATCAATATATTATTCTAACCTGAAAAGGTCTGAATATACAATAATGCTAAAATAAAATGGTATATAAAAAAATCAGAAATAAAACAATAACTTAGTAGGAACAATAATAGCACCGACTAGGTCTACAGTAGAAGAGGCAAGCTCGACTGACCGATGAGAGAAAATCCACCTGCTTTTATGTAAAACAAATCCTTTGTTTTACGTAGCGAAAGTGGAATTTCCCTGCATCGAATCAATTAGAAATTTGGATTTGGCCAACCTTGGAATTCCCAAGTATTTTGACCGATATCCAAATTCCTTGATGCCTCCGGCACGGCTGTCGCGCCTCCGAAGGACAGTATCTTGTTTTCTACATTATTCAAAGGTAAAAAAAGAAATTTTGTATTTATGTATTATTTTCTTCATTTTAAAAATGCAATTGCCTAGTGTATTCTTAAATAGTTAACATTTTAAACATTCCCTACTTATTAACTACTATTCTGATGTTTTGACAACGCTGTGGGATTCTGACGTCGCAAATCTGGAACTTACGTTTATTTTTATAATTTTTTTAATAACAATTCTATCTTTGAACTAGTTTAGTAAATGACCACTTTTCCATTTATCCAACAAGCCCTTATTATTTTTGATTTTAAACTAAAAAAAAATTTAATGGTTTTTATTACTGCGTCTACAAAGCGATAAGTTTAATTTTTAAATATGTTTTTACATTTTAGCTCCCCAACATTCAACTGCTATCCCCGATCAATCAACTGTTGACCCCGATTTATATTGTGACGAAGACCTTGAATATTTCGCCGATCCTTACAATTGTCAGGGATACTATCAATGCCTTAATGGAATTAAGCAGCATGAATTCTGTAACGAAGGTCTTCTGTGGAACGTACACATTCCAGGATGCGACGAAGAATCTGATTGTTGTAAGTCTTACGCTTTAGATTTAATTCCATAAATAAACAATTTAATATTATATGCAACTAAAATATTTCTCATTTTAAAATTGCCACAAATAAATTTCCACAAAATAGATTCTAAAATAAATTTTTCTTAATAAATTTTAAAACGGTACCTATGTATAATAGGGAAAGTATCGTAGTGGTAGTTTTGTAGTATATAATTAACATAGGCGGTCCAATAACTACTTAGACACACCGCCCGATGGCGCCACTATCCCAAGAGAAATTTACTAATGTGTAATAAATACATTCTTGTAGACGGCTAATGTCAAAGTTTCAGATGAATCGGACTCGTAGTTTTGTTTTGACTGCTTGTGAAAGCGGGTGTTTTCGTGGATGTTAGAAAAAAGGAAAAAGAGCAAAATCGGTCGGTGATCCGATTCTTGTTTTAGCAAGGGAACTCGAGCAGCAAAATCAAAGAGCACTTGGATTTGTGTACGGTGACTTTTCTCCTTCGATGGTAACCCTCAAACGTCGTCGCACGTTGGTTTTTGATGAGCCATGCCCAGGTGCCCCGAAATCGGCTACTATAGAGGATAACGCGACAAAAGTCCACGATCTCATATTGGAAGACTGCCGACTGAAGTTACAGCAAGATAGCTGAGACAGTAGGTATCTCAAAAGACTGAGTATTTTATATCATGCGTGAAATTTAAGCCATGAGAAAGCTGTTGGCGCGATGATCGCCGCGTTAGCTTACTCCAGACAATAAGCTTAACCAGCAAGCTTAACAACATTTGATGTTGTAAGACCACTTCCAAGCAGTGTTTGATGCTATTTAAGCGTAATCCGAAGAAGTTTCTACGTTGATTTTTTACCGTTGATAAAACAAGAATCCATTATTACATACTAGGGACCAAATAGTAGTCGAAAGATAACCCCATTTATCGAATAAAAAAGTGCTGTTCCACCATGACAACGGACCCACTCATACCTCTCCGCGCGCCGTCGCCATGGCTTTAAATTGGTCAAATTTTACTACGAACTGTTGCCTCATCTATCACGTTTTCTAGATTTTACTTCAGGCGACTTGTTTTTGTTTTAAAACTTTACACTCGCCAGGCAAAAATTTAAGTCAAAACAGGAGATCATCGCCACACTGAAGCCTACTTTGCAGACCTCGAGAGAACATATTTTTCAGACAGGTTTAAGAAGTTGAAGCATCGCTGGGTCAAGTGTATCGAACTAAAAATAGACTATGTTAAAAAATGAATTGCTAATTTTTCAGAATTTTTGTTTTTCTTTTATAGGCTAAGTACTTATCATACCGCCCTAGTACGCATTAAAAAAACGGAATCTAAATATGAAAATATAGGAAATTAAAACGAAATAAAACTTTCTTTTTAATCTTAAAAACTCTGCTTGTATAAGCGAATAATTATCAATACAATGTTATAATTATCGAGGTTTCTCTGTTTGATTTTTTTCGTCATAAATGAACAGCTAATACGGCTTTTATTATGTGGTTAATTAGCTTATGGATCCTAAAGTACGGATATGTGCTTTGATCTAAATATGTATTGTACCTGGACCACAATACCAAAAACAATACACCAGAAAATCCA
Source organism: Diabrotica undecimpunctata (assembly GCF_040954645.1). Taxonomy (NCBI): domain Eukaryota; kingdom Metazoa; phylum Arthropoda; class Insecta; order Coleoptera; family Chrysomelidae; genus Diabrotica; species Diabrotica undecimpunctata. The sequence continues at coordinate 126,467,450 of NC_092807.1, forward strand.
ACTAAAGGCCAGAAATCTAACTAATATGTATTGTGTTTAAATAACCCTTTATACTGTATAGAAGCAATTTACAGAGAGAACCAAAAGTCTTGAAAACCATAATTTTCTCGAAGATAATAATTTGTTTGAATTATACAAAAACCTGGATACACCTATTTTGCAATATTAAAATTTTAAATTTGATGTTGTTACTATTGTGAGATTTACTATTTGTCTGATAACATTAATAACTTTGGTTTTTTATACAGCACTCTATATTATATTATACCTTTATTAAAATCTTCACTTCAATATCAGTTCAACCATATAAAATACAATATTCAATTGTACAGAGTGTTTCAAAAAAAGGTAACCCCGTCTCTGGGGTAGGTAAAAAACTAAAAAATAATTGGGGTTTGCTTAGTAAAAAATTTTTGTAAAGCCATCCATTTTCAAGATACAGGGCGTTGAAGAAAAAAAAATTTTACGCATTTTGCCAAAACTACTTTCAACATTGTAATGAAATTTTATACGAATATGTTTTGAAAGCTGATACATCCCATGAATTTGTTTTTATATCTGATTCTCATAGAGGGCGCTAGTTACACGGATCGTACTAAGTATTAGTCAATATATCTTTTTTAAGAGTATAATTATTAATCAAAATTTCAAGTATACTTAAACACTATTTAATTTTACACGAAATGTAATGTCCATGACTCCACGCCATATAAAAGAACGGAGAATACGTAGAATTTTAGTAAACGAACTTTTATTTCCAATTTTATATCGTGGCTGTTAAAGATTTCTTTCATTTTGACGAAAGCTGATCTTGCCTTCTCGATACTTATCTTAATTTCCGTCGATTGGTCCCACTGTTCATTTAAGTTTGCACCCAGATAACAAAAGTTGGTGATTTGTGTTATAGGTTCTTGGTTAACTAGTAATTGATCAGGTGGTATCCTATTTTTGCTTGTAACCATTTATTTGGTTTTTTTTTATGTTAAAATCAATCCCAAACCTGCTAATTACTTCTGCCACCCTGGAGACAGGTGTCTGCAAACCTTCAAGACTGTCTGCAAAAATGACAATATCATCAGCGTATTTTATGTTGTTCAGTCGTTCTCCGTTTATAAGTATTCCCTCGTCTATGTCCGTTGGCGCTAGGTTCATAATGTACTCTGAATATATATTGATCAATATTGGGGACAATATACATCCCTGTGGCACACCTCTCTTATCTTTATGTCGTCTGTTAACTGATCCCCAACTCTAATAGCTGCAGTTTGTTCGTAATAGATATTTATTATTATACGGCGATCTCTGCTGTCTGGACCAAATGAATTTAATATTTTCATCAGTTCATCATGTTTTATTCTATCGAACGCTTTCTGGTAATCAACAAAACTCATATATATATCACAATTCACGTCTCTACATCTTTGAAAGAGAACTTGTATTGCAAAAGTGTGTATTGTATTGTGCCTCTCGAGTACCCAATGCATCCCTGAAGCCGAATTGTGTGTTTGTCATGTGTTCTTCACACTTTTTATATATTCTTTTGTGTATAATTTTTTAAAAAGTTTTCAGGAGATGGCTCATAAGGCTTATTATTCGATAATCTTCACATTTTTTGGCATTGGGTTTTTTAGGGATTGTTATATATGAAAATATTTTAGCAGGGGTAAAAAAATTTTAATGTATTTATTTTAAACCTAAATTGTATCTTTACTTTTATAAACCAAATACAGATTAATAAAACCGTGTATATTTTTTTAGCTCAACTACTAGTTTCCACTGAAGTAACAGGTAAGAAGATACATTAATTTATTAAATAGAATATCCTACTGGTAGCTCTGTGTTATTTTATTTTTCAAACTATAAATTATGTGTCCTCGATAAGTTGTTATCTCATGAATATTGTTTTTTTATTATTATCGACTTCTTCTTTAAGTACAGGTAACAAGATCTTGTCTTGAAAATATCGGTAACCCAAACCATCCTTTCACCAGCTGATCAAGTTTTTAAAGAAACAGCGATTTTCCTTAAAACCCATCCTGAACTTGTTGTCCTTATTAGTAATAAAGGAAATGCCACTGTTATCATGTATAATGAGGAATACCTCACCCTTAGCTCACACTTATTAGAGGATGATCAATATTATTAGCCCCTTTCGATTCCACCCCAACTTTTACAACTAAGATCAATAATTTTATTACCAAATTAAAAAAAGACAAACTTTTGAATCAAAATAATGCTAAGCTTCTCCTATAATGGTTGTGCTCCACGGTTCTATTGTCTTCCCAAAATTCATAAACCACAACTTTGTATGAGACCCATTGTTTCCTCTATCAATGCTCCTAATGGTAATATTGCCAATTTCCTTACAAATATTGTAACCAAAGCTTATGATGCAGATAATTAATTTAATCTCACTGATTCTTTTAAGTTTGCTAATTTTATCAATGATTTCAAACTGCCTGAAGGCTACATGTTGGTGAGTTTTGATGTAGTTTCAGGAAACGATATTATTATATCGTTTTCGTTCCTGTCCGCCAAAGCAGGTGGCGCCTTTGTACGTTAACCACTGCGGTGGTGAAGATTTAGGAGACATTCGTTTAAGAGTTTGAATTTGTATCAGCACAAGTGTCTGATGAGGCTGGGATAGGCCGAAATGATTCATAACACTTTACTGATGCCGAGTCGAGCACGGGAAGTTTATTGAATTTGTCCTCCTATGTCATTTACTTCAAAAGCAGCTTGTGCTGGAAGATTTAATCATTTGCATATATATATTATATATATATATATATATATATATATATATATATATAAATATATATATATATATATATATATATATATATATATATATGTTATATATATATATATATATATATATATATATATATATATATATATATATACAAAGAATGGATTAACAGATTAAAATAAAACTTTACATACGTTCATATAAAGACTATACCAACAAAAAATACAAAATTTAAAAATATAGGCTAGAAGGAATGCCCTCTTTCATCAAATCACAAAACTTATAGAACAACCTATTATTGTAGCAGTGGATCGTTTGAAAATTTAGTTTGCACTTCGTAGAGAGTTTTCATTTTAGGCTCAAGGTTTTTAATGCACCATTCATACGAGACATTTATCCCTAATATTAGTTTAATATGTGTGAGTTAGTCTGTTAAATTTTTGTTTATCAGAGATTTATTGTATTTTGTGACACCCTACATGCTCCTACTGACATGCAAGAGTGCCTTTGAAATATTGTCTATTATATTGTATTGTGAATAATAAAAGTCCACCGTGGTGCAAATACTATTATGTAAACTCAAGAACAATTACATAAATCTGCTTTATAAATTTCTTTCAATTGTTTAGTTACCAACCGGACCATTTAGTATATTACATGTGTACAAAAAAATAAAAATATACAACACTCACGGTATTTTTGATTAAATTAATATTTGTATTTATAATTTTATTAAATACAACATATCTGTGAATAATTTTATTAAATTATTTTAGGAGCCCCAACTGCATTACCCACCGAAGGTACAACTGGTAAGTAGATTAGTTTGAGGTAAAGTATACACTTTACAAGGTCAAATATAATATAAGAAGACCATTTCTATTTAATATCAGTATATTATTTTACTTACTTCCAAACAAAGTAAGTTTACGTTCGGGATATACAATAGAGTTAAGTACTTTCTTCTTGGGTTTAAGGGTGGCTTTCCAGCTTCACAGAGTAGACTATCCACGGGGCTGGTGCAATATATTTTAAGAGCGGTTCTAACGGCTGAACTCTGTAGAGTATCCAAAGTTTTGAGCAATGCTGGGTTTGCGGAGTTATACACAACACATTCGGAGTCCAGTTTTGATCCAATTAAAGCTCTATATAAATTTACTAGAGTTAAAATGTCTGCTCCTTAATTTTTATGTGATACAGATTTCATAAGTCTTGGCACGATAGTTTTTGCGAGTGTGTATGACTTGTCCAGCTTAATTTTGAGTCCAGTTGTATCCCTAGAAATTTTATTTCTTCTGCATATTCTATAGGAGGTATAAAAATAGATTTGGGAGATTTTGTCTATTTTATTTTCGTAAAAAATGTATAGCTTTGGTTTTTGTGGTAAAAAACTCGAGCCAAATATTGTAAGACCACGATTCTATCGACTTAAGAGCTGCAGCAATACGATTAGAAGCAGATAATATGTTTTTATTTCTTGCTAGAATTACCAGATCATCAGCGTACAAAAAAGTTTTAATTGTTATATTGTAGTACGACACATTGTTAATAACAATTATTAAAAATAGCGCAAAGCTTTGATTCAAGCCCTGTGGAATTCCATTTTTCTGTAATTTAGATTCAAACAATTGGTTATTGATTCGAACTTGGAAATATCGTTGACATAGAAAGTTTTAAATAAAAGCAGACATGTAACCGTGAATCTTCCAATTATTGTGGAGTGCAGTTAGAATATGATAGCGCCATATTGTATTAAAAGCTCTTTTTACATTAAAGAATATGGCTAAACATTCTTATTTACACATAAATGTTTCGTGAATTTTTGATTCCAATGATATTAAGTTATCTAATGTTGATCTTTTTTTCCTAAATCCAAAGTGATTTTCTGCTAGTAGTGTTAAGATTTCTTTAAATATTTCATCTAGTCCTATGGCTTTATTATTTTTTATACATTCTAGTTATTTCTAATTTTTCCATAGGTAATTGTAAATCCAGTCCTACCTCTTGGTTTTAATATCTCCATTCTTTTGTTGTCTTCAAATAGCTCTTTTATATATTCTTCGCATCTATTTATTTCTCTGTACTTTCAATTATTATTTTGTTGTCATAATATATTAGATATTAAATTGTTTAATTTACAGCAAGTGTTTGCCAAGAAGGTGATCGAAACGAGTATATACCTGATTGCCACAGATTTTATGAATGCGAAAACAACAGATGGATAGGCCCTCTCCAATGTCCATCTGATCTTTACTGGAGCCAAGAAATTAAACAATGTGTAACCATTGAGCAGTCAGATTGCAGTAAGTGTATTCTTGTTAAACAGACTAATTTTTTATGACTAAACATTAGTTTTAGTTAATATTGTATCCTTGTAATTAACAACCAACTATAGTTTCAACGAACTTAAGAGAAAACGACAAAATTTGTGCTATTTCAATTTTACATATTCTAAAATATTTCATTTATATTTTCAAACTACTATAGCTATAATAATAAATCTAACGGTAAATTTGATATTGGTTTTTCCAAATTGGTAAAGTTTTTTTTGCTTTGTCTTTATGGAGAACTCTATTGTCGGCAATTCAATGCTAGCCAGTATTTAGAAGCAAAGACAACTATAAATTTAAAGTGTTTTCATCTAGAACACGCATAGTTTAATAGAAGCTAAAAAGTAATATAGCCTTAATAAAATCCTGTCTATACAGGCAAATAATATTTTCGGCACTCGAAAGAAGACAAACCGTCTTTTGTTGAACTACAATCGTGCGGTATTAGCTCGTGCTTAATTACTATTTACTTCCACGCTACAAACCTGTCAGATAATTTGTTATTTATATTTTAATACTTTAAATAATTGTAACCCTTAAACTAACAAAGATATTTAATTTTACTAAAATGTTAATTCTTTCAAAAAAAGAGAAACAAAATGGCGTTTGGTTAGCTTTTATCTGATTGATAGAACAAATTTCGTAAACAAAAAATGGCAAAATAGGCATTCGATGGGTCTTTTCCAAGTATAAATCAGCTTTCTTACTTGCAATTTACTTTTAAAAACCCCTCATTTTAAAGGTAATTGTTTTAGATTTAACAAAAACTTGCAAACTAATTTGTTTATAAGAAATTAAACAAAATTATGCTAAAAACTTGACAAACCTGGCTAATGGAAGTTATAGAATGACTCAAAACTAACATTTTAAGCTTTGGTAAATGTTTGTATTTTAATTTATGATCAAGATAGGTATGAAACTTTTAATAACGCGCTCTGAGGCGCACGATCATCTCGCAGCGAATAATAACCAAGACATGCGTAAAATTTATGTAGATTTAGAGATATATTACTTTATGATTATAAATAAAAAAAATTATAGCAGTTTATAGTTAGAATTTTTGTTAAAAAGTGGTAAATTAATTTGTTTATAAAAGTTTTAAACAAAATTGAGCCATAAACGTTAGCAGTTTGACTGAGGGAAGTTATAGAACTACTTAAAATAAACATTTTAAGCTTTGGTGTATGTCTCTATGTTAATTTTTTGACGAGATATTAAAAATTGATTTACGTGTGGAATTTACGCGCCCTCATTAGCTGCAAACTGACCATCCGCCTCAGAGCGCTTTATTAAAAGTTCCATATCGTGGTCAAAGATTAACATAAGAAACATTTACCAAATCTTAAACTATTCGTTTACACCGAAAGACGGTATTAGATTTATTTTCAGTGCAGGGCATCCGCCAACCGCTTATACGTATTTCAACCTCATTAGGTATCATTAGAGCGAAATATGCAGAGGCTCTGAATCGAAATCTGTCCCGTCATAATACAATAATTAAAAAATAATTATTTACAGAAGTTGCAACGCCATTTTATAACAATACTAGAAATCCTAAAATTTCCTACTTTGTTAGTTTCGCAAAGTTTAGTTCTTTACTCGGTTTTAAGAGCGTAGGGCCAATTTAGAGCAAAGGGCCAAATTAGGGCCAAGGTAGAGCAAAATTTTGGGCCAATGCTTTTTAAATGCATTCATTTTTTTCGAATCCTGAGAAAACTAATAAATATTTTTGAAAAATTTAAATGCAGAATGAAAGATTGCGTTATTACTGAGGGCCGAAAGTCCCTTAGAATAAACAAAAAGTTTTTTTAAATGAGATACTTGAAATTAAAAATTATACTAAATTTTCTGTTTTTTCACTTTTGTAACTTATTAAAATAAACATTATAGAAGTTTTCAGGGACTTTCGGCCCTCAGTAATAATGTAAGCTTTCATTCTGCGTTTAAATTTTAAAAAAATACTTATTAGTTTTCTCAGGATTCGAAAAAAATGAATGCATTTAAAAAGCATTGGCCCGAAATTGTGTGCCTCTTAAGTACTGGAAACTAGATTCACTAAGAATTTTTGCCGGGATGAACGGTATGTGGAATGCAAACAGTTGATTCCCATGTTGACTAATTTATCAATCTGTCTCCTTTACAAGTTTTAGAAAGCACAGTGGTAAAAATTTGAATTTAGTTTAGCAAAGTAGGAAATCTTAGGATTTCTAGTGTTATTCGTTTCAAGTTGTTGTATAACTTACACTAATTTTTTTATATCTCTTGTAAGCAAATTTTTAGTGAAAGTTTTAATGTTTGATAGTCGTAACTTTTTAAATAGTAAAGATAAAGTAATTTTGCAAAGTTTGTTTTAGAGCTGAGATAATTACCCTAAAAAAAAGTTTTAGAAGTTCTTTGCACGTATGAAGACTGAGTTATACTTGAAAAAGCCCCATCAAATGCCTATTTTGCACTTGTTTTTGATGAAATTTGTTATTACTCCGGTTCTAACTATCATATCAAAGTTTATCAAAAGCCATTTTGTTAATTTTTTTTCAAAGGAACAATTTTCGTTGTGGTAAAATTTGATATTTTTAATAATTTAACAGAAACAATCATTTAAACAATCGAATTGTTAATAACAAATTATATGACAGGTTTTTAGCCTAGTACCCTCGAAAAATTAAATCTACACCCAAAAAAAAACATAAAAACGTCAAAGTACTGTGGGATATAAAAGTGCATAATCAACCCCCCTCCCCCCTGGCTCATTGTCTATTATATTTCTTGCCTTTTTTATTTTACTTAACTATCTGCACTTTAGTTTTAATATTATTATTGGAAGACATTATTATTAATGGAACACATTTGACCAATGCGTTCTTCCTATTATGACATACGGAGCAGAAACCCTCACGCTCACAAAAACAGCAGCACTAAAAATGCGAGTGGCACAAAGGCGCATGGAAAGATCAATTCTCGGCGTGACAAAAAAAGACAAAATAAGGAATCAAGACTTAAGGAGAAGAACAGGTATCAGTGATGTCGTCGAACGTATAGCCAAGCTGAAATGGAATTAAGCAAGTCACATAGCGAGACTGAAAGACACAAGATGGACCAGAAAACTAATTGACGGGCGCCCACGAGAAGACAAACGCAGCAGGGGGCGACCACCAACACTCTAAATGGACGACATTAGACGAATATCCAAGAAATGGCAACAAGAAGCACAGAACCGTGAAGAGTGGCGAAAAATGGGAGTGACCTATGTCCAGCAGTGGACAAAAGAGGTTGCATGATGATGTAGATTATTATTTGCAAGTTCGTTTTCTTTTTGGTGTGCCTATGCGTGATGAATGTTGGAGATCATTACAAAAATTTTTATCTTGGCTCAAGCAGTGCGGGAAAAGCTGCAGAGATGTTTTGTTAAACCAGGTTCTGAGGTTGTTTAATTAGAATGTACTTTTACTTTCTAGAAACTTGCTTCCCATCTAGATATGTACTGTAGCTTTCGAGATGTAATGAGTAAATACCTTTCGGTTCTTTTTCAGTTCTCTGAGGACTTCCTCATTTGTCAATCAGCCATGACATTTAGATTGTACTTCGATATTATCCTATTAGCAAGTTTGTTAGATAATAAATACTTGTTGGTTGTTAAGTTTTCTAGTAGTGATAGTATAGAAATACTAGAACTCTCACAAAGAAGGTTTTAAATTATTTAAAAATTTGTGATCTGTTATGCAAAAGAGACAGCTCACTTTGCTCTTATAATCGCTCCATTAATTATGCATCTTGTACTAGTTGATGTTTTGACACCTTAAGTTCTTGATGAATTAATTTCAACTTTTGTTGTGGTATATCATCCTGGTTATAATGGGTAACAGTTCTTCTCGCAGCAGCTATCATCTTTGTTATTTCGGTTTAAAACTTGAGCAATTCTTTAATAGTTTAATGGAATAAATGAATAAAATACCTTTAAGAATTATATTCCATATCTAGCACACTTTTTGTCATATTGGCTCCACTGTCATGGACCTCAGTAAAACTCAAAAAGCTCTCGTTAAAGTGCCAACGTGCTCATAAAACAAGTTACTGATGCTGTCGTAACCTCGTATCCTGTCACGCACAAAATGCACATATCTTTTGCCAATATCATTATTATAATTTAATAATCTCAGCATGTTCTACCGATTATCTCCCTTAATTTTATCTCCCTTGTTCTTCATAAATGTGCCCTAAAATAAAGGTATTGAAGTTTAATCACTTTTGTAATTTATGAAACCAAGACATATTTCTTCTTTCTGGACCTTTTTTCCATGCACTTTAAGTTAAAGTATGGTTCAAAGTAGCTCGTTATATTGTTTATTACGTATTATACGGCCCAAATATTCTCGTTTTCTATATTATATTAATAGATCCGCTTTGTCATTATCTTATCTACCCAGTTATTGACATCATCTTTAACGGGTGGCTTCTGCTGTTTGGGGCCGTTTAAATCTTGTGGCTTTTTCAAGTGATAAATTTCTAACTTTTGTTGGAGATTAGATTAGATTTAGGTATTCTTGAATTTCAAGGTTTTGTTCTGAATGGATCAATTCTTTTAACTGTTTTGTTGCTTTATTAAAGTTTTTCTTATTTTTTTTCCGTTATTGATTGTTGTCAATTTTTCCGTAGCTATCGCTTTATTGCATTTTTTTTAATTGCCAGACACTTTGTTTCCTTTTGTAATACGTAGTCAGGACCCTCATGCCATTCTGCAATTTGTATGAATTTTATTAGACCCACTGCCACTGATTCTATTTAAAACTCAATTTTTAAGGGCAGATTTAGCGAAATGAGGCGGTCTAGTTTTTTTCTAAATTACGACCAATTAGTTTTACTGTTATACAAAGTGGGTTGTTGTTTTTTTGTCTATTTTTCTGCAAAAATAATAACTAATATCGGTCTGCGGTCTGGACATAAGTCAAAACATAATTCGGCTGCACATGTTTTGCTATCGATGCCATTTGTGATGCAAAAATCTATGGCATTAGGTGTTTTGTTTTTATCAGATGGCCAGTAGGTTTGTTCGCTAGTAGGGATTTGTTATAGGTTATTTTCTTCAATTGCTTTAAATAACTCCCTCGTCTTGGTGTTGTTAATCTAGAGCCTCATATCGGCTATTTTGAATTATTAATTTGATTTCTAGAGTAATAAAATGTTCTTGGAATTGTTCTTTTTTCTTGGTACGCTTAGGTGGGCAGTATATGGCAAATTTTGCTTATAGATCCATGTTATTCCTCAATAGTTAGGCTGGTTGCTTGTCCACTAATTGAAGAGTGTAAAATTTAAGGCAATGTTACTATTGCGTCCTACCTTTTTACCGCTGTTATGCTGCTTACTTAATTAAATAACCAAATAATACAAAACCAAATTTTAATCTGAAAAGCTTATTAATCTGGAAAGTAGCATTATAGTATAACTATATTAATTATTTATATTCAAAATAAAAAATGTTTGTTAATTACGGCAAACTAATAAAATTATTTGTTTTTTAAGATAAACATTAACGACAGAAGATATTAACAGTACAACAGAAGATATCGCAGTACAACGGAAGACTTTAGCTGTTCTAATTGTAATAAAGTTTTTTCTTTTGTTATATTTCGCTTAATAAAATAATTATTAAAACGGTTTGTTTTTTTATTTTGTATTTATATAACATATTTTCTTATCCTTATTATTAAAAAATGTATGTAAAGTAAAGTGAAAAACCATTGTTTTGAAGAGGTTTCTTTAACCCTCCAGTACACGCACTATTGTAAAAATAATACCTCAATCAACCATGGGAGCTTATCGTCTATACCTTGCCTAGCTCAGTATCTCAAGGGTGAGTTCGTCTTGTTTTAAACTAGGCATTGGACCTGAGTTCTTAGCTGATAGCAAATAAGACAAATTTTAACCAAACATATTTATTAAAAAGAATAAAAAAATTATAATTACTCCTGCCAAAGCTTAACAGTTAAAAAGTGCTACTTATTGCTTCGATGGGCTGCTTGTGTGTTCTAGCTGTTAGGTCCTCCAATTAAAAGTTGTGGTTTTTGGAGAGCTGCAGTCACATGTGGTTGTATGTCCTGATAAGGTTGTTAAATTCAATAAAGTCAATAAAGTTGTCAATATTGTTAAGTCCAATAAAGCCAATAAAGCCAATAAGGTTGTCGATATTCCAATAAACTTAAGAGGATTTGTAGACCATAAAATGAGTTTTATAATAACTTTTGCCTTCTTTTATAAATTTCAAAAAAGGGCCAAACACCTTAGAAAAGTTGTTTTGACAGAAAGTGGGAGACTAAATGAAGTTATCAATGTTGTCATAGGATGTTGCTATAGATATCATGAAACTAGTTTGTCTGTCAACACGGAACAGAATAGTCTGCCGGACAAAAAGAGAGAGGGCGAATATTTATTCTACGGAACAAAAATAAAGACAAAATAAAGACAGAGAAAGAAAAGAAAAACAGAGGGCGCCAACTACTTTTTGAATAAAAAATAGTAAAAATTAAACTGAAGATAAAGAAATTAATAAATTAATAAAGAAATTAAAATGAAATAATTATTTAAATATAAATTAATAGAGATGTGACGTTTATAACGTTACAATTAAACTTTTTCTTTTATTTCTGTTGATATGTGAGTGTTGTCTAGTCGCCTTAATATCAGTGGTTTTATTAACTGACACGAAATGTCCTGAAGAAAAGTGCTTTTTGGAAGTGATGCAGTAACATTATTAGCCTTATACAGGGAAAATGCAATAATTCCTGATATATTTAATAAATCAAAGAACACAGTGAATGGCCGACGCCGAGATTTTCGGGAAACATCATATTGTGCACACAACTGGTCAACCGGATCCCACACCGACTTTTGTTTTGTTGTAATCTGTCATTATTTCGGGTTTGTTCTTGTTTTCTCTTTCAGGATCAATACTGTCATCATGGTGTATGGTTGAAACAGCTAATACGACATTCTGTTTTTCTTTTGGAACGTACGTTACCAAGAAACATTTTTCTTGAAGGAATCTTATACCATATTTTGATGGTTTACTGGGGATGTATTGACGGAATTGACATTTTCCCCTAAAAGCAAGTAATTGCTCGTCAACTGTTAAATAATGTGAAGGTGTAAAATTTTTTTGAAAATTGTCAATAAAAAGTCTAAAAGTGTCTTGTATAGGAGCAAGTTTATCCAGCTCTCTCCTTTGTTGTGTATAATTAAAGTCGTCAAACCTTAAACATCTCAGTAGAAATCGGAAACGATTTAAAGACATTGTCAAGTAAATAGCTTCAACACCAGTACCTTTCTTATATTCCACATTTGCACATTTAGTCTTTTCGATTTTAGAACACTTGCTAAAAACAGTATACCAATAAGTCCCCAAATCTCTTTGACGTCGGTCATTTTAGTACCTCTGTAGCGTTGGAAATTTGCACCTTCCCAATATAGATATAGATACACCGCGCAATTTCTTTGACGATATGCGACGATCATCTAGCATACATTTAAAGCATTCAAACTGTGTTTTTGCGTTTCTAGCTTCTCTAGGCGCAGGACATATCTTACTCTACTTTGTTTTTTGTATTTGCCAAGATAGTATTTTTAAATTATTTTTTCTTTATCTTCTTCCCATTAAACCTCTTCATCGCAGTCTTGATCCGATTCTTGTTCAGATATTGTACATTCTTATTCTAGAACAATATGAGATACATATTGCTTAACATTATAGTCATTAGAGCATCTCTCGTCGTCACTACCATCTATATTCGGCTCCTATTCGTCCTCTATTTCATTATTCCATTCCATCAGCATTTTTTAAAAATTATAGTCCGAATCTTACTTTTTTGGTTTTTGTTGATAACTAACACAAAAATAAAAAATAAATATTTGTTTTCCTGACGTTGGACGTAATAATGATTGGATAATGATCTGATCCATACGTATCCTAATTAACAGACCAAGCAAGTGTAATACTCCAACTCAGACCAACTTAGATGAAGCAAATTTGGAGATGTACGGCAGATTTAGCCTGACTAGAAGGGAAAATCCTGGGGGCAGATCCATCGTTTATAACAATCAAGTAAAAAAAATGATATAAAGCATCCACCGAAACTCTACCATCATGTAAGCACCCATGCGATCCCCACATTCCGTGATGGGCATTAAAGTCTCCTCCTATTATGCAATCCTGTCTTATTTGACTAAATAAATTTATGCAGTTCTTCACTCTAGCATCGGACGATTTATATATACTATCCTCAGTTTGTTGTTACTAAGAATGATATTGATTCCAAAAACTTCAATTTTTAAATTAGAATTATGATTAAATTAAATGAGGTCAACCTATTCCTCTATTTACTGCAATGATATTAAAGTTAATAAACTTAATGTTATCAGTAGGTTGATACCATGTTTCAGAAATTATTGCAATATCAAACTTTTTCTCCAATAAAATTCGGTAAAAAGCATTGTTGGCTTTAAGAGATCTAGTGTTTCACTGAATAATCTTAAGAATTTATTAAAAGACATCTTGACTGTTGTTTTCTTTTACTGGCTTTTTAATATATTATCAACGATGTTTTTAATTTAATTTTTAAACTTTAATGTATTTAAAATTTAAACCACTACTTGATTATGAATTCTGTGAAAATTGCCAAAAAAACCTGTTAAGACAGTAATTTATTTAAAATTTTGCGGCTCTTTTCCAAACTGGAAGATTGGTCCTGCACAAAAACTAGTGTTACATTGTCGTCTAATGGGCGGGAATTTGGGAAAAGAATCACTAGTTTTTTTTTCGCAGGAGTTTAGGGGAAGATGATGGATCATGTGTTGACCTAACCTTAGATTAAGAAGAAATATTACAGACAGAATGTTGCGCTGTGGAAGTTTTTACCGGGGGAAATTTGAATCAATTAATAAAGCAAATTTATTTTTATGTATGGGGCTAGAATAGACCGGATTCTTAACAATTTTTTTAGCTTATTTTAAAGATATATTTAAATTAGATATTCCTTTTTGATTCTAGTTTGCCTTTTAAGTTCTATATATTTCTTATTAGTAGAATTGTGACTATTATTATTTTTGCAATAAACATAACAAATATTGCATGCTTCGCATACAGATTCATTTTCTGAACCACAATTCCTTTCTTTTCTTTTCCATACACTGTAAGCCGGAATGACCATATCCGAGACATCGAAAACATTGCATAACTGTGCTAATATAAGGTTTAATTGTGCAGATATTCTGCAGACTACATCGTATAAGTACATAGGATATAAAATTCGGTTGTGCAAAGATAACTAGACCTGTGAGCTCCCACGTCGCATAGGATTATCCTGGGCAGCGTTTGGTAAAGTAAACTATGTATTTAAATAGGATCTAACCATATGCATCAAAAGAAAAATCTTTGACCAATGTGTATTACCTGTACTCACTTATGGAGCAGAAACATTAACACTCACAAATAAGGTAGTTCATAGGATTCAACCTGCAGAAACTGTTCTCTCTCATTGACGTTGAAGCATATTCTGATTGACTGCCAGTACCACGAAGAAACAAGAAGAAAATATGGAATCTCAGATGACATCAAAACCACTTTAACCATAAACACTGACCATGTAATAAATTATTTAAAAGATTTATTTATATACATCTATTTAATGTAAATAAATGAATTCTTGTATACGTTACTCCATTAATAACCCTGCGTGGTTGATGTGAATTATATGTTTTTTCTAAATAAAAAAAAATTAGTGTCTGGTAACATTTGCGTTTCAGTGTATTATATCTGACAATATACTTGATCTAGAGATGAAATTTGAAAAAATTTTACAAATTTAAATATGCGCACACAAAAACTAATTTTATTAAAACAACAATAGGTTTTAGAACAATCGTTAAAAGATTAAATGTGTTACTAGAAAAAATTCAGACAAAGTTGAGGAACTTAACATAACCCCCAATACAATAAAAGACTTGCCATTAGAACGGCAGAAAGATAAAAGCTTTAGAATGCAAAACAACCGCGAAAACATAAAAACACTCCCACACCGCCAGTAAAATCGAACGAATCGAGTGTTTGCAGCGAAGATTTAACACCAGTTGTGTTCTGGTAGACATTCTGTTTTTATGAGGGTAATCTTTATCTGTAGCATACTTAGAGAGAACCGAAAAGGGGCAATAAGCCTGACCGAATACCATCGAATACTTTTACAGTGCCTTTCAGAACATTTTATGGGTTAGAAGTGGAAAAATTAAGAAGCTGTAATAAGCTAGTTGGAAAGAGTTGAGAAGAAAAATGAGAACAATTATTTTTGAGATTTTTTTCAGCTGTAGCTCAATTAAATTTATGACGGTACATTTGTTAGGCTTGGATTTTACATTTGTAAAAATTAATTGAGGGTGGTTTCGCCCTTCGTCGTTGAAAATATAATTAGGCATTAATCAGAATGGAAAAATTTAAAACCAAACATTATTTTTATTATCATAACACTTTACTCACTGCTATTTAGTTGACAGGCAATTATAATCTAATTTCAAATACTGCCATTGAAGTAAAGTGAACAATATTCATATGTGCATATATCATTTTTTTTTTATTATTATTGATGGTATTTGTTTAAATGTACAAGCTTATCTTTGCAGATTAAAGGATTACATTGAAAATATAATTGTCCAGCGTTAGGACAAAAGGACGTAAGTCAGTAAATGGAATATTGCAGAAATCATTTTTAAAGATTTGATGAAACATGATAAATATATTTTTATCCTAATTAAATATTTTTTCTGCACATATGGGTCGAAAACAGCTTCATTTACAATACATATCAGGAGCTTGGAAGCGTAAAGGCGAACTGCAAAAGCACGTTTCAGGAAAACTGAGTATAAAGTTTAAAAACATGTTAGAATAGTAAGGGCAAAGAAGTTTTATTTTATTCACAAAACTTAAAAGAGGATAAGTTCTGAAGCTACTTATTTGTGGCATGTTTGATAAAAGTATAGTTTTATGGGATTTAGCCACAATTGGCTGTAATGATAATTACATTTTTTTTTAAAGAAAGAAAAAGTTTTTTTTTAATGTAATTATCATTATATACCATTATTACAAGAGGATTTCGCAAGATTTGAAAGTTTTTTATAAAATGAGAAGAAAAGGCGTTTAGTATTTTTTATTCTACAAAAATAAACACAGTTTTGTTAACAAAGTATGTGGAAGCTAATGACAGTAAAATAATTTGCAAAATTCACAAATAATTCTCCAATTAAACTAAATTTGATTTTCATCATCTATAGTTTCTTCGACTTCAGTTGTAGTAATTCCCCCATTAATAGCATCTTGTAAAGCACGCTTGTGAGGCATGGGTACAAAATCAAGAAGAGCTTGTAAGTGCTTTTTTTTCTTCTGTAAGCTTGAGAGCACTGTAATGTAAACATAGCAAGGAAATAATGAAGAAAAAAATAAGGGGTAGTTAGCCTAGAAAAGAGTAATAATTATTTAAATAATTATTATATATCCCAAATTGAATAAAGAACAAATAATTCATAGTTAATTAGTAACATAATTAATGTATACATTTCACATTAAACAAAGATTAAAAACTCGACCTACTTTAAGTGTATTACACGAGTCTCAAATATCAGGTCGCCACGGTTGTTTAAAAGAAAAAAATCACATTTAAAAACATAGACCTTCGCTGGAAAATAACACGGGGACTTCAGCAAAACACGTCAGCAAAAAAATAAAAAACTCGACCTTGGTACTACGATCGGAAATTGAGAATACGGGCTGATAAAAAACGAACGAAGCAGGCCAGACGAAGCAGTAAGAACGGAGGAACCTGAGAGTGCTCCACGCAAGAATCACGGCTATCGAGACAATACGCAGCCAGGGAGCGCGCTATTGTAATTCGACGGGGTAGTGTGCCCTATAAGTGCCGGTATCTGGAGTTTCGAAATTTTGTGATAGCGCGCGGTACTTCAACATATCTGATCTACATATCTATGACTGATCCTGAATTCCAGTAGGACTGGAGGCGTATTCATTAGCTAGAGCCTAAATGCGCGAAGGTAACTAAGATCTATATACCAACCCAAGGAATATATAATAATACGGATTGTCCACCCTTTAATTTCTTGCTTTGTCTCTTCTCGTCTCCCTTCGCGCCTGATCCAATCATTATTGGTCATAACTGATATCTTGTTATCTTAGTTGTAGTATACAGTCGATTTAATACATTGTAAACTCGAAATTTGGTTTTATTGTTCTTCCCGGCCGTTACAGGCAGAGACTAGAAGAGATACACATTCTTCGCTTATGCAGTTCTCCGGCTTCTAAAGCAAGCCCATAGACTCAACTCTTTACAGGACATGAGAAGCAGAAGTCCTTAATCCCCTTTCTCCCAAATCTCCCTACCCTTTTGTAAGTAGACGCATCAAAGGATTTTGAGACAGGCGTCCTTTTACAACGGTGACAGAGATTTATTAGAGTGGTGACAGCGATTTATTAGAGCACCCTAGTATTTGAGAGGAAGTTCTGTACTATCTCAGTTAAAATTTATTACATCGTGAAGTTTCTTTCGTCCCTTTTAAAGTATGACATTTGTATCATCCGTGTTATGTGCGATTTGAATTTTTAATACCATCTTAAAATCTTTTGAAAATTCGAATATTCTGTTATCCTTGAAGTTAGCTCCCAACATTTGAGATTTAGTTGCTGCTGTTTGAAGAATACTAAAATCCTTAACCATCTCCCTCGTGACATTAACTACTCTTTCTCCATTTATTGAAACACTATATTCTATGGGCCAAAGCTTTCTACTAGCTCTGTTAGTAATTAAAGACTTTTTACTTACCAATTCCAACTTACTACTTTTAAAAGGTTTTGGTTTTGATTATCGTAGTTGACAATTTGCCAAAAATTATTGAAAATCATATTGATATCGTTCATGCCAAACTTTTCAAAACAAATTTTTCGACACGTACCTAGCAGTCCGATTGCGCGCAGATACGCAGTTTCGGTTGGTTTTACATACGGTAAAAAGTCATTGTTCCGTTTTCTTTTGCCTCCGTATTTTGAAAATAAATCAGAAAAAAACAAAACAACTTTAAGCCTAAAAAGTCAAGAACAACGCATATATCTAAGACACTATTTCATCAACTACAGAAACACCGGCGCGTTGATACTCTTACAGAGCAGAAGGGTCGAACCGTGAACGAAAACGCTACGAAAGCCTGTGGGTTCGCCCTTGCTCTTCCAGACGATTATGTAGTTCAGTTTCTGACATTTCTGTATTATTTCTTACAGAATTTTAGGAATATTAAGGGAGAAACATGCTTTTTTAATACATACAAGCATTATTTAAAGGTTTGTAAAAAAGATGAGACTGTTTTTGAAACGTCTACTTTGCGAGTCCGCCCTTACTCTTCCAAGCTACTGATATCCAGTTTGATATGAAATATAGTAAAATAACAAAGTTTGATCTGACTTAAGTTCTTTGGATCAGAGAATAAAATACTTAAGTCTTTTTGGCCAGATATTTCAATATACATTAAACACACACATATATATATATATATATATATACATATTATATGTAAACAAACTTCAGTTTTTATAGGTTGACAGATAAACTATTTAGAACATGGCGGATCTCACAGAAATTTGGATTGGGAGAAAGCCCTTCGTTTCGCTTCTTGTTGGGTGATGTATTCTGTGCCTGTATCGTTTACGAGATTGTGAAACTATTTTCTTGTGGCATGTGTAAATTAAGTATTATAGTTAGAGTGCCCGTTGACAAAAAAATATAATAAATACTCTCTCCAAACCTTAGGTAACGCTTCATTAGAATCGATTTTGAAACGATTTCTTTCTGCGACTTTTTTTGGTACTAAGCCGTTTTTTCTGTAATTTTGTCAAACATTTTCATCCGTTAGACAGAGAAGTCGGAAAAACTTAAAAAATTATAAGAAAAACATGAAAACAAAATTATCTGATGATAAATATAGGCCATTTAATTCGTCTGACGAATTGTACGAATCGTCCAGCAGTTTTCCGTATGTCGGCAAACTGCTGGATACAGGGGTAACCCTGACTGAACGTAAGTAAGGATGTCTGCATAAAAAGCTTCCAACGACAGTTTAACAGATTTGGTCCCAAAAAAACACAAAAACACAAAAAAAAATCAAAAAAACCAGAAAAAGTGCCTAGCTCAGCAAAAAACAAAAAAAATAACCCCTAACTCCTAACACATTCCTTATTTTTATTTTATTTTTAATTATTTTAGTTCTTTTTAGTTCACTAACCGGTTAAAACAACAAAAAAACAAAACACAAACAACATATACATACACGTAATGTGTGAGAGCACTATACACTTGGAAATGCACATTTCACCCATTAACTCTTTCCTTCTATTTTTATTTCACCTAAAACCTCTACTAACAATCAAACTATTAATTAGTAAAGTCATTATAAATCAATTGGACTCAGATCAACATTTCTTAAAGCCCGACAGGCCGAGGCCCCTTAAGAAAGGCAAAAGCCCTTCAGGAAACAGCCCTTCACATAACTTTGCCATACAAACCGCGAAAACTTAAGCACCGAGTCGGTATGCGACAAACATGGGCTCGATGGCCAGACCCATCGATCACTCAACCGGCAAGGAGACCAAAACTTGTTTTTGCTAAATTGGCGACTGTTTGACCGAGCACACAACTTCTGAATAGGGGGCCGTCAGCTACGCTGCCGACCCTCTGATCGGACACACATTTTTACGGGACACAGAGCCCAAAGTCAACTCACTAATAAATTCAGTAAAGAAAATAGGGAAAAAAGCTACTAAGCTACCCCTAGAGTTAGGTGGCCTAACCACAAATCATAAAAAACGGAGAATGTTTTCTTTTTCCAAATCGCCCGACGTAATACTTTAACAGTCTCCTCTGCGTATGCCAAACGTAGGGGAGGGGCGGGGAAATAACCTGGAAATCAGATAGGTACCGAGCCAAAACGATTGGCTCGTTTGGAACGGGACCGGTTAATCTTCGGACATGGGGGTCCCACTGACTAGCAGCGGTACACTCATGTTCCTAGGGGTTGGGATGAACTCATGTGTGTGTGTGTGTGTGTGTGTGTGTGTTTGTGTGTGTGTGTGTGTGTGTGTGTGTGTGTGTGTGTGTGTGTGTGTGTGTGTGTGTGTGTATGTAGGTGTGTGTGTGTGTGAGTGACATGTCGGAATAATTCCTGTGCCGAAATTCATAGGTAACCAACTATTTTCTTTAGCACACTTTCATTAAGAGCAGCAAAAAAAACTTTTTATATTGTCTGATGGAACTTTTTTGCCGATTTTTTCGTCTGACGGGTGAAAGTTTTCGAGAAATTAGAGGATAGACTCGGCCTAATCAAGCGATACCCAAAGTTTGGATGTAATACTTAACTTACACATGCCAGAAGAAAATAATTTCAGAACCTCTATAAATATTCAGTTATTCACTTATTTTTTATTTAAAATCGTGATTTTATTTCGGATGCTTTATATTCTGCAGGTTATTTAGAAAATATTAACTCGACCCTTGCTTATTGTATTTTAAAAAGATATTGAATATATAGTCATGCAAGAAAATAGGTTGAAGCCTTCCATGTATCATCGTGGCGAAAAGTGTTTTCGGTAAGATCGTATTTTACATTCAGAATGTCGGTTCACCGAGGAAAAACGTGTCTAAAATTTCAAGTGAAAACTACCGCATCGTATGAAAGATTACCTGCCATTATATAATAGGATATCGCATTGAACATTTTCATTGCCGTAGATTAAATATTTCTGTAAGGTTTGTGAGAAAACAATAATAACGAAAACTGTATCCAATTAAAAAAGACGAAGTCAACGTAAAATATAAAACAAGCTCTCTTTAGCAGCGTCCCTCAACCTACCAGTATCAGGGGTCAAATTTTCAATTGCAATTTTTATTGCGCCCTCTTCCTTTTTTTTTAATAATAAAAGACGATGTTTAATATACATACAACATATTCATTCACTACCAGTGTTGTTAGTGCCCTAAACTTTAAGCTTAGAGCCCAAATATACGACTTAATTACAGACTTTTAAAATAACCGAAAATAGTTAAATTTATTGAAACGTAGCAATGCTGCACTGTTATATCTCACATTGGTAAACTAGCATCTTCCAGCCACGTACAATGCAAGCCAAATGTTTTATTTTCCATCTTCTTCTTCTTTTTCTTTTTATATAGACATCTGACTTTGTCTGTTTTTCAATATGCCTATAGTGAGTTGTCGTTCCATCGTTTTTGTGATCATCCTACTGATTCTCTAACTTTACCTTACGGTCTATCTACTGAACCGTCTCTTGCCGATTTTAATGCTCTGTTTGTTGTCATTCCGCTTGATGATCGTTCCGTTCTACTCTTCTACTTCTTACCCAGTTGTTGATGTTCTCCACTTTGCATCTACGTCGTATATCTGTATTCTAGCTCTGTCCCATAGTGTCTTACCATCAATTTTTCCAAGTATTTTCATGTCTGCTGTTTCTAACATTCCTTTTGTCCTTTCTATGTCAAGTCTTGTTTCTGTCGCGTATGTCATTATTGGTCTGATGAGTGTTTCGTAAATTCTGCCTTTCGTTTCTTTCCCAATATTTTTATTTCTCCATATTGTTCATTCAGGGAAATTGGGAAAATAACATGTTAAATGTTTTAGCGGTTATATTAAATTGGTGCAGCATACGTTGTACATCATATTCACTTTGAGAGAGTAGTATTAGTCCAGTCGTCAAAGAGTTGACGAACAAGCTGAATTTTAGAGAGAATATTATTTTTGAGACCCCAAAAAAGGTTACTACTTTTATTAGGGTTTTGGGGCTTTTCCCTAAAACCCCCCCGCAAGAGGGAAAACGCAAAAAAAACGATTTACCAAGAATCCGTACACCGTAAAAAAATGTTTTAATTAAAAATGTAGCTGAGATAATTTTAAACAAAAATGTATTTTTTGTGTAGACTGAACAGTTCTCTTAGAAACAACGCTTGAAGCGACTGTCGATTTTGTATGTCAGATACGCGAGCTAAATCTATGTTCAATAAACTTTGGATAAATTCGGTAAAAATTCGATATCTTTTGATCCAAATGTCCCATCGACAAAATTCAAGGTGTGTTTTAAAGACAAAGAGGGCAGCTTTTGTATGCCAGTTTGTATTTAGTTTATTTTAGTTATGTCAAGTAAAATGTATTTAACAAAAAAAGAATTAAAGTAGATTGCTGAAAACTGAAACGATATTAGTGACGATGGTCTAGACTGTTGCCGAGAGGGGGCATTTGGGCCTGTAGGACCCATCGCCGGCTCTTCGGGCTTCTTCCTATCCCCGGAATTGGATCGGGTATTCACCATCTTTGGTTTGTCGCTGGTAGAAAGGTTAAATACCACCGCTGTTATAAATAACAGTTCCAGTGACAAATATCTGTTATAGGTAACGGTTCCAAGGAACAGTTACAAAGTAACAGAGCAAAAATGGAAAACAGATAGGTAAAAATGATCTAAGTATTCCTTGACTTACAGAAGGAATAACTTAGTAAACAAGTTTTTTTTTTTTTTTTATTAACATTTAAGATTTTTACAATCTGTTTTACAGTGAAAACAATAAGTAAAATTTTTTGTCTTTACATGACAGAGAGATGTAAGGTTCAGTGACCAAATCATCACGACACAAATTGGCTTTTTACCGGTAGGATGCGCACATACACTGATACGCGAGCACTAAAAGCGGCACTGATCACAATGGCTGGGTGCTGTTGAAGGCGTAACTTCCACTGCTGTAGGCTCTGTCAGGATAGGTGAGGTAGGTCCAAGGGGTCATGTCGCTTCAATCTCTTCGCTTGTTGGTTGTTGAGAAGATTGTGTGCCAGGGTATTAGGATGCACCCGCAACCTGTTTTGATATTGTTCAGAAGTTTTTTTGCACTCTTCAGAGACTGTTAGTACCTGAAGATCTCTATGTATTGCATCATTCTGGATATACCAAGGTGCATTAGCGATTGTTCTCAGAGTTTTGGATTGGAATCTTTGTATTATCATAATATTAGATTTGCTAGCTGAACCCCAGAGCTGTGAGCCATATGTCCAAATGGGTTTTATTATTGTATTGTATATCAGCAGCTTGTTGTCAATCGATAGGTGAGAGTTTTTTCCCAACATCTAGTAAAGTTTTCTGTATAAAATTCCCAATTGAAGCCTTTTCGTCCATATATGTTTGGTCCAAGTTAGACGTTTGTCAAGGTGAATACCTAAGTATTTTACGTCATGCTTTTGGGGCAAAGGATGTCCATTGAGGTTAACTTGTGGACATGTACCTCTTCTTAGAGTGAATGTAATTTGTGTAGATTTTGAGGGGTTTACTCTAATTCTCCAGAGTTTAAGCCATTCATTTGTTTTGTTCAGATGTAGTTGCAGTCTCTCTGATGCTATTATTGGGTTGCTATGTGAGGCCAAGAAAGCAGTATCATCTGCGAATGTTGCAAGCGTTAGGTTATTGCTTATTGGCAAGTCAGCCGTATATATCAGGTACAGAATCGGTCCGAGCACACTACCCTGAGGTACACCAGATAGGATGGGGTAGAGTTTTGTATAGGCTTCACTATATTTTACCAGATATCTCCTTTCTGTAAGGTATGATTGAAGTAGTTTAAAGTAAGGGTAAGGTAAATTTTTCTTTAATTTGTACAGAAGTCCTGTATGCCACACCTTGTCAAAAGCTTGAGAGGCGTCTAAAAAGGCTGCAGTACAATATTGCTTGTTCTCGAGACTACTTCTTATTGTTATGTATAGTCTGTGAACTTGTTCTATTGTACCATGTTGGTTACGAAAACCGAATTGATGGTCAGGTTTTCGTCCAATATTGGTTTGATTTTTCGTAGTAGAAGTTTTTCGAAGACCTTAGAGATGACTGGTAGTAGACTAATCGGTCGGTATGAGTTGACATCTTTTGGATCTTTACCAGGTTTTTGAATGAGTATAATCTGTGCCACTTTCCATTGCAGAGGGAAGTAATGCAGACTAAGCATAGCATTGAAGATCATAGTGATTATTCTGTAACAGTCATTGGTTAGTTCCTGGAGGATCTTACCCGTTATGAGGTCGAATCCCGGAGCCTTATTGGGTTGTATCTCATTCTTTATTATCTGTTTTACTTCTTTAATATTAAACTTGGTGATTGGTAGATCCATTTGATATGTAGCCTCAAAAAAAGAATTAAATGGTTCTTCTTGTTCTAATGGCACTACTCTGTTAAATGGACTAAATACTGTAGAAAGATGTTCAGCGAATGTCTCAGATTTTTCTGTGTCTGTTCTTGCCCTTTACCTTTGACATTTTTTAGAGGAGGTATGGCGTCTTGTGGACCTTTTACCTTTCTCGTCGCCTTCCATAGAGAATAATTGGTGTCTTTGGACGGAGTCAAATTTTCTAAGTAAGTTTGGATCCCTCTGTTTTTCTCTTCTTTTAATAGATTTTTAAGTCTTCTGGTAATTCTGTTTAAATTTTGTTTGTCAATAGGAGCGTGTGTGTTTTGCCACTTTTTCCTAAGTTTTCTTTTCTCATCGATCAGGTTTTTTGCACTTTGCGAACAGTTTATGCTTTCCTTCCATGTTGTTTGTTCGGGAGTAGAAATCCAACCTGCCTTTTGTATGGAGGTAGTAAGTTGTTGTACCGCATTTTCAATTTGTAATTCTGTTTTAAGTGGCAAGTTCGTTGGTATTTGTTCTGCTAGTGCGCTTCGGAATATTTTCCAATTTGTTTGATTATTGGTTAGGACTGGAGGCTTATTTCTGAGTATGATTTTGGAGTCTAGGTCAATTAGAATGGGAGAATGATCTGAAGAGAGGTCCCAGCATGATTCTATTGCTAAATAGTTAAGAGAGATACCTTTAATCACACAAAAGTCTAAGAGATCTGGTGTTTTATTTGGATCTGTAGGCCAATAAGTTGGTTCTCCTGTAGATATGTGTTGTAGGTTGTTTCCTGTTATTGACTTCAGCAGTTGTCTACCCCTTGTTGTAATTACCCTAGAGCCCCAGTGATGATGTTTACAGTTAAAGTCCCCTCCTGCTATGAATTTGTGTCCAAGAGAACTGAAATAGGTGCTAAAGTTGTTTTCGTTGATTGGTTGACCAGGAGGACAGTAGACCGCAGATAAGGTAAGGTTGCCTAGCCAGTCTTCGATGACAATGCTAGTTGATTGCAGGTACTTTTCACTGAGCTTATTTAACTCATGGTGTTTTAGTAAACAAGTAAATTAAATGGTATAAAAATATAATGCAAAGAAAAATGTTTCTAAGTGTTTCTTGACTTACGGAAGAAACAACTTAGGACAGAAATATAGATAAATGAAATATGTAAATGTGAGAGTAAAATATTTCTAAGTGTTTCTTGACTTACAGAAGAAACGACTTAGAGTGGAAACATAAAATACTCAAAATATAAAACGAGAAATGCAAAAATGAAACAGATTATAGAAATATGTGTAAGTGTTTCTTGACTTACGGAAGAAACAACTTAGAACAGAAAATAAACAAGAGAATCAAATATAGTAAAATTTGTGCACAAATATTTATAAGTGTTTCTTGACTTACGGAGGAAACGACTTCTAATAGAAAATAAGAAAAATCAAATATAGAAAAGATGTGAAAATATTGCTAAGTGTTTCTTGACTTACGGAAGAAACAACTTTGCATAAAATAGAAAATGAAAGAAACAAATGTATTAAGTACTTTCTTAACTTAAGAAAGAAAATATCTTAGATAAAATATCGGAAATAATAATGCAACAACGATTATGAAAATATTTCTAACTGTTCTTTTGACTTACCGGAAAAGAACGGCTAAGACGCACAATTAAAATAACAAGTCAAATATTCAGAGAAATATTTCTAAGAGTTCTTTGACTTACCGGAAAGAACTACTTGGACAAAGTACAAATCAAAATATAAAATAGAAAAATCAAAATAAATATTTCTAAGTGTTCTTAACTTACGGAAGAACAACTTAGACACAAAATACAAGAAAAATAAACAATCAAAATAATCAAAATATCAAACAATCAGTACATGAACAAATATTTTAACCTGAAAAGGTCTGAATATACAATAATGCTAAAATAAAAAAAATGGTATACAGGAAATAAGAAATAAAACAATAACTTAGTAGGAACAATAATAGCACCGACTAGGTCTACAGTAGAAGAGGCAAGCTCGACTGATCGATGAGAGAAAATCTACCTGCTTTTATGTAAAACAAATCCTTTGTTTTACGTAGCGAAAGTGGAATTTCCCTGCATCGAATCAATTAGAAATTTGGATTTGGCCAAACTTGGAATTCCCAAGTATTTTGACCGATATCCAAATTGCTTGATGCGTCCGGTACGGCTGTCAGCAGGCTGACACGCCTCCGGAGTACAAGACACCTCAGTACAGATAGTCTGAATAACCTATAATATATACCAGAAGTAGAACAGAAAGATAAAGAAAATTTTGAACAAACCATCAAAAATAAAGAAATTCTTGGTGAAGATATTGCCGAAAAAACCATCGGAGATGAAAAAAATCTTGATGTATATACTTGTATTATCAAAGCCAAATCCCAAAATATGTGAGAACAAAAGCAACTAAATTTAAAATTATGTGCAAAATGAAAAACCTACTAGCGCAAAAAGATTTCCGTTGTACTGAGTTATTATTTTCTGAATTTCCAGAGATCAGTACACCATATGAATGTATTTCATAGTTTTTTACAAACGACTTGTACAGTGATATTTATATGCACAACAAATTGATATTAGCAAATTTTTATTTCTTACTAAAACTGAACTTAAAAAATATTTTAAAATAATTATTATGAAAATATAATATTATTGAATACTAGTGATAACGTTAGTGCTTTTTGTAGAAAATCGGAGCTGAAGAATAGAAATGTACAACAATACACTAGAAAAATCTTTGCAGATGTAAATGAGTATATAAAAACATAAAGAATAAAAGTATCTAAAATTTGTTTTTGTGACAATAATAAGACATTCAAATTAGTGGCAAGTTACGAGTGAGCTAAGGATCAATTTTAAAATAGGTACTTCTGAAGGTCTCTCAACTGCAGAACTAGAAATCTGAGTTGCAAGAGTTTACTTATGGTTTCATTGAGCAGGCGTGGGGCAGGATTTTGTTCCGTCTCATGTCCCGCACTTGCACATCTTTCCTGTGCCGCGTCCCGACCCGTATCCTGCATTTTAATCCCATTTAATCATGATGATAATGATGATGATGATGACACCACAAAAGGAAACTAGTTTGAGAACTATATACCAGTAATCTATCCACAGCAAGACTAGACATAACTTACTCCCAAGACCTACTTTAAGACTAAGTCAGCGATTTAAAACATATTTACCTAATATAGTAAAACCTCGGTATAACCAAAGTCTATTCAACGGACCTCGGATATAACTGACAAAAAATCCGGTCAAATATAAAAAACAAATAAAAACGTACTGTTACTATTATACATGCTTTACCCGTCCTATACCAATGTATTTTATAAAGAATTTCTATTATAAAAAATAAATCATTTGTAAGAGAAACATAATAATATTTTATCATAATGTATCTACACACATGAGATATAAATTTACACATTTGTAGGCAAGCGACTGAAAGTGAACACACCTATTATTAGGGGATTCCCTGATATAATAAGTCGTAGGTTTATATCATTATATGGGTGTTTACCACGCCGGTCGGGATTCACGCAACTCTACAGTAGTTTGACTTGTTTATTCGTTGTGAATAAATACATTTAGGCCGGCTCCACACATGGGATCCAATCTTGGTGCCAACGTTGGAGACAACGTTGGGTGAGACATCCACACATTGGGTAGAGTATTGCGGCGATATCAGACTGTGGCGCCAATCCCTTTGACGTGTACGCAAAAACCGACATTCCACGGAAAACTCCCAACAATGGAGCTAGTCATAAAAACGTTGGCCCCAATACAGTTTTGTCGGTACACACATTGGACGAACGTTGTTGGGACCATTGTTGGACCTCATGTATGGAGCCGGCGTTAGTGTACTCCAGTAAATAAGTTAAAATGTTCGCAATCCTACTCTTTAAATATGAACAAACAGAATCAATCTAACGATCAATCAAAAACTAGAGATTATGCAAAAGTTGAAGTCTGGAACGTCTGTGTCTCATATATGCAATGGGGCATTAAAAAAGCAAACTGTTTCGAATATAACAAAACAAAATCAAAATAAATAAATTTGCATTAATTTGTTATGTAGGAGATAACCGTAATTTCAGAAAACGAATAAAGTTGGCTCGTAAAACTTCACTGGAAGAAGCAATCCTTAATGAAATCTTCTTCTTATTTTTCCTCTTTGAAAGGTTGTCACTCCATCTTTTGCGCGGTCGCCCCATACTTCTTCTGCCGATCGGTGACATATCTCTTACTATATTAACGAAACGAGTTTCCGTCATTCTGCTTATGTAGTTATTTCATTCTTTTTTTCTATTTTATGTCTATTCATTTATACAATTTACGTTACATTTTCTTCTAACGTCTTCACTTCTCTTTCGATCTCTCCGCGTATTTTCTGTAATTCTTCTCAGTACTCTTATCTATGCCGTTTCCAGTAGCCTTTTCGTTGGGGCTTGCGTATCGAGTCTTGTCTCTGAGCATATGTCCTTATTGCTCTTACAGTGGCTTTATAAATTCTTGACTTCATCTCAGTGTTAATATGTCTGTTTCGCCAGATAATGTTATTAAGGCATCCTGCCAGTCTATTTGCTTTTTGTACTTGATCTCTCACTTTTTGGTCTAGGTCTCCATAGCTAGACAGTGTAATTCGTAGGTATTTTATTTCCATTACTTTTTCAATAATGATGCCGTCAATTTCTATTTTACATCTGGTTGGTTCTTTGCTGACTAATATTGTGTTAGTTTTTTGATATGAAATTGTCATATTAATTTTTTTCGATAGATTTTATAATATTTAGAACTTCTCTAATATACAGAAAATGAATTACATCTTTGAATCTTACTCTGTCAAAAGCTTTCTTTAGGTCAATCAGAAATTCTGGTCTATTATACTCTAGTGATTTCTAAGAATGCCATGATTGCGTAATTTGAGAGAGTGGTTTGGCTGTACCACTAATGAACTCTTTAGGTCAGCTGTAAACAAGGTCAGGATAGGCTTGATGATTTCCAATCTCCGATAGGAGTGGCACAAGAAGAAGTAGAAGATTTATCAGTAATTTGATTTATAACGAATATTGCTATTTTATTGCTATCTGTACATGATCTTCCACTACAAATATCCTGTCGCTCATCTGCTAAACTTATCCTCTGATTTATTAGCACTTGTAAAATTTTAGTTGTAAGTTTTAGAGTAGTATTTAACAAGTTTATACCTCTTTAGTTTTATGGCTGTTTTTATCTCCTTTTTTGAATAGTATGCTCGTTTTTTATTCTTCCAGTATTTTATTGTGTTTTATAATTTTATTAATTAATGTTGTTAATTGTTCTGTCATTTTTGCTCCAAAATATTTCAATAACTCGTTTGGTATCCCGTCTTTACCTGCCAATTCTGAAAAAAAAAATCAGCAAAGACAGGATCTTGGCACTGCTTTGTGGTAACGCCGATGGATCGCATAGATTGACTCCTGTAATGATTGGCAAATCTCGTAAACCTTGAGTTTAAAAAGATACAATGAATTATCTGTCCGTTTTCGAAATTTTTATTCCTTTTAGACAACGCTCCTGCTCACCCCTCTGAAAATATTCTACATTTAGAAGACGGCAACTTTAGCTGTATGTTTTTGCCAAAACATACAACATCGCTTATTGAACCCATGTGTGGGGGCCTTGTAACTGGATCCCTACATTCGAGGGTTGGAAATCTTTTGATTCCAAGCCTTACTTCAAAGGACTTGTGAGTGGATGTATCTCCATAGGTTTGGTTCTTCAGTGACCGTTGAAGGATAAGGATTGTTAATGTGAGCAAATATAACTCCAGAGAAATAAAATCACCTTTAGTTTATCGACTTATAATTAACTATTTTTAGAGTAAAGAAGCCTCAATACGGACGTAGCTGACAGTACAATATCAAATAATTCTTTCTTTATCACACGTAAAAGAGAAAACCGTATTTATGAGAAAAATGCCCGATTTCGGCGTAGAGAAATATTTTTATATATGAATTGAGAGTGTTTTAAAATGCGCATGCCTCAAGGGCGTGTGAGAATGAACTAATAAAATACTACTTGATGCGTAAAAGTGAAGATTACGCCACTTGTATTTAGGTGTGAAAACTATTTAAGAGGCTGTGGCGCCAATGAGTCGGCTATCCCGAGCAAACTTGATATTAGTGAATATTTTACTTATTCTTCACTAAGAAAAGTGTAAAGAACTATATTTTTATTTTATATTTTAAAATGATATGTTCATTTCTGGAACACCATGGATTAGGAAATAATTTTGGCAACCAAATGAATATATCGCAGAAAGTTTTTAAAAGTAGAAAGATAAGTAAAAAAATGTAGAAGATACAAGAGGGCAGCGTACCTTGTAAAATCTAAGGTTTTACAATTTAAAATCAACAATTTTTAATTTTGCTGCAGCATGGGAGGAGATAAAAGAGCAAACATTAAAAAATGGTTGGAAGAATTTGTTTGATGGTCAAGATGCACACATAGATTTACTACTACTACTAAGGATTTCCACAGTTTTCACTGTCTTTCTTTACTCAATCGTTTTCTCCAATTTTCCCTGTCATTCCAGTCTCCATCTCGCAGGGTTCTTTTCTCCATAGCCTCGTCGATTTCATCTCTGAATGACCTTCGGGGTCTTCCTCTCTTTCTTCTTCCAATCGGGCTCCATTCTGTGATTTTGTTTATCCAGCGTCCTCTGTCCGCTCTTCTGACGTGGCCGTACCAGGATAGTCTCTTCTCCTCTATATAGTCGATTATGTCTGATTGCACTCCCATTCCCCGCTTAATCTCTGCGTTTTCAATTCTGTCTCTTTTTGTAAGTCTACAGCTTCTCCTCCTCCGAGGAGGCTGTCAATCCGCTACCGGACGCGTCCCCAGGTGGCGGATAGGGGAATGCCTCCCAGATATGGGTGGTATCGGGGAAATGAAATACCCGACGCGGACCAAAACTGACAACAGTAGCGTCTGACCCAGAGTGGGCGGCTGCAAACAGCGTCTGACCCAGAGTGGGCGGCTGAACAATAGGTCCTCCAAAAGGGGGTTGTGGCGTTAGGCGTTAGCAACCTAGCAAGCACACTTAAAAAAATCCAAGGGCTAACAGACAATTGGCCGACATAGATTTAAAAGAGTTAAAAGTTACTGATTTCTGTAGGACAATACATATTAATTCGGGAGAACATGTAGCTGAGGAAGCTGCTTTACAATGGCTAAAAGTGGATGAAGGTGACCCTGGGTGTAACATCATGACTGAAAGTGAAATAGCAGATAAAGTTATGAACCTAAAACATAAGAATATAAGTAAAGACAGCGAAGAAGATGACAAAACAACACTGCCAAAAATGAAGTTATCAGAGGTAAGATTGCATCTCAACGATCTTATAACATTTATTTAATATTCGTCAGATAACGAAGTTCAACTGTATTCTACGCATTTTCGTAGGTTTAGAGAGTTGATCATAAAAAACAGCAAACATTAAAAGTGCAAACAAAACTTGATTACTTTTTCAAAGCAGGATTACCGATTCACGACGAATGTTCCACGACAATTAAATAGCAGTTTGTTTTTATTTT
This sequence comes from Diabrotica undecimpunctata, assembly GCF_040954645.1. Taxonomy (NCBI): domain Eukaryota; kingdom Metazoa; phylum Arthropoda; class Insecta; order Coleoptera; family Chrysomelidae; genus Diabrotica; species Diabrotica undecimpunctata. The sequence continues at coordinate 126,499,379 of NC_092807.1, forward strand.
ATATTTTTTATATGTATCTAAATACATACACATTTTCAAAAAAAAGTTTTTTGATTTATTTTATTTATTTTTAACATTTTTTACGGGCTTTAAGCCCGTTCCCCCAAGTAGTCCGTTAATATCTAGATTTTACTGTACTGTGTAACGATGTGAATTATAACAAACTATATCCCAAAAAACTTGTTTTAGTACGCCAATGGCAGTATATTGCCAGCCCCAACGATTATACATAATTTTTCGTCGACGTCTTTTTAATATGCTTTTTATATAGACAGGTTATTAGTTTTTCTAACGATTTATTTATTTTACGGCTTTAATCTGGAAAAACAGACACGTCTACAATAAAAGAACTTAGAGCCAATGTATTTTACTTTTAAAATTCATACTTTTTATATTCCGTACTCGATGTTTTAAAAAGCACTAAAATATGTGATGGATCAATAAATAAGGTATGTGTTCCTCATTTAGGAGTTTCTCTTTGACCTGTACCTCTTTTCTCGTCTATTTTGCCTTCTATTATTAAATTAGCCCACTCTAGTTAAAAAAACCACAAAAATATAGATAACCTGATCATCAATAATACAACGATCGAAGGAGTAACAACATATAAATATTTAGGAACGTGGCTAATCGGAGATGGAGAACAAATAAAAGAAATCAGATCTAGAATAGAAATGGCAAGAAACGCGTTCATAAAATTGAAGAACTTACTTTGCAACCGTAACCTTAATCTAGAGATCCGCACAAGAATGCTACGTTGTTACGTTTTTTCTACTTTACTATACGGCATGCAAGCGTGGACAATAAAACAGTCTGAAATCAAAAAATTATACTCCTTTGAGATGTGGTGCTACAGGAGAATCCACAGAATATCGTGGACTGAAAAAGTAACTAATATAAAGGTGTTACAAAGAATGAAGAAAGAACGTGAAGTCATAAAAACTGTTAAAATTAGAAAGATTCAATATCTGGGTCATATAATGAGGGAGTCATAGATTAATTATGCAAGGGAAGATATAAGGGAAGAGAAACCCAGGACGACGCAAAAAATCCTGGCTAAGAAATTTGAGAGAGTGGTTCGGTTGCAGCTCATTAGAATTATTCAGAAGCGCGGCCAATAAAATTAAGATATCGATAATGATTTCCAACTTCCGATAGGAGAAGGAACCTGAAGAAGAAAAAGGTTAAAAAAAGGTCGAAAAATTTTTCGCATATATTTGAAGCTTTTAAGACATAGGTGGGGGTTATTAGATGACGAATAGATGAAAGAGTCTTCTTCTTCTTCTTCTGATGGCGCTACAACCCTTTGTGAGTCTTGGCCTGCTTAACAATGTTCTTCCATTCTGCCCTGTCGGATACTTTCCTTCGCCACTGCCTGATGTTCATGGTTTTAAGATCCCTCTCTACGTCGTCTATCTATCTTTTACGGGGCCTTCCTCTTGTTCTGTTTCCTTGGGGCCTCCATCTCTGGACTACTTTTACAGCTCGATTATCTGGCATTCTTTCTAGGTGACCAAGCCAGTTTAGTCTTTGTGACTTTACAAATCTGACAATATCTGCGCTCTGCATTAGTTCATCCAGCTCGTGGTTCATTTTAATTCTCCACGAACTATCGCTGCATTCGGTTGTTCCAACTTCCGATAGGAGAAGGAACCTGAAGAAGAAAAAGGTTAAAAAAAGGTCGAAAAATTTTTCGCATATATTTGAAGCTTTTAATACATAGGTGGGGGTTATTAGATGACGAATAGATGAAAGAGTACTCGTATTTTTACCTTGCGTGTTTTATTAACAATAATTTATGGTTACAATTTGATTTTTTGTCTATAAGTTTTTTCTCTTATATTTTATATACTCTGCTAAAAGCCGTTTTTTGCACTTATTTATAAATTTTATTAATTTTTTTATTAACAAAATAAAATGTTATCGAGGAATTACCGTGTTTTAAATTTGTGCGAAATTTCCCCCCGATCGCTCACATTCGGGGGAATGTGACCGATCGGGTAGAAATTTGTGCGAAGTTTAAAAGTTATTTAATTTATTTCTCCCTGAGGCTAAATATTTAAAATATTGAACTTGCTCTATTAATAATGCTAGACACATTTAGCAAATTTCTGAGGATTCTTTAAGACTAAAACTATCTCAGAAGTAAAATGCATATTGCGTTTTCATCGAAATTATTTACTCAATAAACGTTTGAAAAAGGGGGATGTTTTTTTACTTATAAACAATAGTAGTAACTTCTATGTTTTTCAAGCTACAGACTTGTACGTACAACCATTGGATAGCTGGTAAAAAGACGCGCCTGAAAAAAACTTTTATGACCAACAGGAACAAAGTTAGGGACCATTTTTTAAAAAATCATATCTACATTTTTTATAAAAATTAAGAAGTAAAATTTGCACAAATTTTGAATAAAAATCTAAAATTTATATTGAAACTTATAGCTATAAAATTTATCCAATTTTTCGAAACTTACAGAACTTCGAAATGAAGGTACTTTCAAAAGATCGACACAGGAAAGTGGAGGGAATAACTGTTTCAGCTCGTTTTTTTTTTTCAAAATCGAAACTTCAAATTTAAACACGTAAAAAAATTGACATTATCTCGGCTTCCATTGCAGCTAGAAGCCTCTTTTTTAATCTGGGGTAGCTCGTCGAAATATGAATAACTACATAGTTTTCACTGGCCGGGAAATATGGGAAGAAAAATTGAGACCATTTGAAATTCACAGTAAAAGCTTAGTTTTTTTTTAATCGGAAAATCAACATTTCTTTTTTTTTCATTTTTTTATATTATTGATGTAATAATACTCATATTATATATTTACGAATAATGTAAAATAAATTTAAACCAATAACTTTTAACGGGTTTTTACCTAAATATTTAGTGTCTCAAAACATGTACACCTAGACACTAATAATGGAATATGAATTCCGAAAGCGTTTTGTTGTTGTGATATAGCCCGATTGGGTTTTTTAATTATACAGCCAGCTACAGGAACTTAGTTTCATTGTGGATTTTATCACAAGTTAGTTTAAAATTGTCTGCAGAATATGATTCAAATCGAAAAAAGTAACAAAATTAGTTTACTCTCTGTGCCTGGCCATATTGGTATTGAAAGGAATGCAAAAGTAGACTTACTTGCTAAGTAAAAGAAACATTCATAGGCCGAAAAACTTTTATTTGTATAGGAAGAGGGATATCCAAAAGACTAATATCGAACTAGGTGGAAGGGACGAAAAGTAAATACTGGTACGAATAAACGGGCTTTTAGATAGCCCCTTAAGAGGCTTTTATAAATGAAATAATCTGACAGAAAATGCGTATTGCAGGTTCTAGCAGGCCGATGAAGAGACGGCGAAATATTTTTTTTTTGCAACTGTCCAGGGTTGGATAAGATATAACTCAATACATTTCAGCATTATCAACTTGAGCCCTACGACTTCGTAGAAGTGTCAAACTAAGGCCATAATATACTTTGTTAAAAAGACTGGGCTAAAATGACAACTTTATCCTAGGGAAGAGCCACAATAGACCTAATATATCAAGTGAAAGGGTAATTATGCGCCCACTTATACTAAACTTAAGCATATCTAATACCAAGGAGCATTGGCAATGCTACTTAGCACTCTATTTTGGAAACGCTGTCTGATTTTTACTTTACATACAATCCTGACAACTGCACGGTTTGGAGAAATTAAATAAAATTTCCACTAATGAAGATGAAACTTGAAGAGTAAGAAAGTCTGTTGTTACAAGTTGAATTAAAAGTTTGCAAATTAATGAACTATTTTTATTATATTATCTAATTTGTTTTAAGCTTTTATTTAAATAGCAAATTTTATTACATACAACAGTGAAATAAAATTACATACAAAGCAAGTAAGGGAAAATTCTACAAATCGAAATACAGTAAACACACTTTCAACAATTTTATTATTAATAGGCCATAAATCGTTTTCTTTTGGAGGAGTTTACATCAACTGATTCCAATAAAGAACAAATTTATCACTTTTTTTACTCTTACCCACGCCGGTGTAAAATGTGCGCATTATTCGTAGAACGACTTTTTTCGTCGATCCCGTTGAGAACTGAAACCGGACTTCTCTTCTAAAGAACACGTATTGCGTTTTCATCTATTCCATTTCAGAAAAAAACTACACAATCTGACTTCATAAATCCTCATAAATCAGTCCCTACTCTGCGGTATATGTGTAAACCGCTCCTGTTCGCATTCTCAAGGGAAAATTTACCCTGAGCGACATCGGTCTACGGAAAAACGACAGGGCGGATTGGTAAGGGACGATGGGGGTACACTGATCGGTCAGTACTGGACTGTACCATAATACAGCGTGATCAAATTCATTATAATTGATAATACTTTCAACAGAGAATTGTTTATATTATAATAAAATACATTTTCATTTAAAAAGCCAAATAAAAATAAGCATAATAAGCATATTACCCCTTAACCAAGCTGGTGAATTAATTTTACACAAACGACGTGGTAGAGTCCTTGGGACTCCATGTTGTCAAACTGACAATTTGTATTCTGAATGTTATGTTCTTCTTCTTCTTCAAGTGCCATCTCCGCGGCGGAGGTCGGCAATCATCAGAGCTATTCGGACTTTTGAGACGGTTGCTCTGAAAAGTTCATTTGATGTACATCCGTACCACTCTCTTAAGGTGGGTACACATATGCTCCGAATACCGTCTCGAACCCCGTCGCGTACAGCGACGCGATCAACAGAAGTTCGCGACGTTGTTACAGGGGGCATTGAAATAAGTAACGAACCCAACACCGCTCCGTACTTTGTACCAAACATTTTAGCGTTCCAGCAGTAATTGAGTTGAATTTGCATGTGCAAGTTGGATGTTGCTGCAGCAACTTTTTTTTTACACTCATCCACTGTAATTTGCATTTTAGAAGCAATCTCTTCCCATGCATCGTTTTTTTTTTATTTTATTGTAGTATCTGGGATTATTTGTATCCCATAATATCTCTTTCTCCCGATAATTTTCGATTAAGAGTAAACTATTCTCTTCCGTCCATTCAATCTTGATGCACTCAACTTTAAAAATACCTTAAACCTTCAAAATAACAAACTGACTATTTTGAATGACTGGAGATTCGATAAAAGATTCGCAAGCTAGTCCAAACATAAATTCGCGGTGTACATTGTCGCGCTCAAATTTCTTTTGATGCGAAGGCATTTTACCGACAACCGATGGATCGCTTCGATGTACGTTGTTGACGCGTCGAGGTACGGTACGCGGTTGCATGACTCCGTCCACACTTGAGAACGCGACGGGGTTCGAGACGGCATTCGGAGCATATGTGTACCCACCTTTAGGTTGCGCAGCCATGACATTCTACGCCTCCCAATGCTTTGATTTCCTTGGATCTTTCCTTGCATAATCAGTTGGAGCAAGGTATATTTCTCTTTACGTGTAATATGTCCGAAATATTCTAATTTTCTTGTTTTTATTGTATTTAAAATTTCCATTTCTTTGTTCATCCTTCCCAGAACCTCTTTGTTTGTGACGTATTCTGTCCATGATATTTTCAGAATTCTCCTGTACATCCAAAGCTCAAATGATTCCAGTTTTTTCATTGATGTCGCATTCAAGGTCCAAGATTCCATTCCATAAAATAAAGTCGAAAAAACATAGCACCTCGCCAACCTAACTCTTAGTTCCAGTTTTAAATCCCTGGTACATAGAACTCTTCTTATTTTGTTGAAATTTGCTCTAGCCTTTTCTATTCTTTTGTGAATAAGTGAATAATGTTTTCAATTTAAAAAATTGAAAAATACAAAATAATACCAACTTATAGGAAAATAAAAATTGAATGAACCGAAAAGTCTGCTATCAGCGTTTGCGTCGATAAAAACACATATTATTTTATAGAAACATTTTTTTAAACACAGTTTTAAAAATATATTGAATACTAAAATAATATTTTTCATACAAAATGTTATTCTTAAAAAAATTGTGCGAGACCTGACAATTAGCCAGTTGATCACATTTCTTCACACTTATTTACACATTCACTACACATTTTTTTGCTCTATTGCAAAGAGATCGGTTGTTTACACTGTATACACAGAAAACTTGTCTTCCTTTTCAATTTTGGGTTACATAAATGGCAGTACTTCCTAGCGTTTCTCGGTAAGGTATCTGTATGATCGTCATTTTCGGTTGGATTTATTCTTAGCACCTTTTAAATGCTGAGTCTTAGTTCTCCTGGAAGACGTTGGTTAATTTCTCGTTCTCGAAGAAGTGGTTCGTATAGTTGCTGTGCCAAAATCTTCAGAAACTCTAATCTTGTATATTTTGTTCTGTTGGCACAAGCCTGTTGAATAATATATGCACTTAATGCACTTATATCGATTATTCTAAAAATATGGCCAGCGCCTGGTTCTTCGATTGCACGAGTATTTTGTGCATTTTTCATCTACTGAATCTACGCCTGCTTTTGTATTGTTATAAAAGGCATTTATTTCCGGTAACCCAGTTTCGATATCATCTTTTTTCGTGTGAGGCAGCGAGGATATTAAAAGCACAGCCCTATTTTTCTTTGGTACTCGAGAGATTATAGTTTTAGTTTTTGTAAATCCGTATAAAGTTGACTTTACAGATCTTGATCTAGATTGTAGGAACTCTTTAGAAATTTCTCTCTTATACCTTTTGCCAACATATGTTAACTCATTATTTAATAACACATCTACAAGTTCCACTGATGTGTACCCGTTGTCGCCTGTAACATTTCTATTACTACCAAAGATCGGCTTGCAAAGCCGAACCGCTGCTTGGGAGGGAATAGAGAGTTTTCTTTCTTCTATATATACAGTATGGATATTAAGTCTTATCCCCCCCCCCTAGTGAACTACTTTATTTAAGACAAAGATGAAAAACGCTTGGACCCGTCCATTTTTATTTTAATAGAGGTATTTTATCACATAAAAAAAATTGTCACCCCTTTCATCCACTTTACTTGATAGCTACCACCTCAGATTTTTTAAATATCAATGGGGGTCGTGCGATAGTTTGTTGAAAAGGGTTTGAAAGGAAGAATTCAAAAATGTATACGTTTATAATTTTTTTTGGCATAATGGTTTTATTTAAAATAAAGTATACAAAAAATATTGTATTAAATTACATCTTTAAAATTAAAGGAACTGACAAATTACCCTAAAGAAAACTTATATTACTGCAGGAGATGCTCGAAATGTTCTCCATTTACTTTCTGGCAGAAGTAGGTTCTTTGTTTCGTTGCCTCTCTAACCCTTTGTAGGGTCTGCATATCAATCCTATCACATTCTTCGATTATTCTTTGACGAAGTTCATCAACTGTCGTCAACTGGCTCCCATACAGTTTGGATTTAAGGTAACCCCATAGGTAAAAATCTAGAGGAGTAAGCTCTGGTGATCTTGGTGGCCATTCAATGAATTCACGACGTCCAGTCCATCTTCTCGGATACAAATTATTTAAAAAATTTCGAACGCCAGCATCGTAATGAGGCGGAGCTCCATCTTGCTGGAAAATAATATCTTGGGTGAATTCGCCTGGATTGTTTCTAAGTACATCATGAATTGCAGGAATTATTTGTGTTTCCAATAGATTAAAATAGCTTATATATATAATGTCGGTTTACAACGTTATTCGACGTCTTCCGATTTCCAATCTCCATCTCATTCTATCGTTCCATAGATCGTCCTACAGTTCTCTTTCTCTGATTTCTTTATCAACTCCTTCTCTCCAACTTCTTCTAGGCCTTCCTGGTCTTCGCTTACCTCTTGGTTGCCATTCAAGAATTTGTCTTGGTATTCTATTCTCCGGCATTCTCCTTACCGGTCCGTACCATCTGAGTTGTGTCGTTTTGATGTCATTAACAATATTATGTGTAACCCCCATGATTTTTCGGACTCTCTCGTTTGTTATTCTGTCGCGTCTGAAGATTCCCGCGGAGCGGCGCCAGAAGTACATTTCTGTTGCTCTAATTATTTTCTCTGTTCTGTCTTTTAGGGGCCACACTTCGCATCCATATGTTGTGATACTTTTTATTATGGTGTTGTATATTCTTCTTTTATTTTCTTTAGAGATGTTTTTATCCCACAGTACGCTGTTCAGTAAGGCTATGCCTTTCCTTCCCTGAGTATTTCGTTCCTTAATGGCTGCATCCAATTTTCCGTCCTGAGTGATCTTTACTCCTAGGTATTTGTAGTCATCACATAGTTTGATCTCTTGATTTTCCTCTACGAGAAGGTTATGTTGATCTCCTCCGATACTCATGTACTCAGTTTTTTCCATGTTCACTTCCAAACCCACTCTGTAAACTCTTCTAATAGTTTTCGCATCATGTAACTAAGGTCTTCAGAGTCCTGTGCGATGATGACCTGGTCATCCGCAAAGCACAGAGTGTACAAAGTTAAGTCTATTAGTGGTATGCCCATATTCGTACATTTTTTCTTCCACTTGTTGAGTGCTGCTTCGGGGTATATTTTGAATAATGTTGGAGATATACAGCATTCTTGTCTTAGTCCTTTAGTCACTTTGAATCCCGGTGTTATCAGATTTTCTGTTTTAATTTTTGTTTTTTGTTGGTAGTACAACGTTTTTACTGCTTCAATCAATTCTATATTTATATTTGTATTCCCCAGTGCCTCCCATAATTTATCAAGCGGGATACTATCATATGCTTTCCTAAGGTCTACGAACGTCAGATGGACTTCTTGGCCACGAGCAACTTTCTTTTCAATTATCTGGGTAATAGAGAAGACATGGTCTATTGTACCATTAAGATAGCTTTCCCCCGTTAAATTGCTTTCGATAAAAAAAGGGCCTACAATGTGATCCCCTAGTATACCTGCCCAAACATTTAATTTAATTGAAAATTGAGTATGACACTCTCGAAACAATCGAGGATTTTCGTCAGACCAATAACTTACATTTAGTCGATGTACAGGACCATTTAAATAGAATGTAGCTTCATCGGAAAAACAAATATGTCTTAAATAACTTAGATCTTGTGCAATATTATTATCCATAGTTTCACAATATTGCAGTCGTCGATCTGGATCATCCTCTGTCAATTCGTGCACCATTTTCATCTTGTAGGGGTGAAATTTTTGCTTTTTTAAAATGTTTAAGACAGTACTGTGACTTACTTTGCATTCGCGAGCAATATTTCTAGTTGAACTGGATGGATTTACTACAAATTGAGACAAAATATCTACTTGCTTTTCCTCAGAAATCTTTTTTCTACCATCCCGTTTCTTGATTTCGACAGAACCAGTTTCACAAAATTTGGTGATAAGTAGTCTATAGTAATGTCGATCAATTGGACGATTCGGAAATCGTTCATTAAATATTCTCACAGCTTCATGGTAGTTACACTGCCTTGCAGTTGCCTGCTTCGCTAAATATTAAAATTGCTTCACATTTGTCTACTAATCTACGAGGTGGTGCCATTTTGATTGTTTGAATTTTTAATATGTACTAAAAATTTACAGTTTACCACTAAAGCTTACCAAATCTCAAGTTCTTGTTAATATTCTTTACAATCTTGGTTTTTATGACAGTTGTCAAAAACTATACACGCCAACTAGATTATTTAAAAAATTGTTCTAACCATGATATGTTTTAACGACACAAAAGTATTTATTCTGCGAAAAAATAATTCGGTATAAACGTTCAAGAATAAAAATTAAATAAATTTTGTTATACCGAATATCCCATACTAAAGCAAAACCAGTGTATCTACTTTTGTATTGTTGTATCGCAAAGTGTATCTCCAAACAATAAATAGTTATTAACAAACAGATCCTTAAAGTTAAAGTACAGTGTGATAGATTTTAGAATTCTTCTTTTTAAACCATTTACAACGAACTATCGCACGACCCCTATTGCCATTTAAAAAATCTGAGGGGGTGGCTGTCAAGTGAAGCGGATGAAAGGGGTGACAATTTTTTTTATGTTAATAAAATATATCTATTAAAATAAAAATTGACGGGTCCGAGCGTTTTTCATCTTTATCTTAAATAACGGAGTTCACTAGGGGGGGTAAGACTTAATATCCACACTGTATATATATATATATATATATATAGATGTATATATACCTAAATGGACAAGGACGGAATACTCCAGTCGCAGTTGACAGAGACGAAAATGCCAGTGAACCTTTAAATACCATACGAACAAGCTGAATTTTGCTAATAATGTCAATTTTAAGACCCCAAAATGATCAAAAATATTTGCACTTCCTACCTCTAGGCTTTCCCCTAAAACCACCACTCGTTGGGGGAGGGGTAAACGAGAAACAGCAACGTACAAAGAATCTGCACGCCGTAGAAAAAAATGTTTTAGACAAGAAATGTAGCTGAGAGAACGCTAAATAAAAATGTGTATTAGCACTTTTTTTGTAGAATAAACCGTTCTAACAGCAACAACGTTTGAAGAGATCGGCGATTTTAAGTGTTTTACGCGTGCGTAATAAATTTTAAATACAATGGACAATTTTACCTCTACGGTAAAAAATCCATCTTTTGATTATAGACAAAAACAAAAATTTGTTTGAAAGGTGAAAAGTGCAGTTTTTGTAAGCAATTTTTGCATTTTGCCGTAAATAGCAAAAATCATTGAAACTAAAAAAATTTGAAGAACCGTATTATGCTTAAATTTAGTCCTAGTCTTTTTCTGTAGACCATTTTATAGGTAATTAATTTTTGTTTTTATTTAACCCACCACTGATTATACCTACTAATGCGTAGAAAAAAGTTATAGAACACATTTGGCCGAAAAATAGGACAAATTGCTCAAAAATGGTGTGAGTACTGAACTTTGAAATTTTGTATCTCTGATACTGTAAATTTTAAAGACTTCTACTAAATGTAATTTTGAAGACGAAGGAGAAAAATCTTTTTTCTGTAAAGCAATGCTTATACTTATACTCTTGTCGAAAAAAGTTATGGGACAAAAAATTGCTTGTGTTCCTGTTTTTCTTTATATTGTTTTGAAGCTATTCTCTTGTGGCACTTTAAAGTAATTACTATATAAATGAGAATAAGCCACAATTAAAGATTAAAGTACGTTTATTGACGTTTTAATTTCCACTTCGGAAATTTGTTTTTCTTTGCTTCGTTTTTTTAAAGGGTGACATGTCGATAGGAAATTTAATTCTAAACAACTTAGACGTATATCTACAAAAACCGCATAGAACTCACTCAAATGCACGCTTTAAATAGTAGGACTTCCTTTTTTTATATTTGGGTGTCCATTGAACATAATATGAAACAATAAAATCATACATACCAGAATTGACAAGAAATGCGAATAATGTACACGTGAAGCACTTTTCACCTTACAATTCCTACTTTAGTGATGCTGTGATGTCAGTTGTGATGTCTATATTTGTTTTATTGACTACGCCAAAGCATTTGACTGTTGTCAGTACCAGAAGATGGTCGGCGCCCTACAAAGAGTAGGATTGGTTCAGAAGGACATTCGGATCATCACGAATTTATACTGAAACCAGCGTGCTCAAGTCAAGATCAAAGACCAGCTGAATGACCAAGTGAAGATTATGCGAGGAGTAAGTCAAAGCTGTGTGCTCTCGCTGAGTCTTTTCAATATAGGTATACTCTGAGGAAATTTTTACTGAAGCCCTCACAAACTTAGAGATGGGAATCCGAGTGAATTATGAATACATCAATAATATCCGCTATCAATACTATCCGCCGATGACACTGTGTTAATAGCAACCAGCCTAAATCATCTACAAGCCTTACTAGAACGAGTGAGAACTGTGAGCGTAACATACGGACTAGACCTTAATATTAAAAAAACTAAATTCATGGTTGTCAGCAGTGCAAATTTAGATCCCGGAGCACTAATAACGAAGAGATCCAGAGAGTCGACAGATTCACTTACCTCGGAACTACCCTCAACTCACAATGGGACTATGCTTAAGAGATTAGATCCAGAATTGAAATGGCCTGGTCTGCATTTATCAAGTTGAGGTCTTTGCTGTGCTGTAGTAATCTCACTTTGGTGAGGTGCTATATTCTTTCAATGTTACTATATGGAGTTGAAGCCAGGACACTGACACAAGCCACAGAAAAGCGGATTGAAGCCTTCGAGATGTGGATCTACAGGAAGATACTAAAATTATCGTGTGTGGACCATGTCACCATCGTTGAGGTCTTACACTGCATGCCAAAAGAAAAATAAGTGCTTGATTTAGTGAAACAACGTAAGCTTGAGTACCTCGGCCACTTAATGTGAAACGGAGAAAAATATCGAACTCTTCAACTCGTTATGCAGGGTAAAGTATTTGACAGGAGAGGACCGGGACGCCGTCGTATCTTGTGGGTAAAAAAGCTGCGACAATGGTTTGGTATCACCTCCGCGGAGCTGTTTCGCAGAGCAGTTAACAAAATCATGATAGCCTTGATAATCGCAAGCATCCGGACCGGATAAAGCTCTGAAGAAGTAGAAGAAACAATAAAGTACATAATCTTTAATTAATCCCATACCCTTTAACGTTGTAGTTCCTTTCTAAAGTACATAATCAACAGCGTACAGAGCAGGTCCTACCACCAAACATATAAGCGCGCTCATTTCGATATGGGTAGTTTAGAGATTTCATTTCGTTTAGTCCCAAAGAGATTGGGACTAACAAGATGGTGTTACTCATTCCTTTGGTTTTTAACGAAAGGCATTATCATTATAGTAAAACAAAAACCAACTTATTCTAACCTAAAATATTTTGTGTAGTCCCTTAATATTAATAGAAAACAAGTTCTTGGTGTATAACTCGAAGCTAAAGCATAATATTTCTAACTAAACACACTGTCTGTATAAACTTACAAAGAAAATGAAGGTGAAAGTAAAATTGTGTTTTTGAATTTTGTAAGTAAAAATTAATTAAATTTTAGCTGAATACTTTCGGCAAATCTGTCATCGTCAAATTTCGTTGTCAAATCTGTGTACCTCTAGAAGTAAAAGGTTCTCTTGGTATTATTTCTGTGAATAGAAAGTCAAAACCAACATTAATAAAAACTTTTTATCCTTATTGCATGCTTTTAAATAGTAAATTTAACTCCAACTAAGATTTTATATTTTTATTCACAACAAATATTCAATTTTACTTTACACGTCTTTGATATTATATTTTTACATTTAATAAATATTTCAAAAATAATTTAAAACTTAATGAATAGGTCAATCTTAAACATAATTGTAGGCATTCTAAACGTTCTAAAACTTTATTACGGATCTGTGTAAGTGATGGAAAACCTGGGGCCATCTCTTTTTGTTTTATTAGACCCCTTGGAGATTATATCCTGATTTTCCGTTTGGTTTCTTTTGGGTTATGGTCGCGCTCGATTGCTAGAAGTTGATATCGGCTTTTCGAGACAACTTTGTTACATGTGGCAAGCAAAAAGATACTTCTTCGGCTACGCAAGTCTAAAAGATGGCAACAATCTAATGGCTTTTAAAAAATTACAGGTAGCGGATTTGTATTTTAATGTTACATAAGAAAAAATCTATAAATCTAATATAACACACCATAAATACAAGACTATCATTAATTAAAACGTTGCTTTTTTAAAATCAGAAATTTAATTTTGCTCTAAAATATAATTTTTGATAACTCTTTTAAAAATAAAGTTATTGCACTAATTACTTTTTGTTTCTATTAGTTATTACTTTTATATTACTATATACAAAATATAAACTAAAAACTTTATTAATGTTAAAAAAAATAGTGAATTCATAATAATATATTCATTCCTTACTGGCATGGTCATCTATCACTTTAGTTGACTTTGCTTTCAGGTCCATGTAAAATTTATGATGTTTTCTGGGAATGACCAAATCATTGCACAATAAAATTAAGTCAGCCTTTTTCTTAGGTGTTATCGCCGGAGGTAGAAGCAGAAACAACACTTATATCAGCAACTGTATCAGCTGTTATTCCAGCAGACCTTTTGCTCTTTTGTGCCGATAGAATAATTTTTACCCATTGTTGCACTAAGATTTTCTAAATCATAAACGTTTTCAGTCTGGGCTTGGATGATAGAACATGGTTTACCTTTTTTCTTTGCCAGTGCGATAACTGGAACCCATTTAGATGGAACAAAGATAGAGGTACTAATAACTATTCTTTCTTTTTCTTTCTCTATAGTTTGTATGTCATCATTTTGGCTTTACAACCCTGTGTGGGTCCTAGCCTCCCCAAGAATTTTTCTCCAGTCGTCCCTATTCATCGCCTTCCTCCGCCAAGCACGTATTTCCATATTTCTCATGTCTTCATCGATGTTATCTAGGAATCTTGTTCTGGTTCTTCCTCTTCTTCTTTGACCAATAGGTCTATCAAGGAGCGTTTTTCTAGCTGGGTCGGTTTGCTCCATCCGCATTACATGGCCTACTCACCTCAGACGTCATATCTTTATGTGTTTTACGATATCTGGTTCCTGGTATATCCTATAGAGTTTGAAGTTGTATCGTCTTCTCCAGACACCGTTTTCATTTACCGCTCCATAGATGCGCCTTAGTATTTTTCTTTCGAAACATCCTAACATGCTTTCATTGCTTTTTGTTAAAGTCCAGGTTTCTGAACCATATGTTAGGACTGGGCGTATTATTGTTTTGTAGAGTTTTACTTTTGTATTTCTTGATATAACTGTAGATTTAAAAAGGAGATTAAGCCCAAAATAGCATCTATTAGCCGTGCAAATTCTGTGGTTTATCTCTGCGGTAGTGTCATTTTCAGTATTGACGAGCGTTCCCAGGTATACAAATTCGTTAACTGCTTCGATGACGTCATTTTCTATAACAAGTGGCCGTAGTGTTTGTGGTTGCGTACCTATTTTTTTTTTTGTTTAGTAGGACATAGTTTGTATGTCCTACTGTTAAATATTTTTGGTAGATTGTTAACATTGGTAATACAACAGCAAATAAGTACATAGCACAAACATATTTGTTTTTATTCTGTCCACAGCAATTGTCAGAATAAAATATTGATGTTTCTTTCTCAACACAATGGACTTTTAGATAACTAAACATAAAACTACCAATTTCATTTAAACCTCTATTAGCTATGGCTTCATGCCACACACAGTACATAGCTTCTTTATTTGCAATATTGTAAACAGTAAAATTGAAAGTACTTAGTATAAAATGCTGAAGATTTTCCTAAAGGAGTTGAAAATACAGCTTGTAAATCATATACTAAAACAATGCTTTTATCTGGATTTTTTCTTGATTGTTCTACATCATTTTGTTTTTCGGTCCTTGCTTGTTCTTTGTTTTTAATGTGAGTTTTATATTTCTCATCCATTAAGTTTTTTTCTTGCGGAGAGGTATCTTGTTATTTCCGGCATAAATTACATTGATCTTTTTTTGGTTTGAATAGATCAATGTTGTATTCGGTATTAAATACTTTTGCATAAGGCTGTTTAGCATAAGGTTTATTTTGTTCCTCAAATTTGTCTTTATACAGCCTATATAGAGTAGACTAATTGAGGCTTCCATCAATGTATTCTCGAGACGTTTTTGCCCTTAAATAATGGGATTCAATTCTTGTAATTGATTTAATATGCTGACGGATACCTTTTATAATGGCAGTACTTTTCGATTTCTGATGACCGTGCCTTCCACGCATATCACTTTCAACCATACCTTCTGTATTTATTTTTTTTTACAGTCCTTATCATCATAGTACTAATAGACAAAGTACTAACAAAAAGTGTTTACAATCTCTGACTTTAGCTTCATTAACAACAAAATGAAAGGCAAATTTTTTTGATCTATTACTTCCTTCCTTAATTCCTTCCTATTTAAATGGGAATAAGCTACAATTAAAGGTTAAAGTACGTTTATTGACGTTATATAACGACAATAAACGTACTTTAACCTTTAATTGTGGCTTATTCCCATTTAAATATTAATTACTTTAACATGCCACAAGAAAGTAGCTTTAGAACAATAAATTTATAACATATTCCAAAATGAGTGATTTTCAATTGGCTTCATCTAAAACTCGCTGCATCATATTCTCAAAGAGACCAAAACATATAAAAGAAATACCTACTTTAAAACTTGGGGGTCAGACACTTGAATATGTAAATACAATTAAATATCTAGGTTTAATATTTAATCAAGCTCTAACCTGGAAGGACCACATCAAATATATATCAGCTATATGTCAAAAAAGACTAAACCTCTTGAAATGTCTTTCTGGTACAAACTGGGTAGCAGAAGGTAGAACTCTACTCATAGTATATAAAAATCTGATCCGCTCCAAGATCGATTATGGATGCCACGCTTACTCGTCTGCTTCAACAACAACTCTAAAAGTTTTAGACACCATTCAAAATACCGCTCCTAGAATAATAAGCGGTGCATTTAGAACAACCCCTATCTTAAATCTTCAGGCCGAACTAGGTGAACTACCATTAGATTTAAAAAGACAGGAATTAATGCTCTCATATGCATCGAACTGGTACTCTTTACAATATCACCAAAACTTTCGCTGCTCGAATATCCAGCACGCAAAAACCCACATTCCCTTTTACGAAAGATGCAGACGAATCATAAATGAATTAAACCTTAAAGTTCCCGAAATCTATCCTAGCAAGATGCCAACTTCCCCTCCTTGGCTAATATCTTCTCCTCACATAAATTTGGATCTATTATCAGAAAATAAGAAAGAAAGCAATCGTCATCTAATTAATTGTAAATATCAAACTTTAATTTCTCAATTTTCTTCCTTCAAACAGTTATTCACAGATGGATCTAGAACAGAACGTTGTGTAGCATCTGACTCTGCAACAGAGGATGAAACAAAGAAATATAAACTAGCGGAGACTAATACTATCTTAACAGGAGAACTCTTTGCAATATATAAAGCCATTATGTCACGTTACAAAATGTCCTGAAACTAACTTCCTAATAATAACTGACTCACTAAGTTCTCTAGAAATTATCTCAAAAATCTATTCTTCCCATCCTGTGGCCAAACTCATTAGACAAGAATTGCACAACCTAAATCACAGAATCATTGCTTTCCTGTGGGTGCCATCTCATATTGGAATCACGGGAAACGATTTGGCGGATAAATATGCACGAGAAGCTTTAGAGGACACAACTATTGAGTTCTATCCAAAAACTCCAGCGACAGATCTCAAATCATATTTTCACAGCAAAATGCTTAACATATGTAATAGCAGATGGCACAAAAAACAGGCAAAATTACTTGGGATAAAATCAATATTTCAACCATGGTCTGATAGTTCCACCAATAGTTTTTCTCGGGTTATCATCACACGACTTCGGCTTGGTTATAGTCGCCATACGCATGGACATCTCTGATGACAAGGGATCCCCAACCGGAGTGTTATGCTTACGAGACCCCGCTAACAGTAAAAAACCTTCTAGCGGAGTGACCATTACGCAGTGCGGAAAGATGTAAATTCGGAATCCCTGAGAATTTGAGAGAACTATTCTTAAAGTGCGGTGCCAAAGTGATTATCCAAGCAATATCCAAGTGATTATCTAAAAGCAATAAACTATTTATACAAAATTTAAAATTGTTACGCTATTCAATTATTGTTAATACTTTTTCTTTTTTCGCTAATAGCCTTACAAGCTTATGCGAGTTTGTAAATAAAAAAAAAGTGAGAGACACATATTCAAACGAGATTAGCAATGGGTCTCCGAAATACCTTATCAAAATTTTAAAAGTGGAAATAACTCAAGAGGGAAGGTTAACATTGTTGCCGACAATCAAATTTGGACGAATTTATTTAAATGTCTGCTCACTATTTTTATTGGAAGTAAGCCACAATTTTACTTTAAAATACATTTATTTTAGGAAAAACATTGTTTTAAAAAACGGGTTTAGTATTATTGGTGCAGTTTCTTATTGACTCTTACTTAGGTGCTGCATTTCTCGATATAAAAGGTGCTCACGATGTAATTAATATCATTATGTTAATCATTGAGTAATCGGGTACATGCAAATTATATGAACAAACGTGTGGAGTCTGTGAGGCCCAGTTTTTATTTTACACAATACATTAGAAAAGATTAAAATAAAACTATTTGATATATGTACAATCTTTTTTATTTCATTTTTAATACATCTTAACCATTTTTACACAATAGCATCTTAAGGAAATGCAAAAAAAAAGTTGTTAAATAAAATTCTAATCCTAATTACAATTTTCGATTATTAAGTCTCACGCTCCATATTCTGAATCTATTTCTAAAAATTATCCATAACAGAATTTACAAAGAATGCGAAGAAGATGTGGATCCGGAACAATTTGGCTTTCGAAACGGTATAAGAACGCGAGAAACTTTGTTCAGTTTCATTGTTCTCATGCAAAAGTGTCCTGATCAACAAAAAGATGTCTACTTGTGCCTTATAGATTATGAAAAGGCTTTTGACAAAGTCAAACACGATCAGCTAATAGAATGCTTGCAAAAAAGAACCTGGATCCAAACGACATTAATACAATACGTGAACTCTACTGGAACCAAAATGCCTTTGACAGAACTGAAATAGGTGATACTGAAATCATAAATATCCAAAGAGGAGTTAGACAAGGTTGTATACCATCACCATTATTATTCAACTTATACTCAGACGACATCTTTGCACATGCTCTAGATGAAGCACAATAAGGAATAAAAGTCAATGGAAAAATCGTGAACAATATCAGGTATGCCGATGATACAGTACTGATTGCTAGCAGTGAAGAAGAACTACAAATTCTGTTAACCAAAGTAGTGTGAGAAGGAGAACTATATGGCCTTAAGGTGAATGTAAAAAAAAACCAAAACAGTGGTAATTTCAAAAAAACAGACACCAGTTATAAACATACTAGTCAACAACAATCTAGTTGAACAATTGAAAAAGTTTAAGTATCTAGGCTGTTGGATATATGAAACCTTAGACCAAGAACAAGAGGTTAAATGTAGAATAGAACAGGCAAGAAACACCTTCTTAAAGATGCGACAGTTACTCACTACCCGTAATCTTGATTTGTCCATACGATACCGCATGATAAAGTGTTATGTAAATAGTGTACTATTACACGGCGTGGAAGCTTGGACGTTAACAGTCAGCTCGTTACGACGTTTAGAGAGCTTTGAGATGTGGGTATTTCGTCGTATGCTGAAAATGCCATGGACCGACCGCGTTAGAAATGAAGAAGTTTTAAGGCGTATGAATAGAGAACGTGAACTCACAGAAATTATCAAAAAGCGTAAAACGTCTTATCTTGGACACATATTTAGACACGACAAGTATAATTTCCTTTAGCTTATTACAGAAGGGAAAATAGAATACGCGGCCCGGGTAGACGACAAATGACCTGGCTGCGCAACATCAAAGATTGGACAGGATTAGACTTTCAAAGTTTAATAAGGAAAGCCCAAAAATAGGGAAGACTTTGCAGAGGTCATCGCCAACCTTCGCTAAGGGGACGGCACCTAAAGAAGAAGAATTACAATTTTCATCGCAGTCTTCGCAAATTGGTTTAACATGCTCTAAACATAGTCATTTTTGGCATTTGATCCAAAAATATCGTGTTTTACGATTTGTACAATAGGCGCAACGACCTCGTGTATTTGGACGCGGAGGCACTGCATCTGCATGTACTACGCTTACTTTTTGGGATTTCTGATATCCTTTTGTAAATAAGGGTCTCTTGCTCTGGTTAGTATGTTTTCTCTTGTAAAGGCTATGCCAATTGATTTCAGAAACCATTTTCATTCCTAAATTAGGTCGTTTTTATTTTCATTACATTTATGTATGACGTGGGAGTTTATGCCTGTAATGCTGAGGAAATTATAAAAAATGATCATTGGCCATCTTCGGGTATTTCTGTCTACGTTATAAGCCACATATTTCTAATCGACTAAGTCAACGCCCGATTTTGTAATATTATAAAAAGTAATAATATTGGGCTTACAGGCATCTCCAGAATCTTCATCAATCGAGTCATCATAGTGAAAAGCGTCACGACATTCTTTCTTTGGAATATATGTCACCAAAGTAATGTATTTGGAAAATGCAAAGATAGACGAGTACTGTGGTCTGCTGGAATCAAAAAGTTCCTTTGAAATCTCACTTTTGTTGGTTAATTTGTAAACCAATTATCCATAGTTATATTTCTAGACGATCCAAACACAGGCTTACATATTTTTTTCACTAAATCGATGGTTTTAGTACTAATGCGATATAGCCCTGGAAGCCGAGTTCCAACGTATACTTCCTGTTTACCGTGTAAAAACATTTGACGTCCACTATGGAAAATACTTTTATGCCATATTTAGCTGGCTTATTCGGGATGTACATGCGGAATTCACAACGTTCACGGAAAGCATCTCGTCTAATGTTAAGTAAGATCCAGGAACGTAATTAAGTTTGCATTTCTGATTAAATTTGGTCAAAAACCTTTCTTATTTGTGCAATATCGCGATTTAATAAGTAAGGCATCCAAATTTATCACATATAATTCTGTATAACTTTATCTGCAGTTTTGTTGGGTGGATCGAGTAGCTCGACAGAACCGTTTCCGATCCCAAGCCTGGATAAAGGAGGAGGGGGTCTACAGCCAGGATAGTATTCTACTGATAGCCTTTAAAACCATACAGCTCATAAAAACAGGATTATGCCTCGAAACAGAAATGATTTCATTACGACGACTATCGCGAGAAAGAGGACAACGATTTATGGAAAACGAGAAATATACTTTGCATTGGTATTTGGAACGTAAAGTCCCTAAACACAAAAGAGCAGAAAATTACAAAAGAGTTTGTAGAAAAAAATATAGACACATGTGCACTATAAGAGACAAAGATAATAAGAAACGATCAAATTATGCTACATGACTATCTGATGATTTACAGTGGTTTTGCGAAAGAAACCAGAGCCAAAGAAGAGGTCGCCCTATTAGTACAAGAAAATTTTTACACCAACCAAAACACATAGAAAAGGATACGTGGATTGAATACCTAAAATAGGTCTATTCAGAGGAAGAACAAACGACGCTAGAACCGAAAACACCAAAAATTACCACAAATAAGAAACTTAATATAAATGTACATGAAGTTCAGAAAATACTAGAAAACCTGAAGAACAGAAAAGCAACAGGTAAAGACGGTTTACCAAACGAATTACTGAAATATTGTGCAGCAGCAATGATAGAACAATTAACAACATTAATTAATACAATTATTATAAAACAAAATAAAATACCGGAAGACTGTCGAACGAGCGAAGTAATTCTACTATTCAAAAAAGAAGATAAAAACAGCCAGAAAACTACATAGGTATAAACTTGTTAAATACTACGCTTAAACTTACAACTAAAATTTTACAAGTGCTGATAAATCAGAGAATAAGTTTATGCGTTAATTCTAACCAGTGTTGCCATAGTTATTCAAAATTATGTTTTCTAATGAAAAATAAAAATTTACCTTAAAATAAGACGTTATTGGACATTAAATAACATTTTATTATTACCTACTTTTAACTGAAAATTATAGCTGCTTTTTTACAAGGGTCAGGTTAGATTTGGTTACGTTACTTTACGTTTATTATCATGTTTTCTTATGAAAAATAAAAGTTTTGATTTTTAATTATATTACAAAATTTTATTCTTATTACTGTTTTTTTACCAGCGCTAGGTTAGATTTGGTTAGGTTGGTTTAGTTTTAATGTCATGTTTTCTTATGAAATATAAAAATTTTGATTTTTAATTATATTATAACATTTTATTCTTATTATTGCTTTTTTTTAACAGTGTTAGGTTAAATTTGGTTTATTGGTTTACATTTTTAATAATAAAAATGAAGAACAAAAAAGCAGGAGATAAAGACGGTATACTAAACAAATTACTGAAATATTGTGCAGCAGCAATGATAGAACAATTAACAACTTTAATTAATAAAATTATAAAACAAAATAAAATACCGGAAGACTGTCGAACGAGCGAGCTAATTCTATTATTCAAAAAAGAAGATAAAAACAGCCAGAAAACTACAGAGGTATCAACTTGTTAAATACTACGCTTAAACTTAGAACTAAAATTTTACACGTGCTGATAAATCAGAGAATAAGTTTAGAAGATGAACAACAGGGTTTTCGTAGTGAAGGATCGTATAAATATGCAATATTCGTATAAAGTAAAGTACTGAGAAATCACTACAGTATATTGGACCAGCATTTCTGTGTCTGATTGTCTCAAAGAAAGCGTTTGGCAGATTAAGACTCAATCCATGTAATCCATCTTCTATATTGTAGCATTGCGTACTACAAAGATATATTCAAGGCCAGAATCGCTCATTGTCGAAGAGTGTTGGGCAGGGTTTTTTAAACATATAGGAACTATATCGTATCTTAAATCAAAGCACAATTAGATAATATGAAATTATAATTTATTATTGGACGCCACCCCTGGTTTATCCTCGACGGGGACAAGCAAATATTTATCGAAGGTTTACAAGAAAACTATACTTTATTATTTCTTAGTAGTGAACAAAAAGAAAACATTAAAAGTTATGTCATCCTAAAAGGATACCAAAATACCATTTTATGTTTACATTATCATAAACAAAAAAGCTTTGTATTGTATTAAATTAAGAATTAGTTATAAAGTAAATGAATATATATATATATATATATATATATATATATATATATATATATATATATATATTAACTCCAAATTTCGAAATTTGTTTACATTGAAAATAATATAGTTATTTATCAACTAGAAATAATAGAGAAAATAAACCTTTAAATAAAATTAAAACACTTCACTATATTTTCATTCTTTGAGTTCATGATTATTTCTCGTTTTCTTGATAGAAGATATAATAAAAATTGGTACAACCTGAATCTGCTCTGTTTCTTTTCTTATTTAATAAGTCAACCAAATGAAACCATTGATTCGGCTCCATCCTATATTAATCCACCACCATCCTAGATGAGACGGGTTAGGTATTCCATAAAAAGATAGCGCTACTGGGCCAGGATCTGGAATAACTCCATACCAGTATTATCTTGAGACATGTATTAGAAATATATCAGCATTATAGCCTCTCCAATAAGGGTCTAAAAATAAATATCTATCTGAAATATGGACAAGAAAAGGATTTCTTAGCTCACCTCTAAATGAGACCCACTTCGGAAACACGTCTTAACGGTTGGACGTTCTTAAGAGAAAAGAGGGAGACGCTATTCTTGCGCTCTCTGAATCTGGGCGTGAGTGACAAGTTGATGAATGTGCTCATCTACCGGATATATTTGGGAATTACAGAAGAATCCTTGAGTCGGCTACAAGTACTTGGCAGATAGATGGGGTTAGTAGTTTTATTTAAAAAAAATAATCGAAATTATAATGATTTTCTTTTAAATCTTTTGAAACGGTTAAAATATAATAGAGAAGTTCCCTGAATATTATAAAAACTATCGAAAGCATCTAACAAAACAACAAAATGGAAGTCATGATAGGTATACAACTTACAAAATATATAGAAATAGGCAAGGGAATAAGACAAGGGGATTCATTGAGCCCCATGCTCTTCAATTTATCGTTTCCAAAAGCGTTAACAAAGAAAAAGGATACAGAATGTGAAACAAAGAAATCAAAATACTCTGTTAAGCAGACGACACAATATTAATAGCCCAAGATGAAGAAAGTCTGCAAAGACTGGTCCACAGATTTAACATAAGCGCAAAAGAATTTAATATGACAATATCATCTCAGAAAACTAAAATATTAGTAGTCAGCAAAGAACCGACCAGACGTAAAATAGAAATTGATGGCATCAGTATTGAACAAGTAATGGAAATAAAATACCTGGACGTTACACTGTTTAGCTATGGAGACCTGGACAAAAAGTCAAGAATTTATAAAGCCAGTGTAGGACCAATAATGACATATGCCTTAGACATATGACCCGACACAGCCACAACGCAAAGGCTACTGGAAACTGCAGAGATGAGCGTACTGAGAAGAATTACAGGAAATACGCTGAGAGATCGAAAGAGAAGTGAAGACATTAAAAGAAAATGTCATGTACAGTGTATAAATGAATGGACACAAAATAAAGAAAAATAATGGAATAACCACATAAGCAGAATGAAGGAGCCCCGTGACATCAAAATAGAAAAAATAAGCCACCAATCGGCAGAAAAAGTATCAGAAGACCGCGCAAAAGATGGAGTGACAACCTTCCATAGAGGTATTAATTCGCAAATGAACAAGCATAATTGAAGGGGTGGCTGCAATAACCAGGCAGCTCCACTTTTTTACGAAAATGAGATTTTCAGTGACTTACTCTTAACAAAAATCGGCCGATCGTTCCCTGCAACAAACGGGTATCTCTTAATAACGGCACATAACTGGCAACGATATTTGGAGCTACCTTGCTTTCGGTTTGTAGCAAGAACCGGGCAGCTCCTGGAGCTGCCTGGTTCTTGCACTTAACTGTTGACAAAATAATATAATAGAAAAGATATAAAAATATGCATGGAATATAAAAAATAAGTTTGATTCCTTCATGTATTTGTTTAGTTTCTATTGAATTTTATGTAATAATACAATAATTTTAATATTATTCTATTTCTAAACAGTTTGTAATACGGTCCTGTTCATTTTCCCATGCGCCGCCGTGAACTAGTTACTTACTCGTTTAGTCGGGCAAGCGCAGGTGCTCGTTGTGTTTTAGTTTAGTTCAGATCGACGTGTTGTTATACATAGATACACACTTTTCTTACGATTCGTAGTGAATAAAATTTAGTATTATTTATATTTGAAATGGCAAGTGAACTCAGTTCAAGTGAAAGTGAACCGTTTCAAGATTCGTCATCGGATTTCATTCCTGATTCCGAATCAAGTGAGGAGAATGCTGTAAACGAAGTTGCTGCAAGCAATGTTGCCACTACGTCTGGACTGGTTGAAAATAAAAAATCGAAAAAGAGGAGCAGCGAGCCGAATATGTGGAAGCGAAACCAGAGAAAATTAAGAAGATCTAAAGGTGAAGAGTACATTAATGTTAAAGGAAACATAGTGGAAAGACGAAGTAGAGGAGGTCCATGCCAGTGCCGGTTCAAATGTTTTGAAGGCATAAGCGAAGAAACTCTTGATACAATTTTCACGTCTTTTTATGAAATAGGTGATAAAGAGCAACAAGATATCTATTTAGGTAAGGATAAAATTATTGGCGCCTGAAAGCACGTATTAGTTATATATCGTTTCATAGGTTCTTGGGTATGCAGATTTCGGTTCCGAGGTTTATTTGATATTTAAACAAATAAATGACGATTCCAATAGCCTTCCATACCTGTTGGTACGGACGGCAAATAATGATTTTTACGAAATATTGACTTTCTGTTCTTTTTTTCAGGTGGTTTAATACAGACGAGAAACGTTGACAGAAGGCGACCGAAAGGAGGTGGTGGAGTTCCAAGAGGCCAAACGTTTTTATATAAAATAAAGAGAGGCATATTTGAGAAAAAAGTGTGTAAAACGGCATTTATGAACATTCACGCAATAACGAAAAGCAGGGTGGAGAGAATAGCGACTCATATGGCTTCACAGATAGTAGGTCCGAAAGACATGCGAGGGCGCCATGAAACTAGACCAAATAAAATCCCAGATCAAATTATCAAGTCCATTGAGGATCATATAAATAGCTTTCCAAGAAGAAAAAGCCATTATAGCAGAAATGATGACCTAAACAGAAGATATCTTTCATCCGAACTGAATTTAAGGCTTATGCACAAATTGTATTTAAAAAAATATGAACCAGAACAGCATAATCTATTAGACACACCAGAGTTTAAGCCAAAAGTTTCATACACATATTATCGGCGTGTATTTGTGGAAAATTTTAATTTAACCTTTGGCCACCCTAGAACAGATACTTGCAAAACTTGCGACATCCTTGACAATAAAATAAAATGTGCCAAAGATGATGAAACTCAAAACACATTGAAGGTAGAAAAAAAAGTGCACCTGACTAAAGCTGATACTTTCTATAAAGATTTAACAGAGAAAACTGCTTTGGCTAAGGAAGATCCCAGAGTTGAAGTCATGTCATTTGATTTTGAACAAAACATGCCCCTGCCACATGTTCCTTCTGGTGACGTGTTCTACAAGCGCCAGTTGTGGTTTTATCCATTTTGTATCCATAAGGGCAGCGTTTCGAAGAGTTACTTTTATGTTTTCGATGAAATAACGGGTCGGAAATCTCCAAATGAAGTGATAAGTTGCTTACACGATTTTATTAATAACTACATTGATCCTCAGGTAACAACCCTTTACGTTTATAGTGACAACTGCGCTGCGCAGAACAAGAACTCCGTTCTTGTTCACTTTTGGCAATCTCTTCTATTGCATGGAAGATTCAAGAGAATAAGACATCGTTATCCCGAACCTGGGCATAGTTTTTTGCCCTGCGACAGGTCGTTTGCTCTGGTGGAAAAAGAAAAAAGAAAGAAAGAAAGAGTTTATCTGCCAGAGGAATGGAGTCGCATGATAGCAAATACCAGTAAGAAGTTTATTGTGAAAACTGTTAAACAAGATATGATTCTAAACTATAAAGAAGTTCTTGAGCCATTTTTTAAGAAAAGCAATATTAAAAATAGTTTTGGTGCAAAATTTACCATATCGAAATATAAAGTTATCGAATTTAGTGATACACATAGAGAGACTGTTACGTGCTCAGAGTCAGCGAATGGTTTTGTGACTGAGGATTTCGTTCTTTTAAAGAAATCTTGTGTACCGATTTTTCCACAAGTACACAATAAGGTTTATAATGCACCGTTGCCTTTGAAAAGGGATAAGCTATTAAATGTCATGGAATTGGCCAGACAGTATGTTGGCGAGGCTGAAATGTGGTACTACCAACAACTTGTTCGTGTAGAGCCAGAAGAATGCCAAACTTCCGAAACTGAAGATGAACACTAGTAACCTAAGAAGAATATTACCTGTTTTTTATGTTTTCATATTCCACTGATTAGTTTGTATTTTGATATTAATGTAATAAGGACATTTTATTTAGTTTCTTTACTTTTTGTATCCAAATAACATATAAATAAACCTAAAACTATTTTTTTTGTATATTTTTGGCAAAGCAGCTCCAATTTTTTTTTATTTTATTAAAATATGATATTTACAATATTTACAAAAACTACGTAAAAACTTTTTCTTTACACGCTTTCACCACAGGAAAAAAAATAATAAAAAATAAACTAATTTTGAATTTTTGGGAGGTTTTTTTCGATTTCCCACAAATTTTAAAATACGGAGCTACCTGGTTATTGCAGCCACCCCTTCAATTGCTTATAAAGAGGAAGAAGAAGATGCTTCTGTATGTAGCCAGACTGTGAGCAACCGAATTTGACTTGGAATAAATTTAATAGTAAATTTTTCTTATCTTCGCTTTTTGGTTACTCATATATAATAGTCTCCCGTTTTATACCGCTCGCGGCTTTGGGAGTATAGCAGGGTAATCTGCTATATTTAGGGCCTACGGTATACAAGGAAGGTAACATGGCCAGTGCTACGCTTCAACCGCCTATTATTACCCCTGGTTTTACCCAAGGTACTCATTTTATTCAGGCTGAGTCGACCTGGGGCCTATAGACATTTAACAATGTCTAGTTGTTTATCTTTATCTTCTATTATATTAGTGTTAGATGAAGATGTCATTTAGAAAACGTTATTTATTCAATATCCCAATAAAAGTATTGGTCTGTTTTTGAAAGTTCTGTATTACACGCAAGGTAATTAATTATAAACCAAAGTCATTAAATTAATTGCTAAACAGTCACTACAGTGCGAAAATTAATTTTAAGTACGATAACTATTAATAACAGAAGCAAGAACCTCCATTTGTATTTCATAATAATTATATTGCATTATTCAAATAGCATATTTTATTTATCAGTAAATCACGTTTTGTAAATTGCTGATTTTATCATAAATATTTGAGCCAGATGTATTAAATATCCACAAATTGTTCACGGATGGATAGAAAATAAATTATGGTTTTATATATTGCAATAATTTATAATATTTGTTAGAACTTTAAAAATTCTTTAATTAGATGAATAATTAATAATTTAATGGATATATTAAATAAAATATTCTTTCGGTTTTGCTGCAATTTTTGGCCTACTTTAATTTCGAGATATTGTATGCAAAACCTAACTACAAGCTTAAACAATGCTATTGTTTTTCCAGTTTTAGCAACAACTACCAATGGCAACAACGTATTTTGAAGATTTTTAATTCTTTTGGTTAAATTTTTTTTATTAAATATTTGTAATACAATATATCATAATTTACCAAAAGTCTTCACTTCTATGTAATTTTATTTAAAATATGGTTTAACATATGGTTTACAGCCAACCACTTGAATTTTTCCATTTTACTTTGTTATTTTTTTTGCCCAAAATTGTTATTTTTATTATATATACAGTGATGAGTGTCTTACCACCCGGCAAAATAGCGGAAAAGATAGAAGACAGATTAAGTTGTGAGTACGACATAACGCTAGTTATTAGGCGTGTCTATTTGACTTCAGTCATAATTATACGGATGACCTCGAAAATATTTTATTTTAATAATTTCTGATGTTAGAATAAATGATTAAATATATTAACATTATATTATAGTAAAAAACATTAATTAGTAGCGATTTTAAATTATAAATCTTTACGTTTATTTAATAATAAAAATAACTCAACTGAAATATTTGACTAAACTAAATAGGTATGTTCAGTCCGAAAACAGTTGTTGTATGTAGAGTTGGCGTAATAGTTAGAGACATTGTCTATTGATAAGAAGACTGGGGTTCAATTCACACCAAGGGTAAAATTTTTGTTTTCGAAAAGCTTATTATTTACAATTTATTCTTATTCCAATGTTATAAAATAGAAATACAAAATATTTCAACTTCAATTCCAGTTTTACAGTCTTCAGTTGTAAATGGAAATAATCCATTGAAGACTGTTTAATGTCAAATCCATCACTAAATTCTCAGTGTTAATATCAATTCCTCTGTACAGGTAATGATTTTCAAAACAATTGACGACATTGGAATGGATGCGCGCGAACAGCTACCTGCTCTATAGCTAACCAAATCATCAAGCCTTCAAGTTATCAAATAATAACACATCGAGAAGTGTTTTTTACGATAAACAGAAACTTTTTATTGAAAAAACAATTCGTGAAAAGGATTTTACCGGTCGAGGAAAAAGTGCAAATTGTTGTCTGACATGTGAATGGATTATCAGACAACATGATTAGACAACAATTTGTAAATATGTTTCCAAATAGGCCGGCTCCAGCACGATCAACAATTCAGTCTATTATACGTATTTTTTTTACTTACGGATCCGTGTTCGATCCAAGAGGAGTTCGCAGACGAAGGGAGGTAAATCCAGATTTGGAACTAAGGGACACTTTGATTTGTGCAAGTATTGAGTAAAATCCTACTCAATCAACACCTCGTCTCGGAGAACAATGTGGAATTCCAAGATTTAGAGTAGGTGAAATTTTGTAAAGAATACCGTCCCTATAAACTTCATAAATCCAACGAACAATTCCCTGGGTATCAATATAGACGTTTAGAATTTTGTCAAACTGCAATGGAAATGTCACATAAAGATGAACATTTTTTAGAGAACGTTTTGTTCACCGATGAATGTACGTTTTCATTGCATGTCCGTCACAATTCAATCAATGCTAGGTATTGATCTCGAGGAAATCCTCGTCAGATTTATGTCGCTCGTACCCAGCGTCTTCGAAAAGTAAATGTTTGGGGAGGCATAATAGGAAATCATGTCATTGGTCCATTTTTTATAGACGGTATGTTGACTGGGCGGAAATACTTGGAACTTCTGCAAAATGAAATTGTCCCAGCCCTTTGTAATTTACCAATACCTTTCCATTCCATATGGTTTCAACACGATGGTTGTCGTGTACATAATTCTCGCATCGTCAGTGAATATCTCAGTGCGACTTTTCCTAATCGATTGATTAGTGGCCACGGATATTTTTTTATTTTTGTAGAATTTTTACTTATTTAAACATTCTTTAAAAGTTTTTACTTTATTTTCGAAAGTACGATGATACTGTTTTGTCAATAAGATTTTTTGTTTTAACTTTAGTTTTGTTTAGTGATTCAAAGCAAAACGATCTTTGCATAATTTCAAATTATTAAAAAAAAAAAGAAAAAAAAGTGGGTTTTGAACTCTAATCGTCTGCGATGTCTGTATCGCAATGTCGAATCTTTCAACTAATCCACGAAGGATTTATAATTATTCCGTGACAGGAGTGTATGAAACTCCTCAAATCATAGTAGAAATTATTCTTGGTTAATAATTTAAAACTTTAGATTAAATAATCACTATTAATTAAATTATTTTATTCACATTTTTGGTTTATTGTGGTCAATCAGTTTTTACTTTATGCGAAATTAAAAAAGGGAAATACGTCACACATTCGACGTTACTCATATTAATTATGACCGGGGTTATTTAGCTCGTATCTAAAGTCTAAAGGTGTGAGACTATCGATAGTGGTAATGTAATGTAATATAAATTATAGGTTTTTCTGATTATTTCTCACCTTTACGAGTTTCATCTCTTTTTATTTCACAAGGTAACTGTGTTTTCTATCTCTTACGTTAAAAAGCCGGGTGGTAAGACACTCATCACTGTATATACATACATATATATATATATATATATATATATATATATATATATTTATATATATATTTATATATATATATATATATATATATATATAAATATATAATAATATATTAAATACAGTGTGTTATACAATTAAGTCGGCACCATATGGGAAAATTAAAAAAAAGTTATTCCTTACAAAAAATTTGGTTTGTCAAAAAATATTATTAATTTACATGAATAATTGTAGATATTACGATATAAAGTCTTACATAAAATTCATATTTTTTACAAATTGCTTATATATGACTAAAAAACTTTAATATCTGATAATAATTGTACATATTCATGGTTTTAGATTATTCAGATTCCTTTACAAAGAATCCCTTTTTTCATAAAACTAAAAATGAAAAAGTGTGCCACAATTCGGTGCAGATTTAATATGAAAAACTTTTTTATTGTAATAATTTTTTTCAGTCATATACCCGGTTGGTCAAAAAAAATTATTTTACGTAGAGTTAACAATATACACAATTCATATTTTTTGACAAACTGCGTATATATGACTAAAAAACTTTAATATTTGATGATTATATTTTAGATTTTAGAACATGCATAACTTTTTGTAGAAATACCTTTTTTTCATAAAACTAAAAATAAAAAGCTTTCACATATATTTTTATATTTTCCATTATTCATGTAGCAACAGATATTTTAAATTTCAAATTACTAGATCAAAAACATCGGCAATAATATTTCTGTTAACTCAACTAAATTTTTCCATATTTTGTAGACCGCAAATTACAATTAGCCACATTTAGCGTGTATGAGTATGAATATTAACGTGATTTACAATGTCAGTTTTGTGAACATGATACTAGTTAAATTTTTAAGCATATCACACTCATCATTACATCCATTATTACATATTTATGACATAATTTGAAACAGTACAGCCCATCAAAAGCGAAAAGTCATGTCGCACAATATAAATGAAGTGTTAGTAAAAATTATTATTATGTTTTCAAAGTTATTTAAATAAATATTAGTGAACGAAATAAATTATGTTGGGATATTGTTGGTGTGATATATGTAAGGTTTTTTTTTAGTCAGTTTAATCTACAAATTAAAAAATTACAAAAACTTAAACTTAATCTAATTGCTCATTGAGAATCTAGGTGTAGTTTGCTATTCCAGTACAGACCAATGCAACAAAAGCTTCAGCAAAATTATAAAACACCAAATTTTTATTTATTCTAGTTTAGTAAGCATACGTTTTTTACGCTGTAACCACCAGGGTTATTAGCGACCTAAATATATAATACAGGTGAAGTTATAAAAAATTACAATAATTGATACAGTCCTGAGTCTTTAAGATAACTTATTGTGTTTTTAATGTTCATGTTTTTTCCTAGGGCTTCCTTTATATTATTTGGTATAGTGTGCTTTTTTCTTGCTGCTTCATATGTTTTGCACTGAGTTAGTATATGCTTCACGGTGAGTGTTACTTGACAATTTTCACACATTGGCGGCACAGTTCGCGTAAAGAGGTGTTTATGTGTAAAGTTACTGTGTCCTAGTCGCATACGTGTTATTCTCACTTGGTCCTGTCTATTCGCTGTGGGTTGGAACCATGGTTTCACTAATTGTTTGATTTCCTTGAGTTTATTTTGTGATGCACTCCACTTATTTTGCCACGCACTTAACACTTTATGTTTTATTTCTGACTTAAAGTCATCTGAAGAAACCTCATTAATAAGAATGGAGTCCTGGCTGAAGGATGCTAAGCGTGCTAGTTCATCTGCTTCTTCATTTCCTTGTATACCTGAATGTGATGGAACAAACATGAAGTCAACAGTGATCTTATTATTTAGAATCTCTATTTCTGATTTGATATGTGAGGCAATTGGATTATTGGTATATAAACGTTTGATAGTGTGAAGTGAGCTTAGTGAATCGGTTATTATGAGAGACGGGGACTGTTTTGACTCTTTTATGTGGATAAGTGCTTGTAATATTGCAAACAACTCCGCAGTATATGACGAAGTAATGGGCTTGAATTTAAATTTTAAGGATGTATTGGGTGTAAGAATGGCTGCACCAACACCGTTTGAAGATTTGGATGCGTCAGTGTATATCTTATAGTGATTTTTATAAGTTTCCATTTCTGTTAAGAATGATTGTTTGATCAGGTGTGTTATAGTCTCACGTTTTTTATATATACTAAGGTTAGTATTAATCTTGGGAATCGGTATTAACCAAGGTGGAGAAGTTAGGAAATTTGTTGGGAGACTTTCAGGAAATTTAAGATGTAGGTCATGAAGGTTTCTTCTACCTCTTTCGTAAAATGGTGGATCTAGTCTTGTTGTAGAGAAAGTGTCTTGAAATCGATCTGTGAACGTATTGGTATAAGTAGGGTGTTCTTTATTACTAGCTATTTTAGAGGCATATGAGAGAAAGGTATTTGCATCGTAAACTTAGTGGTGGTTCTCCTGTTAAGCATTGTAAACTTTCAACTGGTGTCGTTCGAAACGCACCTGTAGCTATTCGTAGAGCTGTGTTTTGAACAGTTTCTAATGTTTTCAATACTGATATTTTACTTGGTGAATAAACTATCGCACCATAGTCGAGTTTGGATCTAATTAAAGATTTATATACATGTAATAGTGTATTTTGATCTGCTCCCCAGTTTTTGCTGGAAATAGTTTTTATAAAATTTAGTCCTGCTTGGCATGATGTTTTAAGTTCTTCTGTATGTTTTTTTCAGGTGAGCTTTTGGTCGAAAACCATACCTAAAAATCTGATATTATTTGTGAAACTAAGGGTTTGATTATATAGCTTTAGATGTGGAGTTAGAGTGTTATTTTTTCGTGTGAATAAAATACATTTAGTTTTTGTTGAAGAAAATTGTAATCCGATAGTCCTAGACCATGATTCTAACTGATTAATTGTTTGTTGTAAATGTTTTTGAATAGATGTAGAGTTTTTTCCTTTGGCAAATAAAACTAAGTCATCAGCGTATAATCTTCCTTTAACAATCGGTGAGCATTGTTGAAGTATGTCGTTTATGGCTATTAGAAAAAGGGTTGAGCTTATAACTGATCCTTGTGGTACCTCGTTCTTTTGAATTTTTTTATCTGAGTTAACGTTGTCTGATCGAACTATGAAGCTGCGAGAATGAAGAAAATTGGAAATAAATTTTAACATATTGCCTCTGATATTCCAATTATGCAATTTTGATATGATATTGTATCGCCAGACAGTATCATAAGCTTTATTAATATCAAAAAAAACTGCGATACAATCTTGCTTATTTGCAAATGCTTCATGTATTCCTGACTCTAAGTCTATTAGGTTATCTATAGTGGATCTATTTTGCCTAAATCCGCTTTGTTGTGGAATAAGGAGTTTTTGTTGTTCTAAATACCATCTCAGCCTTTTATTTACCATTTTCTAACACTTTACATATAATATTGGTTAAAGATATTGGTCGATATGACTCAGGTGATGTCCGGGATTTCTCAGGTTTAAGAAGTGGTAGTATTATTGCTTCGGACCAAGTTGATGGGAAAACCTGGTTACTCCAGATAAAATTATAAAGGTCTAGTAATAAATTTTTTCCATTGTCTGGTAGATGTAGTAGAAATGCTAAGGGGATACCGTCTGGTCCTGGGCTTGAATCTTTGGAAGAGTTTAAGGCTTCAGCAAGTTCTATGAAGGATGAAGGAACGTTAAGGTTGTGAATCTCATGTCCGTCTGATCCCAATACGTTTTTTTCCACGTTGTTTCTATGTATTTTAAAATTATCAGTGTAATTTTTATCACTGGAATTTAATTCGTATTGGTCTGCTAACATATCCACGATTTCCTTTCTATCACTAATTATTTTGTTATTTTTTGCTAGAAAAGGAATCCTATATGGTTGGCTTTTGCCAGAGATTTTCCTTAAGTTTAAACTGTACTTGTGCTTGAAGAGGTATTTAGAGATGAGATGAATTTTCTCCAGGATTCTTTTCTATTCCTTTTTAGAATGTATCTTGCCTCAGCTCTTCGTTTTTTTGTAGTCCGTTATGTTTTCGTCTGTTTTATGATGCTTTAGTTTATTGAAAGATTTCTTATACGCTCTTGTAGCTTGGCTGCATTCAGCTGTCCACCACGGAAGAGGTTTATGTTTCTTTAAAATTTTTGTTTTTCTTACATACGTCTCTGCGGCTGCTGTGATGGTTTGTAAAAATGTACTTAAAAACTTGTCAATGTCATTTGATGATGTAAAGTTGGTTTGGTTAATGTCCTGTTCGATCTGTTTGGTAAAATTAGTCCAATCAGCATTTTTTAATATTCCATTTTGAGATAGGCGATTCGATATTTGTGGTTTTTTGATGCGTTAAAGAAATTATAATGGGGTAGTGGTCCTTACCATATAAGTAGGGTAGAACGTCCCATGTTAACGTAGTGGACAGAACAGGGTCACACAGAGAAATATCAATTGCCGATGATGTGCCATTATGTATGTTGAATCTGGTTGGTCTTCCGTCGTTAAGTAGATTCAGATTTTGGGATGTTATAATATCTTCTATAATTCGTCCTTTTGGGTTGAGTTTTATGGAACCCCATATCGGATTGTGGCAGTTAAGATCTCCAACGATAATTCTAGGTGAAGGAATTTGTTCCAAAACAGCTGTTAAATCTTCTTGGGATATGGTTTGATTTGGTGGGATATACATATTACATATATAAATCTTTTGAGGTATATTTATTGCAATAGTTATTAATTCAATGTTATTTGAAGTCACTGGTAACTGTGTGCTCATGAATTTTTCATCCACGTAAATTGCTACTTCTCCACTGGCAATGTTTTGGTTTAATCTGTTATTATAAAAACATGAATAATTACGAAAGTTATATACATGGTTTGAATTTTTGAAATTTGTTTCCTGTAGACAGATAATAGATGGGTGTGTTTCAGAGATAATATGTTTTAGTTTTTCAAAATGGGTGTAAAACCCATTTAAGTTCCATTGAAGCAGAGAAGTGAATGTAATTATTCTTTAAAGGAATTATTTATCGATGAGTCGGAATCTTCTTCCGACAATGAAGTATTCACAGAGAGAAAACCTATGTGTTTGCCAAGTTTTCGTATTAATTTAGTGCTTTTGGTTTTCATTCTTCTGTCGATGTAGTGTGGATGTAATTCCGATAGAAACTTTATAAGTGCATGAGAGTCTTCTGAGTACAATTTTGTTGCGCTGATTATGTCTTTTGATCCTTGTATATTTTCGAATAGATCCACTACTTGATCGAAGCTTAACAATTGCTTTTCCCTTTCTACATATTCTCTAACTGGTTCCAATAATGTTTGGAGATTTGGTATATCATTTCTTAAGTTTTTGTCATCAGTTTTGGTTTTTTTCTTTAATTGAAGCTTAGGTTTTTCAAAGTTTTCTTCGTAGGGTGGCGTGATTGCATCTTCTATGGTTCTTTTTCCGGTTGCTTTGTTCGAAGTTACTTGGAGTTCGTAAGAATTCAAATGTGTATTTTTATTTGGAGGTAAGTGTTGACTTGTTTCGGGTAAGGTTGATTTATGTTTTTGGGTATTAGAGGATGACTCAGACGATGTAGGTGTTGCGATTGTAGTGTTAACTGAAGAAGTGGTCAAATGTATAGATGTATTTTGTAGTGAGCACTGTTGGGTTTGGTTTATTGATAAATTTGGGATTGCTACTGTTTGTAATGTGGTTTGAGAAGACGTAGTAAGTGTGGAGGGAGTGGTATTTGATATTGCGGGAGTATTTTGTAGATTATCGTGTTAAGTATGATTTATTGATGAATTTTGTCTTATTTCTGTTTGCATTGCACTATCATTGTGAGGATGGTTAGAAGGTAAAATATTTGGACAATTAGCTGCCTGGTGTCCAGTTAATTTGCATTTGAAACAATATTCGTTTTGGGCTATAAATATGCGGTATGATGTTTGTTCCAACTCGATAATAAAAGATTCAGGTAGTACAAAATTGTGTGGAAAAGGTGAAACGAAAATTTGTCTTCGGAAGCTTAGAATATGACTAAAGGCAGGATTTGCTCCTATTCGTAGATATGATGTGTCTGAGAGAGGATTTAAACCTAGTTTTATTAATTTGTCCATTATTATGTTAGAAGGTATGCTTGGACATACATTGGACAGAATTAAGCGGACTGATGGAGTTATTAATCTTCTCGCTTCTAGTATATTTCCATTTACTATTATCTTCTTTGTTTCTGCTAGGAATTGATCTACTAGGTTTTTGGATGATAGATATATGCATATTCTACCATTTGATATACGGGATGCGAAAATTATATTTTTCGGTTCTACATGCTGACTCAATCCTTCAAGATAGTCATTAATTGTACAATTCTCTAGAGTGTTAAATAAAATAGCTTGATCTCTGCTTGGGATTAATATACTACGTGGTTGACTAACTGCTTTTGAGTATGATGCATTTTGTGTTAGCTGATTGGAAGATGAATTCTTTTAAATGGATTTTAAAATCCGACTAAAACCGGTGCTGTTTTAAAGCTTTCGTTGTGATACCAGTTCATGTAAATTGGATAATACTTATAACTAATAGCAGTGATTTACTTAAATATCTAAATCCAAATAGATGAAAAAAGTATATTTTATCTACTCATGATTCCAATATTCAGTATACAAATCACTTTCACTTTTATACTTAATTACTTTTCTCACTAAGTTATTAAACCACTATAAAATTAACTTCTTTGCGAGCTATTTTAGATTAGACTCGAATAGGATTTTGATTTTAATATTATTCACTATTTACATGTTCAGAACTGAAGAAATAATCGTTTAAATATTTAAATTTTTAAGAGAAACTTTGAAATGCGTCTAAACACTTTGACAGTTTTTTGACGTCTCTAAGCATATGTTTATTAGTGGGAATTTTTAAAATACAGTTCCGTTTATAAACATAAATTGTGATTTGCTTTTTGTTTCAGAATAAAATCTGGAGAGTTTCATGGCTGATCTAGATACGTTCTGGTAATGAGGGACAATTAAGGTGAATTAGCTTTTCACTATTTATAATAAAGGATATACTTTATATAATACAGTATATTTATATAAAGATCAAAACGGATATTACTGAAGTGCTCACAATACCTGCAACTACCAAGAATAAAATACTAGACACATCTCCTAAACCTTTTAAGCGACCTGTAGAAAATTTCATTGCTTTTCTTCAAAATTCATTTGGCAACAGTAACCCACAAGACGAACTAAATGCTTCGAAAACAATGTCGATTCTCTTATATCTGATATGTTTAGTATATACTTGAATCTAGATGACAGATCGCTTAAAAATAGGTTCACAAGGATTACTAATAAACTAAAAAAAGCGCTAAATAAGGAAAATTAAGACCCAGATAATTAAACTTAATCTTTTCAAGACCAAACAGACGAAGAATACGCGTCAGACAGTTCACGTTTATGGGTTAAGTCCTTTTACTAATTAAACTTAATTATATACTTATCCTTCACCTTAATACAGTGGAACTGCGACGGATTTTATTTACGCTTGGAACACTTCCAGTATCTTACTTCTGAATACTCCCCTAACTTTCTCTGTTTCCAAGAAACAATCTTCATCCATTCTCATATATATTTCCTAAAAAACTACATTAGCTACCATTTTATAGGAATTTCTCACGTGCGAGCAAGTCGTGGGAAATCAATCTTCGTTTCCTGTGATGTATACCATTAACAATTCCATCTAGTCACCGATCTCGAAGCAATAACCGCATGATGCCCACATAAAATTGTAACATGCAACTTGTCCATCCCTTCAAATTACAAACTAACGCCAACAGCAATCACAGATCTAATAAATCATCTTCCAACAGAAATCACAAATCTAATAAATCAGCTTCCAACCCCATTTATTCTAGTTGGTGACCTTAATTCGCATAGTCCTATGTGGGGGTCCAAATACATATCTACACATGGCAAGCTAATTGAAAAGGTGATAAGTGATTTAAATATAAATGTTCTAAATACAGGTAGCAACACATATTTTCATATCCAATCTGGCAGCACTTCATCTATTGATTTAAGAATTTGTGACCCTTGTCCTGCTTCTTTTCTTTCCTGGTACACACTAGACGACTTATACAATAGAAACCACTACCCAATCATCATCTCTTATAATACTTTCCAATGCATTTAAACTAAAACTAAATGGAAAATCTCTAAGGCGAACTGGAATCTTTCTAGCGGAACAGTTAGGTAAAAAACCGATCAGATCTTGTTTAATCTAAAAAAAAAAAACCGGTGTGGCAGTCCAGTGGGACTGCCGGTGGAAGTTACACTTCTATACACGCATTCGCCGTTACAAATTTATTTGGAAGTCAATCTGCACAATCATTACATATGTAATTCTATAGGTAAGACATAGCAGAAAGAGAAACAGAATTAATAACAACTTACTAACAATGAAGGATTGAATCAATATTTTGATGAAAATGTATATATTTATTTTCATATATGTATGAAAGGAATTGAATGCAAAAAGTTTTTTACACATAATCTGCAGTAAAATTCATTGTTTATTTTGTTATTAATATAATAATACAATACAAATTAAACTGCAATATTCATAAGTATTTAAAAATGACAATAATATACATAAAAAAATACACTACAATACAGTGCAACATAATTCCATATAGTAATACAATACAAATTAAAATGCAATATCCATAAGTATTTAAAAATGACAATAATGTAATAAGATTAATAAAAAAGTCCTCCCCGACTGGGAATCGAACCCCAGTCTTCCGCGTGACAGGCGGGGATACTGACTACTATACAGTCGGTCCGCCGGATCTTTGCACAAGTATGACATTATTCACGAATTATTTTTTATGTTACGTCTCTTTCCTACTCACAGAAACTAAAACTATTAACTTAAACCGCCTATCCATACACAACACCATGCATTGAACAAAGACAGCCATAGAACAATGATCGCTGATTGATTCGTCTACTGACAATTGACATGACAATTGGAACTTTTGTTTTGACAGAGTGTAATATTTTTATAAATTATTTTCGTTTGATTTAAATAATCAATCCTTTTTCATACTTTAAATATACATATTTTTAACAAACAGTTGTTATAACGACTAACCCTTAGCTTCGTGTTCAATTTATTAAGGTAAGAATTCATGTATTAGCTAATAACGAATAATAAATTTTTTTAACCTCTAAATTGACATTAATTATTTAAATATAGCTAAAACTACGTCAACGGACAATATGAAATATTTTTAAAGGTTTTTATTTTTAGAGTATGCCTGGCAAGCCTTTAACTTCTCAAGCTTAGCAACTTGTGTTGAATGTGTTGGAGTATTTCGAATTAGAAAAAGTAAATGGAAGGCCTTTGGAGCCATTTTCGTCTGTTCAACAGGTAACATATTGAAATGTATGTTCGTTTATGAAAATCATTAAACAATTCTTTATTTAAGAGAGTAGCTGCTGCATTAAAAATATAACGACGAACAGTATGTACAATTATTAAAAGGAAAGAAAATAATCACATTCTTTCAAAGCCAGGCAAAAGTAGACCTCGTCCGAAAAACAAAACAACTGATCTGTCTGAGGGATCAAAAATGGCAGTGCGTAATGCAGTATACGACATGTACCAACAAAGTAAGCAGTTAAAAATTTCTTCAATCTGAATTTGATATACCATAAGATAATGGTATCATGTACCATGATAACCAGAAGGTACTTTTTAATCAATACTTTATATAAATGTATGTTGTAAAAAAGATTGTTGAGAGTAGTTTAAGAAAATTTCTGCTGAATACATTAATGGATATTAAGTCAATTTTCTTGTGAGTTTTTTAATTTGAAATAATTTATAGTTTTATTAAATCAAAGTATTACTTCTTTTTCATTGAACTAGTTATAACAGTGTGGTTTATTCTGTACTTATCTGTTCTTTTTTTTTTTAGAGAAACATGTTACTC
The DNA here is from genome assembly GCF_040954645.1 of Diabrotica undecimpunctata. NCBI lineage: Eukaryota > Metazoa > Arthropoda > Insecta > Coleoptera > Chrysomelidae > Diabrotica > Diabrotica undecimpunctata. The sequence continues at coordinate 126,540,148 of NC_092807.1, forward strand.
TGCAAAGTATAAGTAATGAATTAAGGGATAAAGAAGTTGCATTTATTGGCAAAACATCTGTTAGCATGAACTACTAAAAGAACACGGCCATGAAGTGTTGAGACTACCTCCTTATCACTGTGAATTCAACGCTATTGAATTAATTTGGGCAAACTGCAAGTCATATTACAATAAGAATCTTGGTAGAGATGGACATTCTGATAATGCTGTTATAAATATGTGGAAAGAGGCACTAAACCAATGTAACACAGAAATTTGGGAAAAATGTGTGAAACATACTCATGAAATTATTACAAAGTGGTATATCCGAGAAAAAAATATGGTTGACACTAACATTAAACCAATCATAATAGACACTGGTAATATGAGTGGCTCAGATTCTGACAGTGAAGAATTCTTAAATTTATGATTGGCTACATGGCTGTATAGTGTATGAGGCTTCAATAAATATTTAAATTATATTATTGTTATAATAAATTCTTTTTTACCCAGCTCAAGTTTTCTATTTTTTAATTTATTATGCATAGATTTCTTTATTTGAAGTTCGTTGTGTTAATTTTTGTATGACCATTTTTTAAAACAAAGTGATTACTTAAGTCTGAAAACCATATTTAACACTGAATAAACAAAATTATCAAGATGATGGAGCACTGGAGTAGATTTATATTCAGTTTTTTAGATCTTCTTGTAGTGTCTACCCGTTTCGGATATTGGCGACTATCATGACAATTTGTACTTTGCACACTGCTGGTCTGAAAATATTTGTTGTGTTGAACCACATACATAGATTCTTCAGACAGGAAATCCTTCGCCTTCCTGAGCCTCGTTTTCCATCTACTTTTTCCTGTAAAGTTAGTTGCAGCAATTCATATATTTCGTTGTTGCTAATCTTGTTACCAAGGTATTCTATTTTGGCTGTTTTTATTGTGGTTATCAGCTGTTTTTCTTTTTCCATTCTTAATAAAACGTCCTGATTAGTAACGTGACCGGTATAAGATATCTTCAGGATTCGACGATAAACCCACATTTCGAAAGCCTCAATGTTCCTGCAGGTAGTGTCTGTGAAAGTCCACGACTCAACTCCGTACAATAGTATACGAAAGATATAACATGGTAGTAACCTGATTTTTATGGGTGTGAATAAATCATGACATTTGAATAGCTTAGCCATTTTTGAAATGTAGATTTGGCTTTCTCTATCCTACATTTAATTTCTAAGGAATGGTCTTAATTTTTACTCTTTCTGTTCATTAACCTAAATGCTTTATGGTAATCAATGAAGCATGCATATGTATTGCAGTTCACATCTCTACATCGTTGAAATAGCCTTTTTATGCTAAAGAGAGCCTCTCTCGTACCCACTGCATTCCGAAAACTAAACTTTGTACTACGGCTGAATTTTTCTTCGCACAGTCTATATATTCTTTGATGTATGATTTTTAGAAATAACTTTAAAAGATGGTTCATTAAGCTGATGGTCGGCAAATCACTGCAGGATACGGATTTTGTTTTCTTTGGTACAGCAATAAACGTCGGCGTGACTTCAGCCATGTTCTTGGTTCATTAAATATTTTTATTAGGAGTTGAGTACCGTTGGTGTTAAATAGTTTTATGATCAGCATGTGCATTGTCAGGTCCAGGAGCTTTGCCATCTTTTGGTTGTAATATTGCCTTTTCCACTTCATTTGATGTGATTTGTAAGTGGTCATTACATATGTGGGATGGAGGTTGTTGGGATCTACTATCATCAGAGTTCTTTGATAAACTTGGTCCATATGCAAATTTCTTGATTTTTATCTGTGATCTGTTTCTCTGTTGATCTCGCAGTTTGTTAGCTGTATTTAATTTCTAAAGACCAGCTGCTTGTTTATGCATTTTAAACGTATCGTGTTTTTCTTTCAATAAATATATTTCTTCACACTGTGATTTTAACCAATTTTCTTGGGCCTTTCGTATTTGTGTTCTTATTTGTCTGTGAATATTGTTGTACATTCTTGTGTTGTTCTTTGATTTTTTTCTTTTTTCCATGAGTTGCAGTATCTTGTCATTCATCTGACTGTTCTTTTTCTCTTTTTTCTATTAGATGTTCTTATCTAATCTTTAAAAACGTCTCTTTTGTTTACTCACATTTTAGTCTTCTCATATCACATTTTTGTTACTATTCTTTTTTGTAACCTTCTTAAATCTAAACCGATATTTACCAACAACAGGAACATCATCTGACGATATGTCAGTACCATATATTTGCTTATATTCAATAAAAATACTTTAATTTCTTATTACTATGGTTTAAATATTTATTTACTGTAGATGTTATTGGACAACCTATAGGTTTCCAAAAATTGAAAAATCACGTTCATAAATGTATACGTATCCAGTTTTCTAAATGCAATAAATGAAATAAAAGAGAAGTATAAAAACGTCAATTGTAATATTAGCCATTTTCTAATTTTTATAATAATTCTTATAGCCGACATACGTTTGACTCACATGTTTTGATTTATTTCCTATAATAAGAATGATGACGATGTGCAAAGATCCGGCTGATCGACTGTACTACCGATGACATGGCACAAAGGTATTTCAAAATTGACAGTTCTGGATCATACAGTGATTTATTGAGATTATTATTTTGAAATAAAAAAGACTAATATAATTATGAACATTTAATAAATAATACAAAACATATCACATAAATAATAATATTAATAAATATTTTATTATATGTATAATATTATATGTATATATCTTTATATAATATATATATATATATATATATATATATATATATATATATATATATATATATATATATATATATATATATGTATAATATTAAATTATATATACAAAAGGAACATTTTTATATTCGAGAGAGGAAGAGAGAGAAAATATATCTTCTGTCTCTCTCTTACTCATTATCTTACATATGTAATGATTTCACAGATTCACTCCCATACAAATTTCCAACGTGGAGCGCGCGTATAGAAGTATAACTTTAATAAACAAAAATGTGGATATTTTTACTAACTGTTTGATCTCTTCAGTTAAACAATGGATTGACACATATACTACAAATTTCACAAAAGCCTTAAATAAATACCGACGAACACGCAATGAAACAGATCTTATACATTTCAAAAAAATGAGAGCCATATCGCAACGTACCCTCAAGGAAAGCAAGAAGGATTCATGGAAAAATACGTTAGCTCGATTAACTCTAACACAGATCCCTCTCAAGTATGAAATAAAATCAGACAAATGAAGGGACAAAACACAGTATAAAAAATTCCTGCACTTATCTGAAAAAATAAAAATGTTACAGATGATCAGGAGATTCAAAGATTCAAAAGAAACATCCACAAAAACCTATCCGACATATTCTAGTCATATAGAGTGCATAAATCTTCCATTTTCTTTGCCAGAACTCGAACTAGGCATTTTAACTTTAAAGAATCCTCTCAATTTTCCTTAAAAATTTACATCCAAATACACAATTGAAACTACTTGAACTATATAACATTATATGGTCAAGCCAAGAATTTCCTTCTCTTTGGCAATAGTTAGTAGGCAACACACAAAATTTTTTTAGACCAATCTCTTTGACGTCCACATTGTGTAAACTCTTAGAAAAGATGCTCAATTTTCGACTTGTTTGGTATCTTGAAAAGCAATGTTTCTTTAATAAAACCCAATCAGGATTTAGGAAAAACCGCTGTACATTAGACAACCTCATTATCTTACAATTTGAAATTGCACATGCCCTCGCCAGCAACAGGGACCTTATTGTTGTATCTCTCGATATTAAGAGCACATTTGATATAGTTCAGAAATTGGTAATCCTAGAAACGCTACAGAAAATGAAATTATATGGTAATGTATATTAATTTCTTGAGAATTTTTTGTTTAATAGAACCTTCAGAATCTCTACCAACGAAAAATTCACAGCAACACATCTTACAGAAAATAGCATACCACAAGGATCTTTCCTAAGTACTACTCTATTCTTAATTAGCATAAACAACATTGGTACACTTCTTCAACCCCCAGTTAAATATACAATAAACGCACACGATCTAGTTATTTTTCCTAAAGGCAAAACCAATACATCCACTTGCTCGTTAATTCAAGCTGCTTTAAATGATATTTGCAGTTGGTCAAAAGAAACAGGACTTAAATTTTCACCAACAAAATCGAAAATAGTTTATTTTAGTAAAAAACATAATCCCAACTTAATTTAACCTTAAATGATATCCCATTACAAGTAGTACATCGACAACAATTTTTAGGTGTAATCTTCGATAAAAAGTTATCTTGGAAATATCATATTCAAGAATTAAAGGGTATCTCTCTCAAAAGAATAAATATCTTAAAATCATTAGCAAACCATCAATGGGAAACAGACGAAGATATGTTGCTGAGCATTTACCGATCTTTAATTCGTTCAAAAAAGGATTATGGTAGTATACTATACATGTCAGCTCCCAACTCACAACTAAGTTGCCTCAATGTCATTCAAAACTCCGCTCTTCGAATATGTCTTGGTGCCTGTAGATCTAGTCCCACAGAAAGTATTTAAGTTGAAGCGAACGAACCACCTACCAATATTCGCTCTCAGCGACTTATTTTGTCCTACTTTGTCAAAGCATCAGCTGATCTAAATAATCCAGTAAATGGGTTAATCAACACTACCAAACCATTAAATAAACCCAGAGCAGCTTCACAATTTTTTAAAGAACTAATAGGTAATATAGACTTTCAAAGTACTACTCCAATATTACACTCTAATACTACACCATGGACAATAACGTTGACCACTGTAAACACCAGTCTTTCAATATATACTTAACGAAAAAGAAACTTCCAGTTCCATCCTAAAGTCATCCTTCCTGGAACTTATCTAAACCAAACAGTATGACTCAATCATCTACACAGATACTTCAAAAGTTGGAGATGGCTTCTAAAATCTACTTTTGGCGCACACCACGACGAATCTGGATACTCTTAATCAGTTCATTTTCATCTTTCACTTTAGCTGTTTGATTCCAATATAGATTACATACAATTATAACGTCTTTACTTTCAATGTTTTTATTTAACAAAACTTCTTTAAGCCCATTACGCTGCATTTTGTCAAATGCCTTTTCAAAATTAATGAAAAAGGTATATACTTCCTGATTTATATCTAGATATCCATGCGGTATTTCACTCCATACTCCAACAGAATTATACTCTTACAATTTAAACCAGAAAAAACCCAAAATAAACATCCTACAAGTTTATGCTCCAACTGCGGACAAACCAGAGAGTGATATTGAAACTTTCTACGAAGACCTAGACAACATTTTAAAATCCATTAAAACGAAAGATGTAACAATTATAATGGGAGATTTTAACACAATGGTTGGGGAAGAAAAGGTAGAAGAATGTACAATTATACTCTTACAATTAAACCAGAACAAACCCAAAATAAACATCCTACAAGTTTATGCTCCAACTGCGGACAAACCAGAGAGCGATATTGAAACTTTCTACGAAGGCCTAGACAACATTTTAAAATCCATTAAAACGCAAGATGTAACAATTATAGTGGGAGACTTTAACACAATAGTTGGGGAAGAAAAAGTAAAAGAATGTACAGGAGGATATGGTCTGGGCAACAGAAACGAAAGATGTGACAGGCTTATCGAATTTTGCCAAAGCGATAATTTTGTTATAGCTAATACATTATTCAAAATGCCAAAGAGAAGACTTACTTGGAAGTAACCAGCAGATCAAGAAGAGAAAATTGTAAGAAACTAAATAGACTATGTATTAGTTAGGCAAAGATACAGGAACGCAATTATATCCGCAAAAACCTATCCAAGTGCCGACATAGGATCAGATCACAACCCAGTAGTGACCAAAATTAGGCTCAAAATGAAAATAATAAAACGAAGAACAACAAGTGCAAAAATCGATACAAGTAAATTAAGGAACCCACACATAAGGCAACATCTGGCAGATGAAATCAACAACGGATTGAAATTGAAATGTGGTGTTACAGGAGGATGCTAAGAATAGCATGGACACAGAAGAAAACTAACACAGAAGTATTGCAAGAAATGGGCAAAGAATTCGAAATAATAAACACAATAAAAATAAGAAAGTTACAATATCTGGGACACGTAATGAGGGGACAGCGATATGAACTGCTAAGGCTGATAATACAGGGAAAGATAAGAGTAGGAAGGAGTATAGGAGGAAGGGGTATAGGAAGAAGGAGAGTGTCATGGTTGAAGAATTTAAGGGACATTAGTCATTCAGCCAGTTGCAATAGATTCTCCAATCAGACAAATACACAACACTATCCCTAATAGAAAACTAACGGATAATTTATAGAAGAATATACGACAAGGAAACTTACAGGGTCACTTGCTTCTCGTCTAGGGGCCCATCAAGACATTCTTAGTAGACAAACAAAACTGAACCACGCATAAGGTGTTATAACATTTAGGGTAAATAAAGGATACAAATCTAAACTTCCACACGATCATGAAAAATTCCATGCACGTGTACAAATTCTATAGAACCGTGCATGTGTCTGACAAGAAATCTATAATGATATTATATATTTGTTGTGAGCCTGTAGCCAGTAACGACTGGATATTGAATAGTGCATACCTATTAAATTCGATTAATTTTTTGTAGAGAGAGTTTGAATGTTGTTTGAATGCTCAGTTTGCCGCTATGTTTGCAATTATCATCTTCAATCACATTTATTTTATATGAATGACTTGGATAGCACGCATGTCCAAAGCGTAGGCTATTTATGGTAGTTATATATTTACGTGGAGATTTAAAATTCTTAAACCAAGTAGTTTGTGGAATTACTGGTTGTAAAGTGGTGTATCTTGTTTGGTTTGTAAAGCAGTAGAGATTCCATTGTACTTTCCATGTCGATAGCTGTTTTTTTTTAAATCGTAATGGCATCTGATACACATAAAGAATATGACAATAAAGTGCCTGATATTATACTGGTTTTAGCTAAGTTATCTACATATTCATTATCTTTGAGTCCAATATGTGCATTAACCCAAATAAATTTTATATTAAAGCTAAAGTGTACAAAGAGCTTTAATTGATCCTTTTTTAAAAAAATATAAGGATAACTAAATGTTTTGGACAAAAAAGTGTTTTTCATCTTCTGTAGAACTGAAAGACAGTCTGAAAGAATTAACGATTTTTTAATATAAGAGTTTTTAACATATTTCAATGCTTCCAGTATGGCCAATGATTCCGCCTAGAAAATTGAAAACTCATTGGAAAGTTTGTACTTAAATTCAAAACCTTCTAAGGGTAGAAAATAAGCACAGCCAGTCCCTTTTATTGATTTAGATGCGTCTGTGTATATAACTGTGGCATCACTATAACAGTTCAAAACAGATCTCAGAATATTGTTGCTCATTTTGTTGTTGTCACTTCGTATGTGGATATTATAACTTCAGTTTTATGGAAAAGAGCAAAGTAGTCTAAATTTTTGTCCACTTTGGATAACAAAAGTTAAAAGCATCGTAATTCAAACAACGTGGTTGAGAGGTCAAGAAAAATAGCTTCAAACTTATGGTACGTTTAAGGTGTTAATTTTTCTTCTTAACCTTAAAGAATTTAGCACCTTTCACATTTTTTTTTATTTCGTTTCTGTTAATTTATTTATTTATTTTGCTTAATTTTTTAATTTTATTTTTCTGTTTTACTTTGTTTAACATGCCAATAACAGGCTATTGAAGCTTTTATTTACAGTAAATCAACATTTTACTAATTTCAATGAACACTCTTTTTTGACCTAAATGAATTATTTCATTTCATCAAATGAATTCAATATAATATTATATCACTGTTTTCCATTTTGTTGATATTTCAAAAGTCTTTTTTACAATTAAATTTTTGTTTTACCACAAACAATGGAATTTAGTAGAACCTGCGGTTGACAATTAATGTACATTTTGTTTCTATTGTCAAGTGACACACCTGTTATAAATAGCAATTAAAATATGTAGCCTAGTGAAATTTTGTGCATTTGTCATCAATTATTATCATTATAATATTATAGTAACTATTTGTCAAGTTTGATGTTCTCCCGAAAAACTGATAATTTTTACGGTATTTTCTGCCTGTGCTGGAATGAAATATATATTTAATTTTCATCTTTTGGCCTGTCCAGTTCGGCAGTTCTAGTCAAGCGCTGTCGTAAAGTTTACCTAGGAGTCAACAGATACCTTTAAAGAAACACAGTATCTAAATAAACTTATATTGAAGCGAAGCTTCTATACTGGCATTGTATTACTTTTTTCTCTATAGTAAAATGCACAGACGAGTGTCACGACATAATAGCCAAGAGAAGACGGCGTCACGGGTAGCGTCACAAAATAGCGTTTCTTCACATCGATTCACTACTCTTGATCAATTTGTATATAGCCATCATATATTTACTCTAAACAGGTTAACCCTCGAGCGGGTGCGCCCGTGTATTTTGTACACGTCCAATAGAAAAAGTCGTCTAAAAATAGAAGTGTCGTCAATCTGGCGATATCGTCGCGTCTATTCGTCCAGTAGATATCTGTCGTTCGAATAGTTGAGTAATATTTTTTGTTGCAGCTGAGTTTTGTGAGAATTTTTAGAAATACGAGAGTGTGACGGTTTTGTGTACATAATACACGGCGCGCCTTCTAGTGTAAGTATTTTATCCATTAATTATTTTACTTTATAAAAAGTTGTAATTCGAAATTAAAGTCAAATTAACTTTAGTTTTACTTTATTTTAGGTTAAACAGGATATTGTAACATAATTGAGAAGGAATATAACGGCTACGCTGAGAGAATATCATGTAAGAATTTAGTTGCATTGTTATATTATTTGTGTGTTACTTTTTTTATTTTTGCAGGGCTAGAAAGAAGTTTTTAACTGAGGTTGAGTTATATAAAATTCTTAATGAAGACCCAGAAACAGAAACTAGTGAAATAGAATATTCCGATGAATCTGAGACAGATGAAGAAATAATACACCATGATGACCACAATTCTGAATCTGAGCAAGAACAGAATGACCACGACAGAGCCAGTAACTTCGAGGATACTACTTCTGCTTTCAACTGCTTTCGAATATTTTTAAGGTGAAGATAAAAAAACTGCATGGCGTAAGACTCCGCTGTCGTCGCAATCAAAAATTAAAAAGAAAAATATTATCAAAATACTTCCAGGACCAAAGGCAGTGGCTTCAAAAGTGACCTCAGAGCTTTTAGCTTTTGAAAAAATTATAGATTCTGATATATTAGAGAACATCGTACAATTTACTAATTTGTACATTAATAGTAAAAAAGAATTTGTTCAATATAAAAGAGAACGAGATATGAAATATACTTCAAAAAGTGAAATAATGGCGGTACTGGGAGTGCTTTACCTCCTAGGCACTAAAAAGGCTAACCATACTAACGCACTTGAACGTTGGACATCTGATAGAACAGGTATAGAAATTCTTAGAGCTGTAATGAGTTATAAAAGATTTTTATTTTTGTTACGTTCAATGCGCTTTGATGACAAAATCACAAGACATGAACGGAAAATATATGACAAACTTGCACCAATTAGAAAAATATTGGACGCATTTGTTAGTAACTGTAAAAATTCCTATAATCTTGGTGAATTTGTTACAATAGACGAAAAACTAGAGGGATTCAGAGGACGTTGTAGTTTTATCCAGTATTTACCAAATAAACCAGCAAAATACGGTATCAAGCTGTTCATTTTGGGCGATGCACAAACTTACTTTGTTGGAAATTTAGAGGTTTATTGTGGACGGCAACCTGAGGGGCCTTATGCTGTATCAAACTCTCCCAGTGATATTGTAGATAGGCTTATTGATTATATAAAAGGTTCAAATCGCAATTTCACAACCGATAATTGGTATACCAGTTATCTTTTAGCTATTTCCCTTTTGGAAAATAAAATAACTACAATTGGCACTTTGAGAAAAAACAAAAGGGAAATACCTATTGAATTTTTACCCCAAAAACAAAAAGAAGTGGGAACGTCATTCTTTGGATTCCAGAAAAATGTCACTTTGGTTTCATTTGTTCCAAAAAAAGTAAGTCAGTCATACTTTTATCCACGATGCATGAGACTGCCACCGTAGACGTCGAAACTAAAAAACCAGAAATTATTCTATATTATAATGCCACAAAAGGTGGTGTGGATACTATTGACCAAATGTGTGCATCATATTCTATAAAAAGAATAACCAGAAGATGGCCACTAATTATATTTTTTTCTCTAATGGATATGACGGGTATCAACGCGCAGGTGTTGTTTTGTGCCAAAGTACATCTTTCAGAAAGAGCGACAATGCGATATCTTCCTCAGGATATTCAAGGTTTTCTAATGAAATATAAATCATGTGAAAAACCTAATAGAACAGACGTGCAAAGCTCTAGAAAACGTGGACGTTGTGCAATATGTCCAGGCTCAAAAAATTCCAGCACAACAGTTAGATGTGGGCTATGTAGAATATTTGTATGTAAAATGCATTCAGAAACCACAATTACCTGCGTAAAATGTAAGAACAATGAACGACAGCAATCAGAAGAAATCGAGTGAAGTAACCCGTAGGTACATGTTTTATGTTTATTATTTTATGTAACAATAAACTATTTTTGTAAATCGTGGTTGTCATTTTGTTAAAACGCACTAAATTTGGTAAAATCAACTAAAATGTGTTTTGTTTACAAAATACACAGCGCGCCCGGTTATGAAATGGTAGTCGGTGCGCCTGCTGTAGGGTTAAAATTAGAAATTGTTACTAGAAACACCTGTTCAATTGTGGTTTATTCTTATTAAAATCGTTTCTACTAAAAAGCAAATTCTCCGCTATTGATACTTAGTGAAACTTATAAAGGCAACTAAATTATATATATATATATATATATATATATATATATATATATATATATATATATACATATATGTATATTTTTGTATATAAATATACATATATAGAATAGAATTTATTTAGACAATATACAAAAATAGATTTGTTTTTGACAAGTAAAAGGAATAGTGACAATTATTACTTACATATATTGTAAAATTAAACTAAAATTTTTGCAAATTTAAATATTTCAAACAAACATTTATTACCTAATAATTTAAGAAACGATAAACACACTAAATAAAAATGATAGATGGTGCACTATAAACATTATGTACTATTCATCTCGGGTTGTTTGATTTGATGAGCATTATGCTAGGATTCGACCAGTTGTTTGATTGGTACTCAGTCGGAGGCATTCTCGAGGCCAATAAAGCAAATTCACCTTATAGTGTGTCTATTAGCATCCATAGTGTTATATGATATCTCATAATATGTCGCTATTCGTTCATTGAAGATGCTGTGTAGTGCTCATCTGGTAGTCGCCTAGTTTGTTTGTTCGTCCTTATTATATTCGTTGTATTCTCCCCTTTCATTTGCCATGTAGCGTGTTAGAATGTTAGTAGTTGTTTATTTTATGAGCAGAAAGAGGCCTTCATTAAGTCAATAAATCAAAATTTTTCTTCCCTTTCAGGGAATCTGTTTTTATCCATAGTGCTCTATGATATCTTGTATGTTGCTATACGATTATCAATAACAAAAATGCTGTGTAGTGCCCTTTTGGTAATAGTCTGTTTTGTTTTTTTTTCTCTTAATATATTGGTTATATTCGCCCATTTCATTTCCTATGTCGCATAATAAGATTGGATTAGTTGTGTATTTTGGACTCAGCCAGAGGCCTTTCAACATCTCTTTGATTTAAACATCAAAGAGATGCTTACAATAGGTGGTATATCTATTCTAAATGAATTTTAAACACTGATAATCATTGTTGGAATGCAAAAATATTGTTAGGTAGGCACCTATATATATTTTGAAATGAATAATGCATCTGCTATCAGTCGTTTGATATCGATGTTAGTGTCGACAACTAAGCCCCTAAAATTATAATAAATTACAGTGAAAGTAGATAGTGGGAATAAAATGTCCCGAAAACCATTATCAGCTGCAGAACTGCAAGATATTAGTAGTAATAATTTATGAGATACCGATGATGAAAAATCTTCTGAAGTAGGTGGCATTGAAAGTGACTCTGATATTGAAGATCATCTTTCAGAAGTAAATGAAGAGAATGATCGGGCAAGTAGCATTGAGTGATAATAAAGAAGAAGAATGTGTAGCTACAAGTCCCCAGATTTCAGAGTGTGTAATTTTTGAAACCAAGGATGGAATTAACTGGAAGGGTTAACCACAACCCGACAGGACGTATGCGGTCCTGCGACATAATAAAAAGCAAAGTACGCAAAGTAATATTAACCTCTGGTCAAAGTGTAGATGATCCTGTTGATTCCTTTTGTTTGTTTGTGGGCGAAAAAATTGTAAACGAAATAGTGAATTGTACAAATAAAGACGCTCAAAAGTTCCTGAGGATAGTGAACTGGAAAAATTGCGACTCTGCAAAACCATATACCTTTATTGAACTACCACTAACTGCAGAGCACCTGAGTACCAACATCCATAATGTAGATATACTATTGAGTAAGTTTAATGGACCTACTATATTTAAAACTACCATGGGATTAAAACGATTCAAAAATTTGCTAAGATTTGTTCGACACGAGGTCAGAAATACTATTTACCAAGAAAAAATATAACGGTAGATGAGCAACTTGTTCCGTATGTTCCGTATCGAGGTAGGTGTCCAAGCAGTATATGCCTTCAAAGCCAGATAAGTATGGCATGAAAATATGGTGGCCCTGTGACTCAAAAATATATTACCCTAAAAAAACGGAAATACAGTAGCCAAAGGTCTTGCATCTCAAGTTGTAAAGCAACTCGTTGAGAATTATTATAACTCCAAGAGGAATGTGACTTGCGATAACTATTTTACGGATCTTGCTCTCGCACATGAATTACTGGCAAATGGACTAACTCTTGTGGGCACAGTGAAAAAAAAAAAAATAAGAGATTTATTCTAATTTATACCAAACAAGAACCGTTTAAACATCACGCCAACTTTTTAACAAAAATGTAATAGCAGCCCGACCGCTACTGAATATCCCTCATCCCTCAATTTTACGACTATCCAGTGACGAAAACCGAGGTTTATTAAATGATTTGCAAAAGGAATCTGCTCCAAAAATACAATAAACGGAACAGAAAATCTCAGTTTAATATGCCAAATGTGATCTACTATTATAATGGTAATGTACAATACTTTGTATTGATTTATTATTTTACCGTGGCGCATGTTCTACGAGTATTTCCAAAATTTGTATACTTAATTGCTTATTTAATTTATGCACGGCTGATAAACATTTCCATATAATAATTAATAATTACATTATATTTTGGACGTACGCCATACTTTTATTAGCGAATAGCTTTTTATATTTTCGAATATTTTTTAATAGTAACATTTAATAAATATGTACTATTATAGGTACAAGAATCGAATAATATGGTAATAGACAAATAATATCGTATATATTCACATACCTTAAATGACAAACTTTACTCTTCACTTTATTCTACGTCGTTTTGCGTACACGTTTTGCGTACATGAGTCAGGTGCCACTGTCGCCAAAAGACGTTTTGCCGTACTTCAGTCAGGTGCCCATGTCGCCTTTTGGCATTCACAAATTGTGGAAATAAATAGCTTTTTTGCCAGTCAGCTCTACGCATAATTACCTTTTATTTTACAGGCATCTAGGTAGAGGTTCAATTCATACATTTTTTAGTCTGATTTTTTATCTGAAGTTTTTCCTTCTGAAGTCCTTCATTTCCTATTCTAATATGTTTCCAAAAAATACACCTTAGCAGAACGTATACTCCATTCGCTTAGCTCGGGCATATTTTGACAGATTCATTGTCGGAAACCTACAACACAACAATTCCTTGTCCTCCGGAGGCGTGTCAGCCGGGAGCTGACAGCCGTGCCGGACGCATCAAGGAATTTGGATATCGGTCAAAATACTTGGGAATTCCAAGTTTGGCCAAATCCAAATTTCTAATTGATTCGATGCAGGGAAATTCCACTTTCGCTACGTAAAACAAAGGATTTGTTTTACATAAAAGCAGGTAGATTTTCTCTCATCGATCAGTCGAGCTTGCCTCTTCTACTGTAGACCTAGTCGGTGCTATTATTGTTCCAACTAAGTTATTGTTTTATTTCTGATTTCCTATATACCATTTTTATTTTAGCATAATTGTATATTCAGACCTTTTCAGGTTAGAATATTACATTAATCTATATTTGTTAATGTACTGATTGTTTGATATTTTATTTGATTATTTTGATTGTTTATTTTTTTTGTATTTTGTGTCTAAGTTGTTCTTCCGTAAGTTAAGAACCCTTAGAAATATTTATGTTGCTTTTTCTATGTTATATTTTGATTTGTACTTTGTTTAAGTAGTTCTTTCCGGTAAGTCAAAGAACTCTTAGAAATATTTCTCTGAATATTTGACTTGTTATTTTAATTGTTTGTCTAAGCCGTTCTTTTCCGGTAAGTCAAAAGAACACTTAGAAATATTTGCATAATCATTGTTGCATTATTATTTCCGATATTTTATCTAAGATATTTTCTTTCTTAAGTTAAGAAAATACTTAATACATTTGTCGCTTTCATTTTCTATTTTATGCTAAGTCGTTTCTTCCGTAAGTAAAGAAACACTTAGAAATATTTCCATATTTTACTCTCACATTTACATATTTCATTTATCTATATTTCTGTCCTAAGTTGTTTCTTCCGTAGGTCAATTTTTTCATTTTTTCTTTGCATTCTACATTTTTTCTTTGCATTATATTTTTATACCATTTAATTTACTTGTTTACTAAGTTATTCCTTCCGTAAGTCGTGGAATGCTTAGATCATTTTTACCTATCTGTTTTCCATTTTTGCTCTGTTACTTTGTAACTGTTCCTTGGAACCGTTACCTATAACAGATATTTGTCACTGGAACTGTTATTTATAACAGCGGTTGTATTTAACCTTTCTACCAGCGACAAACCAAAGATGGTGAATACCCGATCCAATTCCGGGGATAGGAAGAAGCCCGAAGAGCCGGCGATGGGTCCTACAGGCCCAAATACCCCCTCTCGGCACCATCCTATTTCTCAGTATTAATAGCTCAAGTATCCTACTATTGCAGACTTCTCTTTTTAAAAAAAGAACAATTATTCTAAATAGTGGAAGTGTATACTAAACCCATAAAATTTTGGGTAGTATATATTTAAAAAATATATTTTAGTTGTTATAATTTAACATAACTATAGTTCGTCCCAAACCCTTCTTTCAGTGCGCCATAGTTGATTGAATTATCTCTAACGCATTAAGCTAGAAGTGATAGAAAAAGACGTTAGTCTGTGATTATTATACATAGAACTTAGAAAATTATGTATCGTTTACGGGTATTTGTATATTAAAGCGAATTCTACTTACTGGTGTATAATTGGTTGGAGTTTATAAAACGCTAAATAGATATCCAATCAATGATGCGCATAAATATAATTTGACGCAGAAGTTCTCGATCTTGACAATACTTTTACAATGTCAACTGATAAAATGATAATTGTCATTCCAGGTTAGTATTATTAGACATTTTACAGTGAAAATTTAATTTTGTATTTATAGTCATAAAAATATTTTAAATATGCCGAGATATATCGAGAAAGAACAAAGACTAATATTTAAATTATTAAATTTGTTTCAATTAGAAAAAGAGGCTGGGACAACTTTATTACCAGTTTTTGCCGTTCATTAACCAATAACTATGAACATGTTATTAGAACTCGTGTATACAGAATGTTTAGTGAAGATTTGTATCAAAATATAGTTTGCCATAACCTACTAAAATATCATTAGCGTCTTTAAATTTTTTCTTGTTCATTTTAGGCCAACATGTTACCTTTCATACCAAAAATACCAAATTCAAGTTGGACTAAACACTCTTTAGTAGAATTTTTAAAAGGGAGACATGTGTTTCAACAAGCATGATGAAACTTGAATTATTGGAGATGATAAATCCTAGCTAATTAAGCACTTTCGTTGGAATGTATAGAATAGGAAATTTGACAAACTGCCGTTCCAATATAATGCGCAAGAAAAATTTATATACAGGACGAAACCTTTAATATGTAAATTAAAAATTTTACCTTTAATATTAAAAAACAATTTTGAATAGTTGAAGTTTTTATTTTATATTTAAAAAAAACCAATCTTTTCACATTTAACCGATTACGATCTGTGATTACGATCTTGCAACTGTCAGATTTAACTAAAACGTCATGCAATAGTTCAAGACATTCTTAAAATCCCATATGACGTCAAAATTAGTGACGCACTGAAAGAAGGGTTTGGGACAGACTGTATTTAATATATGGTCTCTCTCTCTTGTCGTTTCCTCATTGCCGAGGATCGTGATTTCCTACAATGCGGGCTGTCAATTCTCTCCATCTTTTGCGATTTTGGGCTGCTCTTATGGACTCGGAAAACGTCTCTCCAGTGGCTTTCTGTACTTGATCTGACCATGGATAGGTGAGCGTCCTCTGCCTCTACGTCCTTCTAAGTTTCCGCATACAATTAGTCTTTCTAAGTTGTCGTTGTCTCTTCTCGCAATGTGGCCAAAAAACTTTAAAACATTTGCAAGACACTGAGAGGAGAGTCTGGTCTGAATGTTTAGCTCTTCGAGAATCGACTGATTGGATCTGTGCTCCGTCCACGACGGAGATAATATATGGTACAGATAAATAAATATTGATTGTCAGTATGTAATTCTCAAAGTTCTATTTTATTTACTATTTAGTTTATTTACTATTAATATTGGCTATAAGTACGTGTGCTTGGTTGTATAGTAATTTCCAGCCACTTTTAGTCTGTCAAAAAGTAACTAACTTCGCAAAAAAATAATTACTAAATTCACTAGACAGTTCGGACTGGGAATAGCGAACCGAGTATAACAGTGTTTTATTATGTCAAATAGTACAAATTCATAGTTTTATATTTTCTTGCTGTATAGACAGTATTTATACCGGATGGTAAATCGCCAAACGGGCCATAGGAAACCCAATGAGAAATGCTAAATGGTTGAATTCCTGCTTCCCTAATTATTTTACATTAAAAGTCATAAAAAACTATTTGTAGAGGACTGAAATTTGTAATAAAAACGAATGTTAAAGTTGTTCTACGAATTAAGCGTCCTCCAAAATTTTGCAAAAATATACTACATTATTTTCTCCCACTTAAGGCCACCCCTTAAAGTCAGGCCACACGCGGTGCAAGAATATGTATGACATGTTGCGTTTGGTCATATTGATATTTGAATTGTCAATATTTTTATTTTATGATAAAATTATAAACAGCAAATTTTCACAAATACTACTACTACTAATGAATAATAAATAGTACTTTGTAAACAATAAATTAAATTGTTTAAACAATAAATTAAATTGTTTACAAAGCAATAAAGTTGATGACATGTACTCATTTGTTGACGACCAATTCAATTCAAGGTTATACAACAATTCACAGAATTTCAATATACATAGTTTTATTGTGACCTTTCCTAAAAATAATTTATAATAATTTCTAAATATATAAAGCTAACCAATGTTCAAACAATAAGCCATTTGTACTAAGTAGTAGATATCTCACTCGATTGTAAAATTCTCATCTAACATTAGTCAGAACGCATGACGTTATTTTTGCACACTCTTCAATAATTCGCATTTTTAATAAATAGATCCCAGATTAAATAATCGTTTGGAGCTAGATCTCGCGATCTCGGGGGTCACTTAATATTACAGGTAGGTCCGCTCAAACAGTTATTAAAGCTGTTTTTAGGTAATTCCTTAACCTTCCAGTTATTGTGCGCAGGGCATCCATTCATTTGAAACCAAATTTCTTCTCTATCTGGAGCTATTTCTGCAATTATTCCACTTTAATGCACGTTTCCATCATCCACTTTTCCTTAGCCTGTTTTATTTTGTTTCTTATTATTTTATGTTTTTCTCTGTACTTATTTGGGTTTTTTTTTCTATATTTTCTTCTTTGTTCCATGATTTCCAGTATTTCTTGAGTCATCCAAGGTTTTCGGCTTTCTGTTTTCTTTTGTAGTTCTGTTTCTGTTTTCAAAATCTTTGATTTTGCTCCACATAATGTTCACATTCTCAGTGTTTTTCATTTCTGATGTTAATTTCTTCATTTCTTGATTGATATGAGTTGAAGCCTTAGCACAAATTTCATTTACCTTGAGTAACTGAGTATTTACCTTAGAACTTTTGGATTTTATTATCTATTTTAGCCTCAGCTTCATTTTTAAGACAAGTAGGTTATGATATATATCTGGACAAAACAAAAACATACATCGATTGTTACAACGGGAACAACAATAACCGAAAAGAGGCTCAAATTACATCTATTGCATGAAGAATCAATAAAAGATTTATACAAAAGAAGACTAGACCAAAAACTAGAAGAATTCAGATATGACACGTTAGATGAAATGCATGAACACATAAAAACCTGCCTGATTTCAGCGGCCTTAGAAGCTCTTGGAGAAGACGACCAAAGGAACACCCATCAGAATATCAAATTAAGGGAAGACACATTGAAATGCATAAAACAAAAGAAAAAACTACACATAAAATACCTAAACACCAAAAAACAGGAAGACTTACACCTATATAGAGCGAAAAACAGAGAGGTAAAGAAAAGAGTAACAAATGAAAAGAACGAACGATGGGACCAAGCATGCACAGAGATAGAACGACATATCGGAGGAACGAGAAATTCAGAATCATGGCGAATATTAAAAGCACTTCAACGAAATAAGACAGAGAAAACCCAGATGGGCAAAATTAGTGAAAACGAGTGGCAAGAATACTACGTAGAACTACTTACAGAAAACCGTCCCCAATTTCAGGAAGAGAATATAGAACATGCAGGAAATGGGGCATACGACCAGATAGAAATAAGCCTGGCAGAAGTTAAGAGAGCAATCAAGACATTGAAGAACAAAAAAGCCAAAGAACCCGGAGGAATACCAAACGAACTAATTAAAAACGGAACGGAAAAGTTATTTCGCATGCTACATAGAATGTTCGAAAGAGGACTAAATGGAGAAGAAATACCTGCGGAATGGACACAAGCATACATCACATCCATACATAAGAAAGGAAACAGGAAAAAATGTGAAAACTATAGAGGAATTAGTATAATATCGTCGGTAGGTAGACTTTACGAAAAAATTATTAAGGAAAAACTAGAAACTGAAATAATAGGAAAAATTGGAGAAGACCAAGCAGGGTTCACAGTAGGAAAATCATGCCTAGATCATACGTACACATTAGAACAACTGATAGATAAGAAAATGGCAAAAGGTAGACCGGTCCATCTAGCCTTTGTTGATCTAAAGAAAGCATATGACTCAATACCTAGAGTCAAATTATGGGAAGCAATGAATGATTTCGGAATCCGACAAACACTAATAAAAGCAGTTGAAGCACTATACAAAGAAAACAGAGTAGCTATTAAATGTGGAAATAAAGCCTACCATCCATTTAAGACGACAAAAGACTTCTACAAGGCTGTGCTACGTCCCCTACTCTGTTTAAAATATTCTTGGAAAAGACACTCAAACCATGGAGGAGAAAGTGCAAAGGAATGGGCATACCAGTAAGAGACGAATACCTATACACCTTAAGTTTTGCCGACGATCAAGTAGTCATCGCACAAGATGAAGAAGATCTCAGCTTTATGCTCAGAAAACTAGAAGAAGAATATAAAAACAACGGAATGGAAATAAACTTAGAGAAAACCGAATACCTAACAACAGAAAACAAGAATATGAGAAACCTAGAGATAGACGAGGGAAGACAAATAAATGGAACAGATAAATTCAAGTATTTAGGAACCATAATATCGAACCAGGGAACAACAAAAGAAGATATAAACAACAGACTGAGACAAACAAGAAACTGTATAAGACAACTAAACTCAGTGTTGTGGGATAAGAACATTACGATAAAAACAAAAAAGAGAATATATAATACCCTGACAAGAAGTATCCTGACATATGGGTCCGAAAACTGGACAATAAACAAGAGAAATAGAGGTAGAATAAGAGCAGTAGAAATGGAGTTCCTGAGGAGAAGCTGTAGACTTACAAAAAGAGACAGAATTAAAAACGCAGAGATTAAGCGGAGAATGGGAGTGCAATCAGACATAATCGACTATATAGAGGAGAAGAGACTATCCTGGTACGGCCACGTCAGAAGAGCGGACAGAGCACCCTGGATAAACAAAATTACAGAATAGAGCCCGATTGGAAGAAGAAAGAGAGGAAGACCCCGAAGGTCATTTAGAGATGAAATCGACGATGCTATGGAGACAAGAACCCTGCGAGATGGAGACTGGAATGACAGGGAAAATTGGAGAAAACGGTTAAGTGAAGGAAGATAGTGAAAACTGTAAAAAACCTTAGTAGTAGTAGTAGTAGGATATGATCTATCGGCATATCCTGAGTTTTTTGGTAATTAAAACTTAAAGTTTCACAGAAGTTGGCCGTTTTGGTCTACCAGACCACATATTTATTAATCTGAGATAAATTTATAGCAATCACGGTATGATAAAAATGCCACACAACAAAATACATTGGAACAGTATGCAATATGATTGCTGTACCGTGGAACTTAAACTAATTTTTTAGTGCGGCACACCGTGATTGTTGCGTGGCGATTAACATGTTAAGTATATTTTATGTTAGTCCTGATACAATCATACTATCCTAGTTAATTTACAATTTGAGAAATTTTTGTCAGGCTCACACATATAAACAAAATACTCTAATGTATTTATTTTAAATCAAGCTGAATAAAAGTCTTTGTGCCATACAATATTGAGCATACGCAACTTCTCTGCATATATCTGTGTTGTGTATAGTTAAGTGTACACAAACAGACTGAACCAACAGTTTAGCGTCGCATACAAACGATTTAGTGCAGAGGAGCTGTACTATAACATAGATAAACTTATAGACAGGCAATTTTTGGTTGTTTAGAGCGTTTGTCAGATAATTATATGCAGTGGGAGTGTAAATGATGACGATAAATAATCGAAGTGACATCTTCATCGTGTCGTTGTGGTTTCGCATAATATTTACTTAGAAGTTTACGTAGTAAGCAAAGCATAATACACTACTTACCATATCGATTGGCCATTTTAAGCTGTGACCTGAAAACAAAAGAAAAATATATAAATATATATACTACTTATTTTACATTTGTCTATAAACAACAATTTAACCTTCCAGTACACGCGCTCTCCTTCCTTAAGTGACTACACACGTGAATTACATTAGTAATTCATACGTACTGGAGCTGTGGAAAAGCAATATTATTTAAAAATAGTGTTTTTGTTTTAATAAGGTTTTAATAATATCACTGACATCTGTAATTGTCTTTATTTTATAAGTAAAATGTATTTAAATTAAAAAAAAAATTAAAAAAACAATGAAAATTAAAAAAAATACTTAAATCAAAGTTACCTATAACCAAACGTTACAAACCAAACTAGGTTCTATAATAACCTATATATAACATCTTAATCTTATTTAGGCTGCATGTTCTGTTTTATCTCAGCACAATGTAAATATATTTGCTTTAAATGTCGTGGGCAAGTCCACTAATCACAGCTGCTACACTATTTTCTTGTGCTTTTATTCCTTGCTCGTCCACAAATATGACAACTCTCAAGGACCGAAGATCGAGTCGGAACTTCTTTAGGAGTTTCCTTATTTATTTTTAAAAATAATTTAATTTTTTCTTTTATTTCTGTTGATGTGTGAGTGTTGTCTAGTCGTCTTAACATCAGTGGTTATATTTACTCAAAGGAAATGTCCTGAATAAAAGTGCTTCTTGGGAGTGATATATTAACATTATTAGCCTTATGCAGGGAAAATGCATTAATTCGTAATATATTTATTAAATCAAAAAACACGGTGAGTGGTCAACGCCGAGAGTTTCGGGAAATACCATATTGTGCACACAACTGGTCAACCAGATCCACACCGAATTTTATTTTGTTGTAATCCGTTATTATTTCGGATGTGTTTTTGTTTTCTGTTTTAGGATTACTGTTGCCATCAAGGTGCATGGTTGAAACAGCTAATATGACCTTATTTTTTTTTGGAACATACGTTACCAAAGTACATTTTTCTTGGAGGAATCCGAATAGTGAAGAATGTATGTCTCTGTTTTTAGACATTATAAATTCTTGTGGTAGCTCCTTCTTATTTTTACGAATTGTACTAACAATAGTTAATCGCTTTTGATCGAATCCATAGCCAAAGGTGTACTGGTAAACCAGTTATCCTTCTTTGGGCTTAACCATTCTTTTAACAACCTCTGCGCTACTCCAGTCAGTTCCAAAAGGACTAGTTGTTTGTGTTCCACAGTAAATCTCGATATTATAATATTACAGTTATATGAATATTTGCTATCTACTAACGTTAATATTTTTATACCATATTTGGATGGTTTACTGGGTATGTATTGACGGAATTGACATTTTTCTCTAAAAGCAAGTAATTGCTCAATTACTGTTAAATTGTTAAGCAAGTTTATCCAGCTCTCTCCTTTGTTGTCTAGAATTAAAGTTGTCAAATCTCAAACATCTCAGTAGAAATCTTCTGGATTTTTGAACACCTGCTATAAAGAGTATTCCACAGTCCCCAAATCTCTTTGACGTCGGTCATTTTAGCATCTCTGTAGCGTTGGAAATTTGCCCTTACCTTCTCAATATAGATGTTGGTACAACGCGTAATTTCTTTGACGATATTATCAAAAGTTGTGAAAAAATGTTTATGTTTGTTTTATCGACTTCGAGAAGGCGTTCGACAGAGTACAACACGATACACTTTTCGATTGCCTACGGGCAGCAGGACTTGACCACTATATTATAAGACTGCTGAAATACTTATATTACAATCAAGTAGCCTCTATCCAAATTCAAGACAGTCCGACTGAAAGAATATCCATCAAACGTGGAGTACGTGAGGGATGTGTTTTGTCATCCACTCTTTTTAATCTGTACTCTGAAGAAGTCTTTAGGGAGGCTTTGGATGACAGACAAGAGGGAGTAAGACTAGGTGGAGAAGTAATCAACAATATTAGATACGCTGACGATACAGCTATTCTTGCAGAAAATTTACAAGATCTCCAAACATTACTAAATCTAGTCAGTGAAGCAAGTTATCGGAGAGGTCTTAAAATCAACATTTCAAAGACACAGTGGATGGCAGTTGGAAAGATCAATATAGATCAAGGTCTGATTTCTCTTAATGGAGAGGAGATCGAAAGGGTAAATCGTTTCAAATACCTTGGCAGCTGGTTAAATGTAAATTGTGACTCTGATGAAGAGATAATAACCAGGATCGAAATATCACGTAAGGCTTTTATGACGTGGAAACCAGTTTTATGCAACAGAAACCTGTCGATGAATATTCGTAAGAAGGTCCTGAAATATTATGTGTGGTCCATCCTATTGTATGGTTGTGAGACATGGACATTAAAAACCACAATGCTAAACAAGTTAGAAGCATTCGAATTGTGGTGCTATAGACGAATCCTAAAGATATCGTGGGTTTCCCACACTTCCAATGAAGATGTTCTTCAAATGATCAATTTAGAACGTCTGCTCATAAATACCATAAAGAGGAGAAAAACAGAATACTTCGGCCATATAATTAGAAGACCTAAATACCATCTACTTCGCCTTATAATACAAGGAAAAGTAGAAGGAAGGAGATGGATTAGTCGAAAGAAACTTTCATGGCTGCGTAATATTAGACAATGGTTTGGTTCTACAGTAGAAGAATTATTTTGCGCAGCAGCCGACAGAGAAAGGTTTCAGGAAATTGTAAACATGATGACGGCCAACGTCTGAATATGGACACGGCACCCAAAGAAGAAGCTTCTCTTATTGGTCCTGGTAACTTAAAAACAATATTTGTTGCACCAGTTTTTGAAGTAGGCGCAGGACACATCTTACTCCACTTTGTTTTTTTGTCTTTGCCTAGATAGTATTTTGAAATTATTTTTTCTTCATTTTCTTCCCCTTGAACTTCCTCATTACATTCTTGTTCCGATTCTTGTCCAGACATGGTACATTCTTGTTCTAAATCATCACTAGAAACATATTGCTCAACATTATAGTAATTTGAGCAGCTGTTGTCGTCACTACCATCTATATTCGGCTTCTGTTCGTTCTCTATTTCATTATTCCATTCCATCAGCATTTTTTTAAACTTTGAGTCGCAGAATTTAGAGTCGCCTTTTTTTAGAGTCGGGACATTGATGATAACTAAAACAAAAATAAAAAAATCGGTTGCCTGTAAAGTCGGTTTTACGGGCGAAGATTTTACGTGACAACGTCTTTTTCTCGGTAGAATATTTATTGATATGAATATTATTAAATTGCACAATAGGAACAAGGAATTGAATGAAAATAAGAATTGCACAAATTTTAACTATAGAAATATATTTTGTTTACTAAAACATTGTACATGTAAACTTAAACTTAACTAATTTCTATTTGAGTGATTTTGTTGAGGATAGGACGATGATAGGAGAAATAGCATCGCACCAGCGGACCGATCATGTTTGTGTGGGAGAGAGACGCAAGGCATTCGCCGGTCCGGCGGGCCTCTCTCTCGTTCGGTGACTCATCGTAACAGACGTGAGCGGGCGTTACACTTTTTCATGAGTGACTCCGAGCCACAACCTAATTTAAGACGTTGTCACGTCAAAAGAAATTTGTTACCCTTTTTCACGCAGAAAACTTACCTTAACCGTCGAATACAAAATATAATTTTTAGTTTAGGGTTACGTTAATCCACGCGTGGATTACAATGGTAACAGAACACAATCTATTTCTTACACCTACACACATCAAGCGACAGTCGTACTAAAACAGTTTCTTATACTATGTCATGAAGGTATAAGGAGATTTTATATACAGTATAGTCCGAATAGCAATATTATGTAATACAATAGATTACGTATGTATTCTGCGCTTGTACTGGCAGTTTAAAAGACGAAAAAATATTTTTTTGTTAATAACAGCTTCCGATCTTCAGATTAAACGTTAAATGTACGATACGTCAAAAAACTTTTATTGCTTTAAAGTTGAAGAAAATACCTAAGTAATTTAGAATATCATGTAAAAATATTCATGATGAACATAAAAAACTGCAAAAAAGTTACTTACATAATTTTGTTTAAAAAAATACAGCAATATAACTAATAACGTTTTAAACTAATTAATGCTTCAGGCGCTATTGTAATAACTTATTTTATTACCATTCTAATCAACATAAATGTTAGAAACAAAATCTGTAACATTTTGGAGTCTCGCGAATCCCTGATCCCAGTCTTTGTAGTACTTGTTAATAGTTTGCTGTCGGGTACAACATTATTCTATAAAAAATGAAGTTCAGCTTTGATATGAAAAATATAAATTAACCTTTTTTTTCAGTAAAGGTACAATAAACATCAGGTTAAGTTTAATACGAGTTTGTACTTAATCACCCTTTTAATGGGTACACGTAAACTCATCACCAATTAGCATAAATATCCTCGTACATGGTACAAACTCATTACCGCTATAAAACTAGGGATTTTAAAATAGACCCCGAGAGATTGGTAAACTCATCACTGGCCTACCTGCACACCGTGGCAGGTACAGACTATAAATTCCTTTCAAATCGCTAAGATTTGGTTAATTGACAGAATAAACTTAAAATACATGTATTAAATGTAAATGTAATAAATCATTGGTTTTCATTTAGGAATTTCACAAAATTCTATTGATAGCTACCTAAAACTATGCGAAAAGAAAAAATTCTCTTCATTGGAAAAATGATAGTTACCAATAATTTCAAATTTCAATTGCGAAAAACTCTAAAATCGGATTGCCTTTTGTGGACTTGTGCGACCAAAGGGTGTAGGGCTAAATGTCATACAACTGACGAGTAGATATTATACCGTTTTTTTAATTGTTTCGCACTGGTGGCGGATCATTCTGATCAAACAGAAAAAAATTAACTTACTAAGTTCTTTCAGTCAACTGTACGACATGTTTCTTGTAGACAAGGCATACTATTACTTTGTTGCTTTAATTATATTATCCTTTCTGATGTTACTTTTTACATTTTATGTTACTTTTTAAATTTCTGATTATGTGTTTCACATACCAAACCAAAAAATTTTAGATTTTATGTAAATCATTCTAAAACATTACATATCTTAAAAAGTATGCCAGATGTTACACTGACTTTTCACCTATGGATGTGACGTAAAAAATTTTTGTTTTTTTTTATTACGACAGTTTTACATGAGACACCATTTAATAAATTAAGTTGAATTGTTGGTTAAATTTTGTGGATTTTAATTGCAATAAGAATAAGAAAATTAATATTTACAAACATGTTAGATACAAACCAAAGTATGTACATAAAATATGTATATTACTTATGCATTATCCGTTTGGGAAAAGTACGGTAATAATAATATAAGTGCGAATCGGTGTAATATTGAAAATGGTGTTCTATTAAAAACATTCTAAATCATGCCACATGCAACATCTTGTGTAGCCGAAAATAATTTTTGGTGATAGACCACTTAATTCTAGAGAATTTCGCTATTTTTCTTACTTGAAACAATTTTCATATTTCGTGGACGGAGGTAGAATGAAACACCCTGCATATTTAGAAGTTTAAATCTAGGCACAAATGTACGTCAACATTGTTCTTTAAAGTTTATTGAAATACTCTACATTTCTCTTGCAAAATGTTTTTGATAAAAATTTAAAGTGCCAGGATTTCATTTAGTATACATAACTAGTTTCTATGTAGAATTGCAATTATTGTACTCTTATAATAAGTTTTGCAATACCAGCTGAAGATCCAAGTATTTTTTTGACTTAACTATAAATGGATCGTTTTTTATAAATCAATAAAGTAATTTTTACATGGAACCTAAAAATATGCAATAAACTTTACAAACTTAAGAAAAATTTTAAAACTAAAGAAGACTTTATTTTATGGAATAAAGTCCAGTTGTTCCAAAATGGCTAGTATTTGTTTAAATTTTTATATTATTTTAGTTGAGGAAACTAATCTGCAATGCGACTACAATGGAACACAATAACGCAGCGTTTCTCAACCTTTTACCAGTTGTCACCCAATTTTATATAATTATTTTCACCAGTACCAAAATTTTTTAAGGCACTTTTAACACCTTTAAGTGCCATAAAAACAATCAAACCTTATCATTATTAAAATATATTTATTTGTCAAATTTTGGTGTCATCTGCGAACATGGCTACTGTGGTCGTATTTGTTGTTGGAATATCAGCAGTGTATATGAGGTACAGGAGGGGACCCAGGACACTTCCTTGAGGGACACCGGATTTAATGGGATAGTAATGAGAGGTTTCTGTAAGGAATCTGACTTGAAAGTGACGTTCTGTGAGGTATGATTTTAAGAGTAGATAGTGAGGAGTGGGAAAGGATGACTTAAGTTTATACAGGAGACCATCATGCCAAACACGGTCGAAGGCTTGTTCTATATCCAGGAAGGCAGCAGTGCAAATTTTTTTCTCTTCGAGGCATACATTAATGTTTTTAACAATCCTATGACACTGTTGTAGAGTTGAATGGGCTTCGCGGAAACCAAACTGGTGTGTGGGGATCACTGAATTAATTCCGATGTCTTCTGAGAATCTTTGGAGCAGAAGTCTTTCTCTAAGATTTTTGACATTATTGGAAGTAAGCTGATTGGTCTATATGAAGTAGTAATATTTGGTGGTTTATTTGGTTTACTAATCATAATTATTTGTGCGAACTTCCAATTAATCGGGTAGTAGGCTAATCTTATGATACTATTATATATCATTGTTAGTAGGACAATTGCTTTTCTCGGTAATTTTTTTAATATTAGCCCAGTGATCATGTCAAAGCCTGGTGCTTTGTAGTTATTGCATCTAGAAATTTGTTCTTTGACATTATTAGGAGTAAAGTATTTGATTGGTAGCATCATTGGGCATGGAGCGTCTAAGAAGTTTTTAACTTGTTCTTCGTTATTATTGTTATTAAGTTCAGGTGCACCAAAAACGTGTGAGAGATGTTCAGCAAATATTGATGCCTTTTCTTGTTCAGTTTTTCCCCAGCTTCCATCGGCTTTCCTTAGAGGTGGTATGTGCTGTATAGGTCTCTTGAATGATTTCGTTGCTTTCCAGATGCTGTGGTCTTCTTTTGACAGGCTGTTGATGAATAGTTCAAATGTATCATTCCTCGCGTCTTGTAGAGCAGTTTTAAGTTGCCGTGTTAATCTATTGTATTCATTTTTATCTATAGGATTGCGACTTCCTTGCCATATGCGCCTGGCTCTTCTTTTTTGTGCAACAAGACGTTTTATATATACGGGTATGTTGGTGTCACTTGGTTCTTTGTCATTCTGAGGGGGTGTAGCTATTTCAGCGGCTGCATGTATAGTTTGGGTGAGAAGAAGCACAGCATTATCGATATCGTCTGGTTGCTTTAATCTTATATTTAAATTTAAATTTTCATTTATGTAAGACTCGAATATATTCCAGTTGGTTTTTGATGTTGTCAACTTAGGGATATTCGGACGTTTTATAATTTGCGTAGATAGTGTCACAATTATGGGAGTATGGTCGGTGGACAGATCCCAGGATGCTTGTATGTCAAAATAATTTAAGGCCATGTTATGGAGGATAAAGAAGTCGAGTAGATCTGGGATTTTGTTTGGATCTGATGGCCAGTAGGTGGGTTGCCCTGTAGATAAGTAAGAGCTGTTTGTGTTAGCTATGGCTTGTCTGAGATTTTTTCCCTTTGTCGTACATAGTCTTGATCCCCAGTCTGTATGCTTGGCATTCCAGTCACCTCCAATTACGAATTTGTTTGATAGATGTTTGAAGAAGTCTTCATATTCTGCTGTGGTGATATTATGCCTTGGAGGGCTGTACATTGCCGCAATGTCAAAAGACCATGGTTGAGAACTGATACAGATTACTGCAGCTTGTATTTTTTCCGTCTGATACATTATTTCCTCATAGTGTGGTATAGTGTTACGTACAATAATAGCAGCGCCACCGTGTGCTGTTCCATCAGGATGGTTGGTGTTGTAAATAGAATAATGAGGGATCTTGAACATCGTTCTGTCAGTGAAATGGGTTTCCGATATGAGTAGAACATCAATTTTGTTATGTTTAAGAAAGTTAGTAACTTCTGTGTTATGGTTGCCTAGGCCGTTGGCATTCCATTGTGCAATTCGTAGTGACTTAAGTTCCATTACTAATTTTATTTATTACTGTGGAAAGCATGTTTAAGATCACGCTATTTTGATTAATTAGTTGTGAAAACATAGCTTTGAATTCGTTAAGGAAACTCTTCATCATCTCTCCAATGTCACTGTTTGTATTACTTACATGTGTTCCACTTGTTATTTGAGCGTAAGTTGCATGATTCTGGTTGTATAAGTTCGTATTTTTATGGACATTATTTACATTTGTTTCACCCGTTGCTTGTGTGTAAGTCGCGTGATTTTGATTGTTTAAGTGCGGATTATTCTGTACTGTATTTCTGTTATATTGTAGTTGATTGTTCGCTGGAGTGTGCGATGATACTCCTCTTGCTCTGTTTCTACTGCTAATTAACTCTTTATATACCATGCATCCTTTGTAATTTGCGGTGTGTGCTCCATTGCAGAGAGCACATATGGCGGGTGTGTCTCTAGGTTTTTTACAATCAGCTGACATATGGTTGCCTCCACATTTGACACAGTGATAAGGTCTATTACAGTATGTCTTAGAGTGTCCATACAATTGGCATCTGGTACACTGGACAATGTTATTCTTTTTATACGGTGGCTCAATAACTATTTTCGCATTGTTTATAAATTGAATTTCATATATTTTTTTATTATTTCGATTAGGTTCTATATCGACGTAGAACATCATTAGAGGGTCCTTACTTACTCTGTGTTTTATATTTACAATATTGCGTACTAAATGCCCATGTTTTTCTATTTCGCTTTTTATTATATTAATGGGCACTGTATGATGTAGATTACGAATTACAACTCTGTATGCTCTATCCTCTTTCATTTGGTACGTATGATGCACAATTTTTTTGCTGTTTAAATGTCTTACCAGTTTTCGGTATGTTTCAGAGTCCCGGGAATTTATTTTTCTTGTGTTGTTTTTTAATGCTGTACAATAGAATGTCTCTGTTTGTGTTACTTCCGATAGGCTATTAACCATTTTATTGTATTCAGTAACACCATATATAAAAATTGGTGGGGGTTTAGAGGTTGCTGGAGTTTCGTTGGTATTTTCTGTACTGTTATTGTTGTCGTTTTCGTTTTCATTTTGTAGAATCTGAAATTTATTGCTAGTTACTACTGTGTCTTCGTTTTCTGTTGGTGTCGGAGGATTAATTTTGCGTTTTTTGTTACTATGTTATATAGTTTGCCATTCGTGGATGTCCGATGACTCAATGTCGCTGATTTCCCCTGAAGATTCTTCACTTTGTAATGTACGTGTCATCTCAATCGAATCGTAAGCTCCATTTTGAGGTGAAGATAATGTGGGATTTATTTTAGGATTGTATTGACAGTTTGAGGAAGATTGTGATAGTACTTGGTTAGGAACATAATATATTGTTGTTGGTGGGTTGTTTAAAATTTGTGCTGAATTTGGTTGGAAATTTTGTGGAAAAAGGACATTTGGGCATTCTGGTTGAATTTGCTGTTGCTGATATTGAGTATTTATTATTTGACCATTAACAGTAGCAGTATAAAAAGGAACACTCACCGATAAATCTGGTGGAGCACTCATTTTAATTGTTAAAACTGTATATTTTAATTTTTAAATAGTTTATAAATAGTATATCCACTTGAACGATAATGACGGTAAAAACGCGACCGGAGCCCGTTTTTAATCACCACTATAAACTTTCGCCTAATTCGTATCGATGTTTACAGGTCGAGAGTCAAATGAATACTCAAAATTAAAATCACATGAAAAACAAAAATCATTTTTAAAAAAAACTTTGACTGTAAATTAAAAAGCTTTACTTGCCTCTTATAAAACCTCCCATCAAATAGCTAGATGTAAAAAGCCTCACACTATTGGTGAAGAGCTTATTTTGCCAGCTGCAATTTAAATTGTAGAAACTATGTTTGGAGATAATTTTGCCAAAAAATTGAAGTCTATACATTTATCAAATGATACTGTTGCCCGTCAAATTTATGATATAGCTGAAGATGTACAGGATCAGGAAGTTGCGCGACAAGCTGTTTTTGATTCATTTTGATGAGGCAACAGATAGCAATAAAGATGCTCATTTTATTGCCTACGTTCGATATTATGATGGCATATCATTAGTAGAAGAACTACTTTTTTGCAAACCAATAGAACTGAAAGCAACGTCGCTCGCATTATTTGCTATCTTAAACGATTATATAAATAAAGCAAAAATAGAGTGGAAGAATTGCGTGGAGTATGCACAGATGGTGCTCGTCTCCAATGTGTATATGGACACACTGTATGATCCACTGAGAAGCTCTGGCTTCCAAAGAAATGTCTCCTGGCCTGAATATTGTGCTAACAACGGTTGTAACAGTAGTTAATTACATAAAAATGAGACCTTTGAAAACCAGAATATTTTCTGCACTTTGTAAAGACATGGGTGCATTACATTCAGCATTATTATTTTATTGTGAGGCAAAATGGTTATCACGTGGAAAATTTTTACAACGTGTTTTTGAATTAAGACATGAAATCGCCATTTTTCTAGAAGAAGAAAATAGACCGGAAGCCGAGATGTTTCGAGATAGTTTATTTTTGATGAAATTGATCTACTTGGTTGACATATTCGAGAAACTAAATATTTTAAACATTCAGCTTCAAGGAGCCAATACACATATATTGGATACGAGTGATAAAGTTAATGGTTTTTGTAAAAAAATGGAATTGTGGAGCAGAAATTTAAAGCAAAAAAACCTAGAAATGTTTGCAAATTTGGATGAATATATTAAAACTTACAAGGTTGAAGAACAACACGTGAAAGTTGTTTTTGTAACCATTGAAAATCATTTAGCGATGCTGACTAAAAATTTTAAAAGATATTTTTTTGCCGACGACAAATTAATACGTAGTTACGAGTGGGTTAGGAATCCGTTTCAAATTACACCGAAAGGGCTCTCTACTGCCAAAGAAGAAACCTGCATTGACTTCTTGGCAAATGATGAAATCAAGAAACAGTTTAATAATAAATCCCTTTTTGAATTTTGTTCACTAGTAAATGATGAGTTTTCTGCACTGAAAACCAGAGCGTTCTGTATACTATTGCCGTTTTCAACATCCTACCTTTGCGAAACAGGATTTTCTGCGGTGTCTGCTTTGAAGACCAGATACAGATCGCAGCTAAATATAGAAAAAGAACTGAGAACGTTAATTTCTAATAATACACCCCGTTTCCATATACTTTGCTCTACAAAACAAGCTCAAGGAAGTCACTGATTTATTATTAAACTGGTTCATAATTTAGTGTTCAGTGCTCTTTATAATTATACCTGTCATATCAGTGTTCATGTGTATTTTATTTTTTATTTTGTAAGAATTTTGTTTTGCTTTGATTTAAGTAAATTAGTCAATGTTGTTGATGTTTTTTTTTTAATAGGCTCACGCCTCCCCATTAACAATACCGCGCCCCATAGGGGTCGCGCCCCATAGGCTGAGGATCACTGCAATAACGTAAGCGACCTGCGACAATTAACCCGTTAAATCATTAGCAACTCCTGCGAGATGAACGCTCAAGAGGAAAAGCCATCAAACATCATTCACCAAAAGATTGCAACTTTTTATTTTAATAAACCCATGACAAAAACGGACATCTCTTTTATTCAGAAGAATATGAGCAACGCTCTTTACCTTTTATGCCACCTGTATCGAAGACAATGGGGAAGCGCATTAAGCAATTCGACAGATGAATCTAAAAAGGGACCGCGATAAACGTTTTGAGTGTCATGCTAGGAGAACTACGATAATTCGTAGATTATTATCTATTTTTATAATATGTAAATTAAATCTTTGGATCTCTTCTTTAAAGATTCATGTATAACAGCCATCAAATATTTGAGACCCATTTTATAATACCAGTGGTTAAATTTTATCAGTTTCACTCAGTCTGATATCGTTATTTTGGCTATTCTTTTTGCTATACAAATAACAGGTTCTGGGACTATGAATGTCTCTTGTACCCCTCCTCTGGCAAGTATGTCCGATTTCTCGTTCCCTTTAATATCAATATCTGCAGACACCCAGGCTAAATGTATTTTGTTGCGTTTTCTGAGTGGAATCAGATTTTAAAGAAAGTTCTAAACTAATCTAAAATCAATTCGATTCCATTACAGCGCCTTAAATGACTGACTATTCAATATAATTTTTGTAGATCTCTTCCTAGAACAAAGATTTCCTCTTTGTTAGTTCCTGCAAACACATCTCTATAGTTAAAACTTTGGCTTGTGGTATTGTGAAGAAATTATTTTAGATGCAATTTGCAAGGGACATGATCCCAATGTATAAATACCAACTAACTAACAACAATAATAAATACTTTTTCACTTCCTCCTTCTAAGTACCTTCTCTGTTGAGGTTGGCGATCAATATGGCAAATTTCTCTCTGTTGTGGGGCTTGATAAACTAATTAATTTCCTTTTGTGTAGGTCCAATCTCTGATGTTTCGTAGCCAAGATTTTTTCTTCCGTCCTATGCCCCTATTACCTTCAATCTTAGTAGATAGTATTGACCAGATGAGGGCGTGTGTTCCTTGCTCTTAGTACTTCTTTATTCGTAGTTCTGCTGGTCCAGCTTATTCTTAGCATTCGGCGGTACATCCACATTTCAAATGAATTTAATTTGTTGACTTCTTCACCAAACATACATAATTATTTCCATAGCTATCAGCAACTGTAAAATTTTGAGCTATCACAGTATTAAATGGTCAGATACTAATAAGCTATACACTTCATTCTTTCTTGATGTAATGTTAGTGTAAATCGCACAATTCACATCTTCTGCAAGAGCCAAAACAAATGGCTACCACCTTTAAAAATAAATACATAAAATAAATAAATACTTCTTGGCCATGTCATTCTTGCTTATTGCCTTAATAAATGCATGCACTTTTACAAATAAATTTAAATCGACCCCTTTGTTTATCCTCAACATACTTTGCAATTTCGAATGGATAGCCCACATAGTTGACGGCTGGTACTGTTTCGACATTTTTTGAAGAAAAGCAAGCGCAACTGGTTCATCTGTCTCTGTTACCTTTCGCTCTTCCATTCGTTTAATGAACTTGTAGTATTCTTTTTTATAAACGACTTCCGATTTTTGCGATATTAACCGCGATTCTGCTTTACTATTTAAGTAATTAATGTTAGAACTCATTTTTAAGCAATATACATCCAGTAATAACAATTAATCTTATGTGACAGATAGCAAATTAATTGTTCTTTTTTTTTTCATTTCCTTAATAACAAAGGGTATACTAATGTACTTAAAAAATTCAAAAACCATTTTATATTATAAGCTCTTATTTTAATTTTTTGTAGTAATAATACTTGATTTTAAAGTTTACCAATAAAAAAAATAGCATAAAGTATTCATGGATAACTTGTCTTTAAAACATTTGCTCTATTTCAAGCACTCCGGCTGCGCCGTCTTGCTCGAAAAATCGCGCGTGTTTTAAAGACCTTAATATCCACTTATACTTTATTATACTATATTTTACACATTTAAATTATATTTATTTAATGATGATTGTAATCAGCTATATCCTTAAAAAAATTGTTTTTTCTATGGTAAGGAGATCTTTAAAAGGTGTGCAATCGCTAACACAAGATTTCTTATTTTAGATTTTTGGTCTAAATAATTTTTTCTCATTTTCCCTTTCTGGGTGGAACTTCTGAAGCCTCGTGGTGCACCAAACATGGAATGACAGCTGTAACAGCATAGCATATACTGTCCTCCGGAGGCGCGACAGCCGTGCCGGAGGCATCAAGGAATTTGGATATCGGTCAAAATACTTGGGAATTCCAAGGTTGGCCAAATCCAAATTTCTAATTGATTCGATGAAGGGAAATTCCACTTTCGCTACGTAAAACAAAGGATTTGTTTTACATAAAAGCAGGTAGATTTTCTCTCATCGATCAGTCGAGCTTGCCTCTTCTACTGTAGACCTAGTTAGTGCTATTATTGTTCCTACTAAGTTATTGTTTTATTTCTGATTTTTTTATATACCAATTTATTTTAGCATTATTGTATATTCAGACCTTTTCAGGTTAGAATAATACATTGATCTATATTTGTTCATGTACTGATTGTTTGATATTTTATTTGAATATTTTGATTGTTTATTTTTCTTGTATTTTGTGTCTAAGTTGTTCTTCCGTAAGTTAAGAACACTTAGAAATATTTATCTTGCTTTTTCTATTTTATATTTTGATTTGTACTTTGTCTAAGTAGTTCTTTCCGGTAAGTCAAAGAATTCTTAGAAATATTTCTCTGAATATTTGACTTGTTATTTTAATTGTGCGTTTAAGCCGTTCTTTTCCGGTAAGTCAAAAGAACACTTAGAAATATTTTCATAATCATTGTTGCATTATTATTTCCGATATTTTATCTAAGATATTTTCTTCCTTAAGTTAAGAAAATACTTAATACATTTGTCTCTTTCATTTTCTATTTTATGCTAAGTTGTTTCTTCCGTAAGTCAAGAAACACTTAGCAATATTTCCACATCTTTTCTGTATTTGCTTTTTCGTATTTGTAAGTCGTTTCTTCCGTAAGTCAAGAAACACTTATAAGTATTTGTATTCTTATTTTTCCATATTTGATTCTCTTGTTTGTTTTCACTCTAAGTTGTTTCTTCCGTAAGTCAAGAAACACTTAGAAATATTTCCATACCTTGTTTCATATTTACATATTTCATTTATCTGTATTTCTGTCCTAAGTTGTTTCTTCCGTAAGACAAGAAACACTTAGGAATATTTCTGCACTTTTCTATTCTTTTATCTTGTGTATTTTACTTTTCATTCTAAGTTGTTTCTTCCGTAAGTCAAGAAACACTTAGAAACATTTTCTTTGCATTGTACTTTTATACCATTTTATTTTTCTTGTTTACTAAGTTATTCCTTCCGTAAGTCAAGGAATACTTAGACTATTTTACCTGTTCTGTTTTCTATTTTTGATCTGTTATTTTGTAACTGCTCCTTGGAATTGTTACCTATAACAGATACTTGTCACGGTAACCGTTATTTTATACCAGTAGAAGTATTAAACCATTTTATCAGTGACAAGCAAAGATGGTCAACACCCGGTCTAATTCCCAGGACAGGAAGAAGTCCGCAGAGCCGGCGATGGGTCCTACAGGCCCAAATGCCCCCTCGCGGCAACAATACTATGCATAATTGAATAGCTACTCGAAACCATAACTTCTACTTAAAAAAATATATGATTGATTTAGAAATAATGCAATGCAAATAAAACTAACTTTTTGCAGTAACTAACGATTTTATTCGTTTAGAGTATTATTGTTTTCGACACAAATAAAAATAAAAAAATAAGATTTACATTCTTTTATCACATAACTAATTTATCTTAAGCTGCGTTTGCTGCTGGTGCTAAAAAATAAAAAAGTTTTTAATTAGTAATGTTTTAAAGTTATTTAAAATATTTTTACAATATGTTTACACTGTATTTTGTACTGAGTAAAAAGTGTAAAATTACTGAGTTTAGTTAAAATATAACAGATAAATTATAAAGATAATTTTTCGACTGTTCTAACAACCGTTCAAATTTCGTCATATTGTGTCATGTGGAACAATTTCAACCAATCATGTCAACATTAGACTGATAATTGCATTCAGTGCAATTTTCAATCCCTATGACAACACGATCGAGTTTGACAACTTCATCCAAATAAATTTCAAAATGTCACGTTTCGGCAATGGGAATGTTCAAAGTATAAATGCGCTAATCAAAGAAAAAATTCTCAGAAATACAACCTACAGTCACAAATATATTTGAGGAATATGATTTTTTTTTCAAAAAATTTCCGCCGAATATCCCTCGGACATTGATGAATGCCTCATAATTTCATGACAAATTTCTCAAGCTCGTTGCTTGGTAACAGCACTCAGCCTTCGGCTTCGTGCTGTTACCAAGGAACGAGCTTTCGATTGTCATGAAATTATCTCGTCCATTATCAATGTCCTAGGGATATTACTACTGATAATAAACAGAATTATTTTTAAATGTAGAAAATTAGTTAAAAAAATCTTTAAATATATTGGATCAATTAGAGGTTATACATGTAATTTAGTTAAACAGAGGTCCAAATGACTTTCGATCAGAATCCCGCCCATATAAACAAAGTAAAAAGTGTCTCTAATGTTTTTAAATAAAACACACTAACATATACAAGAAAAGAAAATAATTAAAACTCTTAAAAATGTTTTCCACAAATTTTAGGAAAATCTAGCTGCAGGTTTAGTGAATTTATGGCTCTTTAACATAGTTAATTATAACTAGGCCTTACGATACCAAACCAGATTCTTTCTTAGCAATTTTTAAATTTTTTTTTACAAAAATTGCCTTCGTTTCTTTCCATTGGAATATATTGACTATTATCTAATTGACTATTATCCATTGGAATATTATTGACTAAGTTAAACAATGTAACTGACTTCCAAAAGTCGACGAAAAGTTTCACACTTTTTCTTTTTCTTCGTTTGTCTTTATTCTAGGAGAATCATCTGTTTAAACTTCATCCACCTAGATTAACGATCAGGTTGCGCCACCACGTTTATCGGAGTCTACCTATACTCCTCCGTCCAGTTGGAAATTAGTTTCAAGCAATTTTCACCTGTTCCTTCTCCTTTCATTTTGCTAGTATGTTCATTCCGTTCTTTTTTCCCCTTTTCCATCATCTACATTACATATATATAGCACCGTTACTCCCTGCTGCAGTCTATATTGCAAGGTAAAGTCAAAGGTAGGCGAGGACCTGGTAGAAGGAGAATATCATGGCTGCGGAATTTAAGAACATGGTTTAAGAAAACCTTAACGGAGCTGTTTCGAGCCGCAGCGAGCAAGGTCATGATTGCCAATATGATTTCCAACATCCGAAACGGATAGGAACCAGAAGAAGAAGACATTACATATATTTTTTATATTTTGTCTCGTTTTTTTTTGTTTAGGAGAGTATTTCCAGCTATGCCACGATAATTTCATTTCTGTTGTTTCAAGCAATCTTTTGGTTTGTTGTTGTTTCCGGTTTCCCATATACATACCTACTTTCAACATCAGCTTTGTGTGTTCTTTGTATATTTGTTTATTCTGAATTTAGTCTTAAGACTAAATTTGACATAAGATATAATAGTTTTTAACTATCTACCGTTTCATAAATACAGCAAAGTATGCTGTTGCCGGCTATGAGTGACGAGCTCTAACGCTGTCTCCAATTTAAAATATGTTCTGCGTGTCATTTGAACGATAGCCATTCAATATTATATTAAAAGGTCCATTTTTACTTTTTGACTCGACGAATATCGAACGTTATGAACCTGGCTTAGGCGATGTGTCTCTTTAAGGGCACATCGATCGCCCTCCTTTATTTTTGCGGAAGTTTTTGAGTGATAGAGCCACGTGAGTAAATAGAAGAGTGGCTGTGTGCTGCTAGCAAAACAGTAGAAAACTGAAGATGGCTCTCTTTTGTCAAGGAGAAATAAAAAGCCAAAACACGTCTCAAGAAGGAAGCATCTCTGCTGCCACTAATTATTTGAGAAGGACGGCTCTAAATCTGATGAGCGTTTTTGGAATCTATCTGCTTTTTATATGTTCTTTCTGAGATATTTGGGGGAGTTAATTCTAGAACGTCGTAATACTTACCAGGAAGTTCATTACCAGTCAAGTGTGGAAGTTTGTCTGGAGGGAATGAAACTTTATTAATGGGATTCCTGTTGAGTATGTGCCCTAGGTGATGACAAATAGTTTTAAGCATCTATTTAGCTCGGTTGTTAAGGCTTTTTATATTACGTAGTATTGTGCACAATAGTGTGCATATTGGCAAGTAGATATATTAGTATAAACTAAGGCTTCTATATTGGGCGTGTTTACAAGCTAACTAGCCAGCTTCAAAAAGCTAACGAGTCGTTGAGTGCGCTTGTAGTCGAGTATACACTATCTAATAAGTAGACAAGTAGCTGGCGTATAAAAAACACATGTTATTGTCTGGTGTTACAAGATATGGTGTGAGTAACTTACCGATTGTCGATAATTATCGGATTTTTAAGTTACAGTACTTACTAAATTCAGCAAAATTAAAAATAGCTCTTTATCTGTCTATAAACTTAATATGTGTTCTTAGTATATAGTGCTTCTGAGAGTACAATACTGTAAAAATGGTAATGTAAATATTTGTTAAAGTATTTTTGGTTTCTCTACAGTATTCAATCGAAATCTGTTAAACAAATAAAATAGAGGAACACGAGTAATAATTCATTGTTTTAACAAGTGTACAAAGTATTTTTATATGTCGTAGGATTTGCTTTCTTCAGTCTTTACAGTTAATTATTTGATGTACCATAATTCGTGCGTGGTCCTATTCACGGTTTTTAGCCACAGGTTTTTCTTATAAAATTTGATATAAATTTTGTCGTCTTGTACTCGTATATTCGTTTTTAATCACTTCAGCGTCAACCGTAACTCCCGCTAGAATCAGCTGCTCCGACATCAGTAGCTTGTAAACTCGGCCTGTGTACTTGGTTTTATGCCTAAGTATTTACACTTCATATCTTGTTAGACAATTGATTCACCTCGAGTTTACATCTTACAGGTGTCTTTGATGTTATGCATTTTGTTTTAGCGACTGAACAAATCATATTGAACGATTCGGGTTTGAAGTTCAATTGATGTAGGAGTCGTTGTAGATCGTCCTTGTTTTCGGCAGTTATATCATGTCGCACCATATTCATAAGACCTCTTTTTTAAGACTTTTACCTTGTTTTCTCTTATTTTTAGCACTTTCTTTATTATCTCCTTCATAATAATGTTTAAATGCAACGGGCTCTCGGGTAAGTCACTCTGATAAATACAATTCCCAGCTGATATGGTATTGTTAAGTTCTCCTTTTATTAGCTTGACTTTGATTTTCCCAACAAAGAGAAGAAGTGTCATATTTTTTACTTAAAAATAAAATCTAATGCCTTCGCTAGATCAATAAAATATATATGAGCAGGCCATTTAAATTCTATTCATTTTTCTGCTTTTTGTCTTCGGACAAAAACGGTATCTGTGCAAGATCTGTCTGAATGGAATCCCTTTTGTTTATCGTCTGCGAATCTAAGGTCACTAATCTTGTTTGTTATACCCTTTGTGCTAAGTTATAATCTGCTTAATACCTTTATTTTTCTTTTCTTTTTTTAAATATGTAGGTGGTGCTAGTTTGTGATATCTCAAGTGTATTTGCTATAATAAGTAAATGTTTGAGATCTTTACCAAAAATCGCTTAAGGTAATGTTTAGACTAACAATATACACAAACAGATAAAAATCATGAATGGGAGAATTTGAGAACATGTATTAAACAAGCAGCTTATTTGAACCATTATAGTTAGCCTTTTAAAAATTTTTATCCTTATGAATTAAGAAAAAGCAGGTCGGTTGCTCACCTCCTTAAGAAAGAACGTGTTTGTTTATATCGCGGTCCAAGTTATTTCTGGCATATTTCTGGAGTATCATGTATTATTTACTGTTGTAACAATATTTTTAAGTTTTGGAAAAATACCTGAAAGTTGGAAGAGTAAGACAGCAGGAAAAACTAATAAGGATGTACTAAGGAGGGTTAACAAAATGTAGAATATTATTACAGACTGTTGAACAACTGAAAATACTTAAAGGTAAATTAAAATGCCGCCCGCAGAGCTACAGGAAGAAAACAAGTGACATTTTTGAATGAACTCAGGTATCAAATGCAGGACAATCATTATTCCAAGTGGCAGAAAATCGAGAAGCCTTCGCAATGGTGATCATCAACGTTGGATAATTTTAATATGGCACGTGAAAAACAAGACGATTCACCAATATTTTTAGTTCTCATCGTACTATGGCTCTCGATAATTATAACTTTGGTATTTATTAGGATCTATGTTTAATAGATCAAGTAACAACGTAAAGTTACCTATATTTAAGTAATAAAAACTGAAATTCCACCTATTAAAATGGCTCCATCTAATTCATCATAAACTAATTTTATCCTATATTTGCTCTTAATGTTAAACAGCATTAATAATAGCAGATGTAGTAAGAGAACAAATCCGGAAATACCTGTTTTTTTTTCTTTTATAATGTTTCAATGTAAGAAATGTAGTTGGCTAATTACAAGATAGCTTAGTTATTCAAATACAAACTTTAGATTAATGGCATTCTCAATGTGCTTAATTTTTGTTTACACGTAGTACAAAGAACAAACTTTTAACCTGTTTTTTTTCTATTACATCATATAATTAGAAAATATATGCATTAATGTAAAACTTACCCGGAGTGGATATGACGTATGCTGAAATAAAACAATATTATATTATTTATTATTATCTAATAAAATTTTGCAGACATCGAAGCCAAGTTTAAGTTCGAGAAAACAAAAATGAAACCTATAACGTCAAGCCAAATGAAGGTAACGTTTTATTATCGATAATGTGCAAAAGTCGCAAAGATTTATTAAGATTAGTAAACAAAATAATAAATAAAAAACAACCAAAGAGATAGACCAAACCAACTAATATTCAGTAGTCAGGAGGAGAAGGAATAACATATTAATAATTAATTATAAGACAGAAACCAACAGACATCAATATAAAACAAATAGTCAACACTAAAACTAAATATTGTTCAGAAAACAAAAAGGCTAAAAAGCCAAGTCCCTACGAAAACCCTTATAGAACTAAGGAGAGAGATAAAAAGAGATAACAGTATAGATAAATACAAAGATGACAAAGGCAGTAAAAAAATATATAAGAACATATAAGAAACTACAAAGTAGCTACCTAGCAAAGTAGCAAACAAGCAATAGAGCAAAATTCAAAATAAGGACATGAAAGTTTTAAGAAGGATCCTGCAAAAGTTAAAAATAGAAATTAACAAAATATGAAACAGAGCTGGAGAAGAAACGACGAACAGATATGAAATACTAACAATAGTCGATGAGTTCTACACAGAGCTATATAGATCAAGAGAAAAAGAACAATATGCAACAATAATGGAACCCCAGCCGAAGATGAAGTAGCGTCAGAAATACTTAAAATTTAAGTTGTTTACCGGAATAATAGTTAAAAAAATGAAAAGAAAATTAGAGACTTATCAACCATGAGAACAAGCAGGATTCTGCAAAAATTACGGAACTAATTACAATCTATAAAACATAAAAACCATAGAGAAAACGAGGGAATCCAATAATTAGTACCAATATTTATCGATTCTCATAAAACCTATGACATAGTACTAAGCAAAATATTACATGAACTGAAAAAAAGAATCGATCTTCGGTGGGCATTATACGGAAAACTGAGAAAAACTTTTAAAAGTAAGCTGCCCATATTGCCTGAAGAAAAAAGTATTTGATCAATGCATCCTCATAGTTTTGACCTATGGAGCAGAAACACTTACCTTAATAAAAGCTGCAGCTACCAGACCAAGGGTCATACAGAGAAGAAAGGACCGATCCATGTTAGGAATAACTCTTTGAGACAAAATAAAAAACAAAATCAAAGTTGATAATGAGTTAACCGAAGAAATTGAGATTCGTCGAGGTGTGCGTCAAGGTTGTGTGCTTTCTCCACCATTATTCAATATATATAGCGAAACAATATGCCAGGAAGCGCTCCTAGAGCAAAACATTGGTATGAACATTAACGAAGAGTTAATTAACAATATACGATACGCTGATGACACGCTAATAGTAACAGATAACCTAGCAAATTTACAGTTTTTGATGGAAAACATAAACACTCATACCAAAAAGTATGGTCTAAAACTGAACACCAAAAAGACTAAATTCATGATTGTAACAAAGAAGCTATACACCAATGTGAATTTAACCATAAATAATCAGCCAGTTGAAAAAGTTACGTCCTACAAATATTTAGGGGTTTGCTTCACTGATACTAATGACCAGACAAGAGAAATCAAGAGGCGAATAGAGATAGCAAGACAATCGTTTGTCAAAATGAGAAAGTTCCTATGCAGCCGGGACATAAATATAAACTTAAGAACGAGAATGTTAAGGTGCTATGTTTTCTCCGTTCTGCTGTACCGCATGGAAGCCTGGATACTGAAAAACATAAACATCAAAAACATTGAGGCATTCGAGATGTGGTTTTACAGGAGAATGTGGAAAATACCATGGACAGAAAGAGTAACAAATCAAGATGTTCTGCTGAAGATGGGGAAGAAACGCGAAGTTATAAAAACCGTACAAACGAAAAAACTGGAATATCTGGGCCACATAATGAGAGGAGAAAAGTACTCTCTGCTTAGACTTATAATCCAAGGAAAAATCTCGGGAAAGAGAAATGTGGGACGTAGGAGAATTTCTTGGCTGCGAAATTTAAGGGAGTGGTATGGGTGCAGTTCAATACAGTTGTTCAGAGCTGCAGCCAACAAAGTAAAGATTGCTGTGATGGTAGCCAACCTCCGATAGGAGACGGTACTGCAAGAAGAAGAAGAAAAAACAAAGTGACTGACGTCATGAAATTCATATCCAGACAAAAATGAAGATGAGCAGGACACATATCCAGAATAACAGACGAGCGATAGGCAAAAAGGTTATTGAAATGGTGACCAATAGAGGACAGGGGAAGCATCGTTCGGTCACCTACACGATGGGCTGACGATTTAAGAAGGCAATTTTAAAAATTATAGTAAACTACTAACTATACGGTTTGGCTTAAATGTAAATAAGTTTATTAAAATTAATCATTTTTTAGTAAAGATATGTAAGAAACTTACAGCAATCGACGTTCGCGGCCCAATCACATGTTTTTAGCAAATTATTCCATAGTTGTCCATTAGGACAGGTCATTAAAATTGGTTTTCCGTTTGAACACTCATAGTATTTGGAGCAGTCATAAATATATGGGAAATAAGTATTATCTTGTTTACATATAATTTCGGGTGTTGTGTTTGGTCCAGGTGCGTCAGTAGGTGCTTCAGTAGGAGCAGCAGTAGGTGCTTCAGTAGGTTCTTCGGTAGGTACTTCGGTAGGTGCATCGGTAGGTGGTTGGGTAGGTGCTTCGGTAGGTGCTTGGGTAGGTGCTTGGGTAGGTGCTTGGGTAGGTGCTTCTGTAGATGCTCCTGTAGGAAGCGTAAATATATTTTTTTTGTAATGACTGAATCTAAAATTTTAGTAAATGTATTGTTTTCTTAGTTTTTTATAAGAAATTTAGGGTTATCACAATTTCATAAACTTCATTGAGCCATATTGTTATATTGTTCATTTTTGGCAAGGATATTTTTGCTACAGAAGAAAAGGTATATTTACGACTATTTCACTAGACTTTTTTTAACTGATAAAACGACATAGCAACGCCACGTTTCCTATGGACAAAACTCCTTTTTGCCCATGATTGCTCAG
This sequence comes from Diabrotica undecimpunctata, assembly GCF_040954645.1. Taxonomy (NCBI): domain Eukaryota; kingdom Metazoa; phylum Arthropoda; class Insecta; order Coleoptera; family Chrysomelidae; genus Diabrotica; species Diabrotica undecimpunctata. Next base: position 126,584,988 of record NC_092807.1, read on the forward strand.
CGACAAAATTATGACATATACGTCAATAGGGTGTCTGGTGTAATTCTAATGTTGCCTGTTTGACAAACGTCATAGAGCGTTATCAATTTTGGACAGATATAATAAATCCAGATGAAAAATCAAGATTTAAATGACTGTCAGGTGAAGAAATAAAAAAATTTTCTACCTAAAAACTATTAAAAATCGTCCAGAGCTACGACGAGGAAACCTCCGATGAAACACAAAAAAAGTTTTTTCGCCTTTGCTCATTTGAACTTGCTTGGAGAAGCAATGAGGCCGTAAACTGCAAGATTCACTTTTTTCAGAAAAAATTTGATGTTATGGAAGAATTTATGGGCCGAATTGAATACATCTGCATTTTTTTCAAAACAAATCAAGCCGTTCGAATAGTTTGGCAAGCAGAAAATGGCTGGTAAGAAACTCATTAAAAAAATGTATGCCCAGTTAGATTATCTTTGAAATTGGAAAAATGGGGATTAAAGGTTTTATCAGACAGACTCTTTATTACCTTTCACCCCAACTGTAAGGATGGATCTTGGTACAAAAACTGTCCACTTAGAATCAACACCGTATCTAAGTAGACAAAAATTTCAGCTGAAAAAAGTGGATTAACATAAAATAACCAATCATTCTCTTTGATATTCAGCTGTGTCAGCTCTGTTCAAGCAACGTGTTTATAACCAAAAGTTAATTAAATTAACGGGTCACTTAACTGTAAGGTCTCTAAAACTATGTCTGCAGCTATATTCCAGTCACCACCAGAAGTTGATCGGAAATCTTAGAATAACAAATGCAGCTAGACTTTTGAGTTCTCAAATGCTACAGGTCAATAATACACAAAATCATGCTTTGGTAGAAAAGATTGGGCAAACTACTGTAGCTTATAATAATTGTACATTTAATATTGTGAACAAATAAATAAAGTTTATGTTTCGTTGATATGGTGCATTAATTGTTGCAAGAATATCATTCGAGAGAAAATTGTTTACCGGAAAAATTTTCTTCTGGTTTTATTCCAGATTGTTGCCTTTTGGCAATTTTCGCTTATGAAATTTTGACAAAATCACTCGACTGACGTCTCGTGATTTAACTGTCAAAATATAATTCGCGAAAATTTCCGGGCAACAAACTTTCATATCAGTCGAAAATATTGCCTTCAAAATTGTCTCTCTTATTATACTCGTATTATAAACAATAATGTAAATGAAAATTTTAAATGTCAATTATTTAAATATCTGCTTTTTGATTAGAAATATGAATACTTTAATTAAGACTTACCAGTTGTGGTTACAACGTATGCTGAAAAATAAAAGAGTATTGTATTTTCTATTTATTATTGTATTTATTTTTTTTTATTTTATGAATGATTTTTTTAGGTGTAAGATATCGTACTTACAACAGTCAACATTAGCAGGCCAGTCGCAGTTGTTTATTTTAATATTCCATAATTCTCCTGTTGGACAATCCATTAAAACTGGTATTCCGTTGGAACATTCATAGTACTTTGAGCAATCATAAATATAAGGAAAATATGTATTGTCAGCTGTACATATGAGATCTGGTGTTGTGTATGGTATAGGTTCAGTAGAAACTTCTGTAGGAACCTCTGAAGGAGTGTTTGCTTCTGAGGTGGAAATATCTGGTAGAGCAGATGAAGGATTTGCTAAAATATAAGTGGTTAAGTTAGTCTTTGTTTGTAGTTTAATCCTAAATTGACACTCAATGTTTTAGCAAAATATTAGTTGCTGTTTAAAATACATAGTATAATTATTTATAAAAAGGCTAAAATTTATAATTTACTTAATTCGTATAATGGAATATTACCATAATAAAATTCAAATTGTTACGAAAACTTACCAGTTGTGGAAACTACATAAGCTGAAAAATAAAACAAAATATTATCACTTTTTGGTAATTCTCGATACATTTGTTATAGATATAAAAAATATTTAATAAATAGCAGAAAAATTTTCGTACGGATCAAAATAATTACATAATTAATTTCATTCGATTATTTACATTTATTGTGCCATAGAGATTTTCTCTATATTACTGCTTTTTGGCATCTTTGTGTATAGTATTTCCCATCCTCTGTGTCTATTCTAATCAGCCAGATATTTTGTGCCCAGTTTTTTGCTACCTTTACTTCAATGTCTTTACTTAACTATACATTTTCATTTAGACTGTCTTATTATGATTCTTCTAAAGCTTCCATAGCATATTCACTTACACATTCTACTATATTCTGGTACACATTTAGGTTTCGTGAATATCTATATCATCGATTATTAACGCTTACATTTAACCTTATTATGTATAATAGGAATGGAGGTTTTACATTTTAGACTATTTTAATCACTTTTTGCAAATTTATCAATTATATGGATCTAATCTTTTTTTTTTACTTTGAAAAATAAACAAAATGTAGTTCTCTGTACATTTCATAATTATATCTGAACCGTCTGCTGTTCTTATTTATGGGGCCTAGTATGGCTTAGGTATGGAGTCCGACAGGGATGTATACTGCCACCCCTCCTGTTTAACATATACTCTGAGGAAATCTTTCAAGTAGCAGTAAAAGATGTTGAAGACGGAATTGGAATTAACGGAGAATGTATCAATACCATCAGATATACGAATGACACGGTGGTATCCGCTGACAGTTAAGGAGCCTTCTAGGTATTACTAAATAGAATTACAGAAATTAAACATATGGACTTTTACTAACCATTAGGAAAACAAAATGTACGGTGATCTCTAAGAAGAAACAGCAAATTGGAAGAATCAGTGTAAATGGTCAATTAATAGAAAGAGCAAAAACATGCACCTACCTTGGTACGAACTTTAATGAATATTGAACTCATTCCCTAGAAATCAAATGTAGAATAGAATAAGCAGGATCTGTATTTATAAAAAATGGCTGCTACGTATATACCATGATTTATCAGTACCCATAAAAATCAGGTTACTAAAATGTTGTATCTTTCCTAATATGTTATACGAAGTTGAGTCGTGGACTCTCACAGATACTACCTGCAGGAAAATTGAATCCTAAAGATGTGTTGATGTTTTTGGTGTTGACTTCTAAATAGGTAAAGCTATCTACTTTTAAATCATGAATGTGTTGCTTGTGTGAGTCCATTTCAAAAGGTGAAAGAAATAATAAGTTAGACTTACTCACAATCAATTTAATTTAACTAATCGGACGACCGGTTTCGCTTTCTATAATATGCAAAGCATCTTCAGGTCACGATACAAAGTTAAAATGCTGAAAACAATAATCCCATATTAGGGTGTTGTCTAATAAAGATAAAAAACATAGGTAGGTGATATAAATTATATAAATTACAGTAATTATGCCAATATTACATGTCTGTGGTTTTATAAATGAATAAAAAAATAAAAATTAAAATGTTTAAGCAGACAAGGTAAGACCCACAAATTGGTAACATCGTCTATTAAACTGTAATGAATCAATAAATAAACCACTAAATAAACTTTGTATCGTGACCTGAAGATGCTTTGCATATTATAGAAAGCGAAACCGGTCGTCCCATTAGTTAAATTAAATTGATTGTGAGTAAGTCTAACTTATTATTTCTTTCACCTTTTCTATCTACTTTTGTATAAAGTTGTCAACTATGAGGTAGGATCGTATTGCTTTTCGATCTGCTTTGTACTAAGATTTTAGTCCTTTTTGTGTTGTTGACAGATCTATTTATTTAGCATGTCATTAATGTTTCGTATGCGTATTTCGTTCTGGTCGTGATATTTATGTTATAGCATTTGCATATGCTGCCAGTTGGCAACTATGTTATTTCTACCTTCTGACGATTTTCTAACTACGTGTTTCAGTGTTAAATTAAAAAGTGTTTTTTTTTTAAATTTTTGTTTATTTTGTGTATTTGATTAAGAGCTATATCATCGATTTTTTCAGATTATTCAGTAGGGTGTGCTATCTTCAAAAATTCGAACAGCTGAATTTGTAGGGTTTTGAGGATTTTCTACATTTTATAAACCTCAAAATAGCCCAAATAGAGGTTTTTTATAGGTTATATATATTTATAAAAAAATGAGGCCTTAAGAACATTAAAAATTGTCCAAAAATACGTTTTTTACATACGTACATTTATGAGCTCAAAACGTATGCGTATTTCATTCTGGTCGTGATATTTATGTTATAGCATTTGCATATGCTGCCAGTTGGCAACTATGTTATTTCTACCTTCTGACGATTTTCTAACTACGTGTTTCAGTGTTAAATTAAAAAGTGTTTTTTTTTTAAATTTTTGTTTATTTTGTGTATTTGATTAAGAGCTATATCATCGATTTTTTCAGATTATTCAGTAGGGTGTGCTATCTTCAAAAATTCGAACAGCTGAATTTGTAGGGTTTTGAGGATTTTCTACATTTTATAAACCTCAAAATAGCCCAAATAGAGGTTTTTTATTTGTTATATGTATTTATAAAAAAATGAGGCATTTAGAACATTAAAAATTGTCCAAAAATACGTTTTTTACATACGTACATTTATGAGCTCAAAAACTTTTTCGATAATCAATTTAAAAATTAAAAAAAAAATCACACTCATAGTTAAGTCTTTTATAAAACGTTTCTATTTTCTCAAAAATCCGAATTCTTATGTTATTTGAAATGTATCAGTCAGTTCACGTTATATCTGTACCTGATTCCCTGTGTTCGTCATCATCAATCGGATAAGCGTTACTAGTTTGGACGGCATTTTAAATTATTTATTTAATATTAGGTAAAAAGAAGATGAAAATAAGACTTACTTACAATCAATGTATTCTACCTTCAAAGACCGATTTCGCATACTATAACATGATATGCAACTTTAGGTCAATGATACATAGTAAACTAAATGCTAAAATTATAATAACTAATATTAGGATGCTGCTAAAACAAAAAATATACCAATTATGCAAATATTATATGTGTTTGATTAATTAAATATGAATTTAAATTATTTAAATAAAAATTAGGTGAAAAATCATTTAGTTGAAATTAAAATTAAATAAATATTACTTACATGCCGATACAAGGATTAATATTAAATGTTTAGGAAAACATATTTTAAAAATCCGTGATAATAAACTGGTGACAGGTGATCATCAGTTTTACTGCAACTATTTAACGAGTAAAGTGATAGTTCTTGAGGGGAATTGATATTAACAACTAGGCTAGGAATGAAATTACTATGTAAATTGTTTGTTGATATTGTTAATATCAATTCCGCTTAAGAATTATCCCTTTCCGTGTCAAATTTTTGAAGTAAAACCTATTATCACCTGTCATTGGTATACCATACCGGATTTTTAAACTATATTTTCTCAAATAATTAAACATAATCCTTATATCAGCCTGTAAGTAATATTTATTTAATTTAAATTTTCACTAAATTATGTTTTACTTCTTAATCGCCTTATTTTCATTTAATTAATTTAAATTCATGTTTAATAAATCACACACATATAATATTAACATAATTGCTATATTTTTTGTACCAGACAGCACCCTAATACTGATTATATTTTCAGCATTTAGTTTACCATGTACCGTTGAGCTGAAGATGTATAGAAAATTATGGTATGCGAAACCGGTCGTTGGTGATAGAATAAATTGTTTGTGAGTAAGTATTATTCTTATTTTCCATTTCCCCATTTGAAATGGACTCACACATGCAACATATTCAAGATTTATTTAATATTATGTATAAATGTGCCATTTATGCTCTAATTTATTTTCTTGATTTATTAAAGACTGAGGAGCTTGATTTATTAAAGATCTTTGTGACTATTGAACTAAGCATTCCAATAATAATAATAATAATAATAAAATATACAAAGTTTTCTATTTAAAAAACCAAAGTGGCTAATGATAACAGAAAAATGGTAAATCTGGCGACATTAAACGCATTAAATTTAAAATGTCCATATTACAGAATACGCGTGTCTGGTTTTTGTAAAAGGAACTATTTACGTTATTTAATGTTTTCAACTTTTTATCTATGTCTATCAATAAGAAGATACTTACAGCAATCGACATTAGCAGCCCAATCGCAATTGTTTATTTTAATATTCCATAACTCTCCTGTAGGACAATCCATTAAAATTGGTACTCCGTTTGAACATTCATAATACTTTGAGCAATCATAAATGTAAGGGAAATATTCATTGTCAGCTGTACATATTAGATCTGGTGTTGTGTATGGTATTGAAGTTGTTGGAGCTGCTGTTGGAGTTTCGGGTTCAGGAGTTTGGGTTACTGGTGATGTAGGTGGAGCTTTAGTTCCTAAAATGCAAACACAAAAATTGAATTAAGCTGTAAAATCTACATAAAACTTCCTGTTTAATGTTTTTGGTTGAAGTACTGTCATACCTTAATAATATACTTTATCTACGACTAATACATAATGTGAATAGTATAACAGAGGTTTTTGAAATCTGATGCTATAAGTGTTTTATTTTCTAATCAAACATATTATTGTTAGGTAACATACTTACCAGGAGTTGACACGGTATACGCTGTAAAAAAAGAAATCATTAGTAAAATAATTTTTAAATTAGTAATTATTTTATAATTTTACTATAGATATAAACTTATTTAAAATCGTGGTATAAAGAACTATTCGCTTTACCAATGGACAATACAGAATTTATTATATCAGTTATATGAGACTTGCATATTTCATAACATACACAGCTACAAATTGTTGGTAAACTTTTTTATTAATAAGGTAAAATATAAGGTAATAGAGAAAATGGCCTAGTAATACGACATATGAATAGAACTAAACTTAATATAGAGGGAAATATCTAGAAAATTGATACAGTTATAACGAAATTGGAGAAAAGAGTGAAACCAATAATACCGTACAAAACAAACATTAAATAAGGAGTCTTCCTACGTAAATAAGTCCTACAGTATTCAATCTGGTCTCTCTTTGTCAACCATTTTACATCCACTCCTCAATGTAAGTCTACCCCAATTGCTTCCATCTTTCTATATCTTGCGCTAATCTAATCCACTGTTTGCCTGCCACTGCTCTTATATCACCTACCCATCTTTTTTTAGGTCTTTCCATGCTTCTTGTTGTCGCCCTTATTCTCCATGTCTATATGTTGTCATTATATATGGCCACGTGACCTGCCCAGCGCCATTTCACTTTTATAATTTCTTCTAGAATATCCCTAATCTTCGTTCTACGTCTTATCTCGGTGTTTCTAATCTTGTCTCTTAATGATATTGAAAGCATGATTCGTTCCATTGCTCTTTGCGTTGTTTCTAATTTTTTAGCAGATTTTTTGGTAAGTGCTACTGTCTCCAAGCCGTAGGTACAAACTGGTAGTATGAATGTGTTATACACCTTTTTCTTGAAGTTTACAGGAATGAAGGTGTTTTTCAAGATATATGCTAGTTTGCCGAAAGCGCCCTATGCCAGTTGTGTTCTTCTTTTAATTTCAGCATCTTGATTTGGTGTTCCCAGTTTGATGACATGAACTAAATATACATAATATGATTTTATATTGTTATATTTGTCTGGTCTCGGCTCAGTATTTTTGTTTTGTTGTAGTTCATTTTTAATCCTACCGCTCCTGAAAATTGTTGTAACATATCATTTAGTTCCTGGATATTATCGGCAATTAAAACTATGTCATATGCGAATCTCAAGTAATTTAAGTATGATCCGTCGACGTTGAATAAAGGTATTATTGTTCCATTCTAGTTTCTTAAAAATTTCTTCTAGAGCAAGGGTAAGTAGTTTGGGAAACATGGTGTCTCCTTGTCTTACTCCCCGTTGTAGTCTTATGGGATTAGTTTTGTGCTTTCGTCCAGCTTTATCTGCTTGGTAGCATTTTCATATATGCTATAATTATGTTAGATTATGTTGAATCTATACGTGCATTTTCTAGAGATTCAAGCAATGCCCATAATTCGATGAAATCGAATGCTTTATGGAAATCGACGAACGCCATGTAAGTTGGAACATTATACTCGGTGTATTTTTCTATCAGTATTCTTACGGTGTACAAAGTAGTCTATGGTACTAAAATGTTTTCTGAATCCAGCCTGCTCGATAGGCTAATAAAAATCGAGCTTATGTGTTGGGCGGTTGATTATGATTTTAGTTAGTAATTTATACAGATGTGATAGCAAGGATATTGGTCGGTAATTCTCGATGTTTGCTTTGTCTTCTTTCTTAAATAGTAGAATGACTTCGGAGTTGTACCATTCTTGAGAAATCTTTCCTTTATCAATTATTTTATTACTTCTACTTTATTCAATCTGGTACTAGACATTATCTGAAAAACGTGGGAAGTACTAATGAATTAATTGGATGAAAATTATACGAATGAAACGAAAAAGTAGTTACACTTAGTATTAAATAATCCTGTTTATTATACTACTTTAGAATATTTCTTATAAGTTAAATATTTATTTAGTTTAATTTGAATCTTTATTTTATTCTTAGCAAATATGACGACACAATAAACAAATAAATAAAAAATAAACGCTTACAGCAATCAACGTTGGCAGGCCAGTCGCAGGTGTTTAGTTTAATATTCCACAATTCTCCTGGGGGGCAGCTCATTGGAACTGGTATTCCATTGGAACATTCATAGTATTTTGAGCAATCATAAATGTCTGGGAAAAAGGTATTGTCCTTAGTACAGATCATTTCAGGAGTAGTGTATGGAAGAGGTTCGCCAGTTGTCGTGGCTGGAGCTGAAATTAAAAATTGAATATAAAAACGTTTTTAAAATATTTTAATATAACACGTTAAGTGATTCACTGGTAAAATAGAGATACCGGCCAATACACTGAAATGTATAAATTTAAAAAATTTATTAGTTTTACAAAACTATAGTTTTACAAAACTAAACCTAAAAAAGTAAACAAAGGAGTTACAAATGAAAAGAATAAAAAACTAATGAGAAAATCCCAGTACTTGGCTGTATACCATCGTTTAAAAAACTTATACAGAAGTAAAACACTTCACATTTGTATTTAATTTGTATAAAACATATAATTAGGTTGGTCTGTGTCAAATAAACGTATTGCTCTTTAAGTATTAAATTTTTATCCAATGTCATCGACCTAGAGTCACATTGGAATTTAAATTTGGAACAATGTAAAACCATATATTAATGTCACAGCTACAATTTTAGTGTTAGCTTCAATTACAAAAAAAGGCACCGAGGATGATCTGATCTAGATCGAAAACGTGAGGGTTTCCTGTATAAATTTTGACGACACTTTTTAAAAAGTTTTGATTATGTTTTATACCTAAATACAAATGTGAAGTCTTTTACTTTTGTACAAGTTTTTTGAAAGGAATAAACTTGACGAAAAATGTGTGTAGAGATAAAACATACTAAAGAAAGCAGAAGTTTAATGTTGTAGATGTTACAGTTTCGCAACTATATATAAGCATTGTTAATATATTAACAGACTTTTTGTTAGTTTTAATTCTCGTCGTCTATTCAGTCAAGAGTCAGCGTACAAAAATACAGACGATATACAACAGTGAAAGGTGGTTATTCAATGTTGCAGTATATCGGTCTATTTATTCGTACATTGTATTTTTAAAAAGATCCATAGAAAAATAAGTGGCTTTCTTTAAAAGTGTAGATCCCTGGGTAATTATCGCCCACACGTAGCGCCAACTTGTGAAAAATCACTCTACCTAACGGCCGTCTCAGTCAATATCAGTCAGTTACAGATGGTCGTTACATCCAGTAGGTGTGGGGGCTGCTCAGTCAACAGAGACGAGTTCCATCAGTGAGTAACAGACAGTCGTTCCATCTAGTAAGGGTGGAGACTGCTTTGACATTTACAATACTTTTGTTTTTGACCTGCCAAGAAGACAGGGGTCTTCGCTACATGGTAACAGTTTACTATCTTTACTTCAAGTGGTAGAGTACATATTCTTTTATGCACCAGTTACATTGTTTGCTGTTTCATAGCAAGTACAGGTGTACTTGTATAATTACTACAAATTCATGTTATTCTGTGTTGAACTCACTCAAAATTTTAGTTAGGTTAGCATTATTTAGTTTAGGTAAAAAAAAACAAAAAACAAAAAAAATGTTTTCCGTATAAGTCATCGCGGTATCACTTCAATACAAAGTGAATTAATAATATAAATTAAATATATACACGTACAAAAGAACCGTCAGGTCTTTTATAACAACTAAAATGGTGAACAAGGCCCTTCAGATGGATCAAATGTTCTGAGTACGGAGATCATGTGCGGTATAAATGGGCTCGGTGGCCGGACCTCTCTCGGATGCTCAGCCGGCTAGGAGAACAAAATTTATTTTACCAAATCGGCGGTTGAGTGGCCGAGCACACACATATTTTGGACAGAGACCTCATCAACACAAATCGGTGGCACACTTTCTCTTTTTAGAGACTCAAGTACCGATGTCAAGTTAGAGTAACTTCAATACAATCAGTACAGAAAATAAGGAAAAAGCCGATATGTGCTAGCCCCACAGTTGGGTGGCCTAACCACAATCAAGGAAAAAAAAAAGGTGTTCCATTATTCAGGGCACCCAAAGTGACTTTCAGATCATAAGCCACCTCACGTAAGTCACACGCTGAGGAGCGGTGGAGGAAAAGCCCAGGGGTCAGATAGGTGTCACTTCAATAGCAAAGTGTGACCGTTTTGATCTTCGTGGATGTGGATCCCACTTTACAATGGTATACACATGTTTCTTAGTGCCAGGGTTGATCACTGTGTGTGTGTGTGTTCTGTGTTAAAGTCTAATAAATCTTGTCCCGCGGATTGAGACATTTTAACCTTTATTTGGAACATTTATCTTTCACTTTCAATGAACTGTTTAAGTCATTGTTTTTCCTGTCATATCATATTTTGGCATACTCGTGTACATGATAAAACGTGTAGGCTCATTATGGGGCACCTAAAATTAAACTATCTTAAAAAATCTACCACTTAGCTGCAGTCGCTCCAACAAGAGATCGACGGGAGTTGGCCGCCCATAAAGGAAGTATATATTCAGAGGAGCTTGAACACTAGATAGTGTGTTATCTAACAGATTCCATGTAACAAATTATGGAAACCTGAAAATTCCTTAACAGACTACGATATGGGACTACTAAAGGTAAAGAAAACCTACAGAGGTAGGGATTATTCGTGCCATAAAGCATGTATGTGATTGTGGACAGGTTCAGTCGACAAATATGTATTCATGCCTAGAGTATCCCAATCAACGCAGCCTTAAAGATCTAATAGATGCAATCCGTAATGAAATTGATGTTGCTTATTTTAAATTTTAAACAAATGAACTGTTAGACTGTAGATTCCTTTAAAGTATGAGTCAACCAAATGCATCAAAAGTACCTTAATGCTTAAATCTAATTAAATCAAGAATAATTATCAAAAATTATTTTCAAAAATATTTACAAAATAAGTTCACTACTACATAATTCATTACGAAAAAAAATTACCTTCAGAACTGGTGCTACTTGGATAAGGAATGATGCCAGCTGAAAAATAAATAATAAATTAGGTTTGTTTTTTTTTTCTTGATATAACCTAATTTTAATACAAAGTGTAGTTCTTGACTCTATTATGTTTTACAAAAGAAGTGCTCGTATGCATACAATAAAAAGATAATGTGACTTAAAAATGCTTTTAGTACTGATATAAATGTGTTGGATATCATATAATGATATGAATTTGAATGAAATGAATGAATTATGACAAATATTTTATAATCTTTACTTTAATACTTACAGCAATCAACAGCTTCATTAATATCACATTTTTTAATGCTGTCATCCCAGAAGTAATCATCAGGGCATGACAAAAGATACAATTGTTTATTTAAACACTCCCAGAATTGGCTGCAGTCGAAGGGATATCTCCAGTAAGTGTTTTTGCCATCTGAGCAATCGGGTTCTGAAAAATAAGACAATTTTTATATTATTTAAATTTTCATTATTATGCACTTATATTTAGAAATTTTATGAGCTTTTTAAAGGCAACATAATGAATATCATATCTGATCATATTGGTACTACTTTGGTTGGTCCTAGAAAACAACTCCCTGTAATAAAAGCTGTAAAAAAACTATGCTGCTGTTACTTTTTGAAATTAATATTTACTGGGATGTCTATTTTTTTGTCGATTTATCTCACCATCATTATCATTATCGTTAAATACCATTTACTTATTATCACAATTTTTTGACCTATATATATATATATATATATATATATATATATATATATATATATATATACTCAGGGATTCTACAGTACTCACAGTACTCACTGTCTTTCCTCGCTCAACCGTTTTCATCTCTCTCTGTTGTCCCATTCTCCATCGTTAATACCAAATAGATATAATTTTGTACACTAAATTTAGCAATGCAATTGGTTTATAATTATGGCATTCTGTCTTATCTTATTTCCAATAGCTTATATATCCAATGTTATTAGATAATAGATCTTTTTCAACAGTTTAGGAAGTTTTTTTAATAATTCTGCTGAAATTCAATGCGTCACTTCTTCTTCTTCAGGTGCCATCTCCGCTACGGATGTTGGCAATCATCACAGCTATTTTAATTTTTGAGGCAGTAGCTCTAAATAGTTGTTTTGAGCTGCATCCAAACCATTCTCTCAGGTTTTTGAGCCATGAAATTCGTCCTCTTCCGATGCTTCTTTTGCCATCTATCTTTCCTTGCATTATGAAATGCGTCCCTAGCGCTTTATTATTTCTTAATTTCTCTATACATATACCACATCTTCCTCACCACATCAGTGAGTTGCAGTGTTACATGTTGTATCATTTGGTTATTCTTTTGTTTGGGTTTACCCCATCTATTCTTAATTTTTTTTTTCTCTGTTATCCTTCCGCGTCTTTCTATTCAATCTTGGCCTAATGACTGTTCGCTTTCTAATATTCTTTTGTAGAATTGTCTGCTTTCTTGTCTGTTGCTGTGCTCTAGAATTTCTTATAGCTGTTTTTTCAAAGCACCTCTTTTCCTTTTTCTGCATGTTCTAGTCGCTTGTCCTCTCTTCTAATTATATGTTTCGTGTTATTTTTGATGTTTCTTTGAAGTGGGTTAAGTCCAGCTTCCCTTTTTTCCTCTCCTTTGCCATTGAAAATTTTGGTTATTAATGTCATGTATAATACATTAAAATAATAATTCACATCGACGAAAAATTCTTTTATCAATAATCTTTAAAAGAATATAATTGATTTGGATAGTATTTATTTTGGAAAATCAAAATATAATCTGTTTATTGCAAGTATTATTGCAATTAATTAGTTAATGAATTAATTAATTAATTTAAATAATGAATTGCAACAACCAGCTCATTGTATTTATGATATTTAGAAATTTCAAATGAGTCATCCATAATATTCTAAATATTTGCATGGTTGCACTATAAATAAAAGGGTCAAATTTACACAATCAAGAATTTTATCACTTACCGTCTCACTTTAAGAATAGACAATAAAATAAATTGCAATTATTATATCTTTATATCTTTAAAATATACATAAACAGAGTGTTTAAAAAAGATAACACCGTCTCTACGATAGGTAACAAATGGAAAAATAATTAAAGTTTGCTTAGTAAAAATATTTTGGAACATCATCCGTTTTGAAGATATAGGGCGTTGAATAATTTTACGATTTTGCCAAAGTTATCGGCAACATTTTAATGAATTTTATACGAATATATTTTAAGTTGATACATCCCATTAATTTGACTTTATATCTGACTCCCATAAAGGGCACTAGTTACAAGGTTCGTACTAAGTATTACTCAACATAACTTTTATACGGGTAGAATTAATAATTAAAATTTTTAAGTGGGCTTAAACATTATACAATTTTACACCAAAAAGTTAATCTTGGAAAACTCGATCCTCTGTACCATTTTCAGAATATTTTGATTTGAAAATTGTGACGTACTAACCGACGCTGATATAAAGTACTCAATGATAAAGTTATCAAATAAAAAAAATCTCAAAAAGAACACTAAAAAAAGATTTATAATAAAAAATAAAATTTATTTAAAGTAAGTGTTCAAAATGTCGTTTTCACGAATACACAAGTCCACCTTTTTGTTCTAAAGAATCCGTTTATCTCCCAAACGGTTGGGGGTCATTTATGATGTCATTAAAGTGACGTTGAATTTTGTCTTGTAATTCTTGACGTAAATTTATCTCTATAACATAGATAGATTTTTTTAAGATACGACTAAATTGTCTAGTCCAAAGGATTAAAATCGCATGACCGAGGAGGCCTATGCACCAGAGCTTCTGTACCCCTACCAATGTATCCATTCGGAAAATGGTTTTTTAACCAATTACGACACCTTTTATTAAATTGCGGCGGAGTTCTATCGTGCATAAAAAATAAAGCTCATTGCTAGTTTAGCGCTAAATCTTCTAATATCTCGAATAAATGATGGTTTAAAAAACCAAGGTACATATTGCTATTTAAATTTCCAGGTAGAATATGATAACCAATTAATTTGTTACCTAAAGTTGCTGTCTAAACAATAACCTTAAATGAGTATTGTTAATGTGTGTAAGTAATCCCATTTGACTCGTGGATTCTTGTTACATCAGTAGTGTGCATTATGGGAGTTAAATATACCTCTGTCGCGTAACGGTGGCTTAGTCAGTAGAAAGAATGAATTGTAAGAAAAATTAGATTAGGGCTGTCCTTTCTTCCAATGTTTCACAAAAATCCACTTTAACCGGTAGATCATCTGGCAAGAGCTCTTCGACTTGCCTGTAGTAAGAAGGATGTAGCTGCTGCTCTTTAAGTACCTGCCAAGTACTTGAAGAAGACTTATTTGTTTGTCTTGCCACATTCCTTACGCTAACTGTTTAATTTTAATCAAGTAATATTTTCTTTTAAAATAATATTTTCTTTATTATCAATTGTTTTTATTGTTCTTGGTCTAACAGAATATATTTTATTTGGTCTTATATTTTCAGTTTCTGGACAACATCGTTCAATAGCTCTAAATGTTTTTTTACTTGGTAAGCCTCTTCTAGGAAACTTTTCTGCATAACGCGTAAATGCTGCAATAGAGTTTCCCAAATACTTGTCTAAGATTAACCACATGTCGGTGTATTCAACAATCTGAGTACATTTTAATTAACAATATCTAATTTTACAAATAACAAGGTTTCAAAAATCCAATCACTTTTGACTTATCGTCATATCAAACAATAAATGTCAATTTTTCATGGCAAACTTAGATAAACTCGAGATATGCCTATAAGAACTTTATCGTTATTTTATACCAGCATCGCTTATTACTTTATAACTTCAAATCAAAATAAAACCGCTAAAACGCTACAGAATATTGAGTTTTACCAAAAGTACCTTTTTGGTATAAAATTGTATGGTATTAAAGTTCACTAGGAATTGTTATTAATAATTATTCTTTTACTTTTTAAAAATCTTTCGATCTGTTTAATTCTAAAGCTGCCTCTGGTTAATTTCCTAAAAGGTAGATTGCCAACTATCCCTCCATCTTTTAGGTGGTCTTCCGGGAGGTCTTGAACAGGGCGGGTTGTTTTTTAGGACAAGTTTTGTTAGTCTATTCTCATCCATTCGTCTTACATAATTGTACCACATTCTCTTAGGCTGTCTTCCCCATCTTACAATATCTTGAATTTTCCACTGCTCTCTGACGTTTGTATTTCTCACCCTGTCTCTTCTTGTTTTGCCCACTATTGTTCTTAGGGTTTTCATTTCGACAACCCTTAGCATCTGTTTCGTTTTGTTGGTATCTTTGGGCAGTTCTATGCCATATGTCATGATCGGTCGTATGCAAGTCTTGTAGATTCTAACTTTACTATCTGTGCGCATATACGGATTTGACCAGACTATCTCCCGCAGACATCCCAACAATGCGGATGCTTTGTTGATTTGACTCCTTAGGTCCTTTACTGAGTCGTGAGTGCTTGATATATCTATGCCCAGATACCTGAATTGCATCACCTCTTCTATGGGGTTGTTCTTAACCACTAACTTACATCTGAGCGGATCTTTTGGTATTTTTATACATTTAGTTTTGTCGGTAGAAATGGTCATATTTAGTTGGCGGCTTATTTAAAAGAACGGAAAGAGCTGTCTCTGAAGATCATCTTCTGATTCGGCGATAATTGCTGCATCATCTGCGTGACACACCATTCAAATTCTTTTGTTGCCCATTCTGTATCTGAGATTGAGAGATGTTACTTTGTTTATAATTTTGCCCATGAGTAGGTTAAACAAGAAACTGTCGCCTTGTCTAATTCTTTCCGGTGTTGGGATATTTTCAGTGAATTGGTCTCCTGCTTTAACTTTGGTTACATTGTTGTTATTTAGGTTATGGACTATCTTTGTTATGTTGGTCGGTGTTTTATTTTCTATTAATATAATTAGAATGTCTCCCAGGCGAACCCTATTATTTATATTGAATAATACTTGATATGAACCATGTAACTAACGGCCTCTATGAGAGTCAGATACTCTATGAGAGTCAGATATAAAAACCAATTTATGGGATGTACACTTCCCGTCATATAAAACTGGTACACTTTTTTTCCCAATGTAAACCTGTGTTCAGACTAGACACAATGGTTCGTAAATCAATTCGTTGTTGCCATTACAGATAACGGAATTGCACTAAATCTAAATAAAAAAAAAATAACGTTCAAAAATGTATTATTGTAATTGTATTGTAATGTAGATAGATATTATTTTCATCATTAACAACAAAAAACCGTATCTAATTAATTTAATAACCAGAGATAGGGTTGAGTTAATATCCAAAATGTTTAAAGGATCTTTAAACCTAGGGTATTGGCACAGGGAACATTGGAATGCGTCTACTGTAAGATTAATTGATTATTTAGTACAAGAACGATAAAAAATATTATACTTTATCCTACGTATTATAAACTATAAAATATCCGGGGCGAAAAAATGCTTTTCAAAACATGACAGTTACAATCCAATATCCGACTGTAATTTTTTATTATAATAATTTAAAGTTATGTCTAGATCGATTATCTATCATTATTTTTGAATTGAAATATTCTCATAAATTATAATAAGACACAAATCAATGTATGGGTACTTAATTGAGATGATGGAAAATTACAAAATTAATATGGGAATTTTTTAGGATGCATGTTTAAATAAATGTGACTGACTGATAGAGAATGATCGATAATGTTTTAGTTTTTAGTATACTCAAAACTGGCTATCTGTCGCACAGCCCTGCTTTTAGCTGGTTTCATATAATATTTTCGTTGAACTGGCAACGGTGCCCTAGAAATTAGAATGACGCATGTGACAAGATCAACGTACACAACTTAAAAAACACGATTTCTGGTTATAAGAGTTGTACCAGTTTTTTATGACGCGAACGGTACCAGCTTTAAACACATATAAATTTTTACTACAAT
Source organism: Diabrotica undecimpunctata (assembly GCF_040954645.1). Lineage (NCBI taxonomy): Eukaryota > Metazoa > Arthropoda > Insecta > Coleoptera > Chrysomelidae > Diabrotica > Diabrotica undecimpunctata. Next base: position 126,602,472 of record NC_092807.1, read on the forward strand.
GTTGCCAGTATTTTCTGTAGTCATAAAAAATGTGTATTTTTTTTTCTTTAACGCCATTTATCCTGACGTTACAAAAGTTTTTTATGAAGCGAACCTCAATAACTTTTTAGCTTTTTCATATCTTAAAGACTACCTTTTTTTAAGACACCCGGTATACAATGTTTGATTTATCCTTCTGTATTTTCTAGTTTTTTGGTGTCTTCATTTCACTCGTGTACTTTTCAACTTTTCATAAATTTCTTTTTAAATGGATATTTCAATCAATTTTTGATCCTTATATTTAGGCAAAATTTTTTTAGATTAAGTATTTAAGTAACGTATTTTAATGTGTTTTAAATGTTAATTATCACAGTATTTCATCGAAAACATAGCGAAAAATATCTCTATAGACTGCTACATAAACCCAAACTTCTATATTGTATGTGATATCAAATGACTGTGTATTTCGAACTAATATTTATTTCTTTTGAAAAAACTTATTGTTGTGAAGAATAAAAGTTTTTATTAAAAATATTTGCCTTAGTTGTAACTTAAATAAGAATGCATAAATTAACTTTTGCGTTTAAAAGCCGTTTTGGGGTTATCAGTTGTGCAAAGGGGATAACATTATTGGTTTTGTGTAACAAGTATTGTCTCAGAGGGACATAAAGTCGCCAAAAAGTAACAACGGCTCGCCACGATCCTTGAATTAAACAAGTGGCTAGAAGAAACCCTATAATTTTTCGACCGCAGCTCCAAATGCAACTTTTGACTGCTACAGGTGTAAATGTTTCAGTTAACTCGATAAGAAAAAGACTTCCAAGATGTGTCCAAGGACTATAGCAGTAGACAGTTAGGGATTCTCGAATTATCCAAGCAGCACAAATTGATCGCATACATTGATGTCTTCAAAACTCAAACTTAAACATTGGAAATTAATAAAATGTGCTATTTTCAGACAAATCAGGATCGAGGCTATCGAACTCTGGTTATACCGCAGATTATTAAAAATATTATGGACTGATAGAATTATAAATAAAGAAGTACTGGAGAGGGTTGGTAAAGAAACAGAACTAATCACCACTATACAAACCAGAAAACTGAAATACCTAGGCTACGTTATGAAGGAACCAAAATATGAAATTTTGTGACTCATAATACAGGAAAAGATTCAAGGAAGAAGATCTGTTGGCCGAAGGCAAAACTCATGGTTAAAGAATCTACGTGATTGGTAGCAATGCAGATCGATTGATTTATTTAGAGCAGCAAGTTCAAAAATAAAAATAGCCATTATGATTGCCAACCTCCGTAGGGAGACGGCACTCTAAGAAGAAGAAGGATTAATGTAAAATCAGATGAATAACAAATGCGTGTACTTAGAGTGCAAGGAAGACAAGCAAGAACAGAGTTTGCCAAATCTGTATACAGATAAAGTAGGAAGTGTTATGTTCCGTGGAGCAATTATGATCGGTGAAAAACACCTTTAGTTTTAATCCAACCAACTTTAATAACTCGCAGGTATGTTGATTTAGGTCTAAAAATTGTAGTTAAGTTCTGAAGAGGTGAAAGGAAGAAAATTTAATTTTCACGCATGATAATGTACCTCGACATACCAGCAGAGTGACTACAGACTTTCTTAAAGCAGAAGATATCACTATTTTGGAGTGGCCTGCTTAGTTACCTGAGCTTAATCCCATAAGGCATTTGTAGGATGTACTTAATAGAACAATTAAACCTTGCTGGAATAATTCACAAAACATCGTACAGCTAGTATACGGAGCTCTTGAAGAATGAAACCAGCTTCTTCTTCAGCTTTAAGTAATCCAACTTTGGACATAGGACTCCCCCAAATCAATCCAGTGTTTTCTATTTTGCGCCACTTGCTTCCAGTTGTGTCTTCCGATCTTCTTAATATCATGAGCCCATCTCGTTTGTGGTCTTCTTCTGCTTCTCTTTTCTAGCCATGATCTCCATTATTGTATTTCGTTGTTCCATCTTTTATCCTTTGTATGTGCATTGTGGCCTGCAAAGCTTCATTTTAATTTGGCTGCGTATTTTACTTTGGTTTTGCTTCTAATCCATTTGTTTGTTTTTTTTTGCCTATAAGTCTCACGCCGAGCATTGATCTTTCTATCGCTCTTTGTGTTTTTACTATTTTATCCATATTAGACTTGGTAAGTGTCCACGTCTGTTAATTATACGTGAGTATAGGGAGGATACAGTGATCGTAAATTCTGGTTATCAAATATTGTTCTATTTTAGTTCTTTTTAAGATCCAACTCAGTTTTCCAAATTTTGCCCATGCTAACCTTATTCTCATGGTAATTTCGGCAGTTTGATTTTCTTTGTTAACTTTCATTATCTGTCCCAGGTAGACTTATTCGCTTACTGTTTCTAAATTTATGTCAATCTTAATTTATGAAAAAATCTACCACAACAAAATGTTGACAATTTGATTAGAAGTATGTCCATTGATTTAAGTAATATGAATATAAACCAAAAAGTTAATATTAATTTCATATCAAATGCCATAAATTAATAGAAACTTTGCATTTAAAAATATACCATATTATTGAATATAAACATAAATTAACAGTATCAAAATATATTGCTCAATTTATAAATTGTAAATAATTTACATTCAACAGAAATTTTTGGGTAATAAATTAAAACAAATAGAACTAAAATAGATATCTTCGACCTACAAATCATTACCGAACAAACATACATTATGAGAATTTGTAGTATCACTCCAGCAGTTATATTAAACAGGACTTAAGAATAACATTTATATAGAATTCTTCTGTTTATTCTATTTCTACAACCGTTATTAATTGAGCGACAAGTAGTTACGGACTGATATAAAAGAATACGGATAGGTATACATATCAATCAACATACACAAATAAAAACACTACTTTTTGGCGATGCTGAGCAGATAATCCAAAATAATGACAACCAGCTACAAAGAGCCATCTAAAAACTCTATCTAGTATGAAACTGTTTCAATATGAAAATATCGATTAAATGTTGGAACAAAAGCGCAGAGCGTTGCAATCTAAGGTATGATGAAAAAATGTTTCTAAATAAAAACTGGATCTATTGAAACTAAAAGTAAGCAGGGTAAAAATATGGTACGTTTTTATTTGTACAGTATATCATTTTTAGAATTTTGAAAAATTATAATTGAACGAAAAATATTTATCGTACAATTTTTAATAATTTTCTTTCGGATGAGCATATATTTCGTTTAAATCTTAGTATCAAATACAAAAGTATTAAAAGTATTAAATCTCATCGTGCTCAAAGTTCCAATATTTCTCAAATATTATCGAGATGTAAGTTTGAAATTTAATTAATTAGTACGATGGTGAATAGACGAAAATTTCAAAGTTAATGAATCTCAACAAAATAAGCTCTAAATTAAAATTTTTTACATTTTTTTCTGGCCCTTTGTTCTCCTAGAAATTTGACTTGAGATGTGTTGTAGAGATAGTTGAAAATTCAATTGATCCCGATTTAAACTTTAACATAAAAAACCACTTTGAATACAGTGATAATAAAGTGGTGTTTTATACATTTATCACAATTTAGATAATTATTTACATGCTTAGGTATAGTACACCATTCAACACACTGGAAGTCCTAGGAAATAAACTTGATAATATACGTTGCAGGTGACATCGCAAGTGCGAAATACTGGACATTATTTTTTCTACTTACTCTTGTAGTGCGGTGTAACAAAAATGAATTTCTGCATTTTTAGGAATGTATTACTAACATTTCTTAACGTTATAGCCTCTAAACAAATGGATTTAAGTTCAAAATTAAATAGCAGTATATACAGTTGAATATAGGACTATATAAGTTTTGTGTAAAAATCTGTTTTATTTACAAATTTGTTTGATGTGTTTCTGGTTTAAAAAAATTGTTAGATTTTTGCTTTCTAGTTTATGAGTTACGGGGTTTTCTAGAACCACAGTGACGAACAAAGTATCTTTAATAATTAAAATATATCAAAAATACAGTTTTACGATACTTATCAGCTTGTAATATAAAATTTTAAAACATTTTTTGTACTCACCTGGAAATGGAATTTCATCTGAAATAAAAGACAAAGTTAGTATTGACATATACAAATTATTAAATTTTTAATAAACTATACAACGGTTTGGCTAAACTGGCTTACAAATGAAAAAAAATTTAAAAAAAAAACTAACATTTCTTGGAATTCATAATTTATCTATTTTGCATAATAGATGTCTCGATAATAGCCAAATACCTAAAGACTGTAGTAAGAGACTAGTAATACTCTTACACAAAAAAGGGGACAAATGTGAGCTAAATAATTATATACCTTTATCGATAATTACCGAACGGTTATACAGGCTGGCTTTCGCAAAGGATAAAGTATATCAGACCATCTGCTGACAATGAGAACACTGATAGAAAGGCAAATGACTAATAACTACCCGTATTTCTTACCTTAGTACACTAGCAAAAGGCATTTGACAATATTAAGATATGGGCTATGAAACAATACATACAATACTTATTAATATTTGTAGAATAGATTCGAGATAATATAGACAACCAATATATATATTAAATAATAAGAAAATGTAATTATGATAGTTTAACCAGATGAAAATACAAATCCCATTCCCATTAAGACAGAAGTTAAACAAGGCGCAGTAATATCTCCAAAGTTTTTTAATCTAGCCCTAGAAGACGTCTTCAAAACTAAAAATTGGTCAAGATATGAAATTAACATTAATGGCAACAGGTTAAACCACCTTATACTGATGGCATTGTGATTATCTGGAGCACATTCGAGGAATAACAAATTATGACGAAGGAACTTGTAGACTTGCAGATGAATATGAAAAAAAAATAATGACAAACACAAATGACCCTAGACCTATAACTATAAGCAGCACCGAGCTAAAACGAGTCCAGGAATATATCGACCTAGGCCCAATTCTGAAATTTGACAAAGAGAACCAAAGTACGGAAATTAGTAAAGAGCAAAAGTGACATGGACAGGATTTGGAAAACTTAGTTGGAAACTTAAGAACCGCAAAGTACCTTAATCCTTGTTGGGAAAAGTGTTTAACCAGTGCATTCTCTCTATCATGACATATGGATGTCAAACCTGGACCCCAATCAAGGCAAATATAAATAAACTAGCCACACCAGAAAGGGCATAGGAAAGATTATTGTCAGGTGTACGACTGTCAGATAAAAAAACGACTAAGTATAAACGACCAAAAGTTAATGATATCACAACAAAACTTGTCAAGCTCAAATGGAGCTTTGCTGGTCTTACTGCTAGACAAAAAGACCAACATTGGAACGCCACAATACAACATTAGAAACCTCACAAAAGTAGACGACCTAGAGAACGCCACAAATGATATGGGTAAACGACATAAAAAGAATAGCCAGCACAAATTGGAAGTACGTGGCTCAGAATAAATATCGATGAAAATAGTTCGGAGAGGCCCATGTCCAAAAATAAATGACAAAGGCTGAGAAAAAGTATTGGACTTATAAGAAGCAATTAGTAATCACGTGAAAGAAAGTTCCACGATACGTTTGAAAAATATGGGAGTAGTATGCTGCAATTGAAATACTTCGAAAATTTAGATCATCTAGAAAATCATTAGAGTTTAGAAGGAGATAAAAAGCACGGCAAAAAAATAGTATTATTGTAAGGACACCAAAAAAAAAACTCGAAGTAGCTTTAGAAAAATCTTAAAGCAGGAGTATATAGATTTATTCATTGCAGAGAGGTTAAAAACATATAAAGTGGCCAAACAGAGCAAAAAAGGAACTAATTTAAGCGGGTTAGATATATTTGAGACGAATTTAATAAAATACTAGTGTAATATAGACTCTACCGAATAGCTACCAAAAAAACACAAAACTTAGTTGCCTAAGCATTACATAAATAAAGAAAGGTAAATAATTTGGACTAGAAAAACTTGCTGCAATGAAGTGTGGGCAGCTTGTAAGAGACTGGTTTGACACGTTAAGCCCCATGTGTACCGCACTGGCACACACTCTAGTTTTATCTGGGACCGTGTGTACCTATCAGGCCACAGCGAAGTGTCGTGTTCCTAAAGCTGTGACTCGTCGAGGATCGCATTTGCCGTGCTTTCTTATGTATACATTTCTGTTAACGGTCTGAGGTAAAAAAAATCAGAGGTTAGTCCGTTAAACCACGTGTTCACAAACAGGTTAGGTTATAATTTCTAACATACTTCAGTCAGTATCGGTTTGACGTCTAACGAGGCTAAGACTATTTTCTCTTCAATTTTTTGTTAAAGAGTGGACCTAAAAAAGTAGATAAGTTTCATAAAGGACTATCGGAAGACGAACTTTGCAAAATTGCTGAGGAGAGTGACTTTAGTAATATCAGTATGCCTGAAAGTACGTTTTATGATTTCGATCCAGTGTACAATGAAAATGTTATTGATGGTTCTTCATACTTATGCAGTAGTGAATATGAGTCTCGTAGAAAAAAAGCTAAAATTTGCAAAAAAACACAAAATTGCAAAGAATTTACTGCAGGTTCTAATTCCAACCAAAAGAAGCCTGATACAAGAAGGATAGGTAAGTTATTTAGGAATGCACAATTTCTGTTTGTAGCTTACTTTTTTTTGCTTTGTAGAAAAAATCTTTGTAGCTTTGCTAAATCTGCAAATGTTAGCCTGGAAGCTGTTATTGACGATGTTGTATCAAGAAATAAAGTAACATGGAGCGATGTGCCAAATCCAGATGGTCACAATAAGTTTGAACTATCCTTTACTTCAGCAATAAATCAGGAAGAAATTGCAAAACTTACAGACCACAAATCAATAGATTTCTACCTACTGTTTATCGACCGTTAAGTTGCAAGATTGTTGGTTACTGAAACTAATAAATACGCTGAACAAACAATAATCGCTGGTATTGTAAATGAATCAATAACGAAACATTCACTTATGAGTAACTGGAGACCAATTGACAGGGAAGAATTGCTTTCATTTTTGGCTCTCATTATTTGGATGGGGTTAGACAGAAAAAAAAAATTCAGAGATTATTGGAGTAACAATTTACTTTACAAAAATAAAGCTTCTAAAATATGTGAAATAAGTAGAAGGCTAGAAGGCTAAGGTAGAAGAAATAATATCAGAATTCTTTCAGATTTCAGATAACGAGAGCTGTCCACCTGGAAACAGACTTTACAAAATTTCTCCTCTTGTACAAATACTAAATAAAAAGTTTCAGAAAATGTATACTCCTAGAGAATCGTTATGTAATGACGAAACTATGGTGCCATTTCGTAGTAGACTTAGTTTTTTGCAATAAATTCCTGGAAAAAGACACAAATATGAAGTCAAATTGTTTAAACTTTGCGTCGCAGATGGATATACGTACGCCGTAAAATATACGGTGAAAAAGAGTTTTAAACCATCTGAAAAGTCGTTATTATTCAGAGCGGTGATAGAACTTATGCAACCGCTTCTAGATACAGGCAGAACTTTATATACTAATAATCTTTACACGCGTGTTGACTTGGTCCATGATTTAAATAATAGAAAAACCCAATTAGTCGGAACATTACGTGTCAATAGGGAACATAATCCAAAAGTGGGTGTAGATGCAAAATTAAAAAGAGGTGACATGAAATATCTACAGAGTAATACAAAAGTTGTTATCGGAAAATATAAAGATAAATGGGATGTTTTGTTTTTAATGACCAAGGATATTCCTTTGATGATAGATGTTCAAACAAAACGTGGACCTGTTTCCAAACCATCGACCATTGTTGACTTTTATCGATGTGTCGGATCAAAAGGCTGCATATAATTCCCCTGTTCGACGAAGTATAAAGTGGTATCGTAAATTGGCTGTGGAATTACTAACACATACCGCAATTGTGAACTCATTAGTTCTCTACAAATCTGTAAGTGGCAAACAGCTCTCAATTACTGAGTTCTGTGAACAGATTGTTCAAAGTCTTTGAATGCCACAAACAACTTCTGAAGACACTTTAACAACTCTGCATACGTTGGACAAGAAAGAGAAAAGGGGAAAGTGTTCAGTATATTATAAGAACTTTTTGAACCGTGAAGGAGGAACATCAGCAATAAAGAATGCCAAAAGGGTGTACACTTTTTGTCCGGCATGTGCCGTTGCTACCGCATATATGTGTGAAGTGTTTTGTGAATATTCATACATGTTCTTTGAAAAAATAAATTGTTTTTATATTTTTAAACTTAAAATATCTTAGGGAGAAGGTATTTGATTATCTTCCTGGTGTGAGCCAATATGGCACACACGGTCCACATTAAAGCAAATTACAAAAATAATTATAAATAGACCATGTATATCGTGTTGGTGAATTTAGTAACTTAAAGATTAATTTTTAATCTTGATACTCATTTAAATTTTTATTTTAATAAACGATAGAAATTTAATCATCACAAAAAATTGTGTGTGTGTGTGTGAGAGAGAAATGGCATTAGACAAAAAATATTTTTGCCACAAAAAATTAAAGATTTACTTACGGCATTCTGCATTTTCAGGGAAATCACAAGCTTTGCGATCTTCACTCCAAATGAAACCTTCAGGACAGTCTATGACTACTAGGGAATTATCTTCACAGGCTATATATTTGTGACAGTCATATGGATAGGCACGGTAATTCAAATCGTCTTGGTTACATGGAAGTGTATATAATTCGTGAGATGCATTGTACAATGCAGTGCAATAATTAGCTAAAATAGTAAAAATAGTTTAAGAATAGTTAATTATCAAATTAAAAATCTACTAAAAGAACCAGTACTCAGCTAGTGCCTATTAGCACTAATTATTTAATTTTAAAAATATGACAATCTGATAATGTGTTTTCAAACTTTTGGTTTGTATTAAATTTTACTTTAATTATTTCTAGTGGGAAAAATCATTGACTGACAATTCGTTAGTCAATATTCTTTTTAAAATATAAGATTTTCAAACACTAAAAACAAATTATTTTGTTCTTGTTACTCTGATAAAAAATTTATTAATTAATTTACTTATATTTTTCTCATTCGTAAGGACGATCTAAAAGTTTTACATAAGCGTTAAAATATCCGTTGACCTACCCGGACGGACGCCTATGACCGGTACTAGAAATTTGTAATTGAAAGAATCGATTCAACTCTGGATAAAAAATAATCGTAACAGTTTTCATTTTTTTAACTGGAACTGTTCTGGAGGAATTACAATAAAATAATTACAAGGCACCATCTTCAAAGATCTCTAGCTTCCTCTAGTACTAAGAAGTACATGATTATCTTATTTAAAATCAATTATATCTTCACCATTTTATTTGATGTTATGTACCATGGTATGTCTGTAGTTTTGAAGATTAAGTTAGAATTCAGTTATTTTATTTACAATGCCTGTTATGTTTTTAACAATATTGCACTAACATCTTAAGTAAGTCCGAAATATTCAAAATTTTTGACAGATGCATCGAAATATATTTAATATTGAAAATATTATAAATCATAATCTTTCTATCAATCAGTTCAAGCAGCTAAATCAGCTAATACAATTAACATCAAAGCTAAATCTAGCAAAGTACCTTGGATTTAAAGATAAGATCTTGTTAATGTATTTGTAAATTGTGGTATTTTAAATGAACAACATACTTTAAAAGAGCCGCTTAAAATATATATTAGAAATACGTGTTTATATATATAAATATTTATGGCGTTTTATCATTTTACTTTTTAGCTGATAAATATGTTATTTTATGAAATTTGAGGTACAGTTCCTTGGCAACTAAACTGATATTGAAAGGCAGAATATCAAATAACGGTATATGGCAAGAAACCAATCTAAAAGACATTATAGAATGTATTACAAATAATTCTTATAAAAGTAATACCCTTGTAAGAGAATATTGTGTGGTGAGGAGAGCGAAGACGAGAAAGGAACCAGAATGTTCAATAAATAAATAGTGAGAGATTGGCACGAATAAAAAGATATTCAACACCAAAAGGTACCAAACCTCTACTAATAATTTTTTAAAGATAGTAGGATAGTTAGCAATCAACATCAACAATATTACCACAACATTTGTGTTGAACAAAACAGACCCAAAGCCTATTAAAAGAAGATGGAACCATTAAATATACATAATTCTAAATAGGCAGGCAAAATCAACGTTATCTTACCACTACGCATTAAAAAAGGATTCATTTATACATAGTAATCATCGAAAATGCAAGAAAAATTATCTCTGTTTTAGATTTGATGATCATCATTATCATTGATCTCTCCATTCGGTTCTAATCTGTGCAGCTTAATGCCGGTTGACAGAACCGATCTTTCTGTAATCCTCGTCTACATCATCCCTTCATATCAACCTTGCTCTAACTTCTCAACTGCTTCGCTATTGAAATACTTCATGCAGGGTAGCCCTCTATTTGCAAGCATTATTTTTTGGTTTATCTAATATTATGTTGGTAATATTATGTTTGGTTTATTTAATGTCATGGCTGCGCAACCTGTGAGAGTGGTACGGATGTACATCAAATTAGCTTTTCAGAGCAGCCGTCACAAAAGTCCGAATAGCTATGATGATTGCCGACCTCTGCCGCGGAGATGGCACTTGAAGAAGAAGAAGAATATTATGTTTCTAACTATGTCTATGTTTCTAACTGTGTGATTTGTTCCCAATGCCATAAGCTTAGTTTTATTTTTGTTGATGACTATACCATATTTTATCTTCTGCCAAATTGGAAACAGCAGCGCACATCTCTTTGGATTTAATAGTCGTACGTACAACAAGGTCCACGTCATTTGCATATCCAGTTGTACTTTAGTCATTTAGTTCTGCAGCTCTTATAACTTTTTTTAGGGTGATATTAAAAAGAAGGCACGTCAACGCATCTCCCTATCCCAGTTCTCTATTTTTACTAAATTCATTTTAGTAGCTACTTTGGATTTCAACTTTATAAGTGACTCTTAATATTGTCAAAAATTTTCTTGGAATTTCATCATCATCATCTAGCTCCATTTTCACATCCATTGTTGGATATAGGCCTCCTCCAAACGTCTCCAGCTCTCTCTATCTCTAGCTGCTGCAATCCAGTTTGTTTCTATTCTCCTTAGGTCGTCGGTCCATCGGGTGGGTGGTCTGCCTCGACTTCACTTGTCGGCTCTTGGTCTTCACTCCAATAATCTCTTCGTCTATCTTCCGTCTTCCATTCTAGCAACATGTCCAGCCCACCTCCACTTTTGTTTATTGATTCGCAGTATAATATCGTCTACGCCAGTTCGTCGTCGTATCTCCTCATTTCTCACGCGATCTTTCAGGGTCAGGCCCAGCATTGATCTCTCCATTCGCCTTTGTGTTACCCTCAGTTTTTCGGCAGTAGCTTTCGTTAAAGTTACAGTCTCTGCTTCGTAGGTCAAGACTGGTAAGATGCATTGGTTAAATGCCTTCCTTTTCAGGTGAATTGGGGTATTTGTTTTAAAAATGTCTCTCATCCTTCCATATGCCGCCCATCCCAACGTGATTCGTCTATTTAGCTCGCAGGTTTGGTTGTCTCTGGTTATTTTGATTTCATGACCCAAGTATGTGTATTTATCGATTATCGACAAATTCTTGAAGTTTAGCTGTGAGTAAATTATGTGAGAGAATATCCTATAAACTGTGTTCAAATGTGTTATTTCTGTAATTGCCACCTACAAGCTGGTCGCCTTTCCTGTGTAGTGAAAACCGATTTCCCATTTCTCAAGCATTTGCTCCTTTTCCCATACTCTTGCTATTATGTTGTAGACTCGCTTGCTAGGTGCTCACATCCATACTGGTCGAATTCTGCCAGGATTTTATCAGTTCCTGGCGCTTTTGTTTTTTTTTTTATTTTTTGGAGGACCCCAATTTTTCCCTACAAGGTTCTAGGATTGGTTTAGTTACATAGGAGAGTTAACGGTACCATTATTATGTTTCTATTTTTATATCTCCATAGGTTTAGGCGCGATTTGAGTTTTTGCATTTAGTGCAAAGTCGCAGTCGCAGTCGCAGTGCAGTGTCGTTCATTTTTCTGTAAAATCTTCCCGTATCATTGTGGGTCCTTAGAGTTTTCAGCTCTTATTTTAATTCCAACAAGACACCGATTTCTTAAATAAGTAATAGTAAAATGGTCAAGAAACGGAACTTTACCGACATTGCTAATAAAATACAATGAAACAATCTTAAAAAAAACGTACCAATAAAAGTAATGAACAGCAAAAAACGTCTATGCGTAATAATACAAAAACTTCAAATATTCAAACCATTAATAAAAAAAAAGCAAATAACGGATAAGGATGAAATAAAAATTAAAACGAAACGTTCTAAATAGTAAACAGGGTAGAGGGGAAGCAAAATTAATTTAAGCAAATGAACTAATTTAAAAAGCAACTACTGGACCAACTTGCCATTGTAGAAAAATATGTTTTACTAAAATAGACGATACCCACAAACAGAACATACTTGAGCAGTTTTATAGTACGGGAGATAAAACTAAACAAGATATTTAGCTAGGAGGATTAATCACTGTGTCAATGGAACAAAGGAAACGCCCGACTACAGGAGAGGGAAGAGAAAAAAACAGCAAATATCAGTATAACGTAATATTTTTGTTGCAAAATATAATAGTTGGTTCTGTACTATAAATACGTATCACCAATAACTGATAGTACAAGCTAATACGAGTCACAAATCAAGATAAACAACAACAAGAAGAAAAATTGGAGAGTGACAGTGACAAAGTTGAAAGTCAAGATTTCTAGTTTTTTATATCATGTTGATCAGTTTTCTTTGCTAAAAAGTTGTTTTTTTTTATTTTTATCACATTATTTGTTTTTCCCATGTGGTCTCTATTATGTTTTGTTTTCTTTTTAAAAGTTGCTTTGAGTTAAAACATAAAGTAGAAAAAAAAAGTTTTTATTGATTTTCCACAAATTGTAAAAAAACTGGAGTTTACTGGTTTTTGCACCGAACCCTTTAGTTAGACAAACGGTAGAATCCGAACTGAAAGACGAATAAGCAGCATATAAGAAAAATAAACAAATCTAATATATGTTAATGATACTAAAATATGAGATTGCAAGAAAATTATGAACTTAATTTAGAATTCGTTTAATTTTAACTTTTCTATTAATTAAAGCTATGGTTAAGTTTTCATTATAATATACGTACAATATCATGAAAAAATTTTTCTCAAATTGTATAAAGCAGTAGCAGGAGTTATAAAAAATAAACGATATATTTAACATAGCAAAGAATAACACAGGGTTGTATATGGTAAATAAATAATATAGGGTGAAGTGAAGTATTTGTGAACGGAAGCTTCGAAGAAAGTTTCACTTGCTAGTAGAACATTCTACCACAATGTAACGGAAGTTGATGCAATGCAATTCTGGCTTTCTGTAGTAGATGTACATGGGATTGGAGTTTACTTACTTGCTTGTCGGTGATAGTTTCAGGAATGTTCTTCCCTTTATAATATTGTTTTAACTTTTCGGGATTAAACTTATCGAATACTACGTCCAGTTTTCCCAAAAGGTTGGAAAATTCGCATTCCGTTAGTTGTTTTCGTAATTTTTTACGCTACCAATATGTTAAAGAATCTCATGAAGACTTTAAACAGACACATCCAAAGGCTGCAATATTGTAAAAGTAGATGGCGGTAATTTAAGTATAGTCACATATTCTGCCATAGCCATCGCAATTAGTTTGGGTAAAATGTGCGGTAAATGACCATTGTAAATCAAAAGAGCAGGCCTTTAGGGTTAATTTAAAAAAAAACATTTTTAAACTAAAAAACATTTTTGAACTATAGAAAAAATACTTGTTCAGTCATCCAACCAATTTCCGACACGTAATAAGATGTCTCTGGATACTCATTTATACCGAACATATTGTCCCATAAATGTTTGCCCTTGCGTAGTATCGTTGCGTTGTTAGTTCCCGATTTTACATCTTTCATTGCTAGTTCTAATGCTTCTCATGAATACCTATTTTCGACACCACGATTGATAGTTTTTTTATTATATTTTCTTGGCAGTTGTGCATCCACAGAATAGGTTGTAAACAAACTAACCTAGAAACTCTTGGAACCACAGTTGTCTTGGTATCGCCGTCCACAGTTGCATCAATCACGTATCATGTCAGACCCCTTTTTAAATAGCTGACTATTCTTCTCATACTCCTGTTACCGAGGTCTAGATGACACCTCAAGTTTACTTTCAGAAGCATGTATGAAAAATTAGGACTGCTTCTGTATTGAACCAAGTTTTTGAAATTTAACTCAACTACAAAGCAATTGACCTTAATAAAAAGATGGCGGTCAGATTTTTAGTAGGTAATTGAATTTTCGTTTTGGTAGGTGAATGTCTCCAGAATTTGTTACTAGTTACTACCAAAGAGATTAAACAAGAATGTACTGTAAATTTTATAATATCTTGTTAGTTTAAAAAAACATTAATGGGTGCCACAGTTATCCCATTTCGCCATATGGCAAATAAAATAAACATTATTAAAAATTATGGATACATGAATGGAGCTTTACAAAAATGGATGAGACCGATTTAAAAAAAGTGATAGTAAATACGACAGAAGTAAATCAGAATATACTTAATACAACAGATTAAAGGTTAAGGACTGCAAAGTGTACTAAGGTTCTTGGATTTTAAAAGATAATAATCAACCAAGGCCGTAATATGGAAATAATTAACAGTTCAAATACACATATAATTACGTGATAACGTTAATTAGAATTCATAAACAAAGTAACAAATATATTTTAGTTATTGTGTTAAAGTTTTAAAGTTAAGCAAATAACGAAGTAAGGAATTTAACCACAGCATGATCCATTTTATATGACAAAATGGATCGTGCAATTTTTGATACGTCTACAAAATTGATTGTAAAGTTTCTAAACAATCGTTAGCTGGATAAGAAGAATTAAAAAAATAATAAATATTACTTGATTCAAAATCTTTAGCTTTTATACCTACAAAAAGTTTCTTACCTGAACTTAATACCACAAGTAAAGTACACAAAATACCATTAACACCTAAAACAAGAGCAGATGTTAAAAAATAGCTAAAATGATTTACGGAGGATACTAACCCATCATGTTTCAATGTGTCGTAAAAACGTTTAACACTAAATCTTCCCATGATCGGTTTTTTATTTTATTATAAAACTTCTTATCTTATCCTTGATTTCTTCATCTTATTCATATACAAATTAAAGAATGAATGACAAATATTTAAATCAATTACTTGTAATTATTATTTTATTTGATAACGAACACTTGAATCTAAAAAAATGGAATGTGATTTTTTTTTTCATAAAGAAATATTATTTAATTTTTTAAGTATTTTAGTTTTTAGGAACAATATCTGTAGAACTTAGTAAAGGACACATAACGATGTCAGTTGCGTATTATCCTCCTGATAAAATAATTAAAGAGAAACATTTCTTTAGTTATTTTAATGGGCTTGGTTATCACACTATTGCAGCCAGTGATTTTAATGCAAAACATACAAGATGGGGTTCAATATTAATTACAACACGAAGAGAACTTTAAACTACAATAATTTGACTCTTATTTCTACTGGACAACTAACCTATCTTTACTATCATTAAAGGAATTAGTAGCAACTTTTTGGATACTAAAATTTCCTTTGAAATTTTGTCGGATCATTCTCCCATATTTATGGATGTAATGGAACATGTATATAATACAAATAAATACCCCACGTTTTCAAATCATTCAACAAATTGGTGTCTGTTTAGAGTTAATATTTAAACTGCAGTTAATTTAAATCTTTGTCTTAAAACAAATGAAAATATTGACAAAGCAGTTCATCACCTTACATTAATCATTTAACAGGCAGCTTGGAGAGCAGCCTCAGATCAAAATAACAGTAATAACTGTGCACCATATTCACATCACATAAAAATGTTTCTCAACGAAAAGAGAAAACTCAAAAAACAATGGCAAACTTCCAGATTTCTTGAGGACAAAACTGAACTGAATAGGGCTATTCGTTTGATTAATAGAGAACTGCACAAATACAAAGATCAAGGATAAATAATTTCTCACTGCGACGAATGACACAAATTACTCTATTTGGAAACTCTCTTAGAAACATCAGATTAAACATGATGGTCCCATTAAAAATGAAGATGGTGATTGGGCCAAGGCCGATGAAGATAAATCACAAGCATTCGCTTATCATCTCAGCCAAGTTTCTCAATCATCTAAATCAAAAACTGTCTCAATGGAAAAAGAAGAATTTATTTACAAGAACCTAAATGCATCCTACCAGATGTCATCTATTATAGAAAGTATCAAAATAAATGAAATTAAAGATGTAATTAAAGATCTTAATATTATAAAAGCTCCAAGGTATGATTTAATATCGGGAAAATCTGCAAAAATTTGCCTAAAGAAGGATTTTGATTGATTATGTACGTATTTAATACTATACTAAAGTTAGGCTATTCTCCGTTTCAATGGAAAATGGCACAAATCATTCTAATAGCAAAACCAAATAAAGATCCCCACAAACTATCATCCTATCGTCCAATCAGTTTGCTTTCCATTATCTCCAAGATATTTGAAAATATACTAATTCAAAAATGAATTCTATAATCTACAGAAAAAAAAGAACACCGGATTATCAGTCTGGATTTTGGCAACAACACGAAACAATTGAGCAGGTACATAGGGTTTGCCAAAGTAGCAAAAGATGCAATTGAAAAAAAAAAGAATACTATACTGCAGCCTTTTTGGATGTCTCACAAGCATTTGATAAAGTATGGCACGAGGGGCTGCTATCTAAAATAAAAACTCACATTCCTAATTGTCTGTATGCACTTCTGAGATCCTATCTTACCAATCGATATTTCCAGGTCAGACACAATGAAGCAGTATTAAACGTATCGTCAATACTATCGGGAATACCTCAGAATATTTACTTTAAGCCGGGAGAGTGTACCATCGGTGCATATAAACAATACTATAATATCCAAAAGAAGTGATGTTAAATACTTGGGAGTACATTTTGACAGCCGACTTAATTGGGGAAAGCACATCTGGACAAAACGACTGCAACGAGGATTAATATACAGGATTTTGTACTGGTTCATGAACAAAAATCCAAATTATGTCTACATAATAAATTATTACTGTATAAATGTATTCTAAAGCCAGTTTGGACTTACGGTATACAGATATGGGTTACAGCATCCAATTCTCACTTACTGAAACTTTAGGGTTTCCAATCTAAAGTTTTGAAATATATTACCAATGCATCGTGGTATATGCCCAATTATGTTATACATCAAAACCTTCAGATCCAAGTCATTAAAGGTACTGTTGTCTCACTAAGTAGCACTTACAAAAATAGATTACTGAACCATCCAAGTACGCTTGCCCCAGATCTACTTAAGCGATCAAGGAGAGGAAGACTACAACGCCGTAATTAGCCCAGTCTGGTTAGGCAAAAATAATCGATTTCACGGCAAAATTTTTCACAGATATCTAAAGCTTTTAAGACATAGGTGGGGTTACTAGATGACGAGTAGATAAAACAGTACTCGTATTTTTACCATGCGTTTTTTTTAACAATAATAATAATTTATAGTCAAAGTTTGATTTTTTGTTTATAAGTTTTTTACCTTATATTTTACGTAAACAATATTTATATAATTTTTTACATATCAAGAATATCTTTATTTTCCCGTTTTGTTCCCGACATAATTGCAAGTAGTATATTGTATTAAAAACTAAACAAAAGACATGTTGCATTTCAAAAACAAATTTAATATAATTTTTTATACAGTTCTGTGATATTAATTAAAATATTGGAGACAAAAACCAGGTTTTCCAGGACATATTTTACATTCATGGAGTGTTTGCTTCTGAATTTTCCTCAATATACATGCTTTTCACCCTTTTAGATTATTTAGTTCCTTTTGTCTCTTTTGTTGTTTCTTCTATTTTGTTAATAGTATGAGCAGTATTCGCTCTATGAGTAGAACCTGTAGGTAAATATACAATATCGCACCCGGCTAGCAAACTCCTAATTATGTGTAACCGAAAATCGTACAAACGTAAATTATTAGATGTTATTAGACTTAGGATACTTATTGAATAAAAAATGTGCATTTATAAGGTTCATTTGCAGCACATGTACAAATATTTTTTTGTACCAACAGATGGTTTTACGATTACATGGATGATAAGCCGTCATTTGGTCTTGCCTGTCTACTCCGGACATAAACGCATTGGTACCCAATAATAGACTCTGGTTTTTTTGATTCCTGTCCTTGTTTGTTTCTAAAAACATTCATTTCACTGCCAAAGTCTGTACAAATGTATGACACATTACGTTTGTCACGCCATTTTTCAACATGTACTCCATCAGAAAATGCAGATATATTCTCTCCCCGTGTTAAGTTTGCTGTCATAACAACTTTTGGATTGTCTTTTCTATCTATTCTTAGAGTTCCAGTACAGTATATATTTTTCTGTAGTAACTTAGACGCCAACTCAACACTATTATAAAAATTATCTAGATATACGGCAGGTCCCTTACCAAGTTTCTCTTCAAGTAAATATAACACTATTTTTCCCAAGTGCCCGATTCCACTATATACATCTGAAGATCTCTCGTAAATTCGAAATTTCAAAATTAGGCAATTTGTTTTTGTAAGCATGTATAATTTAATGCCATACTTACGACGGTTCTTCTTCTTCTTCTTAACATGCCATACACCAAAGTGCGTAGGCGACTATCTCATTACTAGAATTCTGTTCTTGGCGGCGTGACACAGCTCGCCTGTATTGTGTATTCCTGTCCATTCTTTAATATTTCTTAACCAGGATAATTGTTTGCGGCCGGCTCCTCTCCTACCTTCGATGTTCCCTTATAGGATTAACTGTGGTATTTCATATTTTGCTCCTCTCAATATGTGCCCAAGGTAACCAATCTTGCGTTTTTTAATTAATTTAAAGAGTTCTCTTTCCACGCCGGCTCTCTTAAGGACGTCATCGTTTCGAACTCTATCCACCCAAGGTATGCGCATCATTCTTCTTAATGACCACATTTCAAATGCTTCAAGTTTGTTGATAGATGTTTTTTTCAAAGTCCACGTTTCCATGCCATAAAGCAAGATCGACCATATGTAGCACTTGACCATTCTGTAGCGTATTTCGAAATGTAGGTTTTAATTACATAGGAGCGGTCTGAATTTCACAAAAGCTTGTCTTGCCATTTGTATTCGGGTTTTTATTTCTTGTTGTGGTTACGACGGTTGTTTTGAATAAACTGCTTGAATTATAGAGGGCCCGTCCACAGCACCATAGCTTCATACAACGATAGCTCTCTTCCATGGTAACAAATCTCATTCATTTTTTATTGAAAAACTCTACTACAGATCTTATCTTTCCAAGAAGATAAGTTGCAGGTGTTTTGTGGAGTCGTAAAATGCAAACACCTTAATATTAGAAGGAATCTATTTTGTGCCATATATTTTCTAAAAACTGGTATGTCAAATAAAAAGTCAGTTTTCCAGTAGTTGCTTAGATGATTCAAATAAATTGTTCTCGTGTGAAGCAACAGGCCCAAAAATATTTTTAATTCATTCACAGTTAACAGTTTTCAAGCTGTAATTCGAAATTTGGCAGATATTTCTAGACGTAAAAATACCTTAACTGCATAAAAATTTGTATTATTTACCACAGCTTGCAGGAATGTGTCGTCAAAGATCATTTGAAAAAAAATCTAGTGGTGTACTATCTCCTGGTACTGGCACTAGTAAATTTTGAGTTTCCTTAAACACAAGTTGCTTTAGCTTACCCGTATTACTCAATTGTTTAATATAAGAACTTGGTACTTCTTGATTAGTAATATTATTAGAAATATTGCTATTTTCCTCATCAGTCTCGGAGCTTGAACTGAACTCATCGTCATCTATATTTGGATTAAATTCATTACTACTGTAGTAATTTTCCAAATACCATAATAGTTCTTCTTCACCTAACTTTTGTTTTTTGTTAATGTTTCTTTTGAAAATATTAAGGCTCATAATAACCTTTTTTATTTGTTTTAAACGCTTTCCCCAGGTAGTTGTAGCTTACTCCGTGGTTACTCTTGGTTGCTGTCATAAATACCATTAAGGTTTTCTAACTTTAATGTAACCTCAAAGTTAATTGCTATTGCTCTCATACATATACATGTATAATTTTTGCTTTTTTTGTCAAGGTGTGTCAATATTTACGTCCTATCAAATTCATCTAATTTGTTTCTCTATAAAAAATTTTACAAATAATAAATTTTTTTCTAAAAACTTCTGATTTTTAAGAATAATTTGTCTCTTTATAATTCTTCAAGTTCCAAGTTAGGAGATAAGTGTTAAAATAGAGCAATCCATGAGTATGTTAACAAACAATATAAATGCAATAAAATCCAAACTCTCACTAAACACCATCATATAAAAGCGAATGTCAGTTTCACAAAATGGAATCTTCCAAATTACAAGAAATGCTACAAGTATGCTTGAAGTCTACAAAATATACTCGTACACTATCTATGTTACCCTGTAACTTAACATATTTTAAAATATGAATTAAAGCAGTAAACAATTATAATGATACCCAATTTTAATATTAATAAAATCACAACTTATCTCTTTCTTGAAACCTCTTGACAATATATTTTTATCAAAGGTTTTTTAATTTCATTCGCAAATCAACTTAAATTGACAATAATTTTAAAGTGATGATCTTAAAAAGACTTTATCTGGTATTCGTTTATAATTTATTATCACCGGAAATTGTTTTAATAAAGAAGGTACATTTGTAAAACGTAAAACTCAAGATAATGTTGGTTTTTTTTATGCTAAATATAAAAAAACAGGATGCTGCTACTGATTTTATCTATTTACTAAGAAAAAATCCTAGAATAAAATGTACCTTATCTTATCAAATTAGTAAATTTGATCTCACATAATTTTAATTTTTCACTCAGGTCAAGGTTGCCTTATGAATATGTATATTGTGCATATGGTTCTGAAATCGGTGCTTTGGTACAAAAGGTGTTGAACATTGTATAAAGGGACTAAAATGGAAAAGTGGATTAAAAAGTCAAGCTCAATTAACGAAAAGAATATGTTAACATACAATAATCTACCTTTTTTCGGAAAAAATGATGGCATCTATAAAAGAAGCATATTAGTTAAGATATTCCCACTTTTAACAACATGAGTTAATTTTTAGAAAATATTATATGCTCAGTACTCCAGTAAATATCCGTATTAGAGTGTAATTTTCCTCGTCAAGACGGATTTGCCGAAAAATTCGGATTTGAAGGATTCAGGTTCTTCTTAACCTCTACTTCTGTTTTGGACCTGAACCCAGGATTGCTTTTACTTGGGGGATGAAAGCCATTTCGCTGGTAAAAAACATACGTTTGAAATAATTTCAGAAATAGATAAACTAACTAATTCTTAGTCACTTTTGTTCCATACAATTTTTTCACTGCCAATACTTTTTAAGTTATTTGTGAGTGAAAATGTTCAATTTTTAAAATAAAACCCTCAATTATCTCAAAGATTAAGTATTTTTCGAAAAAAATATTTGTAACCAAAAAAGAAGTTTATAAAAAAACAAAAACAATGGAGTACTTATGAAGTCTGTAGACTTGGTAGACGTTGAGTTGTAGCCCATGAAAGTAGGTTCCTATACGTCTAATTTCAAATCGAATAGTTTATATTTCCTTTTCGGGAAAAGCTCACTCAAACTTTTTAAAAATGTTTAAAGAGAGTTTTATTTTTGTTTTTTTTTTTTTAGTTCCTGGTATCAAAATTATGCGAGGTACTATCAAAATAAATTTGGTCCCTTTTAATCTAATTAGCACTATACAGGGTGGTTCTTAAAAATTGTACAAAAAGAAACAGTAGATTCTACACTTTAAAATATTACGATTTAAGCCAAATTGCTTTTATAAAATGTTGATATTAAGAAATATACAGGGTGTTAAAGTGCAAATTTAAAATTTTATTTTTCGCTATAACTTTCATGTTTGTAAACATTTAGGCATAACAATTTACAACTGGGTACTTTTAAATATGAGAAATTATAATTTGATCCACACTTTATTGTAGCTGATAGAAGGCGCCACATATGCCACGTATGTGGCATAAATTTGCACTTAAATTTTTTTCTCGTTGAGTTACCTGTATTTGTAAAAAAAAATATTAAAGATACATTATTTTAATAAAAAAAAGGTATACCTGTTAATAACTTCAAAACTTAACAGTTTTCGAGATACTTGCATGTTACAAATCAGCTGCATAATTCTGATTGAGGGCAATTACTCCAGGCAACGAAGGAAAAATAGACAAAAACATTAATAAATCTAAATTTTGGTGTAATATACCTTTAACTTTAAGTTAATAGTTAACGAAATATTAAATAAAATAAATATATCAGCAGGATAATTAATAACAGGATTTGACAAAAAACAGAATAATAGGATTTTACATCAAACATTTTACTTTTTATGTTAAATTAAAGTCATAATCAAAACATTTTGTTTACAAACCAAATTCAGAAATAGTTAAACTAAATAACATAACTTTTTGTCAAAGTAAGTGTTCGATATATCCTCCATTTTCTTTAATTCATTCGTCAATATATTCCATAAAAGATCGTCTCATATTAATTAGCATCAATGGTTCTAAAGAAACTGCTGCAGTATTTAGTTCTTCCCATAGTTGATTGCGAATGTTTATGGGAATCTTATAGACACGTTGTTTTAACACCTTAAGCGCCATTTGTATCCTATTAGATACAAATGACCTTGATCATTTTTGGCCACCTGTATCAAGACGGATATAAAGGAATACGTTCACTTTAGGCTAGCTGAATTCAAAAGAATGCAGGGTTTGTACTTAATTGAATGGGGGACTTATAAAGCATAGCCGGTTGGTTCAAAATTTTTTTTTGGCCAACGATTTTTTTTACTAGGTGATAATTAAACATATTTTGTTAAAAATAAAATATAATTAATTTAAATGAGAAATAAAAAAAAAATTTAAACAATAAAATTTTTTACAAGCACTACATTTGTGGCGAGTTTGCGAATATTTGGCTGAGGCATATTTCCAATCGTGGATGTATGTTAGCCTTTTGTAGCAAGCCATACATCTTCTTTTTTTATTATCATTCACTAAAATATGATTTTCGTTGATGTTATTAGGCGGAGAAGGTCTTGTATCGTCCAAAAGCTGAGTGACAACTTGTTCTTTGAATTTGGTGATGGACATTTTGTTCTTCGTTACCATCTGATGTACACAATACGCATTTATTAGCGTAGTTCCTGTTAGTTATTCTACTGATAATTTTCGATACCATTTGATCCCTTACGATATAGGCTGTTATGCGCTTATCTACTCCTCTCTAAGGGACCAACAGATCTGTAACCTTTGACAACTGGTTTACATCTATAGAGCTAGTAGAGGTATTGAGAAGTAAAAGTGCATTGGAAATCACATTACTT
This sequence comes from Diabrotica undecimpunctata, assembly GCF_040954645.1. Classification (NCBI taxonomy): domain Eukaryota; kingdom Metazoa; phylum Arthropoda; class Insecta; order Coleoptera; family Chrysomelidae; genus Diabrotica; species Diabrotica undecimpunctata. Next base: position 126,626,064 of record NC_092807.1, read on the forward strand.
TACTTTCACACACAACACATAAAAATAAAGCTGTAATTTTGGTATCATCACGCAGCCATTGAGGATACGGACACTAAAAAAGCTCATATGGCCGAAAAATGTGCCAAATTTACGAAGTAGTCCTCGAACTTGCCTTTGGCCTATGGCTATATTTTTTAGAATGTTTGATAAGTACAGTAAATGCTTATATTCTTTATGAGTCTTTTAAAAATAATACTCATTTAGGAAGGCCCAATTTTATTGAAAACTGGCATTTCAACTTATCCAACCTTAGCTAAACAGAAGACTAGAAAGTTCCTCTTTACCTAAAAAAACTAAAGTTGAGCATATGCGAGATACTGGGTATAGATGAACCTCATCGGCGTCCAGAAGTAAGAGTGGGACAATTTAGAACAAAAAGGACTGTTCTTACTGTCACTGTAACGAGAAAAGAAGAACAGCTTATGTCTGCTTTTATTGTCAATAACCAATTTGCTTGGAATGCGTGAAAAGGATTTGTTTTGGGTACGCTACACTCTACCAACTTTAGTGACTGTCAGTTTTTTTTGTGGTAACGTTTTTTAAAAATCTTATTCTTTTAATGTTTCTTACTCTTTGCTTAACCCGATTTTAAATTTTTATCAAGATTCTTCAGTTTGTTTAATTTTTATCGATCCATTCTTTTTATAATGTTTTTTATTTTAATAAATACAGATAAACTATATTAAATACTGTATTTTTTTAGATAACTAATACTTTTAGTAAGTCATCGCAATATTTTTTTGCATTAATATATTTAACAAAAAAAAATATCCACTAAAATGTTAAACCAGTCTGTCAGGCGGTTAGTTAGTGTTTACGCCATTGATTTAAGATGTTAGTACTTAAGGGTGAAATCTATCTTTTGCCATACTAATTTATTAGAATGGACAGTGAAGTTTATACAGACGACCAGCAAACTGGCACTTCAATCACCAAAGAGGAGATAGAAAAGGCAATATTAAATTCCAAAAAGCAATAAGGCACCTGGACCAGATGAAATTCCGTCAGAAATACTCAAATTACTGGATGAAAGGGGAATTTCAGCACCACACAAAATATTTAACTTAATTTATGAAACTGGCTGCTATCCTCAACAGTGGTTACGCTCTACTTTTATTCCCCTGCCCAAGAAAGTCAATGCAAAAAGATGTGAGGATCACAGACTCATTAGCCTGATGAGTCACACTTTAAAGATATTCTTAAAAATACTACATCAAAGATTATACAAAAAATGTGAATGGGACATCAGTGACTCCCAGTTCGGGTTTAGGCAAGGTTTAGAAACACGAGAAGCAATAGTAGCAACACAGGTGCTGGTCCAAAATTGTTACAATCAGAAGAAGGATGTGTTCCTATGCTTTTTAGATTACCAAAAAGCGTTTGATCGTGTCCAACACCACAAGTTAATGCAGATCCTCAAGAAAGTTGATATAGACCAAAAAGACATAAGATGCATTGAAAACTTGTACTGGCATCAAACGGCACAGTTAAAAATATACAATTCTATATCCAAACCCATACATATAAGAAGGGGCGTTTGAGAGGGATGTGTGCTTTCCCCTCTTTTATTTAACATTTATTCGGAAGCCGTATTTCAAGAGTCTTTGGAGGATGCAAAGATGGGAATCAAAGTGAATGGATTATTAATCAACAACATACGATATGCTGATGATGGTGTCTTAATTTGTGACAACATAGTCGATCTTCAACAACTTGTCACTATAATCGGAGAATACAGTAAGCGAATGGGATTAGAGATTAATACCAAAAAAACCAAATTTATGATCATCTCCAGAAACTTGGATGCACTTGAAAACTCCACCATAACACGGAATACTAAGTCCATTGAAAGAGTGAGTAAATTTAAATACCTATGATCGTGGCTGTTTGAAGACTGGGCATCTGACAGGGAAGTAAAATGTCGCATTGAGCAAGCTCGACAAGCTTTCATAAAATTCAAGAAGGTACTGACTTGTTCAGAGTTCGATCTTCAACTGAGACTAAGGTTTACTAAGTGCTACGTGTGGTCAGTGCTGCTATATGGCGTAGAGGGCTGGACACTCAAAACGAGGGATATAAACAGATTAGAAGCTTTCGAAATGTGGCTCTATCGCCGTATCCTAAAAATACCATGGACAGCGAAAATCACAAATATAGATGTCCTTAAAAGAATAAACCAAGAACGCCAACTTTTCGAAACCATCAAGAAAAGGAAAACGGCGTATCTAGATCACATCATGTGAAATGAAAAATACCAGTTGGGTTGGACAGGGACAACAATGGACAGGGATTAACGACATACAATCTCTGATACATATTGCAAGAAATAGAGAATTAATGGAAAATGTGATCGCTAACATCCATTAATGGATTTGCATCTGAAGAAGGAGAAGAATTTATTAGGATAATACAATTATTAAAGGAGACAAAATATTAGGTTGGCGTTATACCTAAGAGACTGACAATTTCGGCTGTTTAGACAATTGTTTTCAAAAATTTTTATAAAACTGATCCGGTTTCAGCTTTATAGAAAATAGGCGGATGATATGAACACTAATCTAAGAAACTGAAGGTTTTATCTTTATAGACTAAAAAGTTCAAAAATTGTCTATAAAACTGGATTTTTCAGCTTTATAGAAAATGGGGCGAAGCGCCACTTAGCTTAGTAGCTGGATTCTTAGCTAAAAAACTAATTCTCGAAGTAACTACTACATATTCATTATTTTTTACATATATCTCTTGACAAGTGCAGAAATAATACTATCCCAAATTATTCTATAATTTCCGTGGTCCTTATCTCGCTGATCATTGTTAAGTTTTTCCATCATTTCTGTGATTTAGTTTTAATGTGGGCATTTTCGTTACTTGTCGGTTGTAATTTCGCTTTGGCTATTTTTTATCATATTCTTTTCATCTACCCATTTCCAATTTACAATTTATAAAATATAAATTAATATAATTGAAAATATTGGTAATAAAACACAAAATATTATATAATTCTTTTTATGAAAAATGAAGTGATCCAATTTTGAAAATAAATAATTTTCATTTAATGAAATTATTTTAATTCTTTCATAGCATCTCGTTTGCTAAGGGGATCCAAAAATATTTCTCTTTTAACTTTCATATAATGAACATTCTTCAATCCTTATTCTAAAAGAATGTTGGTTTTGTTTTATACAAATAAGAGCAAGAAGTAAACCACAATGGAAATTTTACTTTCTGTTTCCTTACGGCTTAAAACCATCTGCATTTTCTTGGCGTTGAGGAAAGTTAATTGCAAAATAAAATATTTTACCAGTAAAAGATTTTGTCTTATTAAATTTTAATCTTATTTCCGAGAAAACTTTAGGGTTTGCAAATGTTGATTTTTAACTAATTATTAAGAATCTTATTGGGGTCTTTAATATTGTAATACTATTATTGTACTGTAGTGTAGAATATATAAAAAACAAATTAATAAAGTATACTGAGGCTTCGGTAAAAACCTTATGAGAGTAGAAATTTTAGACAGTTACGATAGGACATTTCCAATATAGTTTGTTTATTTAAATATATGCATTTTGAAATATTTGTAATATTACGAGAAATATTGAAACGTCAATAAACGTATTTTAACGTTTAATTGTGGCTTATTCCCATTTACATAGTAATTAATTATGAGAAGGTTATAAGATTAAAAGTTGAGTATAATTTTAAAATATTTTCAACAACAATATTAAAATTATAGCATGTTTTTATCTCCTATCTATATCATAAAGATTTTATATTATTTTTACTGAATATTTTTATAAAAGCAGTTAAGATTTTAAACAAGTACAAAAAAATGCAATTAATGTCCAAAAAATCTGTGACTAGTTTAAAAGTGAGAAATATTGTTGCAAAATGGCTGGGTTCTGTATATGATCAAACAACATTCAGTAATAGTAGCATACAAAGATTTAAAGTTGGACACTTTCTCAGCTTTGTACTATTTTTATAGTTGATCAGTATGGTTACAATTTGAAATCATATTTTATGACATAACTAGACAAGATGCTAGAACAGAAGCAGAGAATCTTAATTATTGAATCTTCCATACGAATAAGAAATGTTGTAGAAAGGCAATACAGACTACGGAAAGGAAACGATATAATTCAGAATTTGTAAAAATTGAATGAGATTAAATTTTAAAGAGATTATGAATGTAATAGTAGCAACAGCAGTATTTAATTACATCACCATAGAAAATGGAGTCTTGTTTCCAGTACATCATATGTATCATATCCTGTGGATCGTGTATACAGATCCTGTGATGCGGCCAATATTATTGTGATATGTATATTGTTGTCATATCTTCCGTATTCCTAAAAATTTAATAAACTTGCTTATTTGAAATAGACCACCTTGTATATTTTTTGACTTTTTAACCCGTAACTGCTACCGACAGGGTCAGCGTGACCCATCAATAGTTTTAAACCGCCCTACCCATTTAAGTTTAATAGTGGGGGAGCTGTCTGTCCACCTATTCTCTGGCCAGTTAGTATTTTATAAAAAGGCAAAGTGAGCAGTTTTGTTGATCGTGTCAAATTCGAAATAATTACGTAGTTGGGTCACGGTGACCCGTCTATAGTATTTAAGTAACATAATATTTTTTGGTTATAAAGGTATGTACCTATTTTTATTATATATATATATATATATTTTATTATGTTAACGGCTTGAATAATTTAAATATTTATATCATTTGCTTAATACACATTTTTTGTTTTAGATAAAATGGCTTCTTCAAGTAAGCATTTAACTTTGTCTGAGATGGAAGACATTCTAAACAGTGAAGAGTTTTGGAAAGATTTGGAAGATGCCGATGAAACGACAGATACTCTCCAAGAAATAGAAAATAAGGAGCAAGCTGCACACAAATTATTTAACTATTCAGGTGAAAGTAACAGCGATGAATTAGACAATGAAATTTACAGTTAACACGACTCTGATAGTGAATTTGAGGTTGAACTATTGCATGAAAACACCTTAGACAGAGATGATGCCACGAATAACGCTTTAAGTAACAAAACAGCTACTTTGAACATTTCAAAATTAGCTTGGTATGGAAAAGATTCTACAAAAGGGGCAAAACAATCGCCAAAAAGGTCCAAAGTAAAATCTCATAACATTATAAGAGTTTTACCAGGACTGAAAGGTTCTACCCGTCAGAATCCACCACTGTGTCCTAAAGAAGCTTGGAAATTATTAATAACTGATGACATGTTGGAAATTATTGTTGAACATACCAACACAAGAATTGACTTAGTATCCTCAAATTACGCTACATTCAAACGACGTAAAAACTCTCTCTCAAAATTTGCCCCAACTTTTATTGAAAGAACAGATAAAATTGAGATAGAAGCTTTTATTGGACTTTTATTTATGCAAGGTATATTTAAGTCTAACCATGAAGATTTAAAATCATTATGGGCAACAGATGGTACAGGGAGAGATTTGTTTAGATGTTCGATGTCACTTGCACGATTATTATTTTTGCTAAGCTGTTTAAGATTCGACAATCATCTTACAAGGTCTGAAAGAGTGAAAACTAATAAATTGGCAGCTATATCCAACCTATTTGAAACTTTTGTAAAAAACTCCCAACAGAACTATGTTCCAGGTCCTCACGTAACAGTAGACGAAATGCTGGTACCATTCAGGAAAGGTGTGCATTTAGAATGTACATACCTAATAAACCTGCGAAATATGGTAAAAAAGTGCAGATCTTAGCCGATTCCCAAACACACTACATGTATAACGCGGTGGTCTATACAGAAAAAATTCTCCAACAGAAACAAAAATCGCTATTTTCACATCCAACTGAGGTTGTTCTTAGAATGATAAAATGTATTGAAAATTCCAACCGTAATGTCACTGGAGATAACTGGTACACATCAATGGAATTAACCAACGAGTTAAGAAAACGAGGAATTACATATGTAGGTACAGTGAAGAAAAATAAAAGAATAATTCCTCCAGAATTTATGGCCGACAGAAAGAGACCTGCTAGTTCTTCAGAGTTCGGATTTACATCAGACAATACTCTGGTATCATATGTCCCAAAAAAGGGAAAATCTGTTGTTTTAATATCATCAATGCATCACGACAGTACTGTTGATTAGAGCACTGGGAAACCCGAAATAATTATGTTTTATAACCAAACCAAAGCAAGTGTAGATGCTTTGGACGAAAAATGTGCAACATATTCCACTTCTCGAAGAACCCGTCGATGGCCTATAGCAATTTTTCACTGTATTTTAAATGTGTCTGGTGTAAACAGCCGAATAATATATTAGTTTTCCCGAGGAAAAGAAATATCCCGTTACAATTTTTTAAAAGAACTAGGCATTGCACTGTACACGCCACATATGAAGAAAAGACTTTACAACGTAAATGTACCCCGGAAACTTCGATGTCTCGCAGCGAATATCCTTGGAGTAGATATAGATGACACACGTGCACCATTGCCAATACAGAATAGATCTAAAAGGAAGAGATGCGCAATTTCGGAGACGGAAAAGAGACGGAGACGGAAAAAAAGACCGGAAAACAAATACATACTGTTTTGTGTGCAAATTACCTATATGTTTACAATGTGCTCTAAAAATATGCCCAAATTGTAAATGGGAATTTATTTTACATTAAATTAGTTTACCGTTATATAAAAAAGTGTTTATGACTTAAAATAAATGTATTAGCTAATGTTTTTTCTTTATTTCAGAATTTTAAAACTGGGTCACAGTGACCCGTCAATAGCAGCTGCGAGATAACTTTTTGTCGGTACAGTTACGGGTTAAGTCTTTCAGGAATTTTGATTTTTTTTGTAATGTTTCCTACACCTAAATTTCATAATTTTGAAGTTATTGCTACTTTTACATTATCTTCGTCGAAATTAAAGCACTACATTTAGATGAATAAATTAGTTAAATTTGAATATTCTTCAATAATTTATATCCTAATTGTAATTGGTAAAAAGTTGAACGAAACTGGTACAGTAAAATGTTTATTCCAAATCATACTTAATCAACTTACAGCAGCTAAATATAAATTCATAATATTAATTGATATTTTAGAAGTAGAAAAATTAAGAATTTTAAAAAACCAGTAAAAGCAATTACAAAAAATTCTCAAAATATTGTCCGTTTACTTCATTGGAATAAGCCGTGCGATTTTAAAAACTTTGCAATATATTTTGTTTCATCCCTGACTCTTCAATTCTTCCTATCTCTAAGGTAATCCTAATATTTAATTACTGAATGTCGGTAGGTTTTATTTTATAAACTTTGTGTTTTAACCTATTACCACCGTGCGTTGCTTTAAAGCAACGGCAGACATGCCTGCATTTGAGAGGAGCTTGAAGTCATAAGACAGTCATAAAAGAGGTATGACCTTGCAAATTCCATCAACCATAATCGCCACACTCAGTTATGCGTATCTATTTGCGGTGTTAAGAACTGTTTGTTAGTTTGGTGCATTTGAAGTTGAGTATAATATTAGAACTTGAAAATAAATAGACATTCGATTTGGGTAAGTAACATAATTTCGATATAAATCAAACTTATTATTTATGTATGTTAAATTTGTGTTGATTATGCTAACAAAACATATTTTAAATAATTTATATGAATTGATCAATAACTACTTGTCAGTGCCTGTTGTAACCCAGTCGTTGCCTTAAAGCAACGCTAGGCGCTTGTATTACCTTTATTTTAAATTTTATCATTTTTGTTCTAGACGAGGTTTTTCGCTTGCTCAAACCCTTGATTTAATTTATAACGATGAATTAGATGGCGAGATTTTTGTAGAACCTCCAGATACAAATGTAGACACTGAAGAGGATTCAGGAGATGAAGTTGGAGGAGGGTATGTAGTCATATAAACATATATAGTAATCAAATCTTTCATAATAAAAACGTATGGTCTTAGTAGTGTAATGTAATATTAATACCATTTTTAGGTTGGTAGATAATCTTTCATCCCGTCAATTACATGCCGAAGTAGAAATACGACTACCAAACAATGAAAGAATTGGTTTGAACGAAGATTATATATACAGAATGAAGACATTCCTGGCCGTGACGATAATTTTGATTCTGAAGTGGTAAAAAATTGGATTTCAGATAGACTTCTTGAGCCTCGAAATCAACCTCAATGGCTGAAGGGTGCCAAAGGGTGCATCGGTATTTCCAAAATCCGACTATTCTAAATATGAACAAATGTCTTCAACAAAAAAATTTGAACAGTTTGTAAATGCTGCATTTATCCAACATTTAGTTGACGAAAGTCGTCGCTATGCATTATTTTTAAATTGTCTCGATCCAAAGATAACAGGAGAGGAGATCAGTTTGTTTATTACTATTTTATATATAAGTTGGTATAATCAATTACCATCCAAGCGGCATTATTGGGATTATAATGATGATATGAAAAATTATGCAGTATCCAAGGCCATGCGAAGAGATCGATTTTTACAGATTTGCCGGTTTTTGCACTGTTCAGATAATACCAAACTCATCCAAAATGACAAGGCGTAGAAAATATGACCTCTTCTGGGCATGCTTAAAAAAATTTATGGTAAAAATTTTGTACCAAAAGAACATTTATCTTACGATGAAAGTATGATAAAATACTTTGGCAGACATAGCTGCAAGCAGTTTATTAGGGGAAAGCCAATTAGATTTGGCTACTAAATGTGGTGTATCAACACAAAAAAAATGGGTATTTAGTTAACTTTGACTTATACCAAGGAAAAACTCCAAAATCAAATAATGATTATAAAAAACTATTTGGAAAAGCTGCCAGTCCTTTGTTATTACTATTAGACGATCTATTATTATTAGCCGAGAAAAGCAATCTAAGATACAATATTTATATAGATAATTTGTTTTCTGGAACGGCCTTATTTTATTTTTTAAATTTCGTGGTTATAACACCATAGGAATCATTCGCGAAAACAGAGTTCCCAAAGTATGTCCGTTAACTCCTAAAAATGGGTTTCTGAAAAAAGATCGAGGTCATTTTGAAACAGCTATTGAACCGAAATGATGGACCATTATATGTCCGGTGGATGGATAACGCAGTAGTAATAATGATTTCATCATCCTGTGGCACTCAAGAAGTAGGTCAAGTAAGATTTTCTCAGAAACTCTAACGAAACATAATTGTTTCTAGACCGAAATTAATCGCCCAGTATGGAAGGAACTGACCAAATGGATCAGAATGTAAATTGCTATCGGATCAGTATTCGTGGCTAAAAATGGTATTGGCCAATTTTTACGTGGATGCTCGATGTTGCATTACAAAATAGTTGGATATTGTATAATAAAATTGGCAGAGAAAGTGTATAACAATTAGATTTTACAAGAAAGATTGTAAGCACATATTTAGACGAGTAGAGTGTACTTAGTAAAGGAAGTGGAACACCGTCGGCTTCCTTGACAGCATCTATCTACAGCCGAGTTTCGGATGGTAAAAAGAGAAGATGTGCGTCTAAAATATGTAAATCTATCGATAGAACAGTGCGTTTAAAGTGTGATATTGTACTATATACTTCTTGTTTTATATCGTTTTACTATCGATAGTGTAAATTTTTATAATTAATCACACCGAATTACATCTTTTATAAATAAATAACTATTTTTGGTTTATTTCCTACGTTACTGTAGCCCAAATGCTTTAATTTTTTGGTTTATTATTTTCAACAAAAACTAGGTAGTGTAACGGCCTGGCGTTGCTTTCAGGCAACACTTAATATCTCAGAAATGAAATATCTCAGAAAAAATATTTTTTATTATTTAAACACAGTTCATTAATAATATTGCAAAAAATAATACAAAATCAGTAATTTATTAATCTCGGCGCTAATGGGTTGAGGTAACCAGAAGTCCAAAGGATTCCTGTCGGGAGATAACGATGGCATTCGATAAAACCTAGCCTTTTTAATTCATCTTCTAGAAAACACAATATTTAGGTATTGCCTTAAAACACGCGTATAGTGAGATGAAGCACCATATTGTTGCAGTCAAATATTATCGTTTCGTATATTATTATTTTCTGAAAGTTTCAAATAATGAAATTTCTTCACTTAAATGTAATCGAAAATACTCATTTGGATTTGGAAATATCCGAGCCAACTCAGGTATGATCTTGTTTTCCAATAACCAGTTTATATATTAAGTTTTTTTTAAGACTGTGTGTTGTATTTACATATCCAACGAGGATTGTTGCATGACTAGTATCTTTAGATATGCCGATTTACATTTCCATTAATTAAAAAAGTAATATAATACCAAAAAAATTGGATACTATTGATTGTAACATTTTTCCATTAATATCTGCAAACTCTTTACGTTTATCGAAATCAATTGAAAAGAAGACAGTGGACCCTTGTAAATCTGCAGGAACCTGTTAGACAAGTGGAGGCAGGTGAAATGGGTATCAACGAAGTTTCTCGTAGCTACGAGATTTCATCACGAACTCTTCAGAGTAGAACGCAGTTGGGTATAGTACAAGAGATTCCCATGGACCCCCAAGGTATGTTACGTGCCGAAAATAAGAGGCGCTTAGTGAAACATATCCAAAGATTGGAAAAAGCTGGATGTGCGCCAGATCGGACCACTTTAAGATCATTGATTGTATCAATTTGCCAAAAAATTGGTGATCAACCATAGATTTAACCAAGAAACTGAACTGGCCGGCTACGATTGGTTGGAATCATTTTTAAATCGAGATAAGACACTGAGTATACGACAATTGTAGGGACTATCTATTGCAAGAAGTGAAGGCACGAACAGGAAAACAAAAGAATCCAAAGATGTGCATACATTAATATAAAGTGAGAGAGGGGAAAACGTTTGAATTATTGCATGTTGTAGCGCAGAGGGAATATTAATTTCTGCCCCCAGTTTTAATTTTTAAAGGGGTAAGAGAAAAAAAAAAGAGTTTGGAGATGGGCTTCCAACCGGTTCTAAAGTATTTATAGATAAAAAAATTTTATATGTCACTTCAAAACTCTTTTTAACATGGCTTAAAGAATATTTTAAGCCGAAAAAGCCGCCAGGTAGAACAGTTCTTATTTTAGACGGCCACTCGTCTGGAAGGCGCATTTCTCGCCGTCAAGCAGGTTCAATAAATGAAAAAGCTTGGGGAAAAGCAGCTTCAGCTGAAATTAAGCTTTTGGGATATAAAGCTACTGTTATGTTTCCTTTGAATTCAGAAATTATTCCGGACCATTTATATATAATCTCAGACACACATTAAGAAAAGCAAATTGAAAACTCCAACACCATTAATCATGCAACAATAAATGTTCAATTTCCTTCATCATCACTACCAGTAACCTATCTGGTAGGTTAAAGAATATGTATTAGTCCCAGGAAATTCTAGATAATCTCCATCACATTCGCCAGTCACAGGAACTTCTAGACAATTTCCATCACAACCGCCACTCTCAGATAATTCTAAATAAATTGTACCACCACAGCTGAATGTTGTGACTATCCAAACTTCAGATAAAACTCAATCGAAATTTCTTTTTGAGATAAATTCCTGTATTGTCGTTACAAGGTTGAACCGAGCTCAAAAGAACAACGGATGCATCTCAAAAAAGGCTAGGCTAGAAACTGAAAATATGAAACACCACTAGATACGGATTATCAAAGCAACACATCAACTTTCACCCATACGCCCTTAATTTCTTCAAAGCAAACAAGAAGACAAAAAAGACAAAAGAACGTCAGAGCGCTCTGAAAAAGGGAGTGAAAATGAAGAGTGTGTCGAATGTTAAGGATTTTATTTCCAAACGACAGAATCTGTGACTGGTTAGGGTGTATAATTTGCTTAAAGTGGATTCATGAATGGCGTACAATGTAGACTAATAAATGCAATGTTTGTGGAAAAAAAGAAAAGAGAGAAGAGAAAGCTAAGAAGGCCAAAAAAGATTTGGATAAAAGTATTTAGGAGCTTTTACAGTATCTCTCCCCACTACTAGGGGCATATCACCCGCTAAAGTAAGATAGATGGCCAAAACGATTTTTTGTATTGTAGTGTTTTTTCAGTGAAAACAAAATCACTTTTCAATTTCTATTCTCTAACATTGCCTATGTTGTTTCTTTATAGTTATAAAAATAAACATAAATAATATTTTTCTCGACATTTTTCTTCTTTTTGTGGGGCAACTATCCCGGAATTACCTTATAAATAATTAAATATATTACACGTTTCTTGTTCTCCTTCTACATATTATATCACCACATCCAAATATCAATTAAATCTTCATTGTGACTTTAAATCGACATCAACAATACTATTTTATTTAAACGTCGAAGTTGTTATTGTAACTCCAAATGTAAAAAATATATAGGTTGATCCAATTGAAATAAGGAAGTTCACTAGATTTCCAAAAAAAAAAAACTAAAGATCTGACAACAATATAAATACAACTATTCTTGTTTTATGACAACCATAGTATTGGCCGTATCACAAGACCCTTACACCAAAATTATTATAAAAGTATAAAAAAAGACCTTAATTTTTCTTTTTTAAAAAGGTTTGTAGATGCTTTTGAACAGATTTTATAGTGATTTTAAGTCCCAAAATTTTTACACTACAAAACCACTATTATTTCGTTCATTCAATTTCTGAAATTTTACAAAAAGGACATGATTATCTCCACTCTGGGTGGCAGCACTATTTTTTTCTTCAGTTTTAAGTACTAAAGCCGGGTCCAGAGTCATTTGAGTGTCAGAGAATCGTTCGATTATCGATGTGATAGAATGACCGTTCACACATTATTGCTCATTCAATGTATATGACATGACTTTTCGCAAGAAATCAGCACATTTTTAATTTTTATTAGGTATTTCTTATCTTCAGTTTTGTCTACGAATTGGTTGTTTGTAATTTGGATATGTATTGTAATGGTTAAAACTGTATAATTTATCTATATTAAATATCAAAGTGAATACTGTTGTTGCATTAGCTCTGTCTGATAAGTTAGTGAATACAAATAAAGGAACTGGTGGCTGCTCTCCAAGGCATTTGTGAAACTGTGAAACAGTAGCTTGTCTTAGTGATGTTTTAGGTACTACTGTGTCACTTTTTTGTCTTCTTCGGTCGCCAAAATTAGATTTTAAGTAAGCTATTGAGGCCATAGAGGACACTAAATACATTCTTCAAAATAAAAGATCAAATGCGGAATCTGTTTTTAGAAAGCTTTACTATGAAGTAAACAAATTGTATTGAAGATGCCTCGTATAGTTCCTCGTCACACCTGTCATCAAAACAGATCTGCTAACTCTTGCGGAGAATATTTCCGAAGATTTATTTATTTACCCCTTTTAAATAATATCTTAACTTCCACCTTCCAGGATATTATTGGATCAACTACTTACTGCATATTCCACAGTAGAACAAGAGTTTTCACTGTGGATTCAAAAGTGGAAAAGAGTCGTGCAAAATAATGGAAAACTTTCTGATTGTATTTTAGAAGTATTAGAAAACTGCGATTTTCATAGGTATGTATCCAAATATCAGAATATTTCTGCAAATATTAATTACACTGCCAGTCAGTGCAGCAACAACAGAGCGTTCTACGCTTAAGCGTCCAAAGAATTGGCTTAGAAATAGAACTTCTGTTAACTGGTTTAGCACTCATCAATGTGTATCCTGAAATTTCTCAAAATGTTGATGCAATCATAGAGCGATTTGCTAAATCGAATAGGCGAAAAGAATACACTTTTATAAAATTATATAATTTTTACTTTTCTTATAGTATTTTTAATCACTGAACTTTTATTTACCACTCGTTGCCGGCTGTTGCTGACGATTTGTGCACTTATAGCCTAATATGCCTTATTATAGAAATAACTATTCCTTAATTATATTATTTTTTTTTGTTGAATCAATTAATTTAAATAAAATGCTGTTTACACTTATTCTTAAAGTTTCTTCTTCATTACGAAAGGGTGGCTATAACTACAGCAAATTCCTCTTTATCTTGAGCTGTTCTTAGTATCGAATGTGTGTCCATGCCTGTCCAGTCTCTTACATTCTTCAGCCAGGAGCATTTTTTTCTTTCTGGACCTATTTTTTCTTCTACTTTCCCTTCCATTATAAGTCGTAATAAGTTATATTTTTCTTCTCTATGAATATGTCCTAGGTAACTCGTTTTTCTATTGTTTACAATATTTAGAAGTTTTTTCTCAGCCATTCTTCTCAGCGCCTCGTTATTGGTCACGTGCTCTGTCCACGAAATCTTCAGCATTTTTCGAAAAACACACATCTCAAAGGCTTCTATACGCCTCATACTTGTAATTCCGAGAGTTCATGTTTCCACTTCGTACAGAAATAAGAATAAATGAATGTTGTTGCAAATTGATATCCCTCCCCCCCCCCCCCGACAAAAAATTTCTGGGGATCAGCCACCTGAAAGATCCAAAATCTAAATCCTGTATCAAAATCTTAAAAGTTATGCGCGTTTTTGTTGATTTGTTTTTTGTTATATAGTTTGGATGGGATGTTATATTATAACAAGTTACAGAACAAAGTTGTACAACAAGTTTGTTGTACAACTTTGTTATTTAACATGTTTTGTTACACAGTCTGGACCCGGCTTAAAGAACAAATAAATATTATTCTAAAGAATTTTCCTTCAATTTACCTTGAATTTTTAAAATAAATGATTTTGACATCAAAGAAGTAAATATTTTCTGTGAAATTCGACATATTACATATATTAACTTTCACGCTTTATACTTAGCTTTTATTATTAGTTTAAATTTATTCCTTCCATTTTTACTATAAAGTATTAATCCCCAACAGATTTATTCAGAATTTTTAACAGTATTGCATTTTACAAGCCACTCTTTTTTAATTTGGTTCTCTGCAAATTAAATACTCACATCTAATAATTGCAGCCAGCTACTTTATTCGAATTTATTGCTTTATTTTCAATTAGCTGGAATTAATTAAAATACCTGACAAGACCAGCAAACAACTCTACCAGAATAAAAATTATTTGAGTTGAGTATGTACTGTGGAAAGCCCTTATCGGTATAAAATATGAATGGTGTACAAAAACACTACAAAAGATATCGCTCCCAAAATAATCAAGATGAATATGGGATAAAAGTGACAAGACAAATATTTAGTTTCTATTTTTTTTTTTAATTAACGTGTCTCGACGACGAAGTCATTGATACAATGACAGTTTCGTATAATATAAGGGCCATAGATACAGATTTACATTTGACATAATATACAATATTAAATATTAACAAATTTGACCGTTATAAAACATTACACTTAAGAATGTATAAAGCACTTGAATATCTCTTAAATATTTGGTAAGTTTATTATGCATGGTGTCCACGAAAATAGTGCGTTACTTAAGGTTGATCTTTACCATCGATTAATTTGATAATTAATTCTGATACTAGAGATTACTCTACTGCGGCATGCTGCTGTGGTAAATTTTTTAACTTAATTGTAGATTTCTACATGATGACTCTGTAATATTTTCAAACCCTAACATAAATTGCAGTTTTCTATCATTACATTCATTGGCTGAGTTGCTAAGTTGCGTAAACAGTAATTTTATCAAATACGCTATAACTTATATGCTTACTAGTAGACCAAGTAAGCAAAGACATCTGAACATCTGATATTGGCTCTCAAGTATGGACAATTAATGCAGACCTGAAGAGAAGATTGTTAGCAGTTGAAATGGATCATTTGAGAAGAAATGTTAGAACATCAAGGCAGGAAAGGAAGACCAACGAATCTATAAGAAATAACATGAATGCTACAGAAACGGTCATTGACAGAATAGAAAGAAGAGGTTCAAAATGGTTTGGACACCTATTGAGAATGCCTGACGAACGTTGGCCCCAAAAACTTCACAAATGGAAGCCCCCTAAAAGAAGAAAAAGAGGTAGAACTTGACGCTCATGGAATGAAGGAATTAGAAGAGCGATGGAATCGAAAGGTTTGGAGGACTGGTCCTGCCTTAACCTTACCGGCAGGATTGGCGATAAAGGACGAAAATACGGCGATAGCCGTCTCCAAAATGTATTTTATTTACAAGTTGGATTAATGTCAAACATCTATAAACTTATTTTAACCTTCAATTGTGGCTTATTCCCATTACAATATTAATTACTTTAAAATGCCACAAGAAAATAGCTTCAGAACAATAGATAAGATTTAGATAAGAGAAGGGAGGGTTCCAAAAAGTGAGTGTCGTCATTTTTACAGTGGTCACCCCACTTTCGGAGTACGGTACGTTCGACAGTCAAATGCATACAAGTAAGAGAGGGTAGTTTTAGTTGGTAGGCAGGATAATAGATACCTGAATCTTTGGCACTGGGTACGCCAATGGTTATGCAAGGAACACTATTGTTTATAAATACTGAAATAATTAACTAAAAACGCCTAAATAGGTTTTTAAAACTAAATAGGTTTTTATAGATATATTACTTGTAGAGTGTAGAGTTTATGATATCGTACTTTCAAAATAAAAGTTGCAGTATCTACTACTCTGTAACTCTGTAAGTTTCAGCATGACCGGTTCAAAGTTCAAACCGATACCATTTCTATTAAATTTTGTTATAATATGCCAAAGTGTTGTACAAAGTAATTGATATGGCAACCCTGTTAGTATGACGGTTCGTTTGAAGCGTTTCAAAGGCAAACCTAAGACAGCATCGATAGATGCTGTATCATCTATCGATGATAAATACCACCATTGCTTCAGATGAAGCCATCTCCCGACATTACAATTTGAAGGCGGCAGTTAAAGACTTAATTCTTGTTTAACGAGATTTTTCATATGTTTAGGAAAAAATATTTAACGTTTTATTGAAAATATTTTCCACTTTTACAGTTTTATATGTGTTGTTATTAAAAAGTTTTTTGGTTTCTTACCGGTAACTTTATTATAAGCCGAAACATATTATTTTTTCCTATTGGGACAAAACTGTAAATTCAAAATTTTTTAAAAAATTCATAAGTATTTCTTATAACTATATCTTGATGCTGTAAAAAAATTAACAAAATCCTATGTTTGGTTTTCCCGCTTTATACTTGGAAAAAAGTAGTTTTTTTGAGTTTTTTCAAAAACGAAAACATGAAGTTTGCTTAAAAGTTGTCAAAATACTTCTAGTCAGTACATATACCTTCTCAATTTTTTTGAATTTGGAGTTTGTCTTTTGGGGGATGCAGATCAGGTAGAGGTAGAAGGCACCAGTTAGACCAAAAAAGTCTTATCAAATGTCTTCTTAATTAAACCATTTGACCAAAAAACGAAAATACATTTTAGTATGCAACAAGAAATTTATCAAGTACGTGCAGTATGAAAAACAGCGTAGATAGCCACAACATAAATAGATATTTTGGAACAATCGTGTTTAGTGTCACCGCGAAACTGTTTTCGATTCGTAAGTACCATGATAATGATTATTTATGGAGAAGTGCAGTGTAACAATAATTCAGCTGTCGAAATTTATGTCTGGAATTTATGTATATTGGAATATCAAAAAACATTGTTCATAGAACAATTCGGGAATAACTTCTACATTCATACCACTATCTAACAGTACAACAAGATGATCTATAACCACAATTAACATTTTGTAGTTGCTTTCAAGATACACTCGTCAGAGAACCTGAATCCATCTAAAGTGTTATGTGCGGATGAAGCATATTTCAAGCGAAACGGTATGTTTAATTTTTATAATTATGAGATATCGGGTGACAAGAAGAATTATTTAATACGTAGGACGAAATTTTCAACAAAAATTTGGCATAAATTTAAGGGATGGAATAATTAACAATCGTTTGATAGGACCATATAAATTACATAGAACACTAACTGGAGAGGTCTACTATAATTTCTTATAAAATGTTTTGCCAGTACTTTTTGAATACTTGCCTTTACAAACACGCCGTGAAATATGGTCTCTTTACGACGGAGCCGTAGCAGATTTTACTGGAGCTGTTTAAAATCTTCTTGATACCACTTATCCTCGTCGTTGGATTGGTAGGAATGGACCCATTCTGTGGTCACCACGAAGTCTCGAATGCAATGTACTGGATTTTTATTTTTGGGGACTTCTGAAATCGTTAGTTTATGATAACCTAGATAAAATCGAAACAGAAGCTGAATTACGGGAACGATTTTTTGTAGGTATATTCATACCTTAAAGGGACGCACTATTTTCGAGGAAACCCTGCATATTTCATGTATAGCATTCACCAGAGGACGATCTGAGAACATTGTTTTACTTGCTTCTTTTGATGAGTCTGTGCAAATCACTACATTGTGGTCAGTTGGTTCCAACATACGAAAAGCCTCGACAATATCATATCAGTCTCCAGTGTATATGTTGTAGTTTCTTAGAGAATAAGCTTTTTAGTTAGGAAACCGGCTACTTAGCTAACTGGTGCTTCATAGACTAATAAAATTCAATGTATTTGCCCATTTTTCTACGAAGCTAAAAAATCCAACGTTATAAACAATTTTCAAACGATTTAGTCTATAAAGCTAAAATATTCAGATTTTTGGATTAGCGTCACATACTTCTATAATTAAATGCTAACAGTTTGAGTTTAAAGGTTGTTTACTATCCTACAATAAACAAGGTTTGGTTCTTCTAGCCGATATCTACTACAAATGTACTAGAAATTAAATAAAAAATAAACAATAAACTATTTATAGTGAGCAGTGCATGTGCGCCAAATTGTGTTGAGAAGTTCCAAAACAAATCACAAAGCGATCCAGAGAAGTGTTGACAGAATCTGCGGTGTCGAACGATATTTTGACTGGTCAACGTTAATAGCTATACAACGGGTGAGTTTCCAGTTTCATTTTGAATTGCTTTATATGAATTAAACTTGTCTGCTATCTCTGAGAAATTTAGTGTTTTATTACAAAAAATGTCCGAATTAACAAAACTAATCAAAAAACCGGGATTTGTAAAGGTAGGGCTAACGATATTTACAAAATTTTTAGACGATATTGCCGGTAAAACCGATTTAAGCCGAGGGAAAATAATTAAACTTAGGGAAAGATACGTATATCCTGGGTTGACAGAGTTACTAATGTAGAGGTCCTGCGTAGAATGGGGAAAGAATATGAAATTCTCATGACCGTCAAAACTAAAAAGTTGGAATATCTAGGACATGTAATGAGAAATCCAGAACGTTACGGCCTTCTCCAGCTGATTCTTTAAGGGAAAGTAAATGGTAAGAGGGGACCGGGAAGAAGACGCATTTCCTGGCTTCAAAATTTGCGAAAGTGGTATAACACGACTACCACTGAACTGTTCCGCGCTGCAATAAATAAAGTAAAGATAGCCGTGATGATCGCCAACATCCGGAACGGATAGGCACTTTAAGAAGAAGAAGGGAAAGATATATAACCATGCAGAAAATTATTTACCGGAATATAAATCATATCACAATGAAATTATTGAATTACAGTCTGACGATCAAGCTGAAGAGCAGCTAATCGAACAGCAACTATTTGAGAATTCATTTTTTGACGCAATGGCAATAGCAAAACATATTTTAGAACGGTACTCCGATGGTAACGAAATAGACGAAACAAGGTCTACGCGTTCGGGATCTTCTCTTCCTCCAACATTTTATCAACAAACAGACGGCATTAAATTAGCCGAGATTTCTTTACCTAAATTTAAAGGCAAATTCATCATTCCGGAATACATTTCACGGCTTAACCAGATGAAGTATTCAACAATTTGGTTGATAAACAGGATGTGTAAGGGGCACATAAGATTTACAACATTCAACTGGATTTACTATCTTCAGATGAAGAATTATTACCTAGGAACCTCTCAGCTCGCAATCTACCTGAAGCTGCAACACCTGCAGAATATTCTACTAATCCATAACATTAATAAACAGTCAAAACATTGCTCTTAATGCTCTATTATTAGAACATGAAGTTAAAAGAATCAATTCCTTAAGGATTTAACTATTATAAATTTATTTCGTAAGGATCAAAATAAATGAAGAAACTCAATTGCGTACAATAGAAATCCATTTCTTATAGAACTGGATTCTACTACATTCTTACGTCATCGTTTAAATATATTCCTACATCAGTTATATAATGAAGGTATGAGCACCGAGGATGTATCTTTTACAACTAAAGACAATATGTTAAAGAGGGCGCACCTTTATATATGCAATACATAGCATATACACTACTAAATGCTGTTTTGTGTGGAAAAGATGCTACAGTAACGACCGCGACGCTAACGAAGTCAATTTTATTGAAGTGGAGCAATATGAAGCTATTTGTGCGCATCGTATGGTCATAAAATTTTTAACACTGATTACCAAGTATTTTGCAGCAATTGTAGTAACTACGATAAAATGATTATTAGTTCAATATGCGGCACAATTTCAATCTAAAGTTCCTCCATGTGTCAACTTTGTGTGAAATAAAATCGATTAGAAGTGCAAAATAAATGAATAAAATATGAAATTGGGATTAGAATTTTGTTTATTAAATGTAAAAGAAGTAGATTTTTTTTTAATTTTCCTAAAGATGTTGTTTATTTTATTATTGGGTTTAAAATGGTTAAGATATTGTTACAAAAATGCATTCTACGTAGCTCATATAACGGTTGCAGGCCGGAACGAGGATGATCTGTCCTTCTAGAAACGACGGAAAATTGTCGACCGCTTGAGAGTTCGACCCGACAAGCAAACGAATTAGAGGTGGACTACGCCAGAATATTCTAGTACATATTAACTTTTATATATTATAAGCAGACCTTCTATGAGTTGAGTTTAGTTGTTAAGATACTACCGTACTGTAAAGTTATATATATATATATATATATATATATATATATATATATATATATATATATATATATATATATATATATATATATATATATATATATAACTCCCCGACTCCGGCTCCCAAACGCCACTGTATTCTGTCTTGAGTTAGGTCTTCGTCCAGATTTCGAGCGCTAATCGCTTTCCTAACTCCCAGGTTCCAGCTCTGTGGTGGTCTTCCTCGTTTCCTCTTCTCTGGGGGTTGCCACATCATCGTTTTTTTAGGCAATATTTCGTCCCCCATTCGGCTAACATGCCCATACCATATGAGCTGTTTTCTCTCAATATCCTCAACTATAGTTGCCCTCTATACCCATTAGTTGTTTTATCACTTCATTCCGTATTCTGTCGGCTCTTGATATTCTCATCGATCTTCTGATGGCATCCATTTCCGTGGCTTCGACCTTTTTCTTATATTTTTCGGTTATTCTCCATGTCTCAGCTCCATAAAGTAGGCTAGTTTTAACCATTGTCTCATAGATGTTCCATTTTCTTTTCTTTGATATTTCTTTACTCCATAGAATTCCGTTCAAACATGCTATAGCTCTTCGTGCTTGTATAATTCGATGTTCTATTTCTCGTTCGTCTTTTTCACTGCGGTCGAAGAGTTAAAAGTTATAAATAAATATATTTTTATAAATTTGAACCGCTCGTTTTATTTAAATATGCTACACTCGGTGTTACGGTGTGAGATTAAAAAAATAAATTTAGCAGTGACAAAGATGCTGCTAGTAGAACTGTCAGTAAAACAGTTGCGTGAGCAACTAGAAAAACGCGATGAAGACTGCAGAGGGTTCAAGAAGATCCTCCAAGAACGATTGAAGACTGTTCTCAACAAGAATGGAGACGATCCAGAGACATTCCAGTTTCAATATCAGCAGAAGAAGCAGTTTTAACGAAAATAATTGACGGACAATTTGAGAATGTCTCGCAAATGATCGAAGAGAGAGTTCTAGAAAGAATAATGAAAATGTTTCCAAAAGATTCGATAAAACGCCTCAAATGATTGAAGAAACTTCTAGAAAGAATGATGAATGATCCGATGAAACGTCCCAAATTATTAAAGAAACAGCTAGACAAAACGACGAGAAACTCGAAAATATGTCTAGAAGAAGTATGTATTCAGAACAATGAGACATCTGAAGAAGTTTCGAGAACATTCGATAAGATACAGAAAAATGTAAACGACAAGATAGAAAGGGGTAAAAGAGAAGACCAAACAGTGACAGAGCATGATAACCAATACAAAAGTGCTGCCACCAGTTAATACAGTACCTTTAGATCCGGTAGTGAAAGAAGAATCACCTAGAGAAGAAACTACACATCATTTGATGAAAAGTCTTCTTAATCCATATACCTTAGACAATTTGAAGCTATTGTGACAGCCAATCATTGGACAGAACAAGAAGAGGCTGTTTCCTTGACTGCTGCTTTACGAGGTGATGCTACAGATATCCTAAGATCGATTTCTAAGGGTCAAGAAATATGTTACCAGACGTTGTTCACTTGACTAGACAAACGTTATGGATATGTTCATCTACAACAAGTCTCCAAGGCACAACTAAGGAGTAGAATTCAATGAGAAAGTGAAAATTTGCAAGAGTTTGAAGCAGATGTTGCTCGTATAGTGCGGTGGGCTTATCCGGAGATACCAGATAACATTTTGGAAGAAATTGCTGTAGATACCTTCGTCAATGGGCTAAAAGAACGTGAATTACAGAAAGCTTTACGACTAGCAAGACCGAAAGTTCTAGATGAAGGGCTCGCTATTGCATTGGAACATGAAACAGCTAGTCAAACTTCACGGAGCCATCGAGTAAAAACCATTAAAGAAGGCGACGAATCAAACGATGAACGTCTGGAAGAAATGGTACGAAAAGTAGTTCGTAACACGATGCCGAAGAGACGCGAGCCCAGATGTTGGAATGAAATAGTCCATGGACATCACCAGTAGTGCTAGTAAAGAAGAAAGATGGTTCAACGCGTTTTTGTATTGACTACCGACAGCTCAATGCGGTAACTAAAAAAGATAGTTATCCTTTGCCCAGAATAGACGATACTTTGAATAATCTTTCTGGTTCTCGTTGGTTCTCCACACTCGATCTAAAAAGTGGATATTGGCAAGTAGACACGGAGCCAGCTGATCGGAAAAAACCTCATTCTCGGTAAAATCAGGGCTTTGGCAGTTCACAGTTATGCCCTTTGGTTTATGTAATGCCCCTGCAACATTTGAAAGATTATTGGAGGCAGTTTTAAAAGGTCTAACATGGAAAACATGCCTGGTTTATTTGGATGGTGTAATTTTGGTTGAAAGATCCTTCGATGAACATGCCAATAGTCTGACAGAAGTCTTTCAACGATTGTGGACAGCAAATTTGAAGTTAAGTCCGAAGAAATGTCGCTTGTTTTGATGAGAAGTGAAGTACTTGGGACATATTGTAGCAAGTAATGGTGTAACCGATGATCCTGAAAAACTTGCAGCAACTAAGGATTGGCCAGAACCAAGAGATAAACACGAAATTAGAAGTTTCCTGGGTCTATGTACATATTACCGACGTTTTGTCAAAGGATTTGTCAACATCTCGAACCCATTAACAAAGTTGAGAGAAGAAGGCAAAGAATATAAATGGAGCAAAGAGTGTCAAAGAGCTTTCGAACACTTACAAATGGCTCTGATCAGTGCACCGATTTTAAGCTACCCTAGAAATTCAGGAAAATTTGTGTTGGACACCGATGCTCGTTGCACCGTTGGAACAGTGGAATAAGAGCTGTTCCTTCCCAAATCCAAGATGGACAGGAGAAAGGCATTGCTTACTTTAGAAAAGTCTTGTCGAAACCAGAAAGAAACTATTGCGTTACCACGAGAGAATTGCTAGGCGTAGTGAAGCCTTGCGAGCATTTCCATAAATACTTGTATGACAGAAAGTTTCTTCTTCGTACGGATCACGCCGCTCTAAAATGGCTCCTACAATTTCGTAATACAGAGGGCCAGACGGCAAGGTTAGAACGATTACAAGAATATTATTACAAGATCGAACTGGATCAGTTCATTTAAATGCTGATGCCCTTTCGAGACGACCGTGCAGTGCAAATTGTAAACACTGTCTTAAATTAGAAGAACGAAGACTTTGCCCCGTGAGACGAACCACCGTCATTGATAATCAATGGCAGCTTCAACAGCTACAAGACACTCAAGCAGATGATCGATGTATAAAAAGAATATTGGATTGGATGCGTCGACGTGAAAGACCTTCTTGGCAAGACATTAGTGTCCCCTAAACTGCAAAGACAATGGGAGGGTCTATATGAAATTAAAAAGAGAATAAATGACGTAATATATCGAATTAAGAAGTTGCCGAAAGGTAAGCCAAAAGTAGTTCACATAAATCGTCTTGCTCCTTATGCTGGCTCAAATGAAACAGAAGAAGCCCGAACCATTCAATATGAGATCAAAGATGACCGGCGACCAAGCTTTAATGAATTTATGTCTAACTACGCACAGACAAAGAGTGCTAGATTCGGTGTGACCACAGAAGTTCAGCAGGATCTTTTTAGTGTTCCGCATAACGTCTCTCTAGCCCACTGTGTTGCCCAAGATCTTGAGATGACTAAAGAAATCTCATCCGTATTTTATAAGAAATTCGGTCGTTGGACGAGTTAAAAAACCAGCAGCCTAAAGTTGGAAGAGTATTTATATTAGAAGATGGTTCTCGATCTTTGCTGTATATGGTAACCAGGAAGTGGTATACAGACAGGGCAAGGAGGCTACGAGGATATATGGCATGCTCTAACTAATTTGAAGAAAATAGTCTGCAATTATGACATCAGGAATTTGGCCTTGCCCAAGATAGGCCATGCACTAGATAATCTGAATTGGAAGATTGTCAGAAGCATGCTTGAAGTGATCTTCCGAGAAACCCGCGTAAGAATTACTGTGTATTGCAATAACCCGATGAGATCGTGCTCTTTAAAGTCACTAAACCCTTATTCCTTTCTGAGGAGTTTATGCAGAGCTGAAGAGTCCTATAGATTCCGCCATCCTGGCGGAATCCCTACATATAGAGTTGCTACATATAGAGTTGCTGATCGGGACGCTCAGATCTAAGAGGGGAGCAGTGTTACGAACATGCACTCTACGTAGCCCATATAACGGTTGCAGGCCGGGACGAGGATGAAGCGACGGGAACTGTCGATCGCTAGAGAGTTCGACCCGACAAGCAAACGAATTAGAGGTGGACTACGCCAGAATATTCTAGTACATAATAACTTTTACATATATAAGCATACCTTCTATGAGTGGAGTTTAGTTGTCAAGATACTACCGTACTGTAAAGTTATAAATAAATGTAGTTATATAAATTCGAACCGCTTGTTTTATTTAAATACGCTACAATATATTAAAAATGAAATAACATTGTACATATGTCAAATAGTTTTATTTTAATCTTTTGTAATGTATTGTGTAGCAGATAAAAAGTTTTTACTTACTTCGATACAAATTTTTATCTGAATTTCAATTTCCTCTAATTGTTTAAGTTTAGAAATGTCTTAGATTTTACAACTAATAATTAAAGAAGTTTAAATCAACGAATCTTTCACAAATTGTGTGAATACTTGAATTAACATATCTCATTTTTCGAACACTATCGAACACCTCGTCAAGTTTTCTCTTTGGCGACAAGACGTGATATAAAAAGTACCGAAAACGAATAGATCAAAGTCTGATTCAAAAATAAAGTGAAGACACAATGGGGCTATTGATAATTCTTGTCACGATCGGTGCACTTCATGTCGAAGCCCACCTTAAGCCATTTTATTAAAGCTCATTTATTCTAAAGCTTCATCAAGGATGCTTCAGTCTTTTTTAAAGCCTCGCATTTCACAAGCTATTGCTTCGAGATCGAACCGCACTTCATTTACTTTGCGATGGATATGAGAAGTGAAAGACGAAAAGGAGCCGAAGTTAGGGAAATGTGAGTTTTGTCACAGAGGCTATAATCGAATTTAGATTGTATGGTAAACTAAATCCTTACTTGGAGAACACTTGTTAAAAATTAAAGGAATGTGAAAAGAAAATAAAAGTCAACAATTCTTATATATTTTTACATTAAAAATTCACAAAAATAATTTAGATCTTATAAATACAAACCAATTATAGGACTGTCAAAATATTTTGTTAAGAACTATTAATGATTTCAGCTTTGAATAAAATTAGATTTTGGTTGGTGTATGCCAACTATTAAAAACAGGTTTGTTACTAAAAATGAAACTGAATTGATTTCCTAACTAGAGGAAAGAAAAATTGTAAGCACAGTGTTTATTCAATCCATATAAATTGAAATCCATATTTGAAACATATTGTATTGGAATGCATTGACATACAGACATTTTAAAAAAGTCGAAAAGTCCTATTAATTGTCAAAAATAAAATGGATAGCAAATTAAAAACTAATACAGCAGTCACCAAACAATTATCAACATTTTGAATAGAAACGTCATGTACAATATCTTCCACATTAACCTGCTTCAATACCGTAAGCAATTTCAATTTACCAACTAAAGAATAAGCAATTGTTTTATCGTCAGTACCAAATATAAAAATACAGGAATATAAAACAATAGGAATTTTATGACAACCAAAAAATATCATTTTCACGTTCAGAATCTCCAACAACAGGATATGCATTTACCCTATATTATGCATTTATCGCAGAATCACAAATCCGTTTCAATACAAAGAAATTATATTGATATTAGGAGATTAATTGGATGGTCTCATGCCAGAGTGAACCAAAAGCCGAAATTAAAAATTTTCAGTACGACAGTTTAAAGTTATGAATGTGTTATAAAATATACGCAATATGTTATAATCTCTTATAGGATATAAAAGGTTCTAAGACTATTCAAAAGAACATTTCTTTAAGACTTTTAGTAACAGCACATGATTTTGTCTACTTTTAAAGCTGTTTGGTCAGCATTTGCAGTACATGGTTCACTTTGGCAAACTTTTTAGCACTTAGTTCTGTCTGGCACGAGAAGTATAAATAAATTGTTCTTTTTGTTTGTAATCAAGTTTATTAATACATCATTAAAACTAACAATACAAAAGAATTAAATTTTCAAGAATTATGAGTAATTAAATTATACAAATGTGTAAAAAAGCTAATAGTAGCAATATTTAGATCGCATTGTTCATCTCATTTTCCTCTTCATTGTTATTGTCATTCTCTTCTTCAATGTCATCTTCCAATACTTCACTTTGTTGAAGTTTATTGTAAAATTGGTGATGGCATGGTGGTACGAATTGCAAAAGTGATCTGATATCATTAAGTTTTGCTTGACTTAATTTTCTTCCTTCGGGGTAAAGAATGCTTAAGTTTAAAGAATCTAGGTTTACAGGTCGACCTTTCAATCTCTTATTTAGATTTACTGAATAAAATTGTATTTCTTTGTTATGTGTGTATTTAAATTCCATAACTCCTGGATGGTCTTGAGTAAATTTCATTTGTTTTATTTTTAACCATTCTACT
Organism: Diabrotica undecimpunctata; assembly: GCF_040954645.1. Taxonomy (NCBI): domain Eukaryota; kingdom Metazoa; phylum Arthropoda; class Insecta; order Coleoptera; family Chrysomelidae; genus Diabrotica; species Diabrotica undecimpunctata. Next base: position 126,653,513 of record NC_092807.1, read on the forward strand.
TTTTGTTCATCTGAGTCTTTTTTGCGGTTTACCAGATTTTGTTTTAATGCATCCATACTCTTGAAATCCTCTTTTTCCATGCATACTACTTCAAATTTGTTCTTTTTAACTCTTGAGTTTGAAATTATGTTATGCCATTGTGTAGGCACATAAATTTCAGGATGATATTTCAACTTTTTTTCTATATCACCAAAATCGCTATCGTTTTGTAGATATGAATGTCCTGGCTCAGCAAACTTACGAACTACTTCCTTTATGTTTAAAGTAGGGGACTGCACTATGTACATCCATAACGCGGCAATATTAATGTTGCGGTTTTGGCCGCCACATGAGTCAGACCATGCAATCAATATGTCCTTATGATCATGGGTATTTATGAATTTTAAAATACATGATCCTATTTCCTGGGAACCTCGTGAGGCAGTGCTCTCATCCCAAACATGCATTGTCCCGACATTATTTTCAAAATTATGTATACCAAGATTGTAGCATGAAAGCTGCCTCTTATAGTAAACAACTCCTGTGGTTAGTTTAGGAAGAAGCATTACTTTCTGAAGATCAAAACTAATTACTGTAGCTTTCCCTTCTTTACTAATCTTAACGTCTTCATTTATTTCTGAGCGAGCTAACTGTACTTTTCTGTGGTGTAGTTCCTGGTTTAGTTTCTTAGTCTTTAACATTGCTTCATCTTTGTTTTCCTCAGCTGCCTTTATTTCAATGTTCAACCTGTCACATGTTTGACAGGTATCTTTTCGTGGAGCTTTAAAACTAAGATTAAAATCACGTCTGAACACTTTTTCATAAAGCGATTGGCTTGGAACTTTGTCAACATTTCTCTCTCTTAAACTATCAACATAGAGTCTGTACATTAATGACAAATTTAAATTACAATCCAAGTAATTTTTTTGGGATTGAGTTCTACAGTAATGACTTACTATGGTAGGGAAACTTTGTATATGATTTTTTATTGACTCCATTGTGGACGGTGAAGATTTGTTATGAGGCACTTTTTTCCCTCTAAGATCACTTAAATTTCCACTTTTTTTCTTAAGCAAAGCACGATGTACTCTACTACTATTGATTTGTAATATTCCCATAAACATTTTTTTGCATACTTTAATATCTCCGTTTTCAGAAGGGATATAAAATTCACGATTGCCTGTTTTTTTTAAATATCAGTGTTCTTACGACGTCTTATTATCGTTCTACATTTTACAGCACCACTTATTATGCTTGTTTGAGTTTCCCAAGACTGTGACTCGTTATAAAACAAATTAAAAAAACTTTCTTTTTGCTGTGCTGTAAGCTTATTTTGGCAGTTTATTTTGCAATTGCAGGAATAGTCATTAAAAGATTTAGAGTGTATGACAGTACCTGAAGTATTGATATATTCTTTACCAGCTGCCCTTTTTTGCTTGCGAATATTTTTTTTCCACTTCTTAGGATCAGATTTTCTCTTCTTGTCTTGAGGTTCTTCCTGCCCTCTGGTATTTTTTTCATCTGTAAAAACACAAAATTATTAATATTTTATATAAGTAAATATTTTACATTACTTTTTTATGTTATAACATAAAAATACTTTGAAACACACATTCACTATGCATAAGACAGACAATTTACGTTCTCTTTTGCCAAAGTGAACTATGTGATTTTAATTTTTTTTTACAATTCCAATATAAATTAATGGAATATATTGCTTCATTCTTATATAGATAGGTAAATACTATGTTCTTAGGTTGGTATAACTGCTCATATTTCACTAGCACTCCCAGTGGACACTGCAAGAAATAAATTTGCACATGGTTCACTTTGGCAAAAGAAACGTTCCAAAACATAACCAAACTTTGATAATGAAGTTTTATGGCAATAAATATTATTATCTTACCTGATTCTGTAATATCCGAATCAGAACTTGGATGGTAATCATCTGAAGACCCATTACTGAAATCAGCGTGTTCATCTTCACTAGAATTTCTATCAACAATGTCATGACGATGTGAACTATGTGCACGGGAAGCCATCTTGGACTGGATGATGGTTCACTGTGGCATATGACTACCAGTACTACCACCCTTTTGCTAAATAGAATTTACTAATTTCCAGCTGATGTTTTCTGTTATTCACATAGTTCGTTTTGGCATAAGTTTAGAACAAAAGTTTGCCTCATAATGGAAATGAAAAAGTTAAAACAAATAAAATGCACATAGTTCACTCTGGCATGAGACCATCCAATTGCTCTTGCTAGTCGACTAGTAGTATTAAATGTGTGCTCCAGAGTTCCAAACACTATAATCAAAGAAGAGATAATTAAATTGGAGCCTATTACAGTTTTCAAGATAACCTTTCTGAAAGTTGGCATGTCTGAATTCAAATATAGTCATATATTAAGCTTTAGTTGTCAATTATTTGTTACCAAGTACTTAAAAGTCAAGTAGTCAAGTCATAGCCGCATAAAAAATGGAATTAGCAAAATACGCAATAAACTATCGTTCTGAAGCTATTTTCTTGTGGCATTTTAAATTAATTAATATTTAAATGGGAATAAGCCACAATTAAAGGTTAAAATACATTTATTGACGTTTCAATTTCCACTTCGGAAATCGTTCTCAAAATACAAACATTAGTAAATTAAACAAATTTTGTTTTTGTTACTTAGTGAAAAATTCTTCTAATAATTTAATTTTATCTGACTCATCTATATTGACAATTCAGACATACATTATACATTTTAAAGTAGACGACTTTAAAATGATATTGCCAATATTGTTGAGTTGCGTTCCTGGGACGACTTTACTTATAAGATAGTTCATTCGATTACATGAAATCAACTTTAACGTGAGAATATCCGTCAGAAAAAATCATAACATGTAATTCGTCTTTAAAAAGACAAATACATGCCATGATGACAGTAAAATTCTTCCGTTAGTGATTCCATAGTAAATTATGAGGGAAAAACCAGGAAAAAACCTCATAATACTATCCCGACATGGTAAGTATTTGATCTTGCATATAGTTTACCTTCAATAAATACCAAATTCCGATTTTATATGTTTGTTATTTAAAAAATATAAATGATGTATTCTCTATATGTTACTGACTTACCAATACTGGTATTTTCCTTTTAATAACTTCCTCTTTCAATATGGGTAACCAGATCCTACTACATTCTGCCGAGGAATTCGCGACGCAATTGGTCTCATTTAGCATAATTAGAGCCGCTTCTTTGATTTTTCTCTTTTTACCATCAGTAAATGGAATCACTAACGGGAGAATTTTACTGTCATCATGGCATGTATTTGTCTTTTTAAAGACGAATTACATGTTATGATTTTTTCTGACGGATATTCTCACGTTAAAGTTGATTTCATGTAATCGAATGAACTCTCTTATAAGTAAAGTCGTCCCAGGAACGCAACTCAACAATATTGGCAATATCATTTTAAAGTCGTCTACTTTAAAATGTATAATGTATGTCTGAATTGTCAATATAGATGAGTCAGATAAAATTAAATTATTAGAAGAATTTTTCACTAAGTAACAAAAACAAAATTTGTTTAATTTACTAATGTTTGTATTTTGAGAACGATTTCCGAAGTGGAAATTGAAACGTCAATAAATGTATTTTAACCTTTAATTGTGGCTTATTCCCATTTAAATATTAATTAACGCAATAAACTAATTACACAACTAGACATTTCATTAGAAGTAGACTCTAACTACATCAGGCGAAAAGGGTTCGTTCGGAAAAATATTCTCAAGAGATGTTTTTGCATAATCATTTTCATGAGATACCCATAATAAGGTTTAAGAAGTTTTGCCTGTCGCCCAGGCGAAAAGTTGTTCAAATTTTTTTAAACAATATTTTTTAAGCAAATTATAACAATCAATTATTTCTTCGGACCGTACATTTTTTTAAATCTTTTAGACCATTCTGTACAAAACGGGTTTCTTATAGGTTTTCTGTAAACTTTTTGAGTTACAGATAATTTTAAACTGAAAAATCGCAAAATTGCGATTTTCAAGGCTCAAAAACACAAGTAAATTTTTGAATTTACGAAGGACCTAAATTCAAGTTAAAACCTTGTTCTATCGTTTATCGATAAGTATTTTGGGCCTTTTTTATTTTAAAACATTGTTTTTTAATCGTTAATGAAGCGCTTATGACAGGACGGGCGCTAGGGCTGCGGCGTGTATAAAGAAGAGAAACAAGATCTAGAGCACACGTTTTTGCTAGTTTAAATTCTAATTGTACAAATGAGCGCTCTTTCTGCCAGACTCGCTTCATTATCAATGAAAAAACAATGGTTTAATAGTATTTATGCACCAAGAGTGTTATTAAGATGATTACCCGGAGAGCAACATAATCCAGCCAGAGGCCATCTGGTCCGAGCAATGGATGTTGCTTAATGGGCATAATCAAAGCCGACATTGCAAGATGAACATTTTCACTATATTCTGCTAAAATTTGCTGTCGTGCTGCAGTTGGCATATCTCAAAGAAGTAGTTCTTTGGGGCATATGAAAAGATTTTGAATGGCGCAGTATCAATAGAATATGCTTTTAAATTTACTCACTGGTTCTGGAGCTCCAATACGGTCTCTAATCACAGAGAGCTGGAATTTTTTCAAAGATATACTTTTGGATTGGCTTTTAAGTTGAAATAGAATGAATGTGTTTACGAAGCAAGCATCCACAAAATAAAAATCTATGCCACCACTTGTGTGATTTACGATTTACTTATAAAGACTTTTCAGCAGGTCAAATTTGTCAACATATCCCATTATGTGAGTTGTAGAGCACTACCATTTGTGGACATTAACCTCATTCAGAGTAGCGTCTTTTTAACTTCTCTTTACAACTTCGTTTGCTGCTGAATTTTGGTGATTTGCTAAAAGAATTACACTTCTGCGATCCATTCACTTAAACCCTTACTCTACCCTCACTTAAACTTAAATCTGTTGAAATACGGTAATCTGAATCTCCTTGATTCATTTGTTTGTCAGTTTTGAACTCTGGTAAATCCTTTTTTTTTAGCGGTTTCACTTGCGTAAAATCCGTCCGACAATAAAGATCTCTGAATATCAATACAGTTAAAATAGTTGTCAAAGGACACTTGGTGGTGTTTATTTACTAAGACTCTTGTTAGATCCTGTACGACTCGTTGTCCTAAGTTTTCTAGGTGGAATTTCCCACTTTACCGGTATATATCTTGAACTCGCACATGAATCCGCTTGAATCTGCTCTAACCCATACTTTATAGCCACGTTTTATATCTCTATTAGGCATGTACTGTCGGATACTGCTTCGACCTTTGAATCGTAGCATGCACTCATCAATCGCTAGAAACTCGTGTGACTTCAGTGATGCAAGAACTGTTTCCGTGCAGTTTCTGGCTGCACATTTTTATTAACCAGTTATAAATTGCTTAGTAACCAAGCTTATCTGTTACGTGACATAGCCGAACTGATGAAAGGGTCTCGTAATTCATCACGTGACGACCAATAATCTCTGTTACTGGGCATTTCCTTTATACCCATTAATAAATTTACTCCAGAAAATGTTTTGACTTCATCTTCAGTTTTTGTTTTAGGTGTAAATCCATTTCCTCCTTCGCGTTATTAAACGTAATATAGATTGGTTTGAAATACAATTAGGTTAATAAGATTCTCAGGAAATAGTTGTAAAACCACATATGTGAGGTTCCCTGCAAAATTTGGAATGTTTAGGTCTGTAGTTTGAATAAATTGATTTGTTTGTGATATACCTATAGCTATATTTTAAAAATATAGAGATATCTCGCATTGCTAGCCGTACTGCTAGCGGTACATCGTCTTTACTATCTGATTCCGATTCTTGGTTATTTGGAGTATTGGTTGTTCCATCTTGATTGTTTAACACAATATCCATATTTCCAATATCAAAGACATCCTCAATATTTGGTCAACCTCGTTTTGGGACATATTTTCCAAATGCGTGAAGCTCCACTTTTGATTTTCCATATTGGCAGAATTAATATAGGAAATGTCCTGTGGTCGTGCCAGAATACCACATAAAGGACAGTGATCTACAAAAATAATTGAAATGTATTTATGCAAATAACAATACTTGGTGTGAAACAGACTTCAAAATTATCACTTGCCCGTAATTTTTGTAATTAAGAATAATTGAATAACCAAGAAAACAATTAAAATATGTCGCCCTGTCAATACCGAATGTCCGCTTCAAATGTGTGCTCGACTAATTATGTTATCCAGTCAATGTGATTCAATCAAATCGGTTCTAGACTGGTTAGACACACTTAGAATATAATATAGGCAACCAATTTTACACACTGGTATGACTAAAAAACCGCTGGGAAGTTTAAAAGCAATGTTTGTAAAGGTGGTCATCTCAGCATATCGACAGTCGTCAAAAGGTTTAATATAGCCTTCAATACTTGATTTTGGAAAAATATTTGTCCATTTAATTTTTTCCTGTATTTTTTTAATTAAAATGTATCAGACAGCCAGCACTAATCGATTACCATAACAATATTGCCTCCCCTACACAATAAAACATTAATTCTAAGTCAACAGTACGTACATGAAACAATATCAATAAACCTAAGTAAATACCTGAACGGATACAATAACAGGTGTGTACGTTTGATCGAGTTGATGTAAATTAGACCCTTTCTAAAATCTCAGTGAAATCAATGTTAAAACCGGGAAAATTTGTATATAAAAACTAAAAATCACCCTTTTTATTTTTGCTTCTTTTTAATTTTGATTATTTTGAATACGGTATTTCTTTTTATAACTTGTTGTTCTTCTTTGGCTTTTTTAGGTAAAATTAGTCGTACAATCACTGGCTAGTTATTAATAGAGATGGGAGTATAGACAAACTGAAGACAGATCATGCATATTTTCAGAATTTTATAAAGATATTTATAAAGATTCAAATAGCTTGGTGATCTAAGATTTCTCTCGAGACTGATATTGTAGGCTTATATAAAGAAAACCTATACCTTTTTTGCAGAGATTTCGGTGTCTTTTTTATTTATTAACAATTTAGTGTAAAAAATGCATTTTTTTTATTTTTTGTTTAGCAATAAAAATTTAATGTTAGAGGTAAAATTACAAAACTTTATCTTTTAACACGTTCCTTGCCGAGGATTTTAGCTAGACGCCGACGACACTTTCGCGCGTTCAGACTTTTATTGATTATTTTTTTTTTTTTACTAAAGACACAGAAGTGTACTTACATTAAAATCCGGTCAGTAAGATCAATTATCAATTTGTTTCTAACTTAAATTACTAATGAAATCTTAAAATTAGGTGTCTACTCACTAGTACCTTTCCTATTATTTCTAATAACTAGCATTAAATTTAGCATTCATACTCGCACAACACTTTACTCTGCTTTTCACTCACTCATTATACCAGTTCAAAAGGCTTTGTTCTTTTGAGCCTTCTCTCTAGGGTCGTATTGTCGAGGAGCTGGATAGCCTCGACGTTTACATGATGATGGAGTCGTTGTTCATGGCTCCCTGCAAATTTCTTGATTATCTGATTGACGTCTTCCATCTTGAGGTCCCGGTGAAGGTCGTTGTTCCTAACGTACCAAGGCGCATCTACGATGTTCCTCAGCACTTTATTCTGGAATATCTGGATTACTTTGATGTTACTAGGCTTGGCACAGCCCCAGAGTTGGCAGCCATAGGTCCATACTGGTCTCAGTATTTGTTTATAGATTAGAAGTTTATTATTTATGGATAGAGAGGAACGTCTTCCCATTAACCAATATATTTTCTTGTATCGGATGCCTAGTTCTTCTCTTTTCTTCTTTACGTGAGCTTTCCAGCAAAGTTTCGCATCAAGAGTGATCCCCAAGTACTTTGCTGATGTTACAATAGGCACTTGGACATCATTTATTCTAATTGGATTATTATTAATTCTCTTATTGGTAAAATTTATATGGACTGATTTATTCTCATTCAACTTAATTTTCCATTTTTTGGTCCATTCATAAATTTTATTTATTGAATTTTGTAGTTTTTCTGTAGCTTCTTCGACGGTGTCACTTACTGCTAAGGCAGCAGTGTCATCTGCGAAGGTAGCTATGGTGTCTTCTTCTTGTTCAGGTATATCACACGTGTATATTAGGTATAGAACTGGACCCAATACACTCCCTTGTGGAACACCTGCTTCAATATCCTTGAGATCAGTGTATGCATCTTCTTGTTTAACTCTAAAATGTATGTTCGCTAGATATGATTGTAATATATTTGAAAATTGTTTAGCCATGAATGATTTAAGTTTATGTATCAAACCCTTATGCCAGACTTTATCAAACGCCTGTGCCACATCTAGGAAGGTTGCAGAATAGACTTTTCTTTTCCCTAATGATCTTTCAATTATATCAGTTATTCCATGCACCTGGTCAATTGTCGAATGCTTATTTCTAAATCCAAATTGATGATCTGGAATTATTTTCTTTTCTTTAATTATTGGTAGGATTCTTCGCAGGAGGCGTTTTTCAAACACCTTGGACATCACAGGTAGGAGTGATATTGGTCTATATGATGTCACATCATTGGGGGGTTACCCAGGCTTTAGTATCATGATCACCTCAGCTATCTTCCATAAATCTGGAACATATTGTAGTCTAAAGGCAGCATTTATTAAATTGGTAATTTTTATTGATTATGATCTTTTTTATAAAAGTATTTTATAGCTACTGTTTTATGACCTTATAAAAAAACATGAAATATTTTCCTAATTAAAACAATCATATTAAAATTTTCAAACTTTATACTAATTCTATTAGATAAATTAGAACCCCTACACCACTGTATGATTATTGTGAAGTTTCGTAAAATTGGCACAGATAAAAGTGGCTCAAATTCACCCGTAACTGGTGGTGCGGGGTCATACGAGCCCCAACAGATTTTTAAAGTGACATACGTCCTAGCTTATTTAGCGCGACTACTGGACCGCCTCAGTACCTTTCCGTCAGTGTGTTGTGTGATATCGAGCGGGATAGTCGTGAGCAAATAGGTAAATGTTTACAAATTATACGGAAATAACTGCGCCGTGGAGACACTGTGACCCCACCTCACCGTTTACGTTTTTTTTTATTAATAATTTTTTTTATTTTCAGTTGAAAATGGACATATCACAATATAATAAAATGGATTCCGATGATCCTAGTTTTCAACAATGGGCTCAAAGTATTCTAGACGCAGATGAGAGTGATTTCAGCGGTAACTATAACTCAATGATTTCGGTTCGAAGAATGACACAAGGTTCGGTCTTAGGACCTCTTTTGTTTATTATTTATGTCAACGATCTGCCTAAATTCATACCTCCGCACAAAACCAAACAATTCGCAGATAATACGACAGACGTTATATCAGGAAAAATAATGATGCTTTAAAAATATCTCATGAGGAAGTTTCTACTAAATCTAGCTCCTGGTTTGCTGCAAACAAACTACAACTTAACTCTGATAAAACGCAAAATTTGGTTATATCTGCAAGTAATTTACACAATGATCTAGTTAACAAAGAGACTGTTAAACTATTGGGAATAACCATAGATAATCGACTCAAGTGGTCGGCTCGTATCTCACAACTTAAGAAAAAGCTATCAAGTTCATTATTTGTTATTCGCCAACTAGCAAGGGTTGTCAACTTTGAAACATTAAAAATGACATATTTTTCCTTATTTCACTCTCATCTAAACTATTGTGTAATTATGTGGGGCAATTCAACAAATGCACTTCAAATTTTTGGAATGCAAAAGAAATCTCTCAGGATTTTAGCAGGGGTTAGTTATCTAGAACACTGCCGGCTGTTCTGTATCAAATTCAAACTACTCTGTTGATATTTCAATTTCTAACTGAAATTCATAGAAAAATTGTCGATTTAATAAAGCAGTCTGACGTCCATGTTCACAATACGCGAAACTGTCACTACCTACGAAAAATCGCTGTAGATTAAGTATTTCAGAAAAAATTTTAACTATTACCCTATTTTACCAAAAAGTATAAAACAGCTAAGCTGTAATAGTTTCGATAAAGTTATAAAAAAAATATCTTTTAAAACATTGTTTTTACTGCTCAGAAGAATATATGACTTATTGCAGAACATCCACTGAACTGCTTACCGTAACTTTGCCATAAATGTTTTTCTGTTTAATATATGTTCTTGTTTGTATTTAAGTTACGATTTATATTCATTTTTTAATACTATGTATGTTTTGACTTACTACAAACAATAGTTCTATCTGTTGTGTAATTAAATAAATACTCTACTCTACTGTACTCTACACTTCAGGTGGTATGGTCTGGAACTAAAAATTTGTGATGTATTGTCAATGATGGTCGCAATTGTAAAACATATAGAAACATTACTGTTTTGGTTTTGGCCGCAACTAAATATCTGAGTAAAGTGTCACCGCTTTGATTTCAGTCGATAGAGAAAGAAGGGAATCAGATAAGTAGCAGGCTATTTGGATTGCACCATTTTAAACTCTTAGTAAATAAAAAACTTAAAATAATTTTGGTTAAACTGTCTTAAAACCACAGATATATTTGTTAATTAAATCAATTTAAATATATTTAAATGTTGTCAAAATGAGAATTATTTCCCATCGAACGAGCTCGATAATATGGCCGGTACTGTGTTTAATTACGTAGTAGATTAAGTGATTTATTACGAGAAACAACAATATTGATCTACTTTCTACAGCGATATAAAGTGATTATTTTCTTTCTTCACTAGAAACGATAACAACTGTTTTTATACGAATAAAAGCCTGTTTCAATAAGTTCGAGTTGTACCCAATGACAGCTTTAACAGTTATCGCAAACGTTAATTAAGCTTCACTGAAGATTAAACTGTAGCCGCAGAGAATGATGCTCGCCGTACAACTGACATTCGTGACGTATGGTTATTCACTCCATTTTACTCTCAAATCACAGCAATATCAACTGAATTACGAGTGTCGTAGTGGTGAGGAATGTAAATGCATCTGTCACAGTGAGATGCTACTGGTATTTCAAAAAGCTATGACTCAAGTTCACACATTTTCCTGAATCGCCAGCCGTAAAATTTGTGTGTAGTCTCTGTATTATTTTTGAAAATATTTTGTTACTACGATTTAGAGTTAAATTAAATATTTACAATGAACACACAAAATTAAAAAAATGCAACAAAATTAGTTTTATGTAAAATATTATGGACTGAGTGACTAAACCTACTGCAGAAGAATTCTCTTGTTATGTGAATTATATTTCCTGAAACTCCCCTTTTTATTCATTTTTTTACATTAGCTAGTTTATCTTTATTTACTGGGTAATATACATTCATGGACAAAAATATAATTTTCCAATCATTTGTTTGTAGTCACTATTATTTTAAAATAGTTGTATATTACTGATGGTATTTATATATTAGGCTGATATACTTAACTGGTTTGAAATATTTTGATGTTTATTTTGGCGTTTATTCAGCGTTTAGTGTCATTCGTACATTTTATCATAAAAATCCTGTTTCACTTACAGGAAACATCATACTAATTCGGTTATTTTTAGTTTAATTTATCAAGTTTAATTAAATATTGTTTTGATTTAACTAAAGTTAAAACAATTATGCCACTAAATCGACACTGCCATGAAGCCCAAGCAGCACAGATTGTAATTTTGTACGGGGATGGATATACACAAAAAGATATAGCACGACGTCTCAGGAGAAGTCGATCTTCATTATCGGATACTCTAATAAAATACTGCAAAACAGGAAATTTTGTACAAAAACTTAATCAAGGACGCCCAAGATGTACAACCGCAATTGACGACCGTTTTTTTCTTAATTCTACACGCTCATTGAAATCGATGAATCTCAGAAATGAGCTACGAAATGTATTCTCCAAAATCATAAAGCTCGTCGTTTAGACTTTACAAGAATACATATTCAGTCAAATATCGACAACTGGAAAAATGTTCTTTTCACTGATGACACCAAAATCCTATTATGGAAGCCAGATGGTCGAAAACACGTCTAGAGAAGAATTGGAGAACGATTCACCACCTGCAGTCTCGCCCATACCGTTAGTTTTAGAGGTAGTGACATAAAATTTTGGTAAGGTATTAGTTCACTTGTGAAAGTGATTTGATGGATGACTGGTGCCTCTTACGTTTAAAACATTCTGCAAGATCATGTTTTGCCATATATTACATTGGATATGACAGATTCATGTAAGTGCACGATGATGCTCGATCACATGCCGCCGCCATAATTCAATAGAGCACTTGTAAGATCAGCTTGAAACGCCGCATACAACAAAGAAATTCCGTTTAAAACATAGTAGAGTATCTTTGACTTGCTACATAGGATGATTGGAATGCAATTTCCCAAGGATATGTCCAAAATTTACTAATATATGTCCTCGTTTCTGATCTTTGTACTTCTGTCAGTTTAAAAGACTTACCTAATAACAAGCAATATTTTTTTCGCAATTTTTTCAGTATAAAAAAATTGTTCATCTAACATTGTTAAAATAAACTCGTCTTTACTATCAACAACTTAAATGACTAGAATTTGTTTTGAAAAAACAAAAATTTGAAAATTTTAAAATATTCAATAATTTTGTCTGTGAGTGTATATTCTCATCTTGTTGTCTAAAGGGGTAATGAAGCGCAATACATGATGCCGTATCCTGATAGCATCACTCAGCCTCTACTACTCTTCCTATTTCCTATCTTAATTCTTTCTTCTTATCTTCACCTCCAAGTTGGTACACACCGGTAACCTGAGCAATCCCACTGGAGATTGGGTATCCAACCCCAGTGAAAGGTGGGGTCAAAGCTGACGAAGAAGGGAGCCTTAGTCCTCCGATGAATTTCGCCGGGGTTAAGCGAAGGGGTAATAACCCTTCCCTGTAAAACTCAATTGTTGCGAATATAATGGCTAATGAAACAAACGGACGGATCTCACAACGACGCACTCAGCAAAAAAAAATTTACGTGATGTGACATGGATTTAAAATTTAGAACCTGGAATGTGCGAATCCTCTTAAAGGCAGGAGCCATTATAAGTAGGGCAGAAGAAATTGAAAAATACCGGGCCAAAACATTGGCACTGCAGGAAATCAGATGGAAGAGTCAGGGAGAAATTCGTAAAAATAAGTTCTCACTATACTACTCCGGAAATGAAATGAGACAAGGTGCAGGGTTTATAGTACCCAAAAGACTCCGAAAAGCCATTATTGCATTTACACCAATATTAGATAGAATTTACACCATAAGACTCAAAGGTAAACTGCATAACGTGACAATGGTTAATGTATATGCACCGACGGAAGAGACTGATGAAGACGAGGTTGAAAGATTCTATGGAGAACTTCAGGAAGTATGTGGTAAAATCCAAAGACACGATGCTGTTATAACATTAGGCGACTTTAATACTAAGCTGGGAAAAGAAGAAAGTTTCGTAAACCTATTTGGGAAACATAGTTTGCATAATGAAACCAGTCAAAATGGACTTAAGGTTGCACAACTTGCAACAGCAAATAATTATGTAGTTGTCAGCAGTAACTTCCAGAGAAAAGATATCCATAAAGGAACATGGAAAAGACCAGAAACCAATGAAGCCGATAAAATTGACCACATTCTCATCTCAAAAAGATGGGCAACAGACATATCTAATGTCAGAACGTATCGCGGGGCGAACTCTGACTTAGATCACTATCAAATGGGAAAAACTCGCGACAGTGGCAAAAGGGAACAATAGCCAAACTAAAAAATGGAATGAAGAAGAATTCAAAAGTCCAACAAATACACAAGAATATCAAAATACTTTTCGAAAACTCGAAAACAAAATACTTTCGAGAACGGAATCAGAGAGGAAGGTACTGCAGAGAAAGAATAGAAACAATTAAAAACAATAATAAAGGAATCTGCAGAGGAAACTGTCGGAGTAGCCAAAAATCAAAGAAATACAAAATGGTATGATGATGAATGCAGAACTACAGTAGACAAAAAAGGCAAGCTAAGCTTAATAGATTAGAATATGCAGAAGGAAAAAGAGAGAGGCTTTGAAAAAACAAGTACAAGAAATCCTAGAACATAACAACAGACATTGCGAGAGCAGAAAATTCTATTGTAACGATAAGACTACCAAAGAGAATTGAAATACTATTATAAAATAATACCTCAAACATCTCTGTATGCTTTGCCCAGCTCAGTCTTTTAAGTATGAATCCGTCTTGTCTTAAACTATGAATTAAACAATGAAAATTTAGCAAACTCTGCCTATTGCTTTACAATAAACAAATTTGAAATTGATACTAACTTCTTCAAGTTGTAGACAGAGTAAGTTGTTGATGGCTCCTGATGGTGGTTGGATGAATTGTCATTAAATGAGCATATTTCAAGTTGATGTAACGCGTTGTAGTTTAAAGCAGTTGTATAGTTCTACATTATACTGCAGTGGTCTTGAAGACAGCTGTAGATGTGGTTAATCCATCGTGTTCTTTAATAAATTATTCCATAAATTCATAAATTATACCATAAATTAAATTATTCCACAAATTATTTCATAAATTATTCCATAAATTATTCCATAAATTATTTCATAAATTATTCCGTAAACTAGAATATAACACAGGGTGTATTATCGAGACATCAAAGGGGGTTAACTTCCTTGCCAATTATTTTACAAAATCACAATTAAACAAATAGCAGATGACAAGGATCTCTGGTATTAAACCAATACCAGAGAAACAACGCCCCTTTTAGTAGCTGAAATGCAAGAAGCAGTTACCAGACTTAAAAACAACAAGTTACCTGGATTAGACAACATTAGCGCAAAATTATTAAAGGAAGGCGGAAACTTTCTATTGAATGCGATACACGAACTAATAGTGAACATATGGAATAATCAACAACTACCAAAAGACTGGAATACCGGAGTAATTATCCCACTACATAAAAAGGGAGATAAAGGGAGAGAAAACTACCGGGCAATAGCACTACTACTGTGGCATATAAAATACTGTCAAATATTGTGTATGACCGATTGAGACCATATGCGGAACAAATAGCTGGGGGGTCCACAACAGATCAGATCTTCGTCTTGAGGCAAATCTTGGAAAAGACTAGTGAATTTAATATAGACACACATCATCTTTTCATTGATTCTGATAGTGCCTATGATACCATCCATCGAGAATTTCTGATCCACGCACTGAAAGAGCTTTATATTCTAACTCAACTCATTGATCTGGGTAGTAAAAGAAACAGTTAAAGTACAACGCAAAATTCGAATTCAAAACGCACTACAACAGATACAATCCATGTGAAAACAGGCCAACGACAGGGAGATCCCTATCCTGTATTCTATTCAACATCACATTAGAGAAAATAATTAGAAAGTCAAAAGTCAACACCAGAGGAACAACAGTAACAAAAAGTGTACAAATATTGGCATTCGCAGATGATGTTGATATCATAGCTAGAAGCGAAAGAGAGATGATTGAAGCATTTAATGCGATAGAAAGAGCGGCACAAAACAGTGGCCTAAACATTAACGAAATAAAAACCAAAGACATGAAGGTCAGCAAATCGACAGGCCAAAGAAACCTACAGGATCTGACAATAGGAGACTATAACATCGAAAGCGTGAAAATTTTTACATATCTAGGTACACTAATTACCGCAGATAACAATGTCAGTGAAGAAGTTAAAAGAAGAATACATATCGCTAATAAAACATATGATGGACTAATTAAACATCTAAGATCTTACAACATCACAAGAAAAACCAAATGCAAAATATACAAGACCCTGATAAAACCGGTCCTTGTGTATGGATCAGAGACATGGACACTGTCGAAAAGCGATAAGAACCTATTAGGTACGTTTGAACGAAAAATCCTTAGACACATAATATAAGGGCGTGAAAGAAAATGACATATGGCGCAGAAGTAAATTTTGAACTATACACGGTATACAATGAACTCGAGGTCATAACATCCATAAAGATCGGACGTCTGCGCTGGATGGGCCATGTTGAACGGATGTTGGAAACTGAAACACCAAAACATATAATGAGGTAAACACCAGTAGAGGGAAGGTCGAAGGGAAGACCCAAACTTAGATATATGGAACAAGTGGAACAAGATCTGAAAATACTTCAGATTACCAACTAGAAAAACAAAGCAAGGAACAGAACAGAATGGCGAAAAATCCTAGCACAAGCCAGGACCCAGAAAGGGTTGTCGAGCTACTGATGATAATGATAAGATTGCAAGGATAAAGTAAAGTAGAATTGTTCTTAAAATTAGTTAAGTTTTGTAAAATTCCTACACGCATAAAATCGAGAACGTGGCTGTAAAAGAAGTGAGGTTATGAATATTGAAAATACTGTCAGAATTATAAAATATAGGTTACAATGAAAGTACTCACCCCAACAGAATTCTGCATACAATAAAATGAAGTTCATATTAATTGTTACCTTTTTTTATAAATTTCAACTACACATAAAAAAGAATATCCCACCACGTTAGAAAAGCTGATTAACTAAAATTACACGGGAATGACTACAATGAATATAGCACAAACTAACATACATAGAACATTATGTCTATGATGGAATTAGCTCTTGTGTCAATATAGAACAGAATATTTAGTCTACCGGACAGAAAGAGAGAGGGTGCCAACTATTTTTTAAAGAAAAAATAGTAAAAAAGAAACTGAAGGTTAAGGAATTATTAAATTAATAAAGAAATAAAAATAAAATAATTATTTAACTATAAATTAATAATGATGTGAACTTTATAACGTTACACTATAAAAGAATAAAAGAAAACACTATGGTCATTTAGACCAAAACTGACCATATGCAAAGACAAGGACGGAGAACTACTAGCAGAGAAACAAAAAAATATGAGATGGAAAGAATACTTTGAGGAAAATCGAAATGCAGACAATGGAAACTATTAAAACGAGGCAATATATTTTACGGCGGAGCAGCGCATTGAAAATCCGAGTTATGAAGAGGTATTTCAAGTAATAAAGAAACTAAAAAAAAGTAAGCGCCAGGAACGGACGGAGTTTCGGCAGAATTGTTAAAATATGGAGGACCCGAACTCTGGGAAAGAATTCATCACCTGATAAAGTTTATATGGACCAAGGAGCAAATGCTGGAGAAATGGGCAGTTGGTCTTATACAGCCAATATATAAAAAAGGAGATAAGAGGGAATGCTAGAAATACAGACCAATTACATTGCTAAATGTAATATACAAATTTGTTTCTGGCATTATCTACACTAGATTGTCAGAATAGTCCGAAAATATAATTGGTGATTATTAAAATTGATTCAGACCAAATAGAGTCACTACTGACAACATATTCATACTTAGAACAATACAAAAGAAAACATATGAATACAACATAAAACTATATAATATGTATATAGACTTTAAACAAGCTTTTGATAGTGTGAAAAGACACAAAATGCTGGAAGACCTCCGAAATCTAGGTATACCAAATAAATATATAAAAATAAAAATGACATTGCAGATTTCAAAAGCCTCAGTTAGAGTAGATAAATAACTGTCTCCCCTGTTTGACATCAACATGGGGGTGAGACAGGGAGACGCACTTTTAACCATGCTGTTCAACCTAGTTCTTGAAGCAATCATCAGACAAACCAATGTAACCGGCCATATATAAACACCAAAACAGATTACTGCATATGCAGACGATGTCGCGATTATTAGTAGCAGCAAGATACGACTAATGGAAACGGTCAAGGAAATTGATCCTGAAGCACAAAAAAGAGGGCTTAAAATAAATGAAATAAAAACTAAGTACATGACAATCAAAACAACACCTGAGCATAAAAATAATAAAGCAATAGACAACTATACTATTGAACGTGTGAATCCCTTCACATATCTGGGCACAGAAATCAATCAGAAGAATTCAGTAAGTAGCGAAATTAATGCACGTATTTCCAGTGGAAATTGTACATACTATGGTAAAAAGAGATTGATGACATTGAAATTATTAGACAAAAGACTATCTACAGAATTTTGTTTAGACCCGTAGTAACCTTTGGTTGTGAAACCTGGGTAATGACGAAAAAAGAGCAGACACAACTCAGACATTAGAGAGAAAGGTACTGAGAAAAGTATATGGCCTGGTGCAAGAGAAAGACGGCACATGGAGAATCAGGAGAAACGACGAGGTTAATGAACTGAATAAAGGGTATGACATTGACAGACGAAGGATATACATGGAAAACATATAATTATGATGTTCTTTCTCAAATTCCTGTTGGCTCAGAAATTATAGCTGCTGATGGTACACTTTGGAAGATCGAAGCATTGTATAATGCATCTGCTGGTAGAAGAGCACATCAAAACATGTTCAAAGATATTTCCGGGCCTACACCATATGCCAATCTTCGTGTAGATGAAACGTGTAACAGTGCTTGGCGACTTCATATTGCCGATAAAATTTTAAAATATATCACCGACTGTACTATTAAAAAAACACGCCGAGTTCATTCAAATACTTGGTCTCTAACAATAGAAGAGTTAGAAGCATTTATAGCTATAATATATGTACGAGAATCCATGGGTGCTAAAGGTATAGATTTGGATTCGCTGTGGTCCGAGAAGTGGGGCAATGCTTTTGTAAAAGCGGCAATGTCACGTGACAAATTTCGAGAAATAATGAAATATTTTTATTTAGTCGATGTCAGGTCTACACGATCGCAAAGACTGAAAGATGACAAGTTTGCATTAGTGTCGGAAATTTGGTTACGTTAGGTTAGATAAGATTAGGACTTAGTTGGAATAAATGCCTAGATATTATATAAATCATTGAATAAATCGCAAATAATCCGCAGAAATTATATTCTAAAGCTAGGAAAAGAACTCCCAGAAAAATACGCAGGCACTAGAGCTACTGTCAAACGAACTGCCATCCCAGATGAAATCGATGAACCTCAAAAAAAGCAAACACGTTGTGGACTCAAATCAGAGTGCCCTGGAAACAAATCATTTATAAAATGCCAGAAGTATAAAAAAACAGTCTGTAAACAATGCATTTCCACACAATACTTTGTATGTTCATTATGTAGGTAAGAGCACTATCTAGTAATGTTTTATATTAGATTTTAACTTTTTTTGTACTATTATTAGATATCAAATAAATATATGATATTTTGTTTCAAGTTTCCTTTACATTTCTGACTTAGATCATACGGGTCAAAAATGACCCGTTCGCGCTTATAGGACTGGCAGAAATGTCAGCGCTTCCAGTGTTAATATATTTAACCTGGTAATAATTTTATCGAAAACCCCGTAAAATAGTAAGAACATTGTTTATTGTTAGTTTCTTGTTCACCAATTTGATCTGTTCAGTTTAGCTCAAAAATTTTATTTTATCCTGTAAAATAAATAAATCTACTCGGGAAAAATACATCAAAAACGGGCAGTAGGCTATAATTTGCTTGATGATAGCGACAACACCAAAATGAGACCTTTCTGACACTGATTGCTCTTATTTGCCATCATTCCACATATAATGGTCCTAATATTCGGAGATTTGGTTTTGGTAATGCCTGAACGTTTTTCCGATTTTGAAATACGTGCTTTGATAATGTTCATCGTTACAAGAATTGGCGGATGTTATTACACAAAAAATGTCAGTCATTTCATTTGCGGTGTGTTCCTCTGCGCTTTGGTATAGATTCGAACTACATTAGTAATAAAAATATAACAGAAGTGGAATATTTACAAAAATATATGTATTTCATAAAAGAAAAGTTTAAAATAAATTTATATAAATTGACAATAAAAGTAGTGGTCTTTCTGATCATTCACTTATTACTGCTCACATTTAATTTAGTTTAACACAGCTTTTTAAAAATAATTTCGAAACATATGTCACTACTAATTTGTTTAATGTTAATTCAGTTTTATCCTATCACTTACCCATCGTTAATGTGGGACTCTTTTCTTTATACTGCTATTACAACTATTCTGTAATTTCTGATCACACAACCAAACGCCAGCTATACAGAAATCGACTAAAACCTTGAATTAACCCCTCAGCTATCCGCTTAATTTGACTTAAGCAAAAGCTGTGGCGAACATATAAACTCACTGGTTCCCTTGATGATTTCCTTGCTTACCGTAATATTTCTAACTAAGTCAAACAAGCGTTGCTAAAGTTTAGTTGAACAGAATTTAAAGAATTTATCATTGCAAGTGGAGGGTAGTAGTAAAAAAGTTTATCAGTACATTCGCACATCTTTATCTTCTAAAGTCTATATATATATATATATATATATATATATATATATATATATATATATATATATATATATATATATGTATATATATATATTATATATATATGTATATATATTATATATATATATATATATATATATATATATGTATATAAAATAAAGTTTTATTTTGGGGTTGCAGTCATTAATAGGGCAGGAAAGTGAAACTCTTTGTTCTTTATCTAGCTTTCGCAAAATTTATTTGCTTCTTCAGGATATGCTAAAATATGGTATCAGTAAATAAAATGAAATTAAAATTAAATAGCATTGTATAAAACTAGTATAAAAACTTACAACATGAGGTTAATCCATTAAATTTTCAAATTTACAAAACATTAAAACTTAACTTATTAAAATTATCTAGTTATGTAAGTACAATATTTTAATTTTATTTAATTTTGTCCAAATTCATTATGACATTAATTATGTTGATGTTTGATTTATGTCAGAAAGACACTCGTTTCTGTTTATTATATTTTTTGTTGTTGATAACTAGCTCTTGATTGTTATTATGATTACGTACAAAGTAGCGCCAAATATGAATATTTAAATTTTTTGAAATTATAGTATTTATAGTCAAAAAATCTAATATTAGAAAATTATAGTATTAATTTTTGTAAGACAGAATGTAATTATAGATATTGCTTAGTTTATCAATATCAGTTTTTTATTAACGCATTGATATTTATTGATGCATACCATTTCTAAGAAGTATTATTATGCATTAAGTTTTAATGTTTTGTAAATTTGAAAATTTAATGGATTAACCTCATGTTGTAAGTTTTTATAATAGTTTTATACAATGCTATTTAATTTTAATTTCATTGTATTTACTGATACCATATTTTAGCATATCCTGAAGAAGCAAATAAATTTTGCGAAAGCTAGATAAAGAACAAAGAGTTTCACTTTCCTGTCCTATTAATGACTTCAACCCCAAAATAAAACTTTATTTTACATAACGTGTCAGTTAATAATACTTAACTACTTTATATGTATATATATAATATAAAATTAGTTTTCCTTGGGTTTAGGTTCAATAAATTATATTATATGTGGAACTAGATTTTATTTTCCATAGAAATCAACGTTTCGGTAGGAAACCCTTGCCTTTGTCAAGTTTCTAAAATGTACAAGATTAAGAACAAACACGAATCAATAGAAATAAAAAGAAATTTCAACGCAATAAATGACAAAAAAATTACACAAAACCTAAATAAAATATATTTCAATCTGATTTAAATAATAATAAATATAACATCATAAAAAGCTCTTAAAGTCATAACATATCTCCACTTTACCTTTTTCGAAAACATCAATGATACGCCTATATAAAAATAATTGTCCTAATGACAGTAAACCATGAGATATCAGATATCAACTTTTTCTAATTGAAATTTTAGGTCTTCGTTTCAAAAAGAGTTCTAACCATTTTTTACCAGCTTTAACTAAACGTAGAAGATAAGTAACTGTTGTACCTGATGAATATGAATTTAAAAATTTACCTTCTTCAACATTAAATTTATTTGGGATTCCTAATCGCTTAACTAAATTAGAGGCCATAATTCTTACTTCAGTTCTGGTTGGTGCAAAGCCTGCTTTTTGTAATTTTTTTATATGGCTAACGATTTTAGCTTTAACAGCAGTTCCTAAAGAACAGTCTGGACACAATTGGTTCATCTTATCTATATTGTTTGTTTTCATTCGACGTTTAAAATTCGTTTTGGGCATTCCAAATGCTTTGGCGGCTTCATTAATACCCAAATCACCATTCTCTACAGCATCTACGGCACCACATAGCTCCCTAGAGGTGAAGTTACCTCTCTTAGGTATATTTTGTTTGCGAACATATTTGTTGGGCCTAATCCTAAAACAAAACATGCTGGTATAACTTTTCTCCTCGTAAGTGGTCAATCTATCCTCAAATAAGAGAACAGACTGACTAGCCCGTATTGTTTAAGATAAACAGACTACATCAGTAGTTTTTATTCTATAATATACATTTTACATATAGTTCAATAATAACCTAACAAATAATCGGCCAAACTTCCTTGTTTTTACAAAAATTGAAATTTAAAAAACTCAAATAAAATTATCACGCGTGGCAGTTTCAATTATCGTAAATGACAGTACTACAAGCATGCAGCAATGCGTTACAACTGGCGTCTCTTAAGCAACTAACGTTAAACGATACAACAGAGTAGGATAGACTTTCCCTGTTGCCCAGCTTAGGCAGGTATACCTAGCGGACCAACTATCCTCCTAGTCCATCTCTCCTCCCTTTACCTTTTTGAAATATGTCTGAAAAAGTTGAATTTAAACTTACACATTATAAACGTAATACAACGTTTGTAACTGCTTCCTTTTGATTACAAAAGTAAGTTTTTCCACACGTCATAACCTTAGCTACAAAATCCATCAAATAAAGCCTTTGTAAGGCCTTTCCCGTGACGTGTGATAGTTTGTACTTAAAAAGTTTAAATTCTACGTTTCTTGGGCATGTTTCCAATGCCTCGTAATTTTTGCCAAAACCGAAGTTTTAAAAATTAGGCTTTAAAAATAACTGTCGAGTTAATACAAATTTTATTTAAATTTAAATTAATTTTATGCGCGTAAATGACATTTAAAGTCGATGGTTGTTTCTAGCGTTATTTATAAGAAAACGATTTATTTAAAAATGCTAGTAAAAGTGATTACTTTTAGCAGCAAAATGCAAAAAAATTTTTCCAAAAATTTTTTTACATCTTTTTGGGGTACCAAAATTGACATTCTCAGAAAAATTCAGCTTATTCGTATTATTTTAAGAGGTAAAATCCCTGACAACAGAACTATCTAGACAATTTAAATTTAGCTTCAATAAAAAATCAAAACAGAATATTAGAAATATATAGGTAAATATGAATTGTTCATTCAAGAACAGTGGTGGGTCCGAGAGACCGGAGTTGCCCAGTTAGGTAAGTAAAATGTGTTGTCCGGATACAGGTCAATAACACTTTATGGCAAACTGGACATATAAACACCAAAACGAAATAAAATAGTAATACAGTTACGATAAAACTAATAATAATGACGTATGGATCAAAAATATACATGGAGGATGTTGGAGCTGTGATCAGCGTGCTACCTCTCTCTGATAGAGACATTCTGATGAAGCTGCAAAGCAGACCTGTTAATACAAACATCATTCAAATTTACGCTCCAACATCAGAAAAGCCAGATGAGGACATCGAGGAGTTCTACGCACTTGTACAAAAAGCACTAAAATATACAAAGAAGCACGAGCTTACCATCATCATGGATGATTTCAATGCCAAAGTTTGCAAAGCAGAATAGAAGAGATCGTCGGACAACACAGCTTAGGCAAGAAAAACGAAAGGGGAGACCGACTTATCCAATTTTGTTGGAAAGAAGATTTTACCATTGCTAATACCTGGTTATGACTTCCCCCGAGACGACTTTATACGTGGATGTCACCTGCAGATACAGCCAACAATATCACCAGAAAACAGATATTCTTTATTCTCATTAAAAAAAGATTCAAGAACAGCTTGACTTCGGCGAAGACCTTCAGAGGAGCAGACGTCTCCTCAGACCACAACCCATTAGTGGGCCATATAGAACTAAAACTAAAGAAACGCATCAAAAGTAAACCTAAACAGAACCTCTAAAAGGCCCCGTAGTTAATTAGAATGTAAAAGATGTAATGAGAGAAAAACTAGAAAGCGCTAGATAACAAGAACAGAGTGTAGAACAAAAATGGAGTTATATCAAAACGTCATGCTAAATGCGGGAAACGAACATCTTTGAAAGAAAACAAGTGAAAAAAATTAAGAATAGATGACTGATGACATTCTGCAGATGATGGACCAAAGAAGATTAATAAAATACAGGGACGCGAAGAAATACCAAGAAATAAACCCAACAATTAAAAAAGAAATACGAAGAGCCAAGGAGACATTGATACAAGAAAGATGTAAACTAATCGAAGACCTCCAAGTTGGTGACCTGGAAAATGTATATCGAAGAACTTTTCTGGGACTACCGAGGTAATCTTCGAGAAATAAATTGCATGACAGGGCTGTCAATACTAGAAAGCGAGGTAAAAGCAGCTTTAAAACAGTTTAAGAATGGTAAGGCCACAGGTCCGGATGATATACCCGTTCAACTTATTAAGTTATAAGTAAAGTGAGCACAAAGGAGTTAACTGAACTGTTTAACGCCATATACGATTCAGGTAATATCCCAGAGGAACGGCTATTGTCAACATTTGTAACACTACCAAAAAAACGATCTGCGAAAACGTGCGATTCCGAACTATCAGCCTTATGAGTCATGCACTTAAGATTTTTCTTAAAATCATACATGCCAGAATTTACAAGAAATGCGAAGAAAATCGGTGTCGGTAAAATGCAATTTGGATTCCGCAATTCCATGCGTACACGTGAAGCACTTTTCACCTTACAAGTCCTACCTCAGAGATGCCGCCATGTCGGTTGTGATGTATATATTTGTTTTATTGACTACGTCAAGGCATTTGACCGTTGTCAGCACCAAAAGATGTTCGCTGCCCTACAAAGAGTAACAAAAAACACAAATGGTATAGTAAGCCATGCAAAAAATTATTGTTAGAATAACAGATATACATTTATTGGTATTTAAATTTAGATCAAGTTATCTCGATCTATAAGTCGTACATACTATTAAAGCAGGACCAATAATTAAAAGTAAATATAATAAAACCCGTCTAAACAAATGTGAAAATATTGTTAGGATTACAAAATAATACAATATTAATAAAAAAATATACACAGCTTAAATGATGCAGTAGCTACTTCATAAAATTAGCTTGTGTCAGTGGCTCGGTATTTATTAGAAAAAATTAGAGACTGAAATTAAATTACTACAAGTCTTTTAAAATAGTAGAAGGTTTTTTTTGGGTTCAAAATATACCATACTTAAATAACTTGTGTACTTTACTTGGGATAAAGTGTACTTTATGACTCTCACGGGCGTAAAGATACAAACAAAAAGATAATAGGATTTCCGTAGCGTATCAACATAACACGGACGATATAACACGGACGATAGAATGTCTACTAGTTAATATATTGTTAAAATGAAATCGCATTTTTTAGAACATATTTATTTGTAGATGCAATAACGAACTAGTATGACATAAAAATTTGTATGCAGAGGCCCTCGGGTTTGTTTTATTGTCGCCCTTTGGGCATAAACATCTATTTAATACCCTTGGTATATAAATAACTATTATGTATGATTTTGATGTCACAGCTGAAATTATTCTAAATGTAAAACAAGAAAATTAATATAGAAAACAAACAAACAAACAAACAAACAATGATTGCTTATATTTTGTAGGTCCTCCTTCATAATTAATTACAGCCTACAGTCCTTTAGGCATTGATTCGACTTGTATTGTATCTGGCGAAAGTGTGTCCCAAGCTTCAGTAATTGTAACTTTAAATTCATTTCTATTTGGGGCGCAATTTATTTTATTTTTTAATGTCAACCACAAATGTTTAATAACATATAAATCTGGTGACTCGACTGGTGTATTCATAACATTTCTGCAATTAGAAAGCAACCAAGTACGAACCCGATATAACGTGAATTTAGGATCGTTGTCCTGATAAAACCGGTAATTGTTGTTAATACCTAATTTTTGAGCACTAGCGGCAATATTTTGCCTTAGTATATCAAAGTACATATATTGGGTCATTTTTCCTTCAATAAAATGCATATTACCTATTCCTGCAGATTACGTTACAGCTCCACATTAACACTCCACCTCCACCGTGCTTTACCGTAGCTTTCATATTTTTTAATTTTAGTTCTGCATTTGGCTTTCTACACACTAATATTTTTCCATTGGACCCCAATAAGTTTATTTTAGTTTTATCAGTAAATAATACTAAATTCCTAAAGTTCAAATTTTTGTTAATATGCTTTCTAGAGACCACCAATCTCATTTCTTTGGCTAACAAAAGGTTTATTTTTAGCAGTTCGACCATAATATAGGTTATTCTTTCGTAATATCCTTTTATTTGATTCGGTGCTATACTGTTTTCCAAACTGTCTTTTCACTACATCTCTCAATTTTGGTGCACTTTTTTAGGATTATTTGCTATTTCTCTTACAATCCATCCTTCCTCTATTCTCTATTTTTATTTCGGTAACATTCAATAATGTGCCGAATTGTCGATGAATATTTATTTACCGTTTTGAGTATGTATCTTTGACTATATCAATTTCTATGATGAGTAATAATTCAATTTCTTTCACTGAGCGTAGTTCGGCGACTCATTTTCAAATAATATTGTTATTTTCCGTAAATACTTTAAAATATCAAGTTAAACATAAAAATAACTGCAATATGAATTTAACTCAACGCATACTTCGCAAATTTTAAATTGGTAGGTTGTGTCATCTTATCTGCATCATTTTAGCTGTAACATCAAAATCATACTTAAGAGAATTTTAAATATTTATTGTTATTTAAGTATGGTATATTTAACCTTTAACTAAGAGGCGCCCCTCCATTAGTCATAACTACGTGCGCGGTGTATTCTGTACACCACCGACTAGAAACGCAAATAAAAGCCACAACTAGGTAATTTTAGTACATATATTGTATATAATAAATGTAGGCATATATTTAAGAGAATGTCTTAACATAAAAAATAATACATAACGAAAATATAAAGATTAGCAACAAATATAAGAACAAAAACTCAACCACTTCTTTTTCTCTAAAAATAACCTTCTTGAGATTCTTGTATATTAGCTTAACATTAAAAATATTATAAAACTAGTATATAAATCTAAAAACTAGGAGTAAATAATCATTCACAAATAAACATATTTGAGAATATGTGTGCTATTCACTTTCGTTTTCTTCCTCGTTTGCGTCTACTAAATTACAATTTGCACAAATTGTAACAAAGTGCTCTTTACAAACCATTCTATTACATTTGTTGCAAGATATTGTTGTAACTCTATTTTTGCTCCTTCCACAACAATGGTACCTCCCCGGTTTTTTTGCTGGTGGTTCTTCATCGTGGTCGTCTTGTACGTTTTTGTATTTCTTCAAGAATATTTTTAAATCCAGAGGTAAACTCTGTATTTCCGCCCTCTCAGAAAGATGAGGTCTTATCAATGCCAATGATAATTCTTTTAGAAAAACTCTTCTATATTTTTGAGGATTGTCGATGTTGGCAGCATTGTACAGGATCTGGCTGTTAATTCCGGCAATATTCAGGAGTTGAAAAAACAATGCCATTGGCCATCTTCGTGTTCTTCGGGATACCGAATAGGTACTGCACATTTTGTCTACAGTGTCTACGCCTCCTTTATGTGAATTATAGTCTAAAATTATCATTGGTTTTCCTGTTTCGGGATCTACTGTAGAATTACTGTGCATGGTAGATAGGAGAATGACAGCTTTATTTTTTTTTGGTGTGTAGGATACAATGGTAACTTCTTTGAAAGCCAAAAGTGGATGATCCAATTGGTGTGTTTTTTCTTGGTAAAAACTCTGGAGGTAGTTCCCTTTTATTTCGTTTAAGTGTGCCAACCATCGTTATCTTTTCGTTCAAAAGGTCAATTGCCAACGGATAACTCGTATACCAATTGTCGCATGTTAAATTACGGTTTTTACCTTTCCAATGTTGAAGCAGGCGATGGGTAATATCCGTTGGTGTGTTAGATTTTTTGTAGGGCCCTTCTGGTTGTTGACCACAATACACCTCAAAATTGGTGACATAAAAGGTCTGCGCGTCACATAACACAAACACTTTTAAGCCAAACTTTGCAGGTTTACTTGGAATGTATTGCACAAAGTTGCATCTACCTCTAAAAGGTATCAACATTTCATCGATAGTCATTTCTTCTCCCAAGGAATAGTTGCTGCTACAGTTTTTCATAAACGTATCAAGAGTAAAGCGAATGGCAGCAAGTTTGTCAATTGATTTTCGGTCCTTTCGAGTATCTTTGTTGTCAAACCTAAGAGCAGAAAGCAAAAATAAAAATCGATCTGCGCTCATACAGGCTCGAAAGATTTCTGAGCCGGTACTATCTTTTGTCCACAATTCGAGGAAGTGTGTATGATTTTGTTTTTTTTTTAGTCCCTGCAAGAAATAATAATCCTAATAATGCCATGATTTCCTGTTTAGTCGTATCTTTAGCCCGTCTTGGCCGTTCATAATTTAATCGAATTTTTGCAATCTGCAAATTTGTACATTCAACTATATTTTCTATGATTTCATTTGTAAAGAGTTTTTCAAAAGCACTTAGTTCCGTAGTAACATCTCTCGCACAAACTGTTGGCCCAGGAAATATCTTGACAATATTTTTTGAAGGAGTTTTAGTAAATTTGCTAAGAAGAGATTTCTTATACCATTTAGTTTTTCTGTCTTTTGCTATAAAATAATCATTGTCTTCATCAAGATCTGAACTGTTTTCAATGTTACTGTTTGTGTCCGAGTCAATCGTATATTGATTTTCGTCATTCAGATCAACTTCTGATTCAGTGTCGTGCTCCGTTTTTTCTATTAGCTCGTCGTCTGAAGTATCTGGGTTTCCACCAACATCTTCATGAGATTCTTCCTCAAATATAGCTTGAGCCATAGCTCTAAGTTTATCTTCTGAGAGTTTTTGGGGATTTCTTACTGGTACACGATCCCTGCAAAGTAAATATTTTGTAGTACCTCTCGATTTATAAACGTTACGAGAAATATATAGAGGCAACGTTTGTAATTTTTATTATTTATTTCTAATTAATATTTCAAAGAGACATGACCGTATTGCTATGGAAGAAAGAACATGAAAAAACAAGACCACAAAAACAACTAGAAGGTCGTTAATAATAGGTACTCACAAATATCCAAATAGATAATGGTATATTAAGTTATGAGAAAATGCTAAAATAAAATATCTGATCAAATGTATTATCATAAAACTAGTTTTATTATAATAAAATGAAAGTTTTATTAAAATTTTAATAACAAATTACAAATTCTTTTATTCAAAACGTTGCAAAATGTCTAGCTTTTGTTACATATAAGTCGCTATACATTAATAATGCTATTTTTTAGTAGATAAACGTAATATAAATCTCACAAAATTTACTTACATAACTAGGTGCTTGGTGTACTACATATACCACTGGTAAACTTCTCCTGAATTTTTCCAACCGTCAGTCTATCTCTGCAGCAATCAATTTTACAACTGTTGAGGTTTATAGCTGACACATCAGAGATAGGTTAGGTAGAGGGACACGTGCGCAACCAGTGCTTATTAGAAATAGTGGCCAATTTAGTGCGACTGGTGTACTGAGTACACAGTAGCCCGTAGTTAAAGGTTAAAACCCAAAAAATAGCTTATGCTATTTTAGAAGGTTTATAGTAATTTAATTTCAGTATGTAATTTTTTTTCTAATAAATAGCTTTTATTGAGTAGCGACTGCATCATTTAGGTTGTAAGCCACTGTATGTTACCAAAGTTATACTTAAATAAGCAAACCAAAACAAAAAGTTATTAACAAACTTTATCTCTAAAAAATTAGAGCACTAAGATTTTATAAACCTTCGATAATCCGAGAAATTCATGGCAACCCTGATGCCTAATAGAATTTTATAGTTACGAGATTAAAATTAAAATTCAACAGAATTTTAATTAGGTTATATTAGTGAATTTGTTAGACTATGTAAATGAGTGTGGCAATCGTTGCGTGTGTTTTCGAATGATTGAATAAACTAGGCATATTGCTACTGATACTAGCTAGTGAAAATTCACAATTAATTATTGTTATTGACAGTTATTTTTAATTAAATAGCCTACTAGGCCATATACTAAACAAGAACGAATTATATATATATATATATATATATATATATATATATATATATATATATATATATATATAATATATATAAAGTATATATAATATATATATATATATATATATATATATATATATATATATATATATATATATATAAATAAAGTTTTATTTTGAGGTTGCAGTCATTAATAGGACAGGAAAGTGAAACTCTTTGTTCTTTAATCAAGCTTTCGCAAAATTTATTTGCTTCTTCAGGATATGCTAAAATATGGTATCAGTAAATACAATGAAATTAGAATTAAATAACATTATATAAAACTAGTATAAAAACTTACAACATGAAGTTAATCCATTAAATTTTTAAATTGGCAAAACCATAAGACTTTTAGCTTTTAGTAACAGCTAACAAAATAGTTACCGAATTAAAAAATAAAAAAATCACTAAAGAAGAAGCCTCAACTCTCACTATATATAACTCTGTCACACCACGCTTTTATGCACAACCAAAAGTACATAAACTTAACTTAACAATGAGACCAATTGTATCATCAATTAATTCACCAAACAGTAAGGTATATAGCAAAATTTTTGAATGATATTCTTACAAGGTCATATAACTTAGATAATAGTTTCTCTATACAAGATTCCTTTGAACTAAGTAATTTTATCAATAACTATCAACTACCAAATAATTATATAATAGTAAGCTTTGACGTTATATCTTTATTTAGTAATTTACCACTACATATTATTAATGATAGTATAAACAGACATTGGGATGAAATCGAAATAAATTGCAAAATTAACAAAAAAACGTTCTTAAGCACTTTAGAATTCATTTTTGATTCTAATGTATTGATTTTTGATAATGCATTCTATAAACAAATTTTTGGCACACCTATGGGCTCAAGTGTATCGTGTATATTATGTAATTATGTACTAGACGATTTAATTAAGATTCTTTAAATAAGTTTCCTTTTCATATCCCATTTATCAAACGGTTTGTGGATGACTTAATACTTGCTTTACCTGCAGACAAAATAAATGAAACTTTACAAACTTTTAATAATTATAGTGAACATTTACAATTTACATGTGAAAAAGAGATAGAAAATAGCATCCCATACCTTGACATAAAAATGAAACGTAATGCAAAAAATGTATTAAGCACTGAATGGTACAGAAAACCTATATTTAGTAACAGATTTATTAATTATTATTCACAACATCCACCTCATATGAAAATAAATTTGATATTGCCTTTAAAAAACAGAATAGTCAAATTATTACACATCAATAACATCAACAAAGGGTTATTAGAACTAAAAGACATTTTATTAGAGAATTCATACCCAATTAAAATCATCATCATCATCCAGCCTCAAGAGTCCACTGCTGAACATAGGCCTCTTCCTCATGTTTCCAACCCCGTCTATCTTGCGCCGCTCTCATCCAGTTTTTATCGAGTCTTCTTAAATCGTCAGTCCATCTTGTAGGTGGTCGACCGACGCTTCTCTTGTCTTTCCTTGGCCTCCATTCCAATAACCTCTTTGTCCATCGCCCATCTGTCATTCTGGCTATGTGTCCTGCCCATCTCCATTTTAGTCTGGCTATCTTCTCGATGATGTCAGTCACTCCGGTTCTTCTCCTGATGTCTTCGTTGGTTATTCTGTCTCGCAGAGTTATTCCTAACATGGACCGCTCCATTCTTCTCTGCGTGACTCTCAGTTGGGTAGCTGCTGCTTTTGTTAAGGTAAGTGTTTCTGCTCCGTACGTCAAGACTGGGAGGACGCACTGATCAAATACCTTTCTCTTTAGGCATGTGGGCAGCTCACTTTTAAAAGTTTCTCTCAGTTTTCCAAACGCTGCCCACCCAAGGCAGATTCTTCTCTTCAGTTCATTAGTCTGGTTATCCCTGCCAATCATAATTTCATGTCCCAGGTATTTATATCTATCTACGAGTTCTATTTCTTTTCCACCAATACTGATGTTCTGGTTGGGTACCAAATTGGTCATGATTTTTGTTTTCGAGATATTTATATTTAAACCTACACTTTCTGTAGCCACAACAAGTTCCTGTACCATCTCTCTTGCCATACCCAATTAAAATAATTAATAAATTTTTATTTAACAATCCTAACATAGACCCCTTACGGATTTTAACAAATTTCAATTTCCCCAAAAGTAAGTTGTACATTGTTATTTTACGGAGTCTCACTGAAATTTCGACATAGACCACTTTAGTACTAATAGATTACTAGTCAAATATAACAAAATCTTAATTTTCATACATATGCGACATAGACCACTTTAGCTCCAGGCTAGCCATATATCTGTGTAACGTACTGTAACGAACAAGCTTATTTCGACATACCCCATATAACGGCTACATTTCGAAACGATGATGTGTGTTCGAGAATGTTCCTGATATATCGACCGTATGAGAGATCAAGGCGTCAATATAAGCAAATGAAGAGGTGGAATATTCCAGATTATTCTAGTCTACAATAACTTGTATATATAAGCAGCACTGATATTAGTTTAGTTAGTTGATAAGATATTATCGTACTGTAAACTCCTAAGTAAATATATTTATATAACTTAGAACCGCTCGTTTTATTATTAAACATGCTACAGGTTGGTTTTACTGTGTGAGGTAATTTATTTATTTTAAAATAAATTCACCAGTGCCTTTTAAAAAAGACTTTTGAACTTTTAAAACGTATTTTTCGTCGAGAAAGTCCGCGTCGTTCCTTAGTGATTTTCTTAAGACAGAACATTTTAAAGTATGTAGTGTGCCTGACCAAAGATGCTGCTAATAGAACTTTCAGTAAAACAGTTACGTGAGCAACTAGAAAAACGGGATGAAGACGGCAAGGGCCCCAAGAAGATCCTTTAAAAATGACTGAAGGATTTTCTCAACAAGAATGGAGATGACCCAAAGACATTCCAGTTTCAGTCAGAAGAAGAAAATAAATGAAGTGTGTCTATATCCATAAAATAGTTTCGAAACACAATTCAGATATCTGCCTTAATCTGAGCCTTCTATAAATTGCAAGGCATAGCCAGACGTTGATAAAGATGTTAATAGATGGCTATGCCTTGCAATTTATAGAATGCTCAGATTAAGGCAGTTATCTGAATTGTGTTTCGAAACTATTTTACGGATTTAATATCAGATGTCGCTATTGCGTCCGTTTCGAAGCCATTTTATTGTTGCTTCTTAAGACAGGAAAGATCTATTTTTCACGTTGAGAACGCCTATGAATACCTGTTCTGATAAGCTTTATTAAAGCGAAATACGTATAAACAGATACATAGACGATTTGTACGTGAAATGGAATCTTAACTGTCTTTTTCATTTTATTCGGATCTACTCTGTATGAGTACAAGAAACCAATTCGCTAACGATTTCTGCTTAGTTGAGAAGACATGTCGTGGAATGCAAATTTTAGATTCCCCATGTCTCTATTAACATCTTTATCAACGTCTGGCTATGCCTTGCAATTCATAGAAGGCTCAGATTAAGGCAGTTATCTGAATTGTGTTTCGAAACTATTTTACGGATTTAATATCAGATGTCGCTATTGCGTCCGTTTTGAAGCCATTTTATTGTTGCTTCTTAAGACAGGAAAGATCTATTTTTCACGTTGAGAACGCCTATGAATAACTGTTCTGATGAGCTTTATTAAAGCGAAATACATATAAACAGATACATAGACGATTTGTACGTAAAATGGAATCTTTACTGTCTTTTTCATTTTTTTCATTTTGTGTCATATATCTTATTGAATAGTGCTGTTATTAAGTGTAGGCTTTTACTTTCATTATCTGCAATTAGTTTTAGTATTTCGACATTGATATTGTCTGGACCGGTGGCTTTTCCATCTTTCTGACATTTTACTACATGGATCACTGCTTCTTTGGTTATTTCTGGACCTTTTTCATTTATTCAATTATGTGTGGATGGTGGAGAACAAGGTCTATCATCGACAAAAAGAGTTTATATGTATTATTTTCATCTCTCTTGTTTGTCTTTTGTACCTATAATTATTTCTGTATTATCATTTTTTAATATTGTTGCTTGTCTCTTTTTGTGTCTACCTGTTATTTCTTTTACTTTTTTATGAATATTAAAGGTGTCGTATTTTTCTTGAAGTTATTCGATTTCTAGGCATTTTGATAACATCCAATTTTCTTTCGCCTCCCTGCACTTTTTTCTAATGATTTTGTTGATTCGATTGTATTCTATTGGGCTTGTTTTATGTTTTCGTCTTACGTCCATGAGGTCCATGATCTCTTGCATTATCTATTCTTGTTTTTTGTTGTGTTTTATGAACCCGATGTCTTCTTCTTGTATCTTTGTTATTTTTGTTTTTATAGCAGTCCATGTTACTTTAATGTCTGTCTGTACCCAGTTTTCGATCGTTTTTATTTGTTCCTCAAGCTTGATGCTTATTTGTTTTTCCTGTTCAGGGTTCAGGGTTCTGACTTTGAGAAATCGTTAGATCTAAAATCCATTATAACTGGATTGTGGTCGCTATGTATATCAGCTCCAGGGTATGCTTTCGTAGATTGTATGTACTTCTTAAAAGTGGTATTGAGCAAAATTAAGTCAATTTGATTTCTAACAATTCTGTCTTTTCTGTCTGCAGGTGATTTCCATGTGTATAGCCTTCTAGGATGTTGTTTAAAGAAGGTATTGGCTATTAACAGATTGTTTTTTACGAAGAATTGTACAAGTCTATCTCCTCTATTATTCCTGGTATCTAGACCGTATGCTCCGATGTAGTCTCCTTTAGCACCACGACCAATTTTAGCGTCAAAGTCACCCATGATCATCGTTATCTCACTTCTTTTTGTCAGTCGCATTATTTCATCTATGTTGTTATAAAATTTTTCGATTTCTTCGAAGTTTTGCATACGATATTAATATTAAACTAAACCAGTTGAGTGGAAAACAATTAACAACAAAAACAGACCTTCCTGCTATGGTAGGCCATATTGTTGTGTTTTGTATATTGTTGTTCTTGTTTTCAGTACAAGATTTTAGCATTAACGAAATAGCGTAAAACACATTTCTTTTTTCTTCTCTCATTGTTGCATTTAGGTTTAGACCAAATTAATCATAATGTTTAATTTTTATGGTCAATTTGTTGGTCTAAATATTATTGAAAATTATTTGTTTTCTCTTAAAAATCTATAAACTTAAACGGGTTACAGTATCGAGTAGGATAACTTATCCTATTGTTTACGTGCATGTATTCCATCAAATGATTAAAAATTAAGCACATACCTATTTTCATCATAACATCTCTCAGTGTCGCCTCTGGTATATGTGTCGAGATCGTAACAATTTGTCAAGTGCTGTCACGAGTAAACAATTACCACCGAATTTATAGCATTGTTTGTGACGACATCTCAACAGTTCGAATATTCTCTGAAATAATTGTATAGCTTTTACCGGAATCAATGAATTGCGAATGGTTGGGAAACGATTGCATTGCCACCAATTAAAAGTATACTGTAACTAATTTTGACAGAAGGGGGATCTAGGGGAACTATTTTATTTAAAACGAATAAAAATATATTATTTAAATGGAGAGATTCATATTTCGCTGAAACAAAATTTAACTATTGGTAAACCCAATTAAATACGTTTAAATATTTTATTCATTTTTTTTACACATATTTTCTTTACTGGTTATTATAAAGGTACGGTATGCAATTATGATGATTATTACAAAATAATTAGATATACATTTAACAAAGATAAATTACAATATGTTTTTACTTGATCAACAAAGATCACAATCGTATTTCCCTTTAGTATCCCCTCCACATGTTTGATGAACGTCTATCCGCATAGCGTTGGCAGGGAAAAAATTTAGCGAGATAATTAACAAAGATAACTTACATTATGTTTCTACTAAATAGACAAAGATAAAAACCATATTTACTCATGGTACAATATACACAAGGTATGATATTGCGCATGAGATGTGACAGCTGAGCCAGGCATGTGACGTAACAAAGATCCCTCGAACCCGTTATTTTTAATGATGGTTTAACGACTTCTTTTGACAATATTCTTGTAACAATTTACCGAGTTCTTCCTTCAGTCAATGCATTATAGTGTCTTAAAAAATACCTGTAATATTTATTTGCTATTTAGTTTATTATATTGTTTAGAATTTTTGTTGTAAAATTTGTAAATTTCCTACTTCTGCCATGTTGTTACATTTTTAAATGTTTGTTATCCTGTTTAAATAGGTACTTTCAAATACATTTGGATATAATGAGTGATGTGCATATTTATGCAATTAGAAATAACTGCAATATATATCTTTCATCTTGTAGATTAACGAAGATCTAGAACTCATATGAATATATCAGTTTAAAGCTTTGTACCATGTTACTGTAAAATTTATTGATATTTTTATAGACAGCAACCTTAACTTGTCTATTCATATGGATTTTTTAAGTAATAAACTAGCCTACGTATTCTATGCAATCAGATCTGTTTTGAAGAAAATCAATTTGGCATCTTCCAAAATAACATATTTTGCTTTGTTCGAGTCTCATTTTTATATTATCTTTGTTTTTGGAGTTCTAGTCCATCTGCTCAATCTGATGTTAGTTTTATATTACAAATAAAAGGTATCTATTTGGCCTTAGACGAACAACACATTGCAGAAGAAAGCTACGTCAAAAATAACGATATTTTAGAAACTGTTTGCTTAATTCGTAAACACCAACAAGTCTTTCAAGTAAGACCTATTCATGACTATTCAACAGAAATTCAACCTTTGATGTATATTTACCGATCCTGTCCACTTATTTAGTAAAGAAATCTATATTATATTTAGTGTTGCCCAAAATCGGTCTTGGTCTTGCAGTCTTGGTCTTGTTCTTGCGTTTTCGCAAGACCAAGACCAAGACCAAGACCGCCTAATTTTAGCAAGACCAAGACCAAGACTGACCCTGCAAGATTTAAGCAAGAACAAGACTAAGCCTGCGAGACTCTTGTGTCTTGCAGTTAGGACTGAGTGTGCTTTTAGCGAGTATAGTAGTTCGGGTATATGCTGAAAGACTCTATGAGACGCAAAAACATCCAAAATAAAATTAATATCTACCTGCACCCGTACCCACACAAATTACAGTTATATGCATAACATTTTGCATACCATCAAGACAGGTTTAAAAATTAAAATCACCTAAGATGGGCCTCTAGTATTTCTTAAGAAGAAATATGATATTAAGTACACCTAATTACTTTTTAATCATAGGATTTTTTCTTTTTGTTCTCTATGTGCCAGAGTTAAAACACACCAGTAAAAGATGACAACAAAATTTTTACTATTTTTACCTAAATTTTAAAGAATTTTAAAATGTGTTTTGTACACTATTTTATATTTTATGTGTGTGTTATTAATGTTGAGTGTCTATGCCTTTATAAATAATCTCAACGACTAGTAAGTTGCACTGAAGATTTGTGATATTTTATAAATATTTACACTTTTTCTTATTACAGTGTCTTGAAAAAGGAATAAAACCATTCCGAAAGCTAGACAAAAAGTCATAAGAGTGTTTCATTAACATCCCGGCCAATTTTCTGACTGCAACCCTAATAAACTGTGTTGTTTGTTTATATTGACAGTCACTAATATCCAGTAATTCTTATATATATATATATATATATATATATATATATATATATATATATATATATATATATATATATATATATATATATATATATATATATATATATATATATATATATATATACCCGTATATACGTATTTACGGTTGCCTTCCACCTTCATCTATTTCTTTTTTCTACTAAGTTGCGAGTGTTCAATATTTTAACAACTATTTAAAAGTAATGAAATACGAAATATTCATTTAATTATCACACATTAATAATACATTTAATTCCATATCGGGGTTTCCTCAACCAGTGCTTTAATCACTTTCCTCTAACTAGTAGCGACAATTACAGTGATTTATGATCTCATATCGTGGAAATGACCTCGATCAATCATTCTATCAAAACCTGTTTACAATTCTAACAATATTATTTTATATAATTATAATAATAAAATTGATAATAAAATTGCGTTACATATTTTGTCACCTTAATTATTGGTAGTAATGATATTAGATCTTGAAATGCAACCAACGTAACGCTTTCCTAGTTCTGAGCTTGTTGCGAAATCGTTATTGACTATGATGGATATCCATTTCCAATTTTTATAAATGATTGTTTTTTTTTTTTATTTATTTTGCTTCAACCACTTAGGGTTATTAGCATAAGAAAAATACAAAAGTGATAAAGACATAAATAGGCATATACAAAATATCAATTACATACAATATATATTTTAATTATTAATGTATTGTATTAAATTTTATTGAAAAGGTTTATAGTTTTCAAGAATTCTATCAAGTCAGCTACGTATTTAGATTCTCCTAAAAGTTCTTTTAATGTTTTTGGAAAGTGATGATATAGTCTTTCCACTGAGTATATTGGACACTCAATCAAAATGTGCTTCACTGTCACTTTACATTCACAAACAAAACACACTGGTTCCTCTTCTTTCTTCACCAAGTATTCATGTGTTGTAGAAGTGTGTCCCAATCTAAGACGTGTTATTAGGACTTGATGTTGTCGCTTTGAAGGCCAGAAGTTCCATGGAAGGATGGAAGATTTTATTTCTATCAATTTAGTGGTGCTTCTATTCCATTGGTTTTGCCAAACATCGTGCAATTTTGATTTTAAGTAAGGTTTTAAATCCAAATGCACCGTTAGATTTTCCACTAATGCTGCTGTATTGGTTACTGCGGACCTAGCTAGACTATCTGCCTTTTCGTTACCATCTATTCCAACGTGTGACGGTACCCAGAGGAACTCTACTGTCAAATTGTTTTGGTATATACGGTATAAAATTAACTTAATCTGCTACAATGTTGGATGAGAGGGATAGATCTGAGAAATTGATGTCAGACAACTAAGTGAATCAGATATTATAAGAGATTTGGGAAGTTTTTTTTCTAGAATATAGATTAGGGCCTTATTGATCGCAAATAGTTTTGCTGTGAAAATACTTGTCTTAGGAGACAATTTATAGATGGAATGTTCATGGGATGTCACAAAGCATGCTCCTACTCCATTTATGGTCTTAGATGCGTCCGTGTATATAAAATGGAATTTTTGTACTGTGTGAGAACATGGAGAAAGTGAGTTTTAAAAAAATTTGGTATCACGTTATTTTTGTTATATGCTGTAAGTTTAAGGTTACAAAGCGGAGAGGGAACAACCCAAGAAAAACATAAATTTATTTCACAGATAGGATAAATGGGTGGTAGTTCAATATTAAAATCGAATAAGTATCTATTAGCTCGTTCATAGAAAGGTACAGGACCCCTATTTCTTTTTCGATAGACCTCCTGGAACCTGTTAGCAACAGCATGATGAAGAGCTGGATTTTTTGGGTTAGATTTTATACTCGAGACATACGATAGAGTTAAGTATTTTCTTCTTAGGTTTAAGGGTGGCTCTCCAGCTTCACAGAGTAGACTGTCCATAGGACTGGTGCAATATGCTCCTAGAGCAAGTCTAACGGCTGAACTCTGAAAAGTATCCAAAGTTTTAAGCAATGCTTGGTTTGCGGTGTTATACACAACACATCCGTAGTCCAGTTTTGATCTAATTAAAGCTCTATATAAATTTATTAGAGTTGGAAAATCTGCTCCCCAATTTTTATGTGATACAGATTTCATAATGTTTAGTCCAGCTTGGCACGATACTCTTAGCGAGTGTATATGACTTGTCCAACTTAATTTTGAGTCCAGTTGCATCCCTAGGAATTTAATTTCTTTTGTATATTCCATAGAAAAATTGTTTAAAAATAGATTTGGGAGCTTTTGTGTATTTGATTTTCGTGAAAAATGTATAGCTTTTGTTTTAGTGTTGGAAAACTGGAGCCCAATATTGTTAGACCACGATTCTATCGACTTAAGAGCTGCAGAAATATAAATGATTGTGATATTATCATTTTTAAAAATATCTTGTTCTTAGTAATTAGTAAGGTGGATACAACTCATTATTTTAACAGTGTTTACTCCTGTTTGATATATATTCTATTAAGAAAGTCGACTAAAATTTTAATCTTTATTATTTTTATAGTGCGTAAACTTTGTGACTTATACAGTATGAAATATTTTAAATTATACAAATACACTATAAGAGTAAAAGACTGAAAAATATTCATGGCATTTACCAAAGAAATAAGTTTTTTTTTATTAAATTTGCAAATTTACTGTCTGCTCTTGAAAGCTATTAGTAAATGTAAATATTGGATACATAAGGGATGATATTATTTGCTGATAATACTTCCAATATTTACACTAACAAAGTAAATTATTGTTGGATTAGATTTCAAAGTAATATTAAAATTAAAACTGAAATTAAAACTGAAATTAAACTATGAAGTCTGTTGGCCAGTTCGTCTTCAATCTTCGTCTGACTTCTGCTTGGAGGTGTAGTTGCCTTACTTTCTCATTGGGTTGGGCTATTGGAATTTGTTACTTACGTAAAACGGCGTGTTAAAAATCATTCTTAGTATCTTGGATTGGATCCTCTGAATTTTTCTGGTATTAGAAGGCTTGGCACAACCCCATATTTACACTTCGTATGTCCATATGGGCTTCATTGTGCCCTTATATACAAGAAGTTTATTATTTGTAGATGTCTGCGATTTTCGACTTATTAGCAAATTCATTTGACGTATATTCATGTTAATATGGGTTGTTTTGCCAAGATGTGCGCTTTTCAAGTGAGCTTTTGGTCAAGTGTCATTCCCAGGTATTTGACTTATGTTTTACAGGCAATAATGCCCAAGAATCACATTAAACGATATAATGTGACGTTTCTGTTCGTGAATGTAATTTGAATAGACATGGTGTAGTTAACTTTGATTTTTCATCTATTCATCCGGTCTTGTAGTAAATTCAGGTATATTTGAAGGTTACTGATGCTACTTAAGGCTCATCATCGATGGATGTTATGGCGGTGTCATTTACGAATATGACATTTGTAGTAGTATTTGTTGTTAGGATATCACCGTGTATAAAAACTACAGCAGGGGAACAAGGACACTTCCTTGAGGGACACCAGATTGTATGGGATAGTAATGAGAAGTTTCTGTAAGGAATCTGGCTTGAAAGTGACGTTCTCTAAGGTATGATTTTAATAGTAGATGGAGAGGTGTGAGAGAGGATGACTTAAATTCATATAGAAGGCCGTCTTGCCAAAACCATCGAAGGCCTGTCTCACATCTAGAAAGGCAGCGATGCATATTTTTTTTCTTCGAGGCATAAATTAATATTTTTGATAATCATATGACACTGGTGTAGAGTTGAATGGGCTTCGCGAAAACCAAACTAGTGTGCTGAGATCACTAAATTAATTTTGATGTCTTCTAAGATTCTTTGGAGCAAAAGCCTTTCTGAGATTTTTGACATTATTGGAAGTAAGCCAATTGGTCTATATGGAGTGGTAATATTTGGTGGTTTATTTGGTTTACTAATCCTAATTATTTTTGCGAACTTTCAAATAGTCGAATAATAGGCTAATCTTATAATAATATTATATATCAGGGTGAGTTGGACAATTGCTTTCCTCGGTAATTTTTTTAATATTAGCCCGGTCATCATGTGTAACTCTTCATTGTTACATTGTCACATTGTTAGGGGTAAATTATTTGATCGGTCGCATCATTGTATAGAGAAGTATATCTAAGAATTGTTTGACTTGTTTTTGGTTGTTATTGTTTTTAAGTTTAGGTGCAACATAAACGTGTGACAGATGTTCTGCAGATATTGATACCTTCTCTTTTTAGTTTTTCTTCCATTGGCATTCCTTAAAGATGGTATGTACTGTGTAGGCCTCTTGGATGATTTCGTTGCTTTCCAGATAATGTGGACTTTTTTGATAGGCTGTTGATGAATAGTTTAAATTTGTCATTCCTCGCGTCTTGTAGAGCAGTTTTAAGTTGCCGTCTTAATCTATTATATTAATTCTTATCTATAGAATTACGACATCTCCGCCGTATACGCCTGGGTCCTCTTTTTATGCAATAAGACGTTTTATGTACACGGGACGTTGGTGTCAAGTTTTTCTTTGTCGTTCTGAGGATGTGTAGCTATTTTACCACCTGTGTGTATATTTTGAGTCAAAGAAAGCACGGCAAACTCGATATTTTCTGGTTGCTTTAATCTAATATTTAATTTTATATTTTCATTTATTTTAGAATAAAATACATTCTAGTTAATCATTGGTGTTGTCAACTTAAGGACATTCGGACGTTTTATAATTAGCGTGCATATTGTGACAATAATGAGGGTATTGTCAGGTGAGGGATCCCAGAATGGTTGTATATTAAAATAATTTAAGGCCATGCTATGGAGAATGAAGAAGTCGAGTAGATCTGAAAGTTTACTTGGATATGCTGGCCAGCAGGTGGGTTGCCTTGTTGATACGTAATAGCTGTTTATATTAGCTCTGGTTTGTCTTAGATTCTTTCCTTTTGTCGTACATAGTCTCGATCCCCAGTTTATATGCTTGGCCTTAAGGTCGCGGCATATTATCGTGCACGTATAGTTTCCGGCACGTAGCGTTTCCACTCCAGCAATTGGACTGCGCGTTCACATTTTCATACATAGAACGTTTCGGTTTGGTTCGGTGAA
Organism: Diabrotica undecimpunctata; assembly: GCF_040954645.1. Taxonomy (NCBI): domain Eukaryota; kingdom Metazoa; phylum Arthropoda; class Insecta; order Coleoptera; family Chrysomelidae; genus Diabrotica; species Diabrotica undecimpunctata. The sequence goes on from NC_092807.1 coordinate 126,696,479, forward strand.
GATATGATCTCGCTTTTCTCGACAAAAATTATGTGCAATTACTCTTCTACTTAACGATTAAGAATGAAAAACTGTGTTAAAAAGAAGGTTTGAAGTACATTTAATGTTAAGAGAAAGGAAGAAGGAATGTGAATACTGGACTTTATACAGAGAATTAATTGATGACGATGAAAAATATTCTGGATATTTTAGAATGAATACGATTCAGTTTAAATATGTTTTAAATTTAATTTCACCTTCAGTTAAAAAACAAAATACATTTAACGAAGCCATACATATCAAACCAAAAAGTATTTTTAAAAAGAAGAGGTATCACTTCCGTACAAAAGTCCTAATTGTTTATCACTTCCGTGATTAATTGTCACAAAGCAATAAAAACACATGCATGAATGACAAAATAGCCTCGAAAATTATTTTTTTTAAATACTCTGTATCAAAATCAAACAAATACCTAAATAAACAACGGGGGAAAAAACGACGGACATCTAATTTACATTATCCTTACCAACCGGTTACGACTCGTTACGTAGCCGTCGGCATCAGTAAAATATTGTTTTCAAATATACTGAACGGAAACGTTAAGTGTCTGAAACGCTATCCGGACAGTGTGCGTTGTTCATATTTAAAACCATTTAAATTATATTTTTCGGAAACTAAACGCTATGTGCTGGAAACGCAACGTTCACGATAATATGCCACGACCTTTACAGTCACCTCTAATTAAGGACTTTTCTGATATATGTCTAAAGAAGTCTTTACATTTTACTGTGGTAATATTATGCCTTGAAGGGCTGTACATCGCCGCACTGTCAATGGACCATGGTTGAGAACTGATACAGATTACTGCAGCTTGTATCTTTTCCGTCTAATACATTATTTCCTCATATTCAGCTTATCATCCACTGCTTTCCAGCTACAGCTGGAAAGCAGTGGATGAGAATTGCAAAAGATAGGGAAGCGTGGAAACAATTGGAGGAGGCCTATGTCCAACAATGGATGAATGAAGGCTGAAGAAGAAGAAGAAGAATTCAGCTTATATTGAATAAAGTTAATAATTTCTGTCTTATGGTTACTTAGGCCGTTGGAATTCCACAGTGCTATTCGTAATGACTTAATTTCCACCACTGAATTTATTTATTACTGTGAAAAGCATGTTTAAGATCATGCTATTTTGATTTATTAGTCGTAAGAACATAGCTTTGAATTTGTTAGAGAAACTACTTATCATCTCTCCAAATTGGTGCTGTATTAGGTTGGAAAAAAGCGTTTGATCATTCTGGCTGAATTTGCTGTTGCTGAGATTAAGGATGTATAGGTTGCCCATTAAAATTAGTATTATAAAACGGAACACTCACCGCAAAATATGATTGAGCACTTATTTTAAATGTTAAAATTGTATGTTTAAATTTTTAGATAGTTTATAAATAATTTATATACTTATTACCCGCCTATGTAGGGGAGGGAAGGGTAAAGTGAAATGGTGGGGTAAAGTGAAATAGCACGTTTTCAAATTCTTCTGCAAACGGAGCCGCCACTGTTCACAATCCAGTCAATGTTTAGAAGTAGTACGTGCTTATCGACCATTTTGTGGCAGTCGTCTGTCGGTGTTATTGAAAATATCACTGTTTATACATTTTTTGGCGACAATTTGTAATATCTGCAGGTGGGTGTAATTGCTAAATCTTCTATCTTGTTTAACTAAACATATTTTTGAAACTTACAGACAAAAAAAATTATAGTTAACCATCTATTATACAAAATATAGATTGTTAGGTTAGGGTTAATAATTTTTACTGGACCAGTATTGCTTTTAAATCCATTTGGGGCAATGTGAAATGTTGATAGATGGGGCAAACTGAAATATCGTTTCACTTTGCCCCACATGTAATTATACTTGATTACCACCATTAAATAAAGAATATCTGTCTTTCCAGGTGTAAAATGCGAAATTATAAACGAAAAACGACCCAATAACAATGGTCTGTGAAGTCAATCAAATCTGCAATCAGGTCTGTGCGAACTGGCATCCTTAGCAAAAAATCAAGCTGCTAGGCAATACGGAATTCCTGTTGCTACGTTAAATCGGAGAATCAAATCCGGTAAAAATGAGGAAGAAGCGTCAAGAAAGAAGCTAGGCCGATTTCAAACCGTATTCAGCCCGGAACAGGAAAAAACATTAGTTGACCACCTTATTGGTATGGATAAGTTATTTTTTGATCTTTCATATTTAGAACTAAGAAGTTTAGCTTTCCATTATGCAGAAATTAATAAAATTCCAAACAACTTTCATAAACAAAACTGTTTAGCTGGTAAAGACTGGTTGTACCTATTTTTTAAAAGGCATCCCCAACTGACATTGAGAACACCAGAAAACACATCAGCAGCTAGAGCTTCTGGCTTTAATAAAGTTTCTGCCGACACATTTTTTACTCTATTGGCTGAACTTCAAGATAAATATGCTTTTTCTGCCAGCAGAACCTACAATTGTGATGAAAGTGGTATAACACTGTCCCAAATAAGCCAACCAAAATTATATCCGTAAAGGGTAAAAAGCAGGTGGGAAACTTGACATCTGGTGAAAGAGGCACTATAATTACAGCCGAAATTTGTGTTAGTGCTGCAGGTCATTACGTTCCACCTCTTCTTATTATTCCTCGTCAGAGAAGAAATCCTATTTACGAGATAAACTTGCCTCCAGGAATTATTGTGACTTTCCATAAATCTGGATGGATGCAGACAGAAATAATGAGCAATATCTGGTTCTCCCATTTTCTGAAATACACACATCATCATCATTGATGCTACAGCCCTATAGAAGAGCCTCGACTTTCCCAAGTCTATTACGCCAGTCAGTTCTATAAATTTCCAACTGTTGCCAGTTTGCTGCGCCTATTTGTCTAACATCCTCATCTACACTATCCCTCCATCTGAGTTTTGGTCTACCCCTATTTCTACTTCTCACAGGTTGTGACATACTAGGAGGGTTGTTCTGCTGTGATCTTGCCAGATGTCCTGCTTATCTTAGTCTTCCTATTTTTATAAAGGATACTACGTCTTTACCACCAAATATATGTTTATATCTGTGACATATCTCGTAGTTGTACCTCCTTCTCCAAACACCATTTTCACAGATGCCACCAAATATTCTTGTCAGGATCCTTCGTTCAAATATAAGCAAGAGATTTTCATCTGCCTTGGAAATAGTTCATGTCTCCAACCCATATGTCAACACTGGTTGTATAAGGGTTTTGTATATGGTTATTTTTGTTTTTTGGCTTAAGTTTCTGCTTCTCATATGTCTACTCAGTTAAAATAGCATTTGTTTGCTAGGATTATTCTTCGCTTGATTTCTTCCGTCATGACGTTCTCCTTGGTGATCAGGGAGCCTAAGTATGTGAATTTGTCCACTACTTCAAAGGTAAAATTATCAACCGTGAATTGGTGGCCGATGTTTCTGGCTCTATTGTTGGGTGTTGATGCCATTATCTTAGTTTTATTTTCATTTACTGACAGACCCATATTTTTTGAGGCGTTTGACAAAGTGGTATACATTTTTTCTAGCTTGCGCGTTGTGCGGGCAACTGGATCAACATCATCTGAAACAAACACATCCAACTGAAAATGATTCTGTACTCCTAATATTAGATGGACATTCAACACACGTTAAAAATGTGGCTTTAATTGAAACAGCAAGATAACACCATGTTCATATTTTAGTAATTCCTCCACATACGTCACACAAGCTCCAGCCACTTGACGTAAGTTTCATGTATCCTTTAAGCAATTATTATATTCAAGAGGTTAGAAACTGGCCGAAAAACAAATCGAATAAACTTATTGAATTACAAGATGTAGGTCAAATATTTGGTAAAGCGTATGCAAGGGCAGCCACACTCTCAAATGCAGAAAATGGTTTTAAATCAGCAGGTATTGTCCCATACGATTATACCAAATTTTCAGACATAGATTTTGCACCGTCACAAATAAGAGAACGAGAAAATATTTTTGAAAAAACCCAAGCATTTTCCAGCAATAACTTATATTCAACCTGAGCCAATGAGTTGTGAACCTTCGGCTTCTCGTGATTGAAATAATCAGGTAACTAAAGAAACAGTTGAACCTAATATTGAAACATCAGCAGGTAACAATAATGAAAACGACCAGACACCTCCGAGCAAGAGTGATTTATCAATTTCTTGTCGTTTATTTTATAATGTAAAGAACACTTCCGACAGCTCACACACATCTCCTTTAAAAGAATTACGATCTCCAAGTGATATTCTTCCATTACCAAAAACAACATCAAAACTGACAAAAAAGGGTGGAAAACGTAGACATGGTAAAACTGCTATTATAACATCTTCCCCGTATTTGTTAGAGCTAAAGCAGAGTTTCGAAAAACCGAATACAAAAACCGTAAAAAATGTTAAACGAAATTGGAGCCAAGAAAATATTAAAAGTAAAGGTAAAAAAATGAAGTCCTGAAAGACATCGATGGAATCTGAAAGCTCTTCAGAAGAGTCCACGAATATATGCCAGGATTCTGATTTAGAAGAACTTATTTCACTAGATGATGAACTCGAAACAACAGAGTTACTTCGTCGAAAAGATATTAAAGTAAAGGAATTTACTTTAATACAGTAGAATATTGAAAAAGATAATTATGTCGTGGTAATTTTATTTAAAACAGATAGGAAAGGGAACAGCCATGAAATTTGTTGAAAAAATTAAAGGGCAGTGTTTAGAAAACATTTACGAGGAAGAAGCATATGACATAACTTACCTGAGAAACTACAGAAACCACCAGGACTCATTTGTGTTCCCAGATATACCTGACGACAGTGTTATATTAAAAAGTGAAATTGTCGGCGTTCTCAGCAATTTTTCTGCACTTCGATATAGAATAATTAAATTTTCATAAATGTTTTTATTATTTTTAAATTATTATTTGCAACAAATATTAGAATAGGTACTTTTGTGTTATTTTTCTTAATTAAATTTTTATTTTAAAGACTTTTTATATATGCTTGTTATATCTCACATTACCCCACCAACTATTTCACTTTACCCAACCGTGTGGGGCAAAGTGAAAAAAAGACAATGCCTGACAAACCCTCGCATAACAAAAAATTTACTGACTTAATATTTCGAGATAATGATCATAAACGTTACTGTTATAAGATATGTTTTTTACAAAATCTTATTTCGAAAAATGTAAAATTTATTTAATTTCAAAGTTTAGTTATTCCACTTTACCCTACTCTCCCCTACACGAAAAAGACGGTAAAAACAAGGCCGGTGGTCTGTTTCTTATCACCACTACACTATCGGTAAATTCAAGTCGATGTTTCAGGTCGGGAGTCAAATGAATAATAAAAAAACAAGTTTGAAAGGGAAATTTGCTGTTTTTTTTTTGTTACTTTAATAACCTTGACTAAAAAAATAATTCACACAGATTTTAGAGGAGTCTAGGTACCTGGCGAAAATAGATCAATAAGTTCTCCGGTTGTATGGGATATAAACGATTTCTCTTTCTACTCATCGCTTTCAGATTTGACAAGAGAAATGATCGTCTACAAAGAAAATAGTTTTAAGGTTTGGCTACAATTAGAAATAGTTTGGATAAGTTTTTCAGCAACTATCAAAAAAATATTATCTAGAACACATAACAATAAACAAAATAAAATAAATACATTTAAAAATTTATTGTTAAAAAATGATACACGAACAAAAATATATTTTTTAAATTTTTAAAGAAAAAACCATTTTATTTTTAACAACGGGATCCCTCTTTAATCATGGCACTTTAAATTAACCATAGCGCTGAGGATGGCTTTGGAATCCAAAAGCTTTTTTAATTTAAAAACTTTGTGCTTGTTATTTATATTTTGAAAAAGCTTAGTATTAAATGTAAGACCAGAAGATAATACAAATTAGACGGTAGAGATATAAGAATAATCTTAAATCTATACTGGAATCATACAGATTTAGACAGTAAATACAATAACCGAAGAAATAGAAACTTGTCAGTTCGTAAGTTTGTCAATGCTGAATCTTGATTTTATTTTGTTAGACCTGAACCGTGGTTCCATTTATTAAGAAGCTCTTGATACTACAGAAGGAATACCTAATAGTCAATAAAGTAGTATTAATAATTAAGATAAGATATGGTAAGGAGACTATATTATTCGCGATTTCTTTAGAGAATCTGAAAAAGCTAATCGAACGATTAAGTTATTATTGTAACAATTACGGTCTTGATAGCAGATGAACATAGTTTTTGAAGTCAATATTGCAAGTAAGCTTGACAGACACATATACACATAAACACAAACACACACACACACATTATATATTAATGGAACTGTGTTATGAAATCACAATAAAAGTAAGAATTCGTTTATCATAATTTATTATTCTCTTTAAGACAGTTTAACTTTTTTCTACAAAACACTACACAAACTCAAATGTATTAATTTATCAGTTTGGGTTGTAGGGTGTTATTATGTTATAAGTTCAAAATGTCATGTTGTACCTATCTTACACTACAAGTTTTAAAGTCATAACATGTGAAACTGATAACTATGCAACAATTTTTAAGTTTCTGACCACATGTTTGACCCTAATATATCAAGCTACCTAGTATTTTTTAAATTCAGTGAGTTTGTAATTCCTTAAATACCCAATAGAATACATAAAACTTTGATAAGTACCCAAGCTCAAAATTAAGTCGCAGGCATGGTCCTTTTGTGTTCGCTAAAATCGGAAGCCAGTAATCAGTAAAGGGTCCGAGGGTCTTAGTAATCAATAATCATTGTTCGATAGCGGCTCAGTATACGGTATTTAACGGTATCATACAAGTGAATCCGGCAATGGTTATTGTGTTCCTAGTCTTTGGCCTTATGCATCTTAATTTACAAGTTAAACGGGAAAACTACAACGTGCATCCTACTGCACATATATTTACAGGATGTTGATTTGCTTTAGATATAAATAATAAGGATGTAGAAATCAACATTTCTATTTTATACTATACTACGTGTTTTAAAAATATCGGCATTTGATCCGAAACATTACATAGTGAATATCGGGAATACAGGCGTATGTTTACATTTTTGTAATAATACTTCTAGTAACTTCTTTTCTTTTAAGTAAGCTTGTTAAACTTTATAGTTAATCCTTAAGTCTTTTCGCCAATTCTAACAAATCCGATAATACTTTGTTGTCCGATCTCTTATTAGTGAAAATTGCCCGTCGCAGTAGAATTTTATGTTAAGATGTTTGTACCATGTATTCTTAACAATTTGGTCATTTATACGATCATTTATATCTTATTTCTTATTTTGTCTTAGGGTGTTTTTACTTCCCTAAACCGTTAATCTATTTGTACCATATTGATCATTTGTACGATCCATTGTATCATATTATTGTTCTTTGGCAACGGCCTTTATAAAGGACTATATACAAGAATTTATAAAAAATAATATGACAATTTCTAAAAACTTCAAACAAAACACAATATAAAACGTAAACGAGTACGTAAGCCATAAAAATTTAAGCCAGCTATACTCAATGGCGTAGAATACCATAAAAAATAGAACAATGTCAGTAGGCACTATATACCCAAATAAATATGTTGTTCTCTTCAGTTAAAATTCTCTGAAAATCTTCAGTTTCTTAGAAAAGTGTCATATTATTGACCCGCCTCCTTTCTGTAAAGCTGAAAACGTGGCAGTTTTACAGAAGTTTTGGAAAACATTTTTTGTCTAAAAATCGACAATTATCTCTCTTAGTTATAACTCTAAAACTAATATTTTTTTACAATTGCATTTTATTATCCTAATAAACTTCTTTTTTTAGTTCCATGACCGTTAGCGATCGTTGGATATCATGTTGGCTATCATAGTCGATATCATAACTTTACTGACAGCAGCTCTTAATAGTGATGTAGTCGATTCTCCGTAACATTGTCTTAGATTTTTCAGCCATGATGTTCTTGTTCTACCAGGACTGCGTTTATAATAGATCTTTTCCTGAATAGTCAGATGTAAAAGTTTATATTTTTCAGGAAGTCTCATAATGTGACCGAAGTATTCCAGCTTGCGTCTCTTTAATATATTGAGAAGTTGTGTTGTTTGATTCAAGCGTCTAAGGATCTCCTAATTTCCTAATCTGTCGACCCAGATTATTTGTAGTAGTCGTCTATATAACCATATCTTAAAGGCTTTCAAGCTTTTAAGCATCGCCTCATTTAGGACTCATGTTTTCACTTCATATGGTAGCACTGGAAAAATAAAGCAGTGTGTCATTCAAATGTGAAGATCAATGCTAAGATTATTGCTGCAGAGTATGTTCCTCTTCCTTATTTTTACAAAAGTGGCTCGGACTTGTTCTCTACGGTTTTTAATTTCTACGGTTGGATCGCAGATGACATTGATATTACTGCCGAGATATATGAGTTTCTCTACCTACTCTCTATAGTTAGTCGGCATCTACGACTTTTATACCGTCATTCTGTATATGGTTTTGTTTACTAACTATTTTGTAACCTAGTTTAACTTTTCTTTTTACCTCGTAATGCCAGTATAGATTTTTAATTGTCCATAAAGCATTTTCAAAATCGATTGCACAAGATATATACATTTTGATTGATATCTCTGCATCTCTGAATCAGAACTTGAATACTGAACAAGGCTTCTCTCGTACCCAAGCCACTCCTAAATCCGAATTGAGTACTGCTAGTTCCTTCTTTTATTATTGTGTATTGTATACTCTGCTATATATTACTTGCAAAAAGATTTTCGAAACGTTACTTATCAGAATTATTGTCCCATAGTTACTGTATATCTTTGCACAATGTTTCTTTGGTCTCTTTTAGATATTATCTTAAATGGTAAAACACTAAAACCAGTAAAGCCCTGTACTTTATAAATATTACAATGAGCATTATTAAAATCTATTCCTAATTGAAGGAAAATAAATTCGCGTATTTTTATGTTTCTCTAGTATTCCTAATAGGTCTTAAAACCTTTTAAAATTATTGCTTTGTATTAAAATATATTTCCAACTAAAATTTTCAATGGACTTTACTTTTTAACCATCACTAAAGCATTAGCCTTTTGCGGAAAGTGTATTAATAGGTTTATATATTTTGTTCTCTTACAAATATCATAAAAGTTTCCAGAAATAAACCAGAAGAAATTGTTCTGCAAATAAAATGTTACTTTTTAAAACTCTGCGCTCAGTTTTATTAAAAAAACAAAAATCCATTTTTCTCAATTTCTCACCATAAAAATTGAGAAATTGAAAAATGCAATGCATATCAAATAACGAAGTTGAGGACTATTTTCAGTATAACCAGAAACAGCACCTACTCAGAAATATATTCATTAACAAGTTCTCTATCAACAACTTATGTAGCTAAATTTTTAGCTCTGAAATCCATTTAGATTAGCAGATACGTGTAATAAGCTACTTACCGTGAGACACCTGATAAAAATATATCAGTTAAATTTTAAAGCCAACGGATTTAATGGCGCCAACACAAACAAAAATCAGAGTCAAAGGACTAAATACGGAATCTACGGAATACTTATTCAAAAATAGAATAGTAGAGAAAATTGATGGAAATAAAATATTAGCAAACTTTTACATCGAGGAAAGCTGGGAAAAACTCCAAAATAACAGAACTAACGCAGCAACAGAAACACTTGAAGGGAGGAAGGTAACGATCACTAACATATCAAAAAAGAAAACCCCATGGCTTAGAGAGGGAGTGAAGACAAAATGTGATAAAAGATAAAAGCCTTGTTACAATACAGAACACAACAAATATAATAGGCTTACAACCACTATAAACGAATTAGAAAAAAAAAATGAATACTTTAGTTACGCAAATAAAAAAAGAACACTGACAGAGTTTCTCAAAACTGATGGAACACGATTTCTACGGAACACAAATAGAAATACGAATGATCAGAGGACAAAGAAAAGAGATGAATGAACTAATAAAAATGAAACACATTTAAAAGGAAACATGGGTGGAATACTTTCGATCCCTATTTGATAAAGCTGACGATAATGAACCACCAACCAGAGGTGACGACAAACAAAAAAATAAATATTTAGGAGCAAGGGGTAGAGAAAGCATTAAAGAAACTAAAAAAAAGTAAAATCACCAGAAGAGGACAGAACACCGAACGAACTCCTAAAGTACGGAGGTCCAGATCTGACCAAACAACTATTAAAACTAATCCAAAAAATATTAGAACTCAACAAATTTCCTCAAGAATGAAGATCAGGTATTCCAATCCCTCCCTTCAAAAATGAAGACAAATTGGACTCGGAAAATTACAGAGAAATTAATTTAATAACCTTAGAATACTAACCTTATTTTTACCTTTATTTACACTAACTATCTTAAAATTTACTGCGCTGCGACAAAAAAAAATGTGGTGAAGAAGTATCTTATTTTTCCTTATATGTATTACAAATTATTTTAAATCGAGAGATGTTTCTAAAATCTAAAAATCACAAAAAAGTCATAAATTCTATATTTTATAACTAAACTACTGACAACAAAGGCCGCGATGTTCACCACAAATGGACGTCGGCAGTGCTCGCAATGATGAGTTGTCATTCGACGTTTTTTAGACGCACAAAATTGGCACATGACACATTTTGACATAATAGAGCATATTCTTTCTTGCTGCTGCTCCAGATTTAAAATATTTTTAATCAACAACTTTACCGAGCTTTCCGTAGTTGGCCAATTTCCACGATGCTGTAGCCAATGTTTCGTCAGTATTTCAGACAAAATGACCATACATTTTTTTCTAGTGATGGTTTTTTTGCTGACGTTGTTAGTTATGATTAAGAATTATCCCACAGTTTATGCAAGCTATATTTATCATGCCATAGAACAGGCAAAGTGGCCATCTTCTTGTTTTTCTGGAGATGTTCATGTTTCCGCATATTTGGTCAAATGTGTCTACTCCGTACTTGGTTGCATTATAAAATTTAATGATATCTGGCTTTTTAGTTAAATCAAATTTTACTGAACCGTTGCGCATTGTCGACAGAAGAAGCAAAGACTAATTTACTTTTGTCTTATAGGATACTATTGTTTCTTTACCATCAAAGCAAAATAAGAAATGACCAATTTTACGTTTTTTGAGATTTATCATCTCCGAAGGTATTTCTCTTTTACTTTGCCATAAAATACCAACTATAATTAAATTGTAACAAGGTTTTAAGAGCTTTAATGCTAGTAGTACTGACGTAAACCAATTATCCATGGTTAACCATGGTTATATTACGGTTTGGATTATCAATCATCATCATCATTCAATATTCTCTTATCCACTGCTGGACATAGATCTCCCTCATAATTTTCCATCTATTTAGATCTTGTGCCTCTTGCATCCAATTCCTATGGCAACGTTTTAGATCGTCAGTCCAACGTGTTGGTGGACGACCTCTACTTCGGTAGGCATCATTTCTTGGTCTCCATTCCAGTATCCGCTTTGTCCATCTATTGTCTGTCATTCGAGCCACGTGACCTGCCCAGTTCCATTTTAGTGTTGCTACTCTCTCTACTGCATCAGCCACTCCTGTTCTTTGTCGTAGCTAGCAATTTGGGATCTTGTCTCGTAGTGAAACGCCCAACATAGCACGCTCCATCGCCCTTTGACACACACGGATCTTTTGAACTGTTTTCCTTGTCATGGTCAACGTTTCGGCACCGTAAGTTAACACTGGCAAAACACACTGATTAAACGTTTTTCTTTTAAGGCATATTGGTATATCAGACGATTTGAAAATATGGTTCAGCTTGCCGAAGGCTGCCCAAGTCAGTCTTATACGACGGAAAAGCTCAACGGTTTGGTTATCTTTTCATTTGCGAATCTCATGACCTAGGTATTTATAGGCCATTACCTGGTCTATGGATCTTGTTCCTACGCATATATCTTCGCTGACTACAAGATTTGTCATCATCCGGGTTTTAGATATATTTATTTTCCATCCCCCTTCTAGCGAGGAAAGGTATTCAGTAAAGGTAAGGATTATCAATAAACACCAAGAAAACCAAATTTATGAGGATATCAAAAACCCAAAATAATGGTGAAAGCCTGACAATAATTAACGGTAATGCTTTAGAACAAGTTTAAAACTACCACTATCTTGGCACAATAATTAATCACACAAACGATTAATCCAAAGAAATCAAAGTTCGAATAGAGAAAGCACGTACAAACTTCAATAAAATGAGAAAGGTACTTTGTGGAAGAGAACTAAAATTGGACTTAAGAGTTAGGCTGGCAAGGTGTTATATTTTCTCGACTCTGCTTTATGGGATAGAAGCATGGACACTTAACGCGTCGACTGCTAAAAAGTTGGAAGCATTTAAAATGTGGGTGTATAGAAAAATCCTGAAGATATCATGGACCGAGCATGTAACAAACAATGAAGTCATGAGAAGAATCAACAAAAGAATGGAAGTATTGGAAACCATCAAGCTACTTCAATTGATTATACAAGGGTTAATCCAGGGCAAGAAAAGTGTAGGAAGAAGAAGAATCTCATGGTTGCGTAACTTGAGGGAATGGTACGGATGCACGTCAATTGAACTATTCAGAGCAGCAGCGTCTAAGATCAGAATAGCCAACCTCCGCCGCAGAGATGGCACGTGAAGAAGAAGAAGATGTTACGGTTATCTCCGTACACGCCCTGAGTTAATTGTTTTACATAATATTCTCCTAGAGGCAGTCCATTGGTTTTAGTTCCCTTTTCTAAATACAATTCTGCATCGAATATAATTTGGTACCTACGTCGTACAGCATTACTATTTTCAGTCCATATTTGGCTGGCTTGTTTGGGATATACGTCCGGAAAGAACAACTTCCCTTAAAAGCCAGTAGCTGCTCATCGATTGTTAGGTATGATCCAGGCTTATAGGACGTTTTGCAGTTCTGTATAAGATCATCCCATATTTCACGAATGGTTGCTAATAGATATGTTTCTTTTGTGTCTGGTTTAGATATTTTATCATCAAAACGTAAACATTCTATAAGAAATTCAAATCTTTCCCTGCCCATAGTTGCTTTATATATCGCACCAGAAATTTTGTCATCAAACATTTGTCTTGTCGCTAAATTATTGTCTTTTTGGTCAGTAGCAAAAATAAGTAGTCCTAGGAGTGCATGCAATTCATCAATATTCACTTTTGAATTTGTAAGTTTAAAATAAAAAATCCTTTATAAAAGGTATATAATTTAAAAAACCCAATCGGGCTATATCACAAAACGTTTTCGGATCCATATTCAATCATCAGTGCACCTAAAAATATATAACCACTTAATTAAAAAGAACGTGAAATTTAAATTTTGACCAAGGTTAATACAAAATGTGATTAATACTTACTTCAATATTCACTTTCGAGTGACTTTATATTTTTGTACCCTAACAGAAATTTCAGCATTTGGATATCCCACAATTTTACCAGAGACTCTGGACTCATAAAAAAATGAAAAGCATCTAAGGGACTTTGTGCTTTCGTTTAATTAATGATTTTAAAGCCATTACTTTCTTTTCTTGACAAAACTGTTTTTCCAACTTATTACTTTTTTTTAAAAAACTTCTTTTTCTTTTCTTAACACTGGTTGGCAAGTCATGGTCGGAATTTGAGTCATTTTCGCTTGATGGTTTAAACTCTGATTCATATGGACTAGAATGCTAGTAAAACGGCATCGTTTGTTTCAGATCCACTTTCTGATTTATCAGAATTGTTATCCAATCCATCTGGCCAAAGTTCTTCCAGACACAATTGCAACTCAGCTTCCAACTAACGCTGCGCGAGAGGTCTGTGCATGTCTCTATTTTTAGTATTCATATTTTACACTAAAACAAAAAAACAAAACTGATAATATCGTTGTTTCTGCCATAAGAACTTTATTACATACCTTTGTAATATTTACGAAGCTGTGCTTATTTGCAGGTACTTCACTAATAATGTAGGCGTAACTGTGATTGTAAAACGTTTCGATATACACTACATAATGTAAATCCCTTTTTCAACAACCTACAACAATGATATTGGCGTCGTAAAAATTACGATAGTTAGTATTCTAAGGTTAAGTACAACACAAAAATTAGCAACCGTAGAAATAACAACTAACCTTATTAAAATTATAATACTAGCAGAAAAACAAGAAGGTTTTAGGTCGAGAAGATCATGCAGTGACGGTATATTTATAATGAGGCAAGTGCAAGAGAAATCATTAGAATAAAATAAATTGGCATATTCATCTTCTGAGGACCTTAAGAGGGCACTTGATTAGGTCAAATTAAAGGACGTTATCCACTACGCAAGAAAGATACCTCTGAAAATAATTAAAACGATCCTAAATATCTACCAAAACAACACAATAAAAGTAATGGTAGACGAAGAACTAATTGACCCCACTAAAGTTGGGAATGAAATACGAAAGGGAGACCCTATTGAGTGTTCTATTGTTCAACCTGATTATGGATACAATAATAAAAAAAAGTACGGACTAAAAAAGGATACCAAATGGGAGAAAAACAACTTAAAAAAATCTGCCATGTAATTGACACAACACTACAATACAAAGGAGTTTAAATATCTAGGCATCTCATTATCCAGCTACGGAAAGCTCGAAACGGAAGTGGAATATCAAGGGAATGAAGCAAACAGAGCCTCAGGTAGTCTAAATGAAACAATATGAAAAAATAAAAATATCGGAAAAGCAATGAAAGGCAGAATTTACAAAACAATCATCAGATATCAGAATAATGACATACGTGGCAGAAATACGACCTGACACAGAAAGCACAAAAATGATGTTAGAAACAGCAAAAATAAAAACACTTTAAATTAATAGTAAGACACTATGGAACAGAGCTAAAAGTGCCGATATACGACAAAGATGCAATATGAAGAACATCGAAGACTGGGTAAGAAATATAAGAGTAAAATGGAACGATCATATAAGCCGAATGACATCAAATAGAGTAGTAAAGACAGCAGGAGACGGCTCCCCAATAGGAAGATGATCAGTAAGAAGACCATGTAAATAATGAACCGACAACTTGGAAAGCACAACGTGGAAAAGCACATTGAAAAACAGATAGTCATATAAAAAGAAAAAAAAAACAGAATTTTAAAGCAATTTGCCTTAAATTAATTTCTAAATTTAAAATGTTACCACGTAAACATGAAGTGTAATAGGTAGCAGGCAATCTTCTGAATTAGAAACCAGCAGCAAGTGATTAGTTTACGGATCTCTAAAGGATGCCAGTGACCAGTTTGCTATATCTTGGAAGGTCTAATAGTTGTGTAGAGAGCTGTAAGCTGATCAGTTCGTGCACATCCCTCTATATTGAAGTATATTTGCAAAGTATGTAATCTTCTTTCTTCTTTCAGTATCCTGTCCGATTACCGAACGCTAGCGATCATATTGGCAATAGTAACTTTGTTAACGGCGGCTTTAAATAAATTACCGGTGGTCTCTTGATACCATTCTCGGAGATTTTGGAGCCAGGGTGTTCTTTTTTGGCCTGGGCCTCTCCTTCAGGAGATCTTACCCTGTATTACGACGTGTTGAAGGTTATAACTCTCTGGATGTCCCATTTCATTACATTACAATCGGGTTATATCACAAAACGTTTTCGAAATTCATATTCAATCATTAGTGCACCTAAAAACTATATAACCACACTTAATTAAAAAGAAAGTGAGATTTAAATTTTGACCAAGGTTAATATAAAAAGTGGTTAATACTTACTAGGTAGGTATACATGTATTAAGCCACTAAATATATGGGTAAAAACCCGTTAAAAATTGTTATTTAAATTTGGTTTACATTATATGGTGATACATTCTATGATGTTAAAGTTACCTTTGGATTTGGTAACATAGCGACGTATGACTCCACGTGAAGTTGCTGGTCCTAAGACGATGTGTCTACGAGGACCTGATGAAAGCAACTGATTGAAATGACAATCTTGATAAGTTAGGAGACGGAAGTCCGATCAAAGCAGTCAGTGTAACTTTATGTGTTAGTCCACTTAAGATAGAAGCCAACGCTATTTAAAAATTGAAAAAGTTAAAATTAAAATAATGTAACAGTAGCAACCATCAATGTTGTTGTTTTAAGTTATTAATTTGTCCTGAATTTATTTTTAAGAATATAGTGGAAATTGTTTTATTGATTAATGCATGTGGTATTGTTAGGCAACCAACTATACATACGTCTTACAGTAGTGTGAATTGGAGATTTTAATATAAGGCCCCTTATGTTTTTTCAACATTTGGTACCTACCTGGAAAAAGAAAAATAGACATATGTGGGAAGTTGGAGTCTTGAAAATTTATTGTTGATAGGTGAAATAGGAATTGATATATTTTATATTTGGAGGTGGTGTTGAGTGAATGAAATAAAAGCTTATGTAATCTAATGTTCATGTAATATTTAACTTATAACTTAAACATGGAAGGCCCTATATGTTAAAAAGCAACTTGGTACCTGGTAAATGTAAAACTTTTTAAGTTACAAGTTCATGAACGTAGATAACTGATTAGGTGTTCCCGGAAGAAGTTGGATTGTTGTTTTGTGTGTGTTCACAAATATATGAGATGGACAAAAATTGATGGTTGGGACGTGTTTTTTTGTAATGTGATGATCATATAGTACCTACTCAACTTATAACTTAGAAGAAAAGGCCCTATCTGTTATAAAGCAACACTAGGTACATGAGAAGTATAAAAGGATAAGTTATAAGTTCATGAGCTTAATAGACTATTGGTATATCTTGACAAGAACTGTAAAAATAAAATGGTTGTGGGTGGCTCTGTTAAATTTAAGTAAAAAAGGAAGTTATGATGTTTTTAAAATTATGAAAAGAGGAAAGACTACAGAAAATTGAGAAGATTTATTTTCAAAGTTTTCAAATAGCTCTTTAATAGGAGATAAATTATCAACAGCTCTCCTTTCTGGTCTGGTTTGACGAACATCAAAACAAATATCTTGCACAAGTATTATAAAAGCGCTTCTGTGTCATAGTGGCAGCAAAATGTGCAGGTGCTGTTCTATCGTTCGCCCACAATTCATGGATGTTCAAATGCTGTCCCTTTTTTATTCCAGCCAAATATAGAAGTCCAATTAATTCACATATTTTATGGAAGTCTGTTGACGGAAAATCTTTTTTTAGTTTATACGATTTCCGCATAACCGCTAGTTGTTTATTTGTATGTTGTACAATATTTTCTAAAGTACTATCAGGAAAAAAAAGTCTCCAACAGTCCAGAACAGTACAACACTATGATGCTACTGCTTTTGCACCTGAAAGTTGAATAACAATATTTTGTCTTTTTGTTTTTGATACAGGTTTTATCATTTTATGTTTTTACCAAAGTGTTTCATCTTTGCTAATAAATTAAGGACATTTTGAGGGAACTGTAGCGCCGCTTCGCAAGAACGTAGGCTTAAGTCAAAAAATACGATTTTAGAGGAGAGACATTTTAAAGTTTTGTAGAAATGATTATGCACATAACTCCGAATAAGTTGTTACTTTAAAGGAAAAACCTATACAATTTGGTTAGAAATTCATCGAAATATAAACTGTGATAAGTAGATAAATTTATTAATTGTAAAAAGGGTTAAATTTAGATTTAAGTCTTTTTTTCCTAAGAAACATTTACTTAAACTTTGTTAATAGGGCTATTATATATATATATATATATATATATATATATATATATATATATATATATATATATATATATATATATATATATGTATATATATATATATATATATATATATATATATATATATATATATAATGAGTCTTACACACCGGTCCAATATGTAAAACAGAGTCGGTACTGAACAGAAGAGATGTCAAAGCTCAAACAATAAAAGGCCAATGAAATGAAATCGTTTATTCTTTTATATCTTGTTTTTTAACAATACTAAAAAAATTTAAAAAAATTATAAGCTTTCGTAAAATGGTTGATAGTGCCCAGGAATAACTTTTTTTTGAATCAAATGCAATAATCCACTTTTCTTTTTAGCAGTGATAGACGGTTTTTTTGTATAAACATTTTTCAAGGTATAAGTTTGGTTAAAAGCTTTTGATGTTTTGTTACTAGTTGGCACTTTAACTACTTTGTATTCTTGTTGGGCAAAAGATGTCTTATAAAAAAAATAACCCTCATGATCACTACTTACATGTATTATTTTGATATCATTTAGTTTTAAGATTTCGTTTTCTGTAGTTTTAGAAAAATTACTACCAATATCTGCTGCTAGAGACTTCAAGTCAAAAAAACTTGTGGAAGACATTTCAAAAACTTTGTACGGCGGACCCGACTTTTTGGCATTTCTGATAATTGAAATATACTGGTCGGGTGTGTAGATTGGGCCCGACTTTAAGGATTTTTCTATACTTCTTTGAATTACAGAATGGGCTGAATCGCCCTCATTCTGTGTATGTCCCTTTATGAGGAATTTATGTGTAATGGTGTTAATGTAAGGTAACTTTTTCACAGCGTATATGTATAGGGAAATTAAGAAGCGGTTTTTCTGTTGCCCACAACAATTGTCTGAAAAGAAAATAACATTAATTTTCTGATCATCTATTACTGTAGTGTGTAGACTCTGTAAATAATTAAAGACGCAGGTACCAATCTCATTGGCACCTCTATTGGCTTCAGCCTCATGCCAAACATAACACGAGACATCTTTAGATTTTAAATTAAATATTGTGAAATTATACGTGTTTAATTTCGACACATAATAAAAATTTGATACGTCACCTCGCGGACATGGCATAGACGCTTGCAGGTCATAAACACAGACAACAAGTGATGGATCGTTTTCGGCTCTTAATTTGTCTTTATTTTTTTCATCTCTTGCCAAATCTTTTTCTTTTAAATGTATATCAATATTAAGACGCATTTTTTCTCGTTCACTTACAGATGCATTTTTAAAAGAAGTACAGTCTTCGCATTGGTCTTTCTTCGGTTGGAAATAACCAATATTAAATTCTTTTTGGAATATTTTGTGGAACATAACATAATTAACGTAAGCTTCTTTGTTTTCTTCTTTTTCTTTAATATAATCTCTGTGTATATCTGAAAGTGATCTTCCACCATCAATATATTCTTTTTTAGAATCGGCTCTACAATAGTGGCTTTCAATTCTGGGTATATTATTAATGAAGTTGCGAGCACCTTGCTTTATATTCTCATCAATATGATAATGATTCTTATGTTTTCCACGTAAATCATCAAACTGTATACCTAAAATGTCTTTGCGTGATTTATCCTTAACAGTTCGTACAACCCTATCAGAAATATCTAACGTGGATAAGAAGAATGTTTTACATACACGGGTTCGTATCATATCACCATTTGTAAGAAAAAATGCCATATTTGGTTGTCGTGTTCCTTTCTTATATTGATATTTCGGTTCAATATGTGTCATATTAAAAGATATAAAATCTCTTTTTCGTTCAATGTCTGGTAAGTCATAATACCCTTCAAAAATTATCTGCCTTTGCTCCTCTGTGAATTTAGTAGTACATTGTAATTTGCATTTATCTGTACACGGTCTTCCCACTTTTCTCATTGGTTTTATTTTTTTTTCTTTGGACTTAGTAACGTATTCTTTTCCACTATTTCTTAATCGCTTCGCCTTATTTCTAATCCACTCATCAGGTTGTGACTTTCGTTTCATAGGTAATTTCTTATCTTTCTTAGTTGGTTGGGGCATGTCGTCGTCTGAATCTGATAAATCATTCTGATCTTGAGTGTAATCCGGGTCCGCTACGCTGTCGCTAGATGAAAACTCTTCTAATTGTTCTTCGATATTCCGAATCTCATTCTTATCTTGTTCAATGGTTTCAGCAGGATTTTTTATTCTATTTTCTTCTGTCTCAAAATTATTTATAAGTCCTGACCCTGTATTTATATCATAGTTTACATTACTTTGATAATTTCTAGCATCCATATTAGTTTCAATGCCTTCCTGGGTACATTCTGTATCCGGGTCCGCTATGACGTCGCCAGATGAAAAATCTTGTAATTGTTCTTCGTTATTTCCAGTCTGATTTTCATCTTGTTCAACGGCTTCAGCAGGATTTTTTATTCTATTTTCTTCTATCTCAAAATTATGTACATGTCCTGTCTCTGTATTTATATCATAGTTTACATTTACATTAGTTTGATAATTAATACCATCCATATTAGTTTCAATGTCTTTATCCGTACATTCAGTATCCTTATTATTAGATGATTCAGAGTCGGATGACTCAGAATCTGAGGAGTTAGATGACGACGAAGAGGAGGAGGTAGATGAAGACGACGTAGAGGACGTAAATGAAGCTGATTGATGATTAGTGATTTGCTCCATATTATCAGATTTATGAATAAAAGTGTGCACTGGTTCTAACTGCATACTAAGTTTCATAGTATCTGTAAGGAAAAAAATATTTATATATTATCTTAGATATCATAGTTATTATTAACGTAATAATAAACATGATAAATTCACAAACACCTACGACATATATTTCGACTCTTTTCTTAAAATAAATTGAAAATTTTTCAGGTGGCTCAAAACTATGACTTTATTTAAGAAAATAAATTCGGAAATTTTGTAAAGAATTGTTGGATGAAATTGGCGCAAAATGGGGATTTTATTTACAGCAACAATTTATTTATATTGCATAAAAGCCTATAAGAGCTATCTTTTAATACCAAAAAATAATTTTTATGAAATTTGCAAAGTGGAGGTATAGGTAAAGAGTTGATTTATTATCACTCACGAATTCTCTCGCAAGTGCACTAAATACTAAATTAAACCCATAACATAAATATCCGTTAAAATACACAGTAAGATAATAAAAAAAATTACCATCCACAACGGAATCATCGTCTTGTCGGTTATTTCCTTTTTTTAAACGTAGATTTAATATCACATTTTCATGATTCAAATCATTTTCCAAATTAGCAGCTTGATCAATTTCATCATCTGAAAATTAAGAATACGAAAATAACAGGTAAATATCTTACCAAATAATAGACTAGAAATTATTATTTACACATTATTTCATATACAAATATTACCATAAACTTGAGAAGGGCCAGGCATTGTTATTGGCAATTCATCTTCTTGATTCACTGATTTTTGTTTTGTAATATTTTCTCGCAGTTTTGCTAAGAACCCAACCCTTTTCGACATTCTGAAACAACACGATCATTTAAGTAAAAAAATATATTTATATAATCAATGTACCTAACTATTATTTTCATATAACACAAGAAATTAAACATTCTCGTAATATACCATAAAAACAATTCATATTTTGTATGAACAAAGACTGATTTTGTTATTGTGTCATTAACCCTTAACAAATATTCTCGCGAACACAGACTTATCATTGTTGTAACTTAACAGTATACTATAATTTCGCGTGGATATAGACCTAATTCAATTCCGTCTATAATATTACCTAGTATTTCTTGTAAAAATAGACTCAAAACATAAATATATCATAAAATTGTACTTACTTTCTCAAAAACACTGACCTAATACAAAAAGGGTCCTTATTTCAGACAAAACTTTCACAAAAACTAATCGTAAATCTAAGATCGGTCGTTCTTGACGAAAAGTCAACACACATGTGCTTCGCAGTCTGCGGCGTAACTAACTTCGGGCTGTATTCATACGAAAATATTAAGTGTTTAACTAGTTTCGCGCCAAACAAATATAGACACTTGGTGCCATCTCTTAGCGATTATTATTATTAACGTAATAGGTCTTTATTCACGCGATAGATAAAATTATTTTTAGTAGATCTGCATTAATAACTCCATTTTGTCAAATTTTGACTTAAGCCTACGTTCTTGCGAAGCGGCGACTTGTTTTTGATACAGGTTTTATCATTTTATGTTTTTACCAAAGTGTTTCATCTTTGCTAATAAATTAAGGACATTTTGAGGGAACTGTAGTTATTGCTATAGGTTCGTCAATTGCGTCACATAATTTAAAATTCTCATAGTTTTCTGACTGCTCCGTGTCCATCTCATGAATGCTATGTGCAAAAGAATCGTCATTTTCTAAGGATATTCCGATATTGGTTCTGCTTCTATTTCTTCGTATCACTTTAAAAGTTACTTCCTGGTTTTAATGTCGAAAATATCTATTCTGAAAAAAAAATTAATTTATAGAGATTCATCAATTCATAAAATTAATTAATAGATTAATATTATTATATAAATAACATATCCATCAAACAACAAATACATAACTAAAAAGTATGGTAAATATAATAGTAATTGTTTGTATTAGGTATTCTTAGAAATGTTACTTAAAATCTTACCTATTTTTCTCTTCAATCAGCTTTGTGTGACAAATCGTTTACTTAACAAATTTATGTACGGAAAGAGTCCCGTGTAGAGATTTTTTCTCACCGTCCGTCATCCACTAGATATCGTTAGGGACTATACCATAACGGTCGTTTTCTCACCACTCAAAATGTTACAAGCCTAATCCCAGAGACGTACCTGAGGCATTGCTGACGGTCCAAGATGTTAAAAAAAATATTATCAAAATTATAGCAAGAAAAAATAATAAAAAGTGAGATTTTTTCTCACCACGGGGCCGATCCCGAGTTAATAATAAGAATATTCATAATTTGAAGTTTCATATGGCAAAAATCCCCCTCATATCTTTTTAGCTAAAGCATGGCTGTTGCCTATAACACTGTGGGCAAGTGTGGGCTAACTTGGGCCATTATACAATGTTTTCAACAACATTCAGTTTTTCTGTAATTAAACATATAAAAATCATTACAATTAAATGTAGCTTAATCCCACATAAACACAATAGTTTATTTATATATATATATATATATATATATATATATATATATATATATATATATATATATATACAGCAAATAAGTAAATTGTACAAACCTGCATGTCACCTTATAACTTCTATGGCTTCAATATTGAACACGAAAATACACCTGCAAAGAAAAAAAAAGATTTAGGAAGGTTTTCTCAATATTTATTTATTGTTAAAATTTTAGTTAAAGAAAGGCTTCCAAAAATATGATAATTAAAAAAACTTACAAATGAAGTAAGAACTTCTTTTTGTAAAATGGTATAACATTTTATTCTTAAAATTTTTGAAAATTATCCAAAATTGATTTTAAAAACGTTTTCGATTCTATAAAAAAAAAATTCTATATTTTTTTATATAACTAATCATTATTAGTCAAAAACCTACAACTAAGTATACTCAATTAAAAATGAAAACAAAAGGGTAAAATTTTGACTGTTAAATTGAACATGTGTTAATACAGGTCTATAAAGTAATTGGAACTAGAAATAATGGGAATAAAAATGACCCTTAAATTACATCATTTAAGTAACGAACATTATAAACACTAAGACACTAGGTCGATGATAAAAACTAACAATTTTTTAAGGAACGTACAATTTTTCAGGTCGAAAAATTAAACCTTACGTCCTGAGTGGTAACAACCAAGTGTTGATAGAAGGAAATAAAAATTGTTTTGGAATGACAAGAAGGGTGTTACTTGGAATCAAATTTATATTATTATTTTAAATCATAAAAATATAATAAAACAATGTTCATTTGTTGTTGAAGAAAAAAGAATAATTATATTATGAATAATTAAAAAGTTGGATACATATTTGCTTTCAAGTGATGACGTCATTCATTTAACTGACTTATTAAAACGATGATCGTATAATTATTCAATAATAGGTTGAATTTAGAGAATATACTGTTAATACTATGAGGGTTTTGTAGACATGAAGAAAAAACTGGAGACTTTAATTGAATTCACAGAGTGTTGATGCTTGCTTATGTGTGAGTATCTGTAAAAATTTCGTATATGTATAGAAAACCAGTAGAGTTTTAAAAGTGTCATGGTATTGTTACGATAAATATTATGGCGCATAAAACTGTAAATATATTATTACTAATTTTTTTCTATTCTAGTAATTTCGGCACTCAGTTGAAAGACCTGTTTGCCAACCTGAATTCTGATGAGTCACCCACGATTCGAAATTTTCAGAAGCAGGCCGAATAAAACCAGAATGAGTGACCTTCTCGCCTCTTCGATGGGGTATCGCTGCGATTCTCGAATAACGATTCTCGAATAACGGCATTTTATATTTAAAGAGGAATTTTGTTGTAAACAGTTAGTTAGTTTTTGAATATCAAGTTAGTTTAAATCCGAAAATGTAATTGTACGCGGAAATAAATATAAATAAATATTGTGAAATAAATTAGTAATAAAGACTTTAATAAATTTGTAAGTGTTATAAATAGAACCTTTAATAATAAATAAAAACAATAAATTAGATTATTAAAAATATAACAGTATATAAATATTGTGAAGTTGTAATTATTTAAATAAATGTGTTGTAATCACAAAAGGGTGTAATATATGACCAAAAAGAGAGGGAGTAACATATGCACTATTATAGTAAAAAGAATGTTGTTTAATAAATGCTGTAGGTAATTTGGATTCAAATTCTGTTTGAAACGATAGGGATAGGATTTGGTAGAAGGAAAGTGAAATTGTTCTTCTAAATAAGGCGTTACTTTGTCATTATAGGAGTTACGTTTTAAAATGACTAACCAATTGCCCTAGTTTGTCCTACTAAAAATTAAGTTGTTGTTGAATATTTTTTGACCAATAGACTTTAGGAAACTAATAAATGAATTGTTTTTTTTGTCGGGAAGATTGTAAGGAGATCAAGAGTTGGAAGTGAAAGATGAGTTAATTTTAGATTTAAATTTGTTTAGAAAGCGGTATGGAGAAGCTCTTTGGATCTTAATTTGACAGATCTTTGGAAACAGAGTCTTTAAGACCACAGTTTAAAAGTTGAATTTCATCTTTAGAGAAACTAATGTTAGTAAGGTTTTTTACTCTAGTGTGGAATTGGAAATCTAAAAATGTGTTGTTGTTCCTGTTTGCTGAAGCCTGATTAAGCATAGTTTTATCTCTGATAAGTTTATTCAATTTATTGTTTAACTTACTGAATTTAACTGAATTGGAAAGTGCTACATTATCTTGAACATCTAACATAAAGTTATTATTAATAAAACCAATTGAGCAAATAACCATACGTTACCCTAAGTTTACAGTTGATGTAATGTAACGTTATAAACGTTATAAATCTTCATTAATTTATATTTAAATAATTATTTTATTTTAATTTCTTTATTAATTTATTAATTCCTTAACCTTCAGTTTCTTTTTTTACTATTTTTTCTTCAAAAAATAGTTGGCGCCCTCTCTTTTTCTGTCCGGTAGACTAAATATTCTGATCTATTTTGACAGAAGACATATGTTCTATGGCATCTGTGCTTTACTTCATTCTAGTCACTCCCCACCATTTCAGTCAATCAGTTTTTCTAACGAGATGGGATATTTTTTTTGTGTGTAGTTGAAATTTGTAAAAGAAGAAAATATAAAACCAACCAACTAAGACTGCAGCTGTCTTTTAGACCACCTGCCAAATGGCAAACACCTAAGACCTACCTACATAATCTGGAGGCAACAACATCCTATACAGAAGCAAGCAACCCATCGATGCCATAAGTATCATATCATTTTATTGTAGCACTATAGGCTGGGTTTGCTTGTACAAACTAAGTATCAATATTTTGTTTTATGCTAAAAAAATAGATTAGTTAATTCATAGTTTTATCTGTTACCAACTCAATTTTCATTGTATATGTCATAGTTTAATACAAGACAGATTCACACTTGAGAGAGTGAGCTAGGCGAAGCATAGACAATAAGCTCCCATAGTTGATTGAGGTATTATTTTATAATAGTATGTCAATTCTCCTTGGTAGTCTTATCGTTACAGTAATTTAACTTACTATAACGGATACATATCCCCTTTTTTTAAAAGTTTAATTTAAAGTGAGCTCTTGATGTTTGGAGGTATATTGTTATAATGGCTTTATTATAATGGCAATATTATATTGACTTTACTGAAAGTTGGAAAACCTTTATAATTGAGTCATTGGAGTATAAACTATATATCTACTTTCAAATTATTTCCCTGTGTAACTAGCCGCAAGTACTTTGTAACGTCTAAGTTGTCGTATTACCGAAGTCATACGGCAACACCACACTGCTAAAAGGAACGAGGGGAGAAATCGTCTAAATATCTCTTATGATATTCAAAAGAAAACGCCTATCGTTCTACCTATCAGAATGGTGATCTGTCGGACTGCTCAACCGTGGGTTCATTCCCTGCTCATTTTTCCACACTCATCTTAGAAAGGTAACGGAAATAAAAACTTAAGTCAAAATAATACATTTATTTAATAAATTAATACAAAAAAATGTTAACAGAGAGTAAAAAAGTAAATTTCCAATTTGCGACTCAAAGCTTGCTGGTTACTGATATAAAATAAATAAAATATCACTCAGCTTTAGTTTTTGTCCAGCAAAGTCACGCAGTTCTCGTCTTTGTGCAAAATTAATCGCCGCCGGACGTGACTGGATAGCTGTTACTGCATCCTGATATTTATTCTGTTATACATATAATTTAAAATTACAAATATTGGGTTTCATTTTGGTCATCAAGGTGATTGTTTAATTCCAAAAAAGGGGTTACTATTCGGTATCCAAAGTAGTAGTGCAACTTTTAATATTGAATTTAATTTGTTCCCCAAGGTAGTAGTAGTAATTGATGCACATTAAATCTTATGGCATAATGTTTTTAAAACCTAATGTTTTAGTTGTGTAATATAACGACTGGGGAATAAATGTCAATACAATAAAAACCAAATATCTTTGTATTGGAAACGAGTCTGATAACATAGACCTCGAAAACGGACAACATATTTCCTGCTGTCAGAGCTATGACTACTTGGGTGTTGCCTTTGACAATACAGGAACTGATACACGGGAAATAGAAAAATGAATCACTCAAGCAAAGAAAGTCTTAGGATGTCTCAATGGTATACTGTGGAGTAAAGAAATAACGAAAGGAAGAAAATTTAATATATATGAGACCATGAATAAAACTACTCTTCTTTATGGCGCTGAAACATGGAGAATTAGTGAAAAGAACAAAAATTAGTGAAAAGAACAAAAAGCGAATAGAAGCAGTAGAGATGGATGCAATGAGAAGATCTTTAGGTATTTCCAGACGAGACCGAATCAGAAATTATGTAATAAAACAACGTATGGGAATAGAAGGAAATATAACTCAAGATATAGAGAAGAAACAATTAAGGTGGTATGAGCATGTTCAACTGATGCCAGCAAGAAGACTCCCCAAAAAAGTAGTAGAATGGCAACCGATGGGTCGACGGAAAAGAGGAAGACCTAGATTAGAATGGCAACACGGTGTAAACAAGGCCATGAGCGAAAGAAATTTAACAACAAACGACTCGAAGATAGGAAGAGATAATGTTTAGGTATCGGACAACGTCGAAAGACGTTCTAAACCGATGTATATATATATATATATATATATATATATATATATATATATATATATATATATATATATATATATGTTTTAGTTGTATCACGGATACGCAAATGCACACTGTAATTGACTATAATGAAATTTATACAGGTTGAGTCAAGAGTACATAGTCAAACCTCTTATGGAGGCCCCTATGTGGAATATCAAATAATCATGAACAAGTGTTTCCTCTCATTATTTAATAATATACCAGACGAGTTGTAAATTTTGACCGCAATTCTGATTCATCACACCCTGTATAAACAATTGGAGCAGACACTTTTTAGCGATCATGTGTTATTCCCCATAGGGGCTTCATTACTATTTAAGTGTATGTACAGTCCCTCATTACTCACCCTGTATAGTAAAACATTTCTTATATTCTCAATTTTTATGTATATGTGTAAAGCAAAAGAATTTTTTAACTTCAGATTAAACAACAAAATTTAAAGTAAGAAGGGTATTTTTTCTTAAAGTAAATATATTATACACTTGAATAAAGTAGTACCATTGAAGCTACTGTTATTGACTTACTACATCTCCCTATCTTAATCTTCTTCGGTCATTTTGCACTTCATCTATCCATGTGCGTCAGGGTCTTTCCCTTTTTTTTCTTCTAACCCATCCAGAAAGACTTTGTTGATGGTTATTTTAGCCCTCACTCTCTGTATGTAATTATATCATGTGAGCGGCCATGTATTTATTTTATTTTTCATGTTTGGGTTTTCTAAACAACAACTTCAGTTCCTTGTTTTTCGTCAGCACTAGACTTTACCACCTTTTAGAATTTTTTAGCCCTACTTTATGCTTGAATATAAGATTTTCTTTATATTCCTACTGGCAACTCTGGAATTAAAGAACTGCAATGGACTGAAATGACTTCTGATAGCCGCTATCATCCTGGTTTTAATTTCTTCCATCACACAATTATTTTTGGTCAGTACTGCACCCAGGTATTTAAAACTTGTCACTTTATGTATGTGTATCCATTCACGGTGAATATCATGAAAAATAATAAACGTGAAATACCACTATAATTCTAATCTAAAAAAAATGGAGAATAACGCTTTTGAAAAAAATCACTATTGTTTACTATTGTCGTAAAAGAATTAGGCCGTTCTATTAATTTCTTCTACGCACAAGGATAATGCGATTCCCAAAATCCTCACCTTCTACAACCATATCATGATAGGTGTAAATACGGTTGACCAAATGTGTGAAAAATATAATGTAGCAAGAAACATAGATCGGTGGCCCATGGTCATATTTTATGACCTGCTCAATATATCTGCGATAAATGCCTGCTGTGTGTATAAAGCTAATAACATAAATAAAAAAGTTTCAAAGAAGCGACTTCATTGAAAACTTGGGAAAGCATGGAAACTAATCAAACCCCAAATTGAATATAGATCAACTATAACTTCCCAGCCAAGAGAACTTAGGCTACTAATTTACATACTGCCAGGAGTTTAAAAATTGGA
Source organism: Diabrotica undecimpunctata (assembly GCF_040954645.1). NCBI lineage: Eukaryota > Metazoa > Arthropoda > Insecta > Coleoptera > Chrysomelidae > Diabrotica > Diabrotica undecimpunctata. Next base: position 126,725,530 of record NC_092807.1, read on the forward strand.
GAAAAAGTACTTCCTCCCCCTATTATTCCAACAAATTACGTGGGACGATGTATTTTTTTATGAGTTCGCAATAAGTCAACAAGAAGGTCATGCCAAAGATATGGCATATTTGCGTGCAACGATTATCTAAGGGATATTTGCATTGAATAATAATGGACTAAAACTGTGCCACTATTACCATTTAATAGTTTTGTTCTTTGTTTACTTTTCTATTCTATTCTGTCTCATGCGTCCTCCACCACTCAAAAGTGTTTTCCGAACTGGTGGCTCTGAGGTAATCCTCCAACTTGTCAATAACTAAGCCTTGTTGCCAGCTGAAGTCCGTTTGAAGAGGTCTACCCTCCGGACGCTGGTATTCACGTGAGACATGGTTATATGTTGCCTGAAGTTAAATCTAATAAAATCTTAAACATCTTTCATTTTAACAACAATATGTACATTTTTTGGCAACTTTAACTTCTGTAAAGGGTTTTACCCTAATATTTTGGTGGCTCAGGCATGTTAACCTGCTTTTAACCTGATGATGGAATTATTATTCCGAAAACGTTTGTTATTTTAATGAAGCCCTTCTAAGGGTTTTTTAAATATACCTACTTACAAAAAATTAAACCTCTTTTTATAATGTGTATGTGTAAGTTCATTAAATGTGTGCAAGCTTTCTGTTTTGATGTGCTTCTCCCATAATCTTATGTCAAAAGTATGGGCATTATGTCTTGGTCTAAAATTAAAGAGATACAATAAATCCAGTTGCTCTTCTTATACTGTTTATGCATTTTGTCTCGAAAACCCAGAATGAGCCCTTTATCCACTTCAGATCGATTAGGTTTCCCATATAATTGTTTTTCGATCAATTTTATCTAGCAAAAGATTGATACAGTAAGTAGGGGTAATGTAACATATTTTTCTTTTCGTTGATAAAAGTTTCGTTGATAAAAGTTTAAAGTTTAGTAGAAACTTGTGTATTGAAACTAACTTGAAAAAATAAAGAATAGGTAAGAAAGCAATGGTAATCAAAAGAATTTATTTTAACATAATGACGGTATTATAAATGACGGTAATTTATCCAGCTGTTTGTTTCGCAAATTTTAGGAAACACAGTGGTAAAAATTTGAATTCAGTTTCGCTAGGTAGAAATCGTTTGATTTCTCTTTTTGTTTTAATTTATTTTAAATTGAGGAGATACCTACTTAGTAAATACGGTAATTTACCAAAATAAAGTATAAGTATAGTAGGTACATGATATATCTTCTCTTCTTCAAGTGCCGTCTCCATCAATGGAGGTTAGCGGTTATGGTGGCAAACGTTTGTCTATCTTTAGCTGTTCTTAAGAGTTCCTCAAATCCAAGTCCTGTCCAGTTTCTGATATTACGTAACCAGGACAATTTTTTTCTTCCAATTCCTCGCTTTCCTTCTATTTTGCCTTTTATTATCAACTGAGGGATGTAGTATTTCTCGTTGCGCAACAAATGCCCTAAATAAATGGTTTTTCTTCTTTTGACTGTTCTTAATAGTTCTTTTTCTAAATTGAGTCTCGCTAGTACTTCTTCATTTGTTTTTCGTGCTGTCCAAGGAATTTTTAAAATTCTACGGTACACCCACATTTCAAATGCCTCGATTCTATTCAGGCTCTTTATTTTTAAAGTCCATGTTTCGACTCCGTAGAGAAGAACAGACCAGATAAAACATTTTACAAGTTTTAATCTCAATTTAATATTTATATGTGTATCGCAGAATAGAACGCGCATCTTAAAGAAACTATCCCTAGCTTGAGCAATTCTCGCTTTAATTTCTTGTTCTGGGTCCAGCTTGCAATTAATCCAACAGCCAAGGTATTTGTATTGGTTTACCTGTTCTAAAATATTCCCATTTATTTTTATAGGTAAGGGGATATTCTGTTTTCTTTGGATCACCATTACTTTTGTTTTTTTTTCGTTGATCTTCATTCCAAACTCTCGACAAGCATCCTTAAGGTGGTCTATAACCCTCTGTAAGTTTGTGTCTGTATCAGCCAGTAGGACAGTGTCATCTGCATATCTTATGCTAGATATTGGTTCTCCATTAATTTTTATTCCTGTGGAAAGGTTTTCCAAGGCTTGCTTGAATAGTAGTTCCGAGTAAAGATTGAACAGCATAGGGGACAGTATGCATCCTTGCCTTACTCCTTTATTTATACTAATATTTCTAGATGTATGATCGTCGATCCTAATCTTGGCACTCTGCCTCCAATATAAGTTCTTAATTAGTCGGAGATCTTTGCTATCCAAGTTGATGCTCTGCAAGGAATTTAACATTTTATTATGGTTTACGCGATCAAATGCCTTTTCAAAGTCTACAAAACATAGAAAGACATCCTTTTGTTGGTCGTAACACTTCTGCAGCAGTACTTGTAATGAAAACAAGGCCTCTCTGGTCCCCATTCCGGCTCTGAATCCAAATTGATCGTATCCAACTTCTTTTTCACACCTTTTGTATACCCTATTGTGAAGTATTTTTAATAGAATTTTAAGCATTTGGCTCATAAGACTTATTAATCTAAAATCTGCGCATCGCCTGGAGTTAGCTTGTTTTGGAATGGGAATAAAAATAGATTCTAACCATTCCTCTGGTATTTCCCCAGTATCGTAGATTGTATTAAACAAAATTACTAACAAATCAATGTTATTACTTTCGATCAATTTAAGTATTTCAGGATAAACTTCATCAGGTCCAGGGCTTTTATTGGTCTTTAATTGTTTAATGGCATATTCCACTTCGACTTTTAGAATTGGTGGGCTTTCAGTGACATTATTTATTGTAATGTCTATTCTTTAATCTCGGAACAGCTGTTGTATAAATTTTTCCCATTCTTCTATTTTATCTTTGGTGTTATGAATTAACTCTCCGTTGTTATTTACCAGTGGGCAATGTTTTTTTTTGTGGATGAATGAAAATTCTTTCACCTTCTTGTACATATTAAAGTAATCATGTCTATGTTCTAATTCTTCTATTTCTTTACATTTTTCTTCGAGCCATTTCTCTTTTGATTCTTTTATTTTCCTTCTTATTTCTGTATTTAATCGTTTGTAATCGCTTGTGTTCTTGATGATCTATGATATATCTAATTATGTGATAAGTATATTTTTTCTTACCTGACACTTTTTTCAGTGGTTATTAAAAAGCTTGTGATATCTCCACCTAATTCTCGTTTTTCGTTACTTTAAATATTTCGTTATTTTATATACACGTTAGCCGGCATTATCTGTTATTAATTTGTCTTGTTACTTTTGAATATTAGCCGCGTCCTCTCATCTCACATTCAGCAGAAACGATGTTTCCGACCGAGACTGCAAGACTAAAACCGATTTATTTAAAAAATACTTTGTTTAAAATATCTCCTACATGATATCTGCTTTTCTAAGAAAAATATCAAGTTGACGATATTTTATCAAAATTTAAAAATGTTTTAATAATTATTTTTTATTTTGTTAGTAACTATGAGTTTTATCTATCTATGAGTATTTATATTATCAAGTAACCACCAATTATTCTATAAATAGCAATTCAAATATTTTTTTCTCAATTAAACCTATTATTTTTAATAAATCTTACTAGTAGAGCATTATCTTATTAGTGATAGAGCAAATTACCTCAAACAATACCTGGTAAGGATAAGGGAGCACATTCATGATGTGTATATACCTAATCGGCTTTAATTGATTTAACGTCAAGCGATTGACATTGACTTCCTCGTCACTAGCCAAAAGACGGGTAAGGGTGGCTTTACTAATACAGGATTTATTTGAAATGCATATATATATATATATATATATATATATATATATATATATATATATATATATATATATATATATTTATATATATATATATATATATATATATATATATATATATATATATATATATATATATATATATATATATATATATATATATATATATATATATATATATTCTTTCATCGACACTATCAAATTCTTTCCTAAGGTCTACGAACGTCAGGTGGACTTCTTGGTCACGAGCAACTTTCTTTTCAATTATCTAAATAATAGAGAAATCATGGTCTATTGTAGATCGACCTACATGAAAACCAGCCTGTTCTTCGGCTTCCATATCTTGGTATTCTTCTTCTATTCGATTTTTTATTATTTTCCCATATATTCTGCTAATACTACTAGTTACTGCAATTCCTCTATAGTTTTCATGTTTCGATTTATCCCTCTTTTTATGGATGGTGCTCATATGTGATTTCTTCCATTCTTCAGGTATTTCATGTTTATTTATGCATTCCTGGAAAAGTTGTCTTTTCCGTTAAATTAGTATTTTGAGTCCATGTTTGATGAGTTCTGGAGCTACATTTCCTGGGACAGGTGATTTACCATTCTGATGTAGATGCCTACATACGGTTTCGACTTCTCTCTCATTTATTCTGATTGGTGATCCTATCAGCCTGACGCCTTGTAGACCATAGTTCTCTAGCTATTTGAAGGGCTCTCTTGTCTCTGTTAGTAAATCTTTAAAGTATTCTTTCTAAGTCTGCGGTGATATGGACCGGATAATATCTCTTTTTCTGTTGTTTCTTAAATTTTTTAACAGTTTTCAGCTTTCTGAACTTTGGCTTCCACCTATGTATGTATTTAGCATGGTGTACTTTTTTCCCAGGATTTATTTTTCTTTTGGCATATTTTTCTTCTTACCTTTGCTTGCATTTTTTTGTATTCGATTCTCTCTTCCACATTTCTTGTGTTCAGATATTTTTGATACAATTTTCTTTTCTGTGAAATATCTTGATCCCACCAATATGGTTTTTGTTGTCCGATCTTTTCATATCGCCCTAGTGCTTCTAGGGCAGCGGCGTGTATACATTCTTTAATGGTTTTGTATAACTGATTAACATTCCTGATATTATCTTTCGTTTCAATTAGTTTTTGTTCCAGTCTACGTTTATATAGGTTTTTAACACTTTCTTGGTGTAAACTATTTAAATTGTATTGTACTTCTTGTACTTGCTTCTTTGTATGGTTATCTTGCGGCGTTTTCTCTTTTCTTTTTATGTGGAAATGAAATATCTGAACCTACGAGATAGTCGTCACTTCCACAAGTGGGTCCTCTACATGCTTTTACATCTGTTGTTTTCAGTCGACTTTTTTGTTTGAGGATGACATAGTCTATAACTGATTTTTAATTTCGGGTTTCCTGAGTCCACGTATATTTATGAATGTTTCTATGTTGGAAATATCTATTCCTGGTTCTAAGTCCATTCTGTTCGCATATATCTATTAATCTTTCTCCCTTATTGTTCGTATTATCTTATCCATATCTACCTACTACTTTATCGTTGTTCTTTTTTCCGCTGTTGAGGTCTCTTAAGATTATTACTTCTCTTGTGTTACCCACTTTTGTGTTTTCTTCATTCAGTTGTTCGATAAAGTTATCTTTTACATTTACAATAGCATCGTCATTGATTGGGTATATTCCCAGACGGGTCAGTTTGTATCCTTTTATACATGTATTCATTTTTATCATTCTTTCGTTAATGCCTTCCCATGCCGTTGATGATGTGATGTATTTTCTGAAGCGACAATATATCATAATGGAGACTCCTTGTTACGCTCTACGTTCTTTTGTGACTCCGGTGTAGAAATGATCGTATTCACTTAGATTTTCCAATCCTTAACCTTTCCGTTTGGTTTCCGTAATATTAACTATTTCTATCTTCATTTTGTTTAGTTCTTCTGAGATTTCTCGAGCTTTTTTTGAAATCATTTTCCTGTTCCGTAGCATTTTTTGTCGTCGTATATCAGTCCGGTTCCGAGGCTGGATTTTGGAGTTTTTAACCTTTACCATTTTTAATAATGGCGCAAATGGATGATAAAGATAGGCGTATAATACAAAATTTATACTGGAACCAATCAGCCACAATAAGAACGAATTTTGGAGGTAAACCAACGGAAATGATCCAGATTCTACGAGGCGTTAGACAAGGTTGTATACTTTCACCTATATTATTTAATCAATTTTTATTAGAGGAAATATTTAGTGAAGCCTTGGAAAAATGCGAACATGGAATACTTCTAAATGGAGAACGCCTAAACAACATCCGTTATGCAGACGACACCGTTATTTTTGCAGACAGTTTGAACAGTTTACAGCAACTGATAAACAAAGTAAATGAAGTAAGTGAAAGATTTGGACTTCAAGTAAATATAACAAAAACTAAATTTATGATCATCAACAAAAATAAAGTTAGAGACGCTCAACTACTTATCAATAATACACCAGTGGACCGAGTAAAACAGTATAACTATCTTGGGAACAACAGTAAATGAACAATGGGATCACTCACAGGAAATAAAATGTAGAATAGAGAAGGCTAGGAGTGCATTCAATAACATGGCCAAACTCTTTAAAAGCCACAATCTTAATCTGGAGATAAAAGTAAGGCTCCTACGATGTTATATCTTCTCAATATTGTATTACGGAGTTGAATCCTGGACACTAACTGAAGCAATGGAGAAAAAACTTGAAGCCTTCGAGATGTGGCTATACAGGCGAATTCTAAGGATATCATGGACAGACAAGATAACCAACGAGACCGTATTACGAAGAGTGGGCAAAGAAAGAGAGGTGATGTATACCATTAAAAGGAGAAAGTTGGAATATCTCGGACATATAATGAGAAACAGCACTAAATACAGATTACTGAAGGTAATCCTACAGGGTAAAGTATTCGGAAAGCGAGGAATTGGGAGAAGGAGAATATCATGGTTGAAGAACCTGAGGAAATGGTTCTCCACAACAACAACGAATCTATTTAAAGCATCAGTCAATAAAATAATTATAGCCAGAATAATTGCCAATATTCGGAACGAATAGGCACTGAAAGAAGAAGAAGACCATTTTTAACGAGTATTGAGTGGTTAACCCGATGCCCCAACCCCCAACTTAAAGGACCAGGGTTTGATTTTGGAGCTTTCCTTCTCCTAGACGGTTTGCTTTCACTGCAGCTTAAGAGTTTCGTCTGCCCTACCTGTTGGTCCGCGGGTGGTATTTTATTTCCCACCTACCCGCCAGCTGATGCTGGTGAGGGCTTTCCTCTATCCGCCACCTGGGGACGCAGCGCTGAAATAATTTTCACTTTTAACTAAGTTTCAAGCTTTCGAAAGTGTTTATTTTCATTATGAGTAAAACTAAAATGTGCGACAGTTCTGAAGAAATTTCATCCAGACCCAGTGCCTTTTTATCCTTCATTTGTCTAATTTATGGCACCATAAGTATATCACATTGGTTGCTTTCCCTTTTTTTATTTTTTTCATATTTTTGTTACATTCTTTTGGTGATTTCGTTTTTATCTTAGCAGTGAAAATCAAAATATTAAAATAAACATTATGTTGATTTAGTTAATTTCCAGCAAAAATAGTAAATTATAGCATACTTCCCCTTTTATAAAAAATTTTTGCCCGTAAAGATTTCCGGTGCTGTCTCAGTTTTATATTTTTCGTTCTCCTACACTGTTGTATTCTTACTAGCCACCATTATTTGAACTACTGGTATTTTTCCTGCCTTGTTTATTTCATTAAACGTTTCAGTTATAATTTTTATTTGTTCTGCATCTAATGGCTTCAGCAGTTCTGCATGAATTTTATCCAGTCTTAGTGCCTTTTTATCCTTTATTTGTCTAATTTATGGCACCATAAGTACATCACATTGGTCGCTTTCTCTTTTTTTATTTTTTCCATATCCTTGTTACATTCTTTTGGTAATTTCGTTTTCATCTTGGCAGTGAAAATCAAAATATTAAATAGACATTATGTTAATGTAGTTAATTTCTAGCAAAAATAGTAAATTATAGCATACTTCCCCTTTTATAAGAAATTTTTGCCCGTAAAGATTTCCGGTGCTCTCTCAGTTTAATATTTTTCGTTCTCCTACACTTTCGTATTCTTACTAGCCACCATATTTTGCAGGTATGGCAGTTTCCGTGTATACTTTTAATTCAGTTCAAACTTGTAGACGTAAAAAACGAAATAATTATAATTTAAGTTATTTTGTATATTTTATAAATTGTTCTATATGCACCCCTTTAATACATATATCAAATATTGTGACTGAAAAATTACAACTATAATACAAAATACAAAGTTTTAGAATTTCGTGCAGTATGTGCGATTTATTATCAAAGTTTGGAATTGCGTGTTTACTGGCAAAGATTGGAAAGGTCTGGCATTATACCAGAGATTACGAGGTATAAAAACGATCATAAAAACATGCTGAGGTTTTCTCGTTAGTAGATGTAATATAGAAAGACATGATTATGTTTTACTGCAAGATAAGTTTAAAAAACGTGTATGCAGGGAGTCTATCAGTAGTAAAATATTAAGAAACCGTAATATATAAAAAATTAGCGATCATGTTAACTTTTACGAAAATACATGGATAAAAAAAAAGACATTTTTGAAAAAAACTTTCATTTGGAAGAATGTTTTTATTACTGAGACTAAATTGTACATATTATTAAAACTTGTTTTTTTACAATTAGCAATTTTCTTAAATTTCTTAAAACAAGTGCTCTATATATCATAGTTTATAAGTAGAGGTATTCAAAAAGTATTTAATACTATAACCTAGCAGATATAGCTGCAATGTTCAAGGTCACTTCATCGATAAAGGGAGGAGCCAAAACTCAGTTATATGTAAGCGGCCGAAGCGTAAACATCCATATATTTAGCATAGAACATAAATTCTACTGCGTTTGCTACGTTGTCGGATAACTTCGATAACATCGGACTCTGAGTGCACAAGATCATGAAATTATATGCTCGGTTTTATTATGATTAATAACTTAGCAAATAACATATTTTATCAATTACTTTAAACATTTTAACTTTGATATTAGTGCTCTGATAATAAATATAATTATAAACTCATTACAGTAATTATGGAAAATTAATATTACAGTTCAATACATCTAAAATAATATTCGATTAGGCAACACCGCATTAACCAACGTCTGTCGTGTTTGGTCGTGTCAAATCGTCACCGTTGCAGTTAAATCTGTTTAGCTGTACTTATTAGTATACTTTACAGTAAACTCCTACATTTTTTTGAAGTTATACTTCTATACGCACGGTCGGCGTTTGAAATTTGCATGAGAGTGAATCTGTGAAACCATTACATATGTAAGATAATGAGTAAGAGAGAGATAAAAGATATATTTTCTCTCTCTTTCTCTCTCGAGAATAAAAATGTTCCTTTTGTATATTTAATATTATATATATTATATATATAATATTGTATATGTTATATACAATATATTATATATAATATAATATGTATTAATATTATTATTTATGTGATATATTTTGTATTATTTAAAATTAAACGTTTATAATTATTTTAGGCTTTTGTATTTCAAAATAATCGCTGTTTTTCCGAGAACTGTCAATTTTAAAATCCGTAATTGTCATGTCTAATTGGCAAATCCTTTACGTGTTTGGTTCATACGCTGGTGGTTGTGAGTTCGAATCCCGATTATGAATTTCGTTTTTTATTTTTGAAATATTTAAAAACCTCACGTTAATCTTATTAAATATATGTAATATACGCAAAAAACATAAATTTTAAAATAAAATGAAAATTCACAACATAATCCGAGTTGTGGGTTTTTTATTTTTATCTTCTTAAAGTAAGTTATGTATATTGGCAGTTTTAAATACTTATGAATATTCCATTTTAATTTATATTGTATTATTATATTGAATTATGTTGCAGTGTATTTATTGTATTGTAATTTTTATATTAATAACAAAATGCATTAATAACAAATGAATTTTACTGCAGAGTATATGTAAAATTTTTTTTTGTGTTCAACTCCTTTTGTACTTATATAAAAATAAAAATATATATTTTCATTAAAATATTGATACAATCCTTCATTTACTATACTCTTATTATAGGTCAAATGTTTATATACAGCAAACGATGCACCATATACCTATATAACTCATTCTTTTTCTCTTTCTGCTCTCTCTTACCTATAGCATTACATATGTAATGATTGTGCAGATTGACTCCTATATAAATTTTTAACGGCGAACGCGTGTATAGAAGTATAACTTCTACCCATTTTTTTTATTTACATTTAAGGAGCATCAACCTATGTGGTTATTATCGCAGATCAGTATTACATTTTTTTACATTTTTGGATACTTAATATAAATTGATTTTGACACACATAGATTATTACTTCCTTGCTTCCAGTAATATGGTATTAATGTGTATGTCCTAATCTCAGTCTGTTTGTTATCGTTTGGTAGTTAGTCTTACTACACTCATACTTCCATCTTGTAACTGTTGTTTTTATGTCTCGTAGTTGTGTTGAGAAGGATTCCATTCTTGAAGCCACTGTTCTTTTAATGTCGAGTTAATCCAGTCATGTAAATCTGTCAAAAATCGCGCAACGTTAATATATATAACACCTTTATAAAAACTGAGTTTCTTTTCGGCAAAATACAAAAACAGCATACGAAAGCTGCACTATTTGTCTATAAAACGCATCTTGATTTTTGTCGACATAATATTTGGATCAAAAGATACCAAATTTTTACCGTACCGCTGACACAAATTTTATTGAACATTCATTTCGCGCGTAACTGACATACTAGGGTAGCGGGTAGGAACTCCTCTGGATTGTCCTATCAGGGAAAATGAATTAATCCCTGCCCTCCGCAGAAATCAAGGGTTTCCTGGCCCGGGAAACTAGTGCATGCTTAGAGTCCCTATTCCAGGGTCACGGATGAAGTCCACAATGGCAGCCACGGCGGAGAAGAATACCTTCGGTACGGCATGGATGGCGGAAGTGGCAATCCCCTATAAATAAATAAATATGCTAAAACCTCCCAAATTGAAGATTTCACTGAATCTAGTTAGAAAAACTATTATCATTGCTTCGTATAGCCACTTACAATACAAGAACTATGAGGATCCAAAAACACCTTGACGAACTAGAACAAGAGCTCTCAAATAGCAAATGGGATATAATTGGACTGTGCGAAACTCGCTTACCAGGAGAAGTATGTACTTGTGATGGGGGTTTGAAAATAGAGTATTCAAAATTAGAATTAGCCGAATTCTGGCTAAATATTAACAATGAATATCCAGCTTTATTAAAAACAGTATTGTTATTTTTCCTTTTTTTACGACCACCTACCTGTGTGTAACTGGATATTCTGCTATGCTACAAGTGGAAAATAAATTTCGCAGTACACTTAATCTTGATTCAAATTTACGAATGAAACTAAGTACAATAATTGATCTTGTTATCGATTTACTTGTAGCTATGCAGAACCATCCTTCTCACTGAAATTTTGCCAAAATTAGTAAATTTTATTATTTACTTTTTTAATATGTGGTACGCGATTGACGCAGAATTTATATAAGTGGTACGTGTAAAAAAAGTTTGGGAATCGCTGTCTAAGCAAAAGTCAACTTTTTCGTACGATTTTTAGTTTCAGTGGAAATTTCGTCTCTGATGAGCGCGACTCCCTTCTTGTACATTCAAGTTAGTATATACAAATCGTTAGAAATATCACAATTTGCCAGACCATATCTTGGTTACTGTTAGCTCTAAACTATTAAACAGTAGATTATTTTAAATTACGGAAAATATGCCCTTTTTTTGTTTTGTCCCGATAAACTTATTCTGTAAATGGTTATAATTTCTCTCTTCAGAAAAATGTATTCAATACAGGGTAATGTGTACAGTTCGAGAAACGTCCGTTAGTTAGCAAGTTACCGCTAATAGTTAAAGTGTCGTGTTTCTGCGTGTGCAAACAGTTGATCGGATAAACTGTTATACGTATACTCAAATTACCTCGGTGTATTTATCAGTGATTTGAGTGACTGCATTGAAATATTAGATATATTCTATAGTTCTTTCTAGGTTAGTAAAAAATATATTTTTTTAAGTTCTGTTATTGTAGTTTAAACTTTAGTGTTGCGTTTTTGCATCACTAGACGCAAACAATATTACTGCTTCCATTTTTTAAGTTGCATTTTCACAACACTGAGCTGAAATATAAATCAAATTTTAAATAAAAATTGCTACGCATATCTTTAAAGATTTTAATGGATTATGTAAAAATTTCTAAAAGAAAGTCGAATACATTTTTGAATAAACTGTATGTGAAACTCACCTATAAATAAATTATTTATTTCCGATATTTGCTATGGAAATGTTTGATAGTAATCTTAGAAAAACTTATTTGAAATAATTTAACTTTAATTTAAAAAATGGTACTGTTACAAAAAAATGCAAAAACGATTTGGAAAAAGCATGTTTTAAATACTTTCCATAAAATTCTCATTGCTTTTTATTTATTTTTAACAAAGATATTGTTCATTGAATTTTTAAAAGTGCATTTAATAAAATAAAAAAAATGCTATTTTCTAACACAATACAAATTTTTACCCCTACAAGTAATATTATAGAATTTTAAACATAAATCTTACATAAAAATTCTAGAATGAAAATCCAGAAGTTATTTTAATTTAAGTGATTATATAAATTTTTATGACAAAAAATATTGGTTGATCTCAAAAACTATATGCGTTTATCTTTAACCATATTTTCCAAATTAAATTATTTCTAATTTACTGTGCAAATTCGTTTATATTATTATTGAGGTTTTTTTGTACATTTTATGTAAATTTTTTGTGATCCCGATTTTTGATTAAAAATTTGTTAATTCAAAAACGTGTCATTTTGTGTGTGCGCGTGCATCCAATAGGTAAGCGAAAATAAGTAGTTGCAACAAGGGTTATATCTCAGACACTACTTAAGGTGTAAATTGTTTATATAAATTTTTAAGATAAAGTCATGCCGATAAAAGTTTTAAAAAAAATATTTTTGTTTATTATTTTTCGAAATACTGCCCAATATATGTATACACAAACCTTTTTGAAAATTATTTTTAAAATTTTTAAAAAAACACCCCCGTGTGGGATGCCAGCCACTCAAGTAGAATTCACCCACAGTATCTCCTGACTTGATCGTAAAAATCGACTAATAGGAACAGCATCCCGCTCTCCTCTTCCTTGAAATCCTGTTGATACCTAACCCTCAACGACCGAACCCCGATACCTATCTCCAACTCACCCCGCGTGAGGTTGGAGTCTTTTGTCCATGTGTGAGTGGCGAGGTCCGTCTCGGCGTGGGGGAAGCGGGGCATGTATATGTCGTGCAACCTATCAAACTGCGTTCAGAACCTCCAAACCTTACACGCACTCCTAAATATACCCCGGGAGAAAACCTGCTGCGAAATAAAATATCAAGTTGGGGAAGACTGGTCTCCTGAGTCCTAAAAGACAACCAGTCTAAAGGAGAAATACCTTAAACAAAAATTACCTGGTCCTCCAGGTTATGGGGTTGAGACGTCAGGTTGGTTCCCGGTCACTTGTAAAAAACCGCATTTACCAAAAAGCCTAAAAGTTGCCTCGCAACTTCGGATGGATCAAACAGACGACGACAACAGCTACGGAAATGAATAATGAACATTGGTACTTGCAATGTACAGAGCATTCACGAAAAGGTGGAAGAAGTCATCCAAGAAATTACCAAATTGAGCATGGACATAGTTATATTGACTGAAATAAAGAAGAAAGAATATGGTACAGAGACATTGAAGAACTATGTACATATATATAGTGGAGTTAAGAAACATCAGCGAGCAAAAAGAGGTGTATCCGTAATGATACATAAAAAACATCAGCGCAAAATAACAGACTTTGAAGCCGTAGATGAATATATCATAAGAATCAACAAGACAATCAACCAAAAACCTATAACTATTCTTGGTATATATGCGATCTCTGATGATTAATCTTATGCTGTTAAACACGAATTCTTTGAAAAAATCAATGACGAAATTACTAAAACTGGAAGTACTAGAGAACTAATCATAGTAGGAGATCTGAATAGTAGAGTCGGGCAGAAGGTAAAAAATAAAGTGGTAGGTCCGCATAGAGAAATAACCCAAAATGACAATGGTGGAATAATAATACAAATTTGCGAAAACCATGAGCTGAAAATAACAAACGGATTTTTTAAACACAAGGAAATATACAAATATACATGTACAAAACAAAATAAAACATTACACGTAATGAACACAAAAGAACCACCTGAAGACACAGAAATTGTCAACACAACAAATTACAACCTGGACAGCTTACAACATGAAAGTACGAGAACACAATATTAATGAAGACTAAATGATAAATTAGTAGACAGAATCGAAAATGTATCCCTGGAAGAAGTGTATAAAAATAATAGACAGCGTGAAAACAGCCGCAAAAGAAGCGCTTGGTTTAAAATCCCAACGACACAGTGAAGAGCTGTGTTGGACTGAAAACATACAAAACCTAATAATGGAGAAAAAGAAAGCTAACGCACGATGGCTAAGTACTAAACATCAAGTAGACAAAGACAAATATCTGGATTTACGAAGAACAACTAGAAGAGCAGTAATAGCAGCAAAAAAAGAAATGTGGGATAGGAAATGCCAAAAGATCAACACTTACATATTCGGAAGAAAGTGTTCAGAGACACGGAAACTCTTAAACAAAATAAAAAAGACAGAAAGAAATACTACTTCTATTCAGTTAATACCAACAGAAAAATTGAAAGAACACTACGAGAATTTGATAACAAAAAGTAGAGCAGAATATACTACACAACAACTAACGGAAGTATTCGTTGAAGGCAAAGAGATAGTAGTGGGAGTTGATATGGTGAAGAAAGCTGTAACTGAACTAAAAACTGGTAGAGCTCCTGGCCCAGAACACATTCCAGCCGAATTAATAAAATGTGGCACAGATAAACTCTTTCTAGCACTTACTTGGTGTATGAACAAATATATAAACGGTGTCACACCACCCAATCTATGGAAAGTAGCTTATATTTCTTCCATCCATAAAAAAGGAAATAAGTTGGACTGCACAAATTACAGAGGAATATCGGTAACTAGTACACTAAGCCGGGTATATGGACCCATTCTTAGAAATCTCATTGAGATAGTGTATAGGAAATAAAAAGAAGAAGAACAGGCTGGTTTCAGCGCCGGAAGGACTTTCAGAGATAATGTCTTTTGTCTAAAATAACTAATCGAAAAAAAAAAAATAAATTAGCAACCAATCAAGAGACCCATTTCATGTTTGTTGACCTCCATAAAGCATACGACAGCTTTCCTGTGACTAAATTGTGGAAATCACTACAAGAAACTAACATTAGCTACACTCTAATCAAAGCTTTAAAAAATTTATATAAAAATTCTACATCACAAGTAAAAATTGGCAACAGACTATCTAAAAAGTTCATCGTTAACAAGGATCTGCGCCAGGATGCTGTATTTCACCAACGTTATTCAAGATATATGTTGCAAAAGCACTAAATCAGTGGAAACGTAAATGTCACGGTATGGGTATATACCTCGGAGAGGTTTGTTTACATACCTTACAATTTGCTGATGACCAAGTCATCATAGCTAATGATAATGACGATCAAGAGTATATGGCAAGGAAACTAAAGGAGGAGTACGAACAGTGGGGCTTGGACGTGAATGTAGAAAAAACTAAATACCTACCCATAGGAGTTGAGTTATCCAATATCGAACTGGAGAATAATAAAGAAATTACATCCTGTAGTGAATACACGTACCTGGGAGTAATCTTCGATAGAACGGGAAAAGACAATGAGGAAATAAAGAAAAGGGTAACACAAGCTAGAAGAATAATTGGCTGCCTAAATGAAATACGTTGGAGCTCCGAAATAGGAATAAAGCCAAAATACAATATATATGAAACACTAATTAAAAGCAGCCTACTTTACGGAGTAGAAACTTGGCGAATAACCGAGAACACCAGAAAAAATTAGAAGCTGTAGAAATGGATGTGTTTAGAAGATCGTTAGGTATATCCCGCAGAGAAAGAGCTTGAAATAAGAAAATAAGACGACGAATTGGAGTAGACGGTTACTTAACAACCGATATTGAAAGGAAACAGTTAATTTGGTATGGTCATGTTCAAAGAATGGAAGACACAAGATTGCCCAAAAGGATTATGCAGTGGGTACCACCAAACCGTAAAAGACGAGGAAGACCCAAAAAGACATGAAAAGAAGGGGTAACCAACGCAATGAGTAAAAGGGATCTTAGAGATGGCCAATGGGACGATAGAAGAACGTGGAAGTTAGGCATCGGACAACGAAGAAAGACGTTCTAAAACCGATATAATTTTTGAAAAAACAGGTAGTTTAGAAATGCAAACTTTTTTTCTTTTAATAATAAACACTTTCATCTACCTATTCCCAAATTTTCATTCATGATGTATTTTTTTTTTTTGAAGCCATAACGTTCTTTGATCGGGCTAATTACAGTAAAAAAAATATTAAACGTAAGATATGTAAATAAATACTAAGTAAATACTCTCCCAAACAGTAATAAAGGAGTCGATTAATATTTCTCAACATGCAGTAGATTTTTTCTTTACCATGTTCTTATATACACACAGTAATTACAAAATTAAGTTGCTGATTACACAACGTTTACAAGTATTGTCATAATGTATGTATCTCACTAAGCCTTCATCGTTAATGCATGTTGCTAGAACACGTGCTGCCATTGTTCATATAACATTATTTTCTAATACAAGACAAACTTGCTTGATGTAATCTGCTCAGGTTACATTGTTAAAGTGCAAAGTCAAATGCAAAACATTTCTAAGATTTTGGCACATACATTGTCTAATTAAACGCGAATAACAAAAAGCTCTACAACTTTGTTCCTGTTTCGTTGTGTCTTATGACTTACATAAAAACAATATTTTATAACGAGAATTATTTCTGAGAGCACTGAGAACAGTGATCTAATATATAAATCTAATATAATGATTATGAATGTAGTCGTAAATTCTACAAATAATATACATCTTTTATTACGTTGTTTCAGTTTGATTCTTTGTTTTTATAAACACATTTAAGAAATATTAGTTTAAGGTCCAAATAGAAAAAATATAGGTCATAAATAGAACCACGTATTGTAAGGCCAAAAATAGTTTGAACTTAATTTAATTTAGTATAAATGTGCATACAGATAAGATATTGTCCTTTGGGGTTACAGGAGAAAATACGATTTTTCACATAATCTAGTGAACTGTTTGGTACTTTCCAATGAATATGAACATGCGACTTTCTTATAGTAAGGGTGCCTCTAAAAAATGTCGAAATCTGAACATTCCATTAAAACTTGTTGGAAGTTGTAATACCCTAAATATTCCGGATTTGTGTATACTTTACAATTAAATTTACAGTGTGCCTCCATTAGTTTAACACAAAGCTTTTAAACGCTTTTTGCCGCTTAGTGCGTTTTTAAAATTTTGTTGAATTTAATTAAACTTATTTTTATATATTCAGTGTATTCTGCAAATGTTAAAAATAGTTTCTATTTAGTTAAATACATCTTTGGAGCCATTTAAAAAAACCGAAAATTTTAAAGAACCCTTAACTTGTCTGTTCTTAACCGTGTCTGTTCTACAAGTAGTACAAGTCTAACAGTAGCTGCAGTGGAGTAGGAGTTCTGAATTAAGTAAGGGCTGTTTTGTACTCCGCGGAAGACGAACGGTTGAAGGAGTCCTTAACCCCGACACGGCGTGACCCAATGCTTGGTAGGAAAATATCCTAAAGATATTTAGGATATATGTGAATAAGGTTCTACTAAATAAGCACGTTTGGATCAACCGAGAATAGGCCTAGACAGCAGCTATGTCATTAATGACTCAAGACTCATTATAAATTTAACGAAGAACCGTTTTTGCACAATATCTCCGCCATTTTAAACTTTTCTGCCTAACTTCTCTCCTAATTTCAATTTTTGGACTGAATTCGTTATCTATTACGATTTATGCTCTTTGATTCCAATAGAGGTTTTTTATTATTCGTAAGTCCCTATGGTGTATGTTTTTTGTCTTTAGAATTTGGACTAATTTTTCATGTCTTACTTTGTCAAATGCTTTTTCAAAATCAACGTAACAAACATGGACCTCAAGATTCATATCCATGCATCTTTGAGCTAACACATTAAAAGCAAATAACGCTTCTCTGGTTCCTAGTCCGTTTCTGAACCCAAACTGACTATCATCTATTTCTTCTTCCAGTTTTTGATTTATACAACTATGTATTATTTTTAGGAATAATTTAAGAATGTGACTTATTGGTGATATCGTTCTGTATTTACTGCTATATTTAGCTTTTGTATTTTTAGCGATAGCACAAAAGGCGGAGAGTAACCATTGTTTCGGTATATGTCCTGTTCTGTATACTGAGTTAAATAAATCTACTATAATTTCTAAGGTTTCCTTATTTATGCATTTTAAGGTTTCTATATGGATTTCGTCTAGACCTACTGCTTTACCATTTTTGCTGTTTTTTAATGCCGTTTTTATTTCCTCTTTTAATATCTTTAAAACCATATCCTCTTCTACTTCTATCTCCATATGTTCTGTTCTACTGTCTTTGAACAGTTCATTGATGTATTCTGTCCATCTCTTTAATTTGTCGTTAGTACTCAACACAAGTTTGCCATTTGCATCTTTCAGTATTCCCGGTTTTCTTGTTCTATTATTGTTAGTTAATTCTTTAATTTTTTTATGTGTGTTAAAACTATCATGTCTTTTCTGGCATTCTTCTATTTCTGAGCATTATTCTTTTAACCATTGTTCTTTCGTTTTATAATTCTGTATTTTATTTGTTTATCCACTTTTTGTACAACTGACTATCTTTGTTTTTATATTGACGTCTTTCTTCATTAAATCTAAAATTTCTTCCATCATCCACTGCTTCTTTATATATCTGGTTGGTATTTGCATTTTTTTTAGCTTTTATCTATTTTTGTGTTTATTAATAACGATCTTTTATCAGTATCAGTAATTTGTAGAATTTGTTTTTAAACATTCATTAATTCGTTGGTGATTTCATCTGCCAGTCGTCGCCTTATATGTGGGTTCCTTAATTTACTTGTATCGATTTTTTGCATTTGTTGTTCTTCGTTTTATTATTTTCATTTTGTGCCTAATTTTGCTCATTACTGGGTTGTGATCTGATTCTATGTCGGCACTTGGATAGGTTTTTGAGGATTTAATAATTGCGTTCCTGTATCTTTGTCTAACTAATACATAGTCTATTTGGTTTCTTACAATTCTCTCTTCTTGATCTGCTGGTGACTTCCAGGTATATGGTCTTCTCTTTGGCAATTTGGATAATGTATTAGCTATAACATAATTAGTGTTTTGGCAAAATTCGATAAGCCTGTCACCCCTTTCGTTTCTGTTGCCCAGGCCATATCCTCCTGTACATTCTTCTACTTTTTCTTCCCCAATCTTTGCGTTAAAGTCTTCCATTATAATTGTTACATCTTGCGTTTTAATGGATTTTAAAATGTTGTTTAGGTCTTCCTAGAAAGTTTCAATATCGCTATCTGGTTTGTCCGCAGTTGGAGCATTAACTTGTACGATGCTTATTTTGGGTTTGTTCTGGTTTAATTGTAAGAGTATAATTCTTGGGCCTCATATATTCAGAGGGCCTCTATAATTCAGAGGGCCTGCGTAGCGCAAGCGGTAGGATGCTTGCCTCGCAAGCCGGTGGTCCGGAGTTCGAATCCTACCGCCGGCAAGAACATCTAGACATTTTAAAAATGTCTATAGGCCCCAGGTCGACTCAGCCTGAATAAAAATGAGTACCTTGGGTAAAACCAGGGGTAATAATAGACGGTTGAAGCGTAGCACTGGCCATGTTACCTTCCTTGTATACCGTAGGCCCTAGATATAGCAGACTACCCTGCTATACTCCCAAAGCCGCGACAGCGGTATAAAACGGGAGACTATTATTATTATGTATAATTCTGTTGGAATATGGAGTGAAATTTATTACAGCTTCATCAAAACCGTATCTGTGTAAACCGTCTTGACTTCCTGAATAATATATTGTTTTATTGTTGATTTTTATCTGTCCTGAGTCGGGCCATTGGACATCGCTGATTCCTAAAATATTTGTATTCAGCCTTTCCATTTCTTTAACGGCAATATGTACTTTTCCAGCTTGATGTAGACTTCTAACATTCCAAGTCGCTACTTTGCAAGGTTTTCGCATGTTGACGACCGGGGAGGCCTTGCAGTCTTGTGAGTTTCCTCCTCTGCCGGATCTTGTTTTCCGAGTTTCGTGATCAGTAGAGTGTTTGGTTGTATTGTTAGTCATGATGATTAATTAGGGATGCTCGATTTTCCATTTCTAGGTCAAGAAGGTACTCTTCCACTTACCGACTCTTCCACCCGAAGCTGTTGGTCAGTAAGTGGAAGATTGCTTATACCGGCAATCACTCTTTATTACAAACAATTACAAACAGTTATTACAAATATTATTAACAAAATTTATCAACAAAACTTACAATGGCGCTATTTGTAACAATTTACAACAAGCTCCAGACGTTGGAGACATGGGAATTTAAATTATTATTACAAATAATGAAATATATCTAAATTTTTCAACGGAGCTTACATTGAGGTTAACCTTTAAATAAAACAATTCAAATTTGTGGTTATGTACCAATTGTCAGAAAAAACGATAATACTGACTGTCATATGTCAAAAGGAAATATCAAACCTTTTTGAAATATTAATTAACTTTTAAAATCAATAATTGCATTTAAAAGAGGACTAATATGACAATTAGCTAATCCATAAAATTTATAATTTTATTTATTTATAATTTTGATGAAAGCAAGTTTTTTTATTAATGAAAAATTGTTTATTTTTACTTTGAATAATTTTAATAAAAAGTGAAATAGACTTTCAAAAAAATTTCCTGTAAACAAGGGACTCCGGCAGGGGTGTTGCATATCCCCCACATTGTTTAAAATCTACGTGGCGAAAGCACTGTATCAGTGGAAAAGAAAGTGCAGAGGAATGGGCATTGACCTGGGAGAAACTTGCCTATATACCCTACAGTTTGCAGACGATCAAGTCCTTATAGCCAACGATAAAGAAGACCTGACATATATGGCCAGAAAACTACAGGAAGAATACAAGAAGTGGGGTTTAGAACTCAATACACAAAAAACAAAATATTTCCCAATAGGCGCAGAACTATCCAACATTCAGATGGACACAACCGAAATTGCATTCTGCACTGAATATACCTACCTAGGAATTGATTTCGACACCACAGGCACAGACAATAGGGAAATTAGAAAACGAATAACCCAGGCCCGTAGAACAATTGGATGCCTTAACGGAGTTCTTTGGAGCTCAAAAATTGGTAAAAGACGAAAATACAATATATATGAATCTCTCATAAAAACCAGCTTAACCTATGGTGCAGAGACATGGAGACTAACAGAAAGCAATAAAAGAAAACTCGAAGCAACAGAAATGGATGTATTTAGACGATCACTTCGAATATCTAGAGCAGACAGAATTAGAAACGATGAAATAAGAAATCGGATGGGGGTAGATGGATCACTGGCAACAGACATAGAAAGGAAACAACTTATATGGTATGGCCATGTTCAAAGAATGCCAGAAACAAGACTACCAAAAATCGCCATGAAATGGATACCACCAAATCGTAAGAAACGAGGAAGACCAAAAAGAACATGGAAGGAGGGAATAACAAAGGCAATGAGCTCCCGAGACTTGACCGAAGAACAATGGAATGATAGAAATTCGTGGAAATTAGGCATCAGACAACGACGCAAGACGTTTTGAAACCGATATATATATATATATATATACCTGCTATCACTGGCTGATGAATTTCCTTTAAGAAAGTTTTTGCGATAGAAATTGAATCAAAACACTGTAAACAACAGACAATTAATTGTGGCCTACATGAGCTGCAATTGGTCTGGAGTCGCCATAGACAATTGGACAATTGGACCGTGGAAATGGGCAATTCTTGGGAAACTGGACACTGATTCGGGCTTTGGATTATCCTGGATGACAACAAACTGCAATGTTCAAAACTCGGCCATTCAGTTTCTTTTTAAAACCATGTGGACCTCTCAAATAGCTGGAAACGCCGTCTTATAAATCCCTCAGATAGGGCACAGCCAAAAAACAATCGGTGATTAACTTAACAAAAACTTCCAAATAACATTTTGAGCACAAATTCACCTCCTAACTTAAAAATTTTTTGCCGGCTTTGTAGACTACACCCCAAAGCTATCTCTTCTAAATCTCAATCTTAACTTAACTAAACTACACATTACTGAGTTCCCGATGATAAATAAAACAAATAACTAACAACAATAACGAATTTGAAGAAAATCCGGACTAAACAACGAAACCGACTCCCATCGCACTCCATAGTAAAGTGATTTCCTTCTTAAAAATCGTTAGCCTTCCGCATAACTTTCTTACCAACATAAGTGGATATTTATTTGACGCGCAATATTAAGAGGAATAATAATCAAAAGAATGCAATTCAAATTATTATATACAGACCAGAAATGTTCATATTATTAATCTCAGAGACGCAAAAAGATTGAGAATATTTTCGGTGTTTTAACAATATACGAAAATCGAAATAATACAGTGTGTGTGTGTGTGTGTGTGTGTGTGTGTGTGTGTGTGTGTGTGTGTGTGTGTGTATGAGTGTGTATATGTGTGTGTGTGACTAGAAATATATTTATATTTTTGTATTAAGTATATCTTATAACGAACTAGCTTTAACGTCATATGATGCTATTTGTATCTCAATCAGATTCTGTATTACTAAATGATAGTGTAATTTATCCCAGGAGCTCCAATTGCTTTAACTAATTATGTACCTATAACTGTACTAAACGTTAACGGTAAAGTTTAGTATATGCTTATGCAATTAATATTCATGGAGTTGAAAGTAAGTTCCACAGTTTTGTCAGTATCGGATTAGGACTTGTAAAGAGAGGCGTATTATGGATTTTGGGATTAATCTTGCTTACTGTTTGATCATTGTTTAGAGCTTCAAAACTTAGCAAGATTATTTTTTTAAATTTTCTTGTTGATTATGTAAATTATTAAAGTAAATAGTTACTAATGGATGTATTTTCCTCGCACGAATTTGGATGTGCTCAATTTAACGTAGGTAAGGATAGGTAAGGAAAGAAGTATACATAATATTTTTTGTTTTTGTTTAGATATTTTTCCTTAAATTTGTGCTTTGCCGATTTCGGTGATGCCAAGATAGTGTTAATACTTTTACTTTTAATTTTTTTTTATTGTAACCTAAAAGTTAGGTTTTAAGCTATGAAGTGCTTAAAGTTTGTAGTTGTTTTTGGGGGCAAACAAATTATTTAAATTAATTTTTTTAAGCCTTTATTTGTAAAAAGCTGAATTTGAAAGGCTTGAACGAATCATTAATCACCATATTGTATGCAAACTTTGAACAGCCATATCTTAACCAATTTTTGGTTCTATGGGAAACAGTTCTATGGTATTTTGCAGTGTTTTGATCTAGTCCCAATCCCAAAAACTTTTTTAAAGAAAATACATCAGCTAGAGTGATATAAGGTACTTTTTGTTAAACACTTTTATAAGTAAAAATAGACATTTTTCGTTAATTAAAAAATTTGCTTTAATGACAAACTAAAAAATTTTATGAAAAAGACAGTCAAGATTCGATTTCACGTACAAAGCGTCTATGTATCTGTTTATACGTATTTCGCCTTAATAAGGCTCATCAGAACAGATATTCATAGGCGTTCTCAACGTGAAAAATAAATCTTTCCTGTCTTTAAGAAGCAACACTAAAATGGCTTCGAAACGGACGCCATTATTAACATCTTTATCAACGTCTGCTTTGCCTTGAAATTTTTAGAAGGCTCAGATTAAAGCAAAAATCTGAATTGTGTTTCGAAACTATTTTACAGATTTATTATCAGATGTCGCTATTGCCTCCGTTTCGAAGCCATTTTAGTGTTGCTTCTTAAAGACATGAAAGATTTATTTTTCACGTTGAGAACGCCTATGAATATCTGTTCTGATGAGCCTTATTAAGGCGAAATACGTATAAACACATACATAGACGCTTTGTACGTGAAATCAAATCTTGACTGTCTTTTTCATTTTATTCGGATCTACTCTGTATGAGTACAAGAAACCAATTCGCTAATTATTTCTGCTTAGTTGAGGAGACATGTCGTGGAATGCAAATTTTAGATTCCCCATGTCTCTATTAACATCTTTATCAACATCTGCTTTGCCTTGCAATTTTTAGAAGGCTCAGATTAAAGCAGAAATCTGAATTGTGTTTCGAAACTATTTTACGGATTTATTATCAGATGTCACTATTGCGTCCGTTTCGAAGCCATTTTAGTGTTGCTTCTTAAAGACAGGAAATATTTATTTTTCACGTTGAGAACGCCTATGAAAAGCTGTTCTGATAAGCCTTATTAAGACGAAATACGTATAATCAGATACATAGACGCTTTGTGCGTGAAATCAAATCTTGACTGTCTGTTTCATTTTATTTGGATCTAATCTGTATGAGTACAAGAAACCAATTCGCTAATGATTTATGCTTAGTTGAGGAGACATGTCGTGGAATGCAAATTTTAGATTCCCCATGTCTCTATTAACATCTTTATCAACGTCTGCTTTGCCTTGCAATTTTTAGAAGGCTAAAAAATTTTAATAAATAAAATTATAAGTAGTGGAGTGCATCACAAAATAAACTCAAGGAAATCAAACAATTAGTGAAACCGTGGCTCCAACCCACAGCGAATAGACACGACCAAGTGAGAATAACACGTTTGCGACTAGGACACAGTAACTTTACAAATAAACACCTCATTACGCGAACTGTGCCGCCAATGTGTGAAAATTGTCAAGTAACACTCTCCGTCAAGCATATACTAATTCAGTGCAAAACATATATGAAGCAGCAAGAAAGAAGCACACACTATCCCAAATAATATAAAGGAAGCCCTAGGAAAAAACATGAACATTAAAAACACAATAAGTTATCTTGCAGACTCTGCGTTATCAGTTATCAGTTATCAGTTATCAGTTGTCCGCAGTTATCTGCGGACTGTATCAATTATTGTAATTTTTTCTAACTTTATCGGTATTATATTTTTTAGGTCGCTAATAACCCTGGTGGTTACAGCGTAAATAAATAAAAAAAAAACATAAGTTTTATGGATAAGCTAATTGCCATATTAGTTTTCTTTTAAATAAAGTTAACTATTATAATTAAAATTATTGTTTTAAAAAGATTTAATATTTCATTTCGACATATGACAGTATTATCTTTTTCGAACATTTGGTACATAAATTTTAATTGTTTTGTTTGAAGGTTAACCTTAATGTAAGCTTCGTTGAAAAATCTATATCTTTTCATTTTAATAATAATTTAAACTCCTGTAGTGTTCCTAACGTCTGGAGCTTATTGTAAATCGTTACAAATAGCGCCATTGTAAGTTTTGTTTTTAAATTTTGTTAATATGATTTGTAATAACTGTTGATGTAAAGTAATAATAAATATGTAATCTTTCTCTCTAAACAGTTGTAGTATTATTTACTTTAAAAAGGTTTTCACCTGGGTTCAAAGGGTTGAAAGATTCAACATGTTTTTGTATTAATTCCCTGTCCACTTAATGTGTTTTTGTATGTTTTTCTTCTCTTATGTTAAGTAAAGATTTCATAGAGTTCCCAAAAAAAAACTGTTTGTAAACTTCATGCTTTTTACTATTACTTTTTAAAATCCCAGATCGAGTAAAGTGTTTATCCCGTTGTTTTTGAGCATGTTCTTTTTTACTTTCTTGTTTTGTTTTATCACTTCACTTCCCATTTTTGTATTATAATAATCATTCAAATTTTTACTGCAAGATACGGCAGAACTTGTTGAAGCTATGGCACCTGTTGAAGCAGCTGTAGTAATGTTTTTATTGTTAAAACTGTTATTAGTAGCTCTGAAACTGTCATCCGATTCTAATTCAACGCTACCTTGTCGACCTTTCATCTACGTCGTATATCTGTACTTCTAGCTCTATCCCATAGTGTCTTTTCATCAATTTTTCTAAGTGTTTTCATCTCTGCTATTTCTAACATCACGCCTTTTTTGTCTCAGGTCTCAGGACTGTTTTGTAAATTCTGTTTTCGTTTCTTTCACGATATTTTACTTTCTCCATTTTGTTTCATTTAGGCAGCTTGCGGCTCAGTTTGCTCTATTCACTTGATCTTCCACTTCAGTTTCGAGCTTTCCGTAGCTAGATAATGTGATGCCTAGATGTTTAAACTCCATCACGTGTTCTATTATCTGACCTTCCAGCTCCAATTAACATCTTAGTAAATTTGCTGTTGTAACCATGCATTTTGACTTTTTTTGGGGAAATTAAAATGTAAAATTTTTTTCTTTGTTTGTTATTTCGTCCATAATCAGGTTGAACAATAGAGGACTCAAGGAATCTCCCTGTCTTATTCCATTGCCAGCTTCAATAGGGTCGGTTAGTTCTCTTCTATCACTGCCTGGGGTGATTTCGAGGTGGATTGAGTAGCTCTTCGGTTATTACAGCCAGTCCTAATCCCGGATAAAATGTAAAGAGTGATTGGCAAGGTTAGCAACCTACCAATCGTAAAAACAAATACCGCTTAAAGAAACAATGTAATATATTTATTAGTTAATATTTAAGGGAAAATTATTTTGCTACAGATAGCAAAAAGGTAGGGTTGTTAAATGAGTGATCAGAATTAGCCTGAAAACAAGTGGCTTGCAAAGCTGAATTTTTACTTTCGGAGATCTGCAGCCTGACGGGTTCTAAGTTAATATATATTTTTCCTTCTCTCTCTTTACCGTAATAGAATCAATATGAATAATACAACATATTTTATCATTAAAACTTTTTAAAGAAAATAAATGTATTGTAATTTTTATTATCAATAAGAATAAGTAGATACAGAGTCAATAATTAGAGTAAACTAAAAGGACTTTACTTACGCTTTTAGCTTCACTTTGTTTAAACTCAGAAACTAAGAATTGTGGCGGGGCCTGCCACGATAAGGTCAAGCAATTGCTAGATTGAAAAGCAGTATTTCCATTTTCTGAAGGAGACACTGACTTTAAGGCTTGTATGAGGTACTCACTGCTTTTTAACTAAGGAATACCTAACACTAAGTTGAGTTACTGCAATTTTAATAGCTAACCAGATCAAATAGTGAACTCTTACTGCTTTATAACTTTGTTAGGTATATCAATTATTGCGTAAGAACCTGTAATCCATAATGGTATACAAAAATTGCAACAATTGGAGATACTGCCTTCTTGCCTAGAACGACAGTATAACTATTTATATTTTTTATTGCTATCAACCATAAAATTTAGATTTAAATAAATTATAATGCAATTTTTGTTAATAGTATTATTATTTCTATTATAGAATAGTTTTTAAAATCGCAATGAGCTAAGTACGGTAGTGTCTATAAACCATAGTACGTTCCTTCGATAGACCCGTATATTGTTCAAATCAAAACCAAACTTTAATGATGTTCACTTGACTGTCTTTGATCAAGAATTTGATGGAAAATCTAATAGGGGAAAGGAGTGTTTTGGATGTTAATAATATTTCCCTGATGTTTGTCGGTTAATGAAGAAAGTAGGAGTAATTAAGGAGAAACTCTTTGGCTTCATAGTAAGCAGAATGCAATTAATAGGATATTATGTTATATGTTGTATTTATATACATTAAGCCAATATTAGTTGTAATAAAAATTATATTTTATAGCATTTACTATTTTTACTGGTAATAAGGCACAATTTAAGTTTAAAATAAGTTAATCGACGTTTCAATTTCCACTTCGAAAATCGTACAAAACATTAATAAATTATACAAATTTTGTTTTTGGTTACTTGGTAAAAAATTTTTGTTATAGTTTAATTTTATCTCGTTCTTATTGACAATTCAGACATACATATATTATACTTTTCAACCCTTTAATTGATAATGTATATTTAATGATACATATCAAGGAATTTGTCACGAATTGTAACTCTCATTTTAACTTATGCTAATTTGTTACAATTGATGAAATGTTGTCAATTTAAATAGTGGCACTTAGATTGACCATATATCTGTTAGGCTGTACCATGTTTGAGACGTCTGTAATTACGGGTTAAAGTTATAGTTTTGGTAAATATATTAAACTTTTTATTCTCAAATGAAAATACTTGTACTACAAAAAAAAATAATTGTGGGAAACATTTTAATTTGTTTACGTACGGTTTCCAACCATTCCTAATCTTTTTATTAAACATAATTTAATTATAATCGGCATTCCTAATGATCACTAGGCTAATTTGCCTAATGTATTTAGGCTCTTTGTAAGCGGTTATGTTATATATTTTAACTCTCAAGCACAACAGTTAAAAAGTTTCTGTCATATTGATATAAACTCAGTACATTGTAATTTAAACTTGTAGTTTCAAGTGACCGTCATGCCTTGACGTAAGTTGGATATTGATGAATTAATTGCAAATGTGCATAAATACTTCATCATGGAACGAGACAATGGTGGACCTTTAAAGTTATTATTATGTATAAATCAACGCGTTTGTGACGCATTCGGGATAAGTGAAAGTAAGCTAAAAACTGTAATGAAGTCTGTCAGAGATTCTCAAGAAGATCTTACTGTGATAGTATATCACGAAGAGAAGAAAACAACTCGTAAACATTCCTGATGTTCCTAAGCATTGGCTTACCTGATGGAGAACAATTTGAAATTCGCAATATTTTCTATCGAATGCGTGAAAACAATCAACATGTCAGTTTAGATACTTTACTGGCCAAAATAAGAGAAAGAAAAGTTACTGAAATTAAGAGGACTAGCCTTTAAAAAGTGTTGAGAGATTTAGGATTTAAATTCAAAAAAGAAAATAATAGGTTACTTTTATGCGAAAGGAGTAGTGTGGTTCACAAGAGAATTGAATTTTTAAGAGAATATACTAGACATAAATCTGAAAATGCAACATTCGTATACTTAGATGAGACATGGATATTTGCAAAGGGTGAAATTTGGCAAGATAACAGCATAAAATGAATAAAACACACAAATAGCGAAGGCAAAAGACAAAACATCTATCGTAGTTATGATTTTTTTTTCAGAATTAAAAGCTGCTGTTTACAATGAAAACATGAATGCAGATAATATCTTTGTTAAATAACTTGAAGAGAAACTTGAGGAGTACCTAGTCTGAGTGACCCATCAGTTATACTTTGAGATAATACACCTTACCATTAGGAGATGTTAGAGAAACAACCAAAACAGTTGTGGAACGTACCGAGCAGAAAACATTGGTTAGTTAAAAATAAAATTAATTTTTCGGAATACGCCTTAAAATCAGAGTTACTGAAAATTACGTTACTTCAAAACGTAATGAAAAAACAACAATTTATATAGTTGACTAAATTGTATCAAGTTTGGACATCAAGTACTACGGTTACCGCCGTACACTAGGGATGTGTAGTTCACTATCGTAATAGTTCAAGTGAACGATTCTTTCAACTGAACTAATTGAAATAGTTCATTAATTTTCATAGAACTAGTTCACTGTGAACGATTTGCATTATAAATTGTGGCTCAACTTCTAAAGAAGAAAATAATGAATGAATGAGATCATATATTTATTATTTTGTGAATGGGATGGACTAGTTTAAACAAAGAAATGCCGATTAGCCTCAGATAACAGATAATAATTCTTATGAATGTGACAATAACATAAACAGTCTTATCTTAATGTCATAATGGTTCGGATCTTATGCCCATGTATTGGCTTGGACGTTGCCATGCTCTGTTGTTTCTTGTATTGTAATTTTGCAATAATAGTTTTTAATTGTGGTTAAAATGATTGATGCATTTACATAAAATATAATTTTAAATATAATGTTATGTAAAAGTGAGAATGAAAATGTGCTATTTAATGTTCCTAGAAAATTCACTGATTTTTTTGTAAAGGTTCTTTTTGAAATAACTTAATTATAGATACCTATGAGTTTAAATATATGTAAATATAAAAATAAATCATACGTGAACCATATTTATATTTAAAACGGTTAATAAAAAATAAATCTTAATAATTTTTTGCAAATAAAAAAAAATGTTAATAGAAAAGTGGTGGATCCGGGAAAATAAAATTAATTTTTAATTAATCAAGTATTACAGATTTACATAATTTACATAATAAATCAAGGAAATTAATCAAGTGATTATAGATTTACATAATGATAGCGGTAGTGAGTTTAGTGACGATGGTCATGATTTATAAATTTAAATAATCAGTAAGTACACTATTATAATGTTATTTACAAACTAATTGTACAGCAGGTTAACCATTACATTTATACATTTATTATTAGACAAATAAACAATAATATTTCAGTAGCGCACCTAGAATTTGCCTCTGGGGGGGGGGTTTTGGTTGGTCACCGAAAATTTTTTTATGATGCTACCTCCATTTTGAGTCCTTAAAACATGTAAATAACAGTGTCGGAATAGGGCCTGGGGGGGGTTTAACCCCCAAACCCCCCCCTGGGTGCGCCACTGTAATATTTCATTGAAATTTTTGAATAAAATTCCATTTGAATTTTTGTTTCTCATTATATACAAAAAGCTCTATCTGATACTACAGGAAAAAATATTCTGAACAAAGTAACTAATTAAAAAGATTATGAAGAACTCCAGTGAAGTTTACCGTGCCTTTGTCATCAAGTGCCACCAATCACGCACTTCGATGTTCATCGCCCTTCCTTCTGGAACATATAATTTAATTTAATTGGTTGAGAAATGAAAAGGTTTCATATAAAAGTTAATTTATCTTTAAATATGGGACATTTTCGGATCTCAAGTCAGTAGTGTCTAACTTATGGTTTTACCCGTGTAGGGTAGCTCCCTAGAGCACTTTGCTCGAAGAGCTCTGTTTCTTTCTAAGACTCTGAAGCTGAGTTTTTTTCTTCTTAGAAAGAATGTGTTTTATTTCAACCACCTAATAAAACCACAATGGCATTGTCTCTTCAAGATAATGCCACAATAAGAGCGTACCGGCCAACTACGCAATATAAAACCATATTGCGCAATAGTTGGACAGATTAATAAACATGGAAACTTGCACCAAGTTGCATACGTTTATTAATTACACCGGAGACGACATGGCGCCCACCCAACCTTCAACGAGCTCTACCACGACTCCGAGATGTCAGAGTTCTCATGCTCCGCGATCGAAAATCGCAAACAGCTCCAACACGATGCCTGCATCAAAACCACTCAAGAAAACAGCGGGGAGAAGCATCGGATGTTAGTACACCAAACTAACATGTCGATATCCACCTTATGCAGCCCTGAAACCGTCGATGTGCCACATCTCCGACGAGCCAGCCTACTTGATGCTAAGTACCTGATGCAATGGATGTCTCCGCAGTAGCCAGTCACTGCCTGCCCTACCATTATGTGGTCCAGAGCACCACGGAGGCTCAGGCAAACTCGCCTACGACACACCGGCGACATGCAGATGGGAAACGTACAGCTAGAGAGGACGAAGCCGCCGTAGAGGAGCACGTCGTCGAGGATGGACCTGTAGATGCTGTCAACAACACCGACCACCGCCTGTGAGTGTTTTTGTGCAGTGCAAGTGCGCGCTACGCGAGTGTACGCGAGTGTAGTGTGTGTTAGAGGACTGTAAGTAGATCTGACAATATGGACATATACACTTTTAATATATTTTATGCATATTTTTTCTTTCCTATATGTGATTTGTAAAAAAAATTGTTTTCTTAAGTTTTTTTAATAAAATCTATTTTTTTTTTCAGCCTCAGAGTCTTCAAAGCAGGGGGGATGTCATCAAGTGCCACCAATCACGCACTTCGATGTTCATCGCCCTTCCTTTTGGAACATATAATTAAATTTAATTGGATAAGAAATGAAAAGGTTTCATATAAAAGTTAATTTATCATTAAATATGGGACATTTTCGGATCTCAAGTCAGTAGTGTCTAACTCATGGTTTTACCCGTGTAGGGTAGCTCCTTAGAGCACTTTGCTCGAAGGGTTTCTTTCTAAGACTCTGAAGCTGAGTTTTTTTCTTCTTAGAAAGAATGTGTTTTATTTCAACCACCTAATAAAACCGCAATGGCATTGTCTCTTCAAGATAATGCCACAATAAGAGCGTAACGGCCAACTACGCAATATAACACCATATTGCGCAATAGTTGGACAGATTAATAAACATGGAAACTTGCACCAAGTTGCAATCAGTTTTTCATACGTTTATTAATTACACCGGAGACGACACCTTTTACTACAACGAAAGGTTTTCTGCGAATTCCATTAATCGTTTAGAGGTGTAAATTGGTTGAATGTACTGTATGTTCCTTTAATGTAAAATCTTCCTATTGACCTAGTGATATCAATATATTATATTTCACAATTATTTTTATGTAAGAAAAGGGTTTCTACATCTGATTACGTAACTAGTTTCAACTACTTTTATTATAAGTATTTTTTACAAGTTTTATAACTTATCAGTAAAAATTTAACCTTATATTATTTGTCATTTTAAAGTGGAAATTTACCTTCAGGTTTTTTCACTGATAATGGTCAACTGGAACAAAAACCTTTTGAAAATTTGTAATCCTTTTGGATAAAATTTTTAAATTATTTTTAATAAATAATATACTACTATTTCCATATAGTTATATACTAAACAAACTATAAAGTTTCTTTATTGTTAATCCTATTGGCAGCAGCCCATTAAGTCCGGCCCATATGTTATGCACCCATAACTTTTATTTATTAGACAGCACTCAGTCTAGCTTTTAAAAGTATCTGTTAGAATTGTTTCAGTGTGCATTAGTCTCGAAGGACACAGTTCAGCGTTCAGTCGTATGAGATATACCTATTATCATTTTCAGAGTGTGAGTCCGACGCTTCTACCAAAGTTATATTCATTTGTATACGAAAAATTTCAAAAATCAGGTAAAATAATTAAATATTTTATAATGCTTGCCCTAAAACTAATATTATTTTTTTGTACAGATGATATGTGATAATGAAAGAGAACAGAACCGGCTGTGTGATTATGAAAGAGAATAGAACCGGCTTCGAAAGCTCATGGAAGAAGTTGAAAGTGACGCACAGTCAGAAAGTGAGGTCGAGGAATCCGAAAGTGAGGATGATTTCATTGAGGAACGATCTGAAGATTCAGACAGCGAACAGGAATTGGGTGAAACGGAGTACGAAGAGACATGTGAAATAATTGACGACAATGAAATTTTGTTTTTCGGTAAAGATAAAGTTACAAAGTGGAAAAAACATTGTGTGCCTAAAAACAAGAAAGTAAAAACCAGAAGCGAAAATTTAATAAAAGTTTTACCGGGAGTACCTTGTAATCTTCAACATTTAAAATCTCCTGTTGATATTAGAATATATTTTTTACAAATGAAATTCTCAATACTATAGTTCTGCATACAAATCAGAAGATAGAAGCAGTGTCTACTAACTTTGTTCGTGAGAGGGACCACAAACCAACCAATACTGCCGAAATTAAAGCATTACTTGCAGGTTTTCGTATAGCAAATCGTCTCAACACTGAAGATCTCTGGAAGACCGACGGCACAGGAATCGAAGCATTTCGTCTAACTATGAGTATAAGCAGATTTTGATTTCTAATGCGTTACCTTCGATTTGATGATCTAAATACTCGTGATCAGCGCAAACAACTAGACAAATTAGCACCTATCAGAGACATTTTTTACCAGTGCATTCATAGTTGCAAAATAAATTATGTTTATTCTGAGTATGTCACGGTGGACGAGAAATTAGAATTTAGAGGTCGATGTACATTTCGACAGTATATACCGTCTAAACCAAACAAGTATGGTGACAAAATGTTTGCACTATGTGATGCCAAAATGTTCTACACGAGTAATATGGAAGTTTACGTAGGTACTAAACCGGATGGTCCATACAAAACAGGTAATACTGCCAAATCTACTTTTTTAGAACATTTGTGTGGACGGATATATGGATCTAACCGCAATGTAACAATTGACTGGTTTTGGAACAAAAACTGGTTTACCAGTTTACCTCTTGCTATGAGTCTCAAGTAACAAAAGCTTACTTTTTTAGGGACGATACGCAAAAATAAATCGGAATTACCCCCAGAGTTCATACAAGGTAAGAGACCAGTTGGATCTAGTATGTTTGCGTTTAGACCAGATTATACATTGGTATCTTTTATACCGCAAAGAATAAGAATGTTTTGCTCATATCTTCTTTACACGATGATGATGATATAAATTCTGTTAGCAATAAGCCAGAAATTATAGGCTGGTATAATTCAACAAAGTGCGGAGTGGACGTTGTGGACCAGTATTGTGCTCAATATATTATTGCCAGAAATACAAGAAGATGGCCATCCAGATATGCTGAATGTTGCAGGGATAAAAATAGCCTTATTTATAATATATTCTGCAAATAATCTAAATTTAAAAATTAAACGTAGAAATTTCCTTTTACAACTTTTCCAGTTATTAGTATATGACCAACAGAAAGTACGTGTGACTTTGCCAAATCCTCCGAAAACTCTAAAAGTGAGACTACAAGAACTTTGCGGTACAGAAGAAGAAGCTGTTCCGGTGCAACCGAAAGCTAACAGAAGGGGACGTTGCAGTATTTGTGATTCTAAGAAAAATCGACCAACAAAATCTTTTTGTATTTTCTGCAAAAAGTATCTGTGCTTAGAACATACCAGTATTATTTGTAATAATTGTTCCAAAGAAGAGTAGGTTATACGAAATGTTTTTACCTATATTTTTTTTCATTAATTTTTGTATTATTTTTGTAAATCACATGTTTAAGTTTACTAAAGTTATCAAATTAGACGCGTCTACTGCAGGGTTAAAAATACATAAATCAATAAATAAATATAATTATACTAATTATTTTATGTCATTAATTACAATTAATTGTGGATTAATAAGATACTTTTCCTACTCATAGAAAATGAAGCTATAAAGTTTCATTGGGTTACATTTTGTTCTACAACCGCAGTGTTTAACTAATTCTATTCAGACCCTTACTCCATTTACCACGAACCTACAACTTATAATAATTCTCTAACTTTTTTATAAAACCAAAAAAAAATTAAACTACTGCAACACTTCTGCTGAAACGTCGTCAACACTGAAAATAAGACATTATTCGTATTTTAATAGTTATTCGTTACTATGCCTAGAAACAAAAAGGCGGAAATTGCAGTTTCCGCAGAATTTCCATCCTCCAATTCGAGATTTCTATCTGTGAATTGCTGCATATGTGCGTTGTAAACCTGGAGACAGCATGAATTAATAACCTGGTCTTCGGACCGGAAACTCCCGGCGATAAGCTGAACACAATAGATGTGGAATGTAGCAGTTAATAAAATGCTAGCGCAGGTCTGTTGTTACCTTTGCCTAAGGGATATGTAACTTTACGTTTTTATCTTTTATAGGTAAGAGCGATTAATAAAAGGGTTGTAACTTTTTACATTTAGAAAATGTTAAAAAAAGGAACTTCGAACTTTAGATTTTCTAGTGTAACACGTCAAAAGGAAGTAAGGAAGTTGAAATAATAATTGTTTACCACTAAGGTATGATCCATAACTACACAACTATATAGTTATCTCAATAATAAAAGATAAAAGTAAAAATAAAATATATTCAGTGATACTAGTGAATAACCACGGTCATTAGTGGTGTAAAGAAAATAATATAGGTGTATATTATATCTTACGTGTACAAAAAAGGGTGTACACATTTGTGAAATTATTATTATAATTTAAGAGCATGAGAACTGTATTAAATATGGCTGGTTCAAAATAATTAGGAAAGGAAGTAAAGGCTTATCATTATCTTCATCCAGCCTTCATTTATCACGTCCACTGCTGGACATATGCCTCCCTTAAACTCCTCTATTCTTTGTGGTTTTGTGCTCTTTGTTGCAAATTTTTTGTGATACGCATGATGTCGTCAGCCCATCGTGTTGGTGGTCTTCCTCTACTACGTTTGTCTACTCTTGGCCTTCAATTAGTGATTTTACTTGTCCATCATGCATTCTTGCTACATGACCTGAAAAGGGTTATTATACAGATACACAATTACTCTGCGGTCCAAGGTGAGATATTTGATTTACCAGAGGCGTTGGACGATTTAGGTGAGATGCAAATCAAAGCTATCAGCTAATTTTATATTAAACGACTAAGCAAAACAAGTGACTAAATTATTTACGTACTGAGACTTAGAGAACCTTTCTTGAATAAAAGAATCTTTCACTTACAATGTGTCCAAATAAGCTGACTTGCAGAATTGGAAAGCCAAGGCCAAGTTTTATGATAAAACCTGTCAATATATCTGCGGATATGTCAGCGGCAAGTAACATATGTAGGGGAGAGTAACATAAGATGGGACACTTTTTTTGTTCCAACGAATTTTAAACAATCATTAAGGCAAATGAAAAAACAAAATATGGAAACAGAAACTTTATAACATTGACAAGAAACATTTTCATAGATAATATGTAAAAAAACAAAACTTTTTTTTCTAATTTAAAATGCAAAAAACTTTGCAAATGTCCCATTTTAGGCAACCTATATCCTAAAATGGGACATGGGGTTACTCAAAAAGGGACACTAAGTACAACAGTTGATACATGTGAAATAAAGTTCATCTAAAATTCCACAAGTTTCATTTGCCCAAAGGCAACAGTTTTTGCACTGATACCAGTCCTCTTTGCTAGATGCGTAAATACATTTACACACTGCACACAACTCCTTTTCTTCGCGCTCTTTTTTTTGTTCTGAGTCTAGCTTTCTTTTGCCTTTTCCACTTTTATTTTTTGTATTTTCATTCGCTTCAAGTTCATTTTTATACGGAGACTCAGTAAGAATGGTTGATGGTAGGGACCTATTAGAATTCATTTTCTTTTTTCTGCTCCGGGCTACTGGAACAGGACTTATCTGCAATATGCTGATATGCTTTTTCTGAGATTTTTCACTTTCGTCCTGGATTTTTGATGTTGAACGTTGTGGATTATTTAAGATTCCGGCGTTTTCCTTTGATTTTTTCTTATTCGGGATATTTAGTGACTGATCTTTACCCAGAATGGACACTTCATTGGTGTTACTTTCAATAACTAGAGGGGGAGGGGCTTCAGTTCTGTCGTTTTCTTCCAAAGGTAATTCTGTCGTTTTACTTGGGGCAAATTCGTATTCCTGAAATATGTCGGGGTTGTATGGCCATATGCCAGCTGCTCTAAAACCATTCATAGCAGTTTTAACAGAGGCTGCCTGTGAAAAAGCATCAGTTACCGCTGCAGCAACCTGATATATGCCAAAAGTACGTCCAGGGTGGTTTTTCATCCATCTATTTAGCCCAGCGTCGTAGAATGTCATAAAAGGTTTAAAAAATGACACATCTAATGGCTGCATTTTGTGCGTGCAATGAGGAGGCAAGCTTAAAAGGATAAGATGGTTTTCTCTTGCAAAATTGATTACGTCTAAGCTTTTGGTGTGCGAGACATGACCGTCTAATATTAATAGGACTGGTTTTTCGGCAGTAGGTCTTACATTATCCACAAAATATTTCAAATATTTCAAAAAAACGTCGCGGTCCATCCAGCCCTTATCTTGAGCAAATGCTACACTTCCATTGGGAGCATTATCCATAAGCTCAGGTTTTATCCTCCTACGAGCAAAAATAAATGCTGGTGCTAGAAAATTTCCCGTCGCACTCATTGCACAGACGAGTGTGGTGTTCACTCCTCGTTCGGCACTTGTTAGCCCTCCTACCTGTCGTTTACCTTTCTGAGCTAGTACTTTAGACAGCTTTTGTACTGTTGTTACTCCTGTCTCATCCACATTCCATATTCGATCAGGAGACAAATCATACTTGGCAAAGATGGCTTCTAAATTTTTGAAAAATGTCGAGACAGCATTTTTGTTGAAGCCCGTCGCCCTTGCGTAGGACGTTGCTTCTGGTTTTCTAAGAGAAATGTTCGAATGACGGGACAGGAAACAATAGAGCCATTTTTTGGAAGCCATTCTTGTCACTTGGTTGAAGTTGTTGGGGATGCCGTTAATTGCAGCGAAATCGAAGGCTAATCGACGAAGTTCTTTATAGGAAACTCCAAAGAATCTTGATTCCATTTCCAAAACGTATGCTATAATTTCCTGTTCTTGCTGTTCATTGAAAACGCTACGAAATCTGCCCAGATGTTTTTCGCTGTTCTGTACCGTTTTATTTTTATTTCCCGTTCTTCTTGCGAGGGTACTTTTTGGCACATTGTAACGTTCTGCCGCGTCTCTGATGGAAAGCTCTCCTTTATGGACCTTGACAATCGCCTGCGACATATCTGTTTGAGACCACTTGCCGCGATTGGTTTTTCTAACATATTTGTATTTTTCTAAGTTGGGCATCTAGAAACAAGAAAAAATGCTGTTTACTATTCACATAGTAACTCTTTAAATAACCCTACTAACCGATAACACTTTATAAAAATATGTTTTATTTTTATTGTAATGCATACCAAATATAAGAGAAGAAAATAGAATAAGTTACCTAAGATGGGACGTCTCGACTTAGGAAACTTCTTTCTGTCCCATCTTAGGAATAATGAATATACAAAAAAATTTCATAACCCTACTTATCAGCAGTCGAAAATAAAATCATGCAACCATAGCAATATGTACAGTATAAAGTACCTAATGTTATGCCAAATAAAGAAATAAAACGCACTTACATTTTCCGAGTAAAAACACGCCTCGAATAAACCAGAATATTTTAACGAATGGCACGATAACAAGCAACGGCTTCTCACAGGACACTGCGAGATCGATGATGGCCGATATTCGTAAAACTTGTTCATACTGAAGGAAGGTTTCCGCACGGGACGGTAGATGTCAGTAGCCTCACAGAATAGACGGGCAAATTACGTGTCTCATCTTAGGTTACCGTCCCGTTTTAGGTTACTCTCCCCTATTACTATACTTATGAAGAAGAGTAGAAGTTTGGATCGGCTAAGACCACTTCTGTAAGCAAGTTAAGCTAATTAATAGAGATTTAGACTTAAAGTAGTTTAGTGGTGATTCTGTATAGTACTGAACATTTTGTTTTAGTGGAAATACCAATAGCAGCAGAGAAGATAGTCACACCAGACATCAGGATTACATTTGTAATAGAGTGGGCGATACCATAAATCCTAAAATGATTTTGGTAAGTGGGTAACGCAATCCTTTTGAACAGGTTTCTAGAAACAAAACTTAGTTATGATGCTGGGTCCAATAAGACCTCAACATATTTTTTTTTTATTTGGGGCTATGAGATATGCCTATACAGTGCCTAATTAAACCAGAGGGCCTGACGTAGAGACTGCGCTGAAACCGCAGCTGTGAGTGGATGGAATGACTACATCGTGAAAAGAACGAGACGTTGAAACGTGAGGTTCGATTCTATTCTTTGTTGAAACTTAAGCATCGACTATTTGCGAAGATCTATATGAATTTAAGTGCTCACGATGTGTAAGCGGGGTTTCGAAATTTCTCGAGATATCTGGTTCCAAGGCAGTTGGAAGAAAGATAATTTTGGTAAACAAATTTATGCCTAGAGGGAGCGGATAGAGATTTGAAATATTGACAAAGATATATTGAATGGTTATCCAACTTACAATAGCTGCATGATTTAGCCTTTGAAAATTAATGTTTCGCTTTAGAGTTTACAAAATGATTTTTTAGATGTTTTGCTCTGTCATCTATCATCGTTAAAGATTAATTAAAATCTTTTATTTTGTTCGATTCAGGTGAAAATTCAATGGATCTGAGAATGGCATGGTCAAGCATCGAGAAAGTAATGTGAATTAAAATCAAATTAAGAAGATTTTTGGATGACAAGTCGAGATTGCTTAAAGCTCTATTCGAATATGTTATAGCGAGAATATAGTTTTTTTGTTGAGAATATGTGGCGTTACTTTGTAGACTTCTAGTATCTACAATGTTATTAATTGCTGTACCCCTGTATTGCCCCTTGTAATTCTTAAGTTATATATATTGAATAAAAGTCATGAAATATTTTTAAATCTGATATTTCCGTAAACGTCCGTTGTTTCTATAAGGTTACAGACAGCTGTCTTCCACAGAACATTTCAATAATACACAAGGTCATATTTTATGCATAGGTTCAAGCAGTTGTTGTTTGTCGAGTGTTGTTGTTAGTAGTGTTGCAGTTTGTAATAGGTAACTTCGATCACTATCTCAAGTAATTTCTATACTAGCTGGAGAAATAAAAAAAATAAACTAAAAGTAAGTACATTCTGACTCTTATTGTAGCAAATATATCCTCTGATAATAAAATGTTAGGTATTTTGTAAGTAAAAAATGTTTTTGTAACTTTAAAGTCCTAGTATTTTTCATATAAAAATGCGAGCACGTCACAATTTATATAAAGTGACGTCATTTATATTTAAAATTTCCAGAACGTCAGCTTTAGAGTTCAAATTTTCCTAACACAGCTAATAATACGAAACCCATACGGAACTGCTCGATCTTTCATAGGCGTCAAAATGGTATAATAATCAGAAAAATGTAATCATTATTATATTGGCAATTTTTTGTTGGGAAAAAATTGGGAAAACATTTGTTATTATTAATAATATAAATTTTATAAAATAATTCTTTAAGTCTAATATTCCACAAAATAATAATTTTAATTAAATATATTACACTATATATATATATATATATATATATATATATATATATATATATATATATATATACAATTGTACGCAACTTCTACGAAAATACTTCAAACTTTGTGACAGTTCAGCGTGTGGTAAAATTGTTTAAAGTGTTGCCGCTTTTTTAGAGTAAGAATTTTGTTTATGTTTTGATTTCTTACACAATTTGATCATAGTATATTATATATTAATAAATTGTATTTATAAATACATATTAAATTTAGATTAATAGCGGTAAAAACTAATTATTGTTGTGTATTGTGATTGTGCTATGCCAAAACAACTAAATAGTCCGTAGAAAGCTGATAGGCTTTCATATAAGATAGATTATATTGAACAAGAAATAATGGCGGTACGTTTTTTTATTATTAATGCTCTAAAAATGGTAAGTTTAAAATTTAGAATATATAATTTTGTATTAAAATGTTTTCTTATGTATTTAAGTGTGTTGCAGTAATCTTAAAACTAAGTGTATTTACTGTTAATATAATAGTTTGTCAAATAGTTGACATTTTAAAAATTCCTCACTTACTAACTATTCTGATGTTTTGGCAACGCTGTGGGGTTCTAACGTCGTAAATCTTAAATGACGTGCACGCATTTTTATATGAAAAATACTATACAATGGTCCATAATGTATAGCATAGTTCTTTTCTGCAGATGGTAACAGAAATGGAACCTATTTGTGTAAAATCATTTTATGGCAAGAAAGAACTAAATAATGTTCAAATTAGAGACATTTGTGGATATGGCTCTAAAGATTTAATTCTAGAATCCTACATATAATAATGAAAAAGGGGTAACAATGACGGAAAAAATGAAGTGCCCAATAGTCGTTCTGCATAACCAACTTAACTTTTGAAAGTTAGTTTACCGCCAGGGCCTAAATACATGTATACTCCAATCAGCTATTTAAGAACTTTGATTGATGACAATATTAATATTGTTTATCAAAAAAATCTGTATTCTACCCAAAAGAACACCGAAAAATCTTTAAATGTGGACAAGACTGAAATAGAACAATTTGTCGGTGTATGTTTGTTCATGCCAGTGTATGGTTTACCCTTAACTAGAAGATACTGGAAAGCGTCTACTATAATTTCAGTTGTTAAAGAAACTATAAGTCGGAATTGCCAGGAGCAAAAAAAAAACAATATTGACTTCAATGAAAATCAGTCAGGCCCATCAAGACATGTTATAAAAATTAAACCGCTTTTAGAACCAGTAATAGCAATTTTTTGGAAAATTCCAATGACAGAAAAACTATCAGTGGATGAACAAGTTATTCCTTTCAAAGAAAAACATAGTCTAAAAATATATATATAACCAAACTGAAAAAGTGGGGCTGTAAAACGTTTCTTCTATGTGATACCAACAAAATCGTACATAATTTTAAACTTTATACCGATAAAGAAAAGTATAAAGAATATTTAAAAAATGTTTGAGTTAGCGGAACTATGGTTCTTCGATTGGTCACAATAATTCCAAGAAATGCTTACCAGCATGGACCAGTATCTTCTTTTATCTCTCTTAGTTTGCTAGTAGATGTCTTCAATTTTTTTTTCATAAATTATTGAGAGTCACCGATTTTAACAGTTGCTTTATATCTGAGGCTAGAATTGATTGTTATGCCAATGAATGTAATTGTGCAGCTTTGTAAGCCTAAAGATTAGCGTTTTCATTTCCCTCGATTCCATAGTGAGAGAAAACCCATAGGAAAATTAGTTGTAATTCTGTTTGACGAAGACTAAGTAATATTTCTTTAATTAGTATGGCTAGTGTTATTTGTGAAGTTTTGCTCTATGAGTCTCAGTGAATTAAGTGAGTCAGATATTATTAAAGAGTGCTTGGTTTGTATTCTGGAAATGTATTTTAACGCTTGTAATATGGCATTATGTTCTTCATTTAAGATTCTGTATGAATTTGAAAGCATAAATAAATATTTGGTATCGTTGTTTATGAATACTGCTACTCCTACGGTATAATTTATAATTTTATTATAATTATGTATTTTATTTTATTTATAATCTTGTTATATAAGATGTGGATTGGTATCATATTTATTATATTGCGTTAATTGGGTGTTTACATGTGGGCTTTTGATAATCCACGGAGGAATGCTGTGTCCATTCACTAATTATATTCTGGGACAATTTTGGAGATTTAACGGTAATATGTACGGATGAATTCTAATATAAGTAGGTGGTGTGGAGGTGCTATTTTGAAAAGTTGATTTAAAACTATTGCA
The DNA here is from genome assembly GCF_040954645.1 of Diabrotica undecimpunctata. NCBI lineage: Eukaryota > Metazoa > Arthropoda > Insecta > Coleoptera > Chrysomelidae > Diabrotica > Diabrotica undecimpunctata. The sequence continues at coordinate 126,768,610 of NC_092807.1, forward strand.
AAAAGTGTTCTTTGTAAGTAAGAATTGATATAAGCGATACTAATCTTGAGGCATATGATAAATTGTGAATTTGTCGTTCTGAAAGATAGTGATGGTTCGCCCAGTTTACAGTATATTTTTATATATAATATAATTATTCTTATTGCGGTATTGTGTATGGTATTTAAGCATTTTAATATTGAAGGGCGAGCAGATGTAGATGAAAAACATCAGTGATCAATTTTCGAACCAATGAGACTTCTATATATTTTTAATAGCAACAGACCATCAGATCCCTAAGACATATTTGCTAAGAAAATTAAACCCTTTTGGCATGAACGCATTACACTTTTGATATGGTATTTTTATTATAGACGTTTGTCAAATATATTCAAAAAATTTATATGTGAGGTGTAGTTTAGTTTCTGGTTGAAATATTGATGGTAACTGCAGTTCTGTTATGTTATTTTTTTGAGAATAAATGCAGTTTGTTGTGTTTGGGAAAAAAGTGTATCCAGATATTGTAGACCAGAAAGTTCAAAGAATGTTACGCATTGTTAAAGATTTTAAGCCATAGTTCCAAGGTATTTTCTTTAATGAACACATTCATGTCATCTGCATGAAATTTAGATACAACTGGTCTCTTTAAGTCTTTTAAGACGCCGTTCAGAGAAATAAAAAATAACGTTGGGATCAGAATAGACACTTGTGGGGTGTCATTTAGTTATTTTATGGTCGAATATATTGTATCAGAAATAATAATCTGGAATTTTCTTCGAGATAAAAAATTGCGTATGAAATTTATTATATTGCCTTTCAATTCCCATATCTGTAGTTTATTTAGGATGCTTTTATGGCATGTTAACACATTCAGCCCCAGGTGGCATCAATACGATGTCTCACTAAATAGTACTCTTGGGACAGTGAGGCATTACTCTAATGCCACATTACAGTTTCGTATTCGGGACACCGTGGCATCAACTGTGCCCCCACAGCTATATAAATTACATTGTAAATTGGACAGGGTGGTCCAAGGAGTAAAATAATATTTCCTGATCGGATGTGAGACGGTTTTTACGAAAGATATGGAAATTATAAAACTTTACGAAAAAAATAAAAGATTTTATTCAGAATGTGCAAAAATAATTATAATAATATAACACCTTATCATTTTAGAACAGCATTATGTGTTGAGAAAAACAAGAAATACAATAATGTTATTTTCAATGGTTGCACAAAAATTTAGGACGATAACACTTGTTTTGAGCTCCCTTCCGCCCCAATTCATTCTTCATTCTGACGTAGCAAACCACACATATGTTTTTTCTTCCTTCTATAAGCTCATGACTGACATCGGTGTTATTGTTGATATTAGTTTCAATAGCGGACATTTCACCCAGTAGTTCTATAGCGACTTCTCTTTTGAACTCTGTTATAGTCAATTTAGTTTGTGTAACCATCGAAAATATTCTTCTAATCTTTTATAGTACACTCATGCAATAACCGTACGCAAAGAGCACCGAACAAAGAGTGACTCAGAATATAACGTCAAATACTTCCGTCGCTTCATACAGGAATGAACAAGTTTGACGCATCACGTAGGTAAATGCCACGGTGTCCGGACGAACAAATTTATTGTTCTCGGACAGCGAGGCATCAATGTGATGCCTCAAAAATGTTGTGCAATAACTCGATTGTCAAATATTTTTGTTTGAAAATGAATCAGAAATGTGAAAAGGCATCCACGAATCCCGTCTTTACAAAAAATAAAATGCTGACCAATGGACAAGAAAATAACACCGGGGCTGAACGTGTTAAATTAAATGCTTTATTAATGTCAAAATAAATTACTAGACATTTATCTTTGGGAGCAAATGCTTCGTGAATATGACTTTCTAGATCAATATTTTTATCTAGTGTGCTTCTGGATGAGTTACCTTCGGATTGTTCGGAAATCAATAATTTCTGACTTTCCAAAATCTTTATTAGTCTCTTATATTATATATTATTTATTCCAACAAAATACAAACCCATGTTAGTGTTTTAATGGGTCATTTAACCCAGCATAAAGCACATATAAATCAATACTAAAATATGTAATAACAATTTTAGAAACTATGCAACCAATCTTATCGGTACACAAAGCACAGAGGTTCAAATTAAGGGTTGCGCCTTATATTTCTCACCCCTGTCCTAGCCAAAATGTACAGCGTTGCAAAAAAAATTATTCTATATACCGATTCAAAACTTTGTGGATAAACGGCGTACTTTGTCAAATTACCGAAAATGACACAAAAGTTTTCTGAAAATTAAAAATTTTCTCTGCTCCTGGTACCAATATGTTTGAACGGCATTAGGTGGCAGGTTATTATTTTTAATTACCTAATTAAATTATAGTTGCCGTAAAAAATGTTTGTTCAAAAAAACTTACCCCCTTGAGTAGTAAGTTTATCTTAACTGTGACTCACATGTAACGATAAGAATTGATAGCATAGTTCTAAAGTTGTTATTACATATTCTAACCCATTAAAAAGCTCTCATGTTCTTGTAGTTTATAATAGTTTGCCCATAAAGCAGGTTAGGGAGATTAGCTTGAAAAATTCTGGTAAAAGTAAAGATTTGTTAGATTTAAGTATAGAAATGATGCTGCTTTTTTCCAGATTATGAGGAAATCACTGTTATTCCATAGTAATTAAAAATATTAAGCATGGTTTGTTTCGCCGTTTCTAGAACATTTCACATTTCCTCTTCATCTTCTTCCCGAATTCTACATCGAGCCAGCCTATCTCTACTTCGTGAACGGATTCAACATATTCGAAAAACCCTTAATTTTCAATCCCAAAAACTTTTTAAGCTGCATCTTGAACTCTCCAGTATTCTTAGTGTCGATGATTGGTCACTTTTAGACCGCATTTCCTATCATCAAGCCGATAAAATCCTTCTTCTAAGCAACGAAACTCACAAAAAGAAATTCCAATCCCTTGTATCTAAGAAAAAATCACATTTCACCACTTCTACTTCTCTTTCACCTCTTACTAACACCGTCGTTAATCTTTCTTCTCACCAATTAACAAGTGCAGAAAGCAGTCTTCTATCTAAAGGTCTTAATTTTGCTATCACTCCTTCCAGAATTCCTACCGAAGAAATAGTTTCAAATGTGGAAGCGGCACTCCGCACAATTCCCAAAATTCCAGCCGACCGTATCCGCTTTGACGTCGCTAAATGTCTTGATACCGCCAAAATCCCTACTTCCAATATATATCGTGAGGAATTCATAGCTCTCAAAAATCTCCGTTCTCTTTCTGAGATAATAATCCTTCCTGCAGACAAAGGTAATGCCACAGTCATCCTGGATACTCCTTCCTACATAGAGAAAGTAAACGACTTACTTAGGGATACATCCTGTTATAACACAATTTCTCGAGACCCCACTCCTAGAGTCGAACGCGAAATTTTCCATGCCATCAAACAATCCGATCTTTCCGATGATGTTAAGAAGTCCATAGTTCCGAAAAACTCCATCTGCCCCAGAATTTACGGTCTTCCCAAAATCCATAAAGACAACGTACCTCTTCGTCCCATTGTGACTACGATTAACTCTCCTACCTACAAACTCGCAAAGTACTTGTCGAATCAGTTTAAGACCTATACTGGTCGTACCTCTTCTTATGTCCGAAATTCCACACATTTCATCACCTTAATCTCCTCCCTCACGGTCGATCCCCAAGACATTCTCGTCAGTTTCGATGTATCATCCCTATTTACTAATATCCCCATACATGACTCTCTAGTTGTTCTGCGAGATCACTTGACCAATGATAACAAGTCTTTGGTTTTGGCAGATCTTGCGGAAAAATGCCTCCTTTCAACATATTTTTCTTTTAGAGGCAATTTCTACAAACAAATATCTGGAACACCAATGGGTTCTCCCCTTTCCCCTGTCATTGCTGACATTTTCATGGAAGCCTTTGAGTCTTTAGCCCTAGAATCTTACCGCTTAAAACCAAAAGTCTGGTTCCGCTACGTTGATGATACATTTATCATCTGGCCCCATGGTCAACATACCCTTTCTCCCTTCCTAGATCATCTTAACTCACAACATCCGAGTATAAAATTCACAATGGAAGTAGAAAATAATCGGTCCCTTCCCTTTCTCGATGTGTTAGTCACCTCCAAGCCCAATGACCGATTGGGTCACTCTGTTTATAGAAAAAAGACTCACACAAATCGTTACCTACATGCTTCATTACACCACCATCCTGCCCAAAAGAATTCTGTGATCAACTCTCTCATCCATCGGGCCATTTCGATTTCTGAACCTGACAACCTTAGAGAAGAACTTGGCCATCTGCAAAAAACCCTTGTCGCCAACGGTTACTCCAAGTCCACAATTCAAAATATTACACACCGACATCTACATCCCCCTTTACACCCTAGGACGACAAATTCAGAATCTTCGGGTAATACTCCTGTGGCTTTTCTTCCGTATATTCAAAGTGTCACTGATAGGATTGGCAAAATTCTTCGCAAGGAAGGTATCAGGACTACTTTTCGACCACCCAAGAAAATCTCACAATATTTACCCTCTCCTAAGGACCCATTACCGCCCCTATCTTCCTGTGGTGTCTATTCTATTCCTTGTTCATGTGGACAAGTGTATATTGGCGAAACTGGTCGTTCCGTCAAAACTCGGATTCAAGAGCATCAAAGATGCATTCGATCAGGTCTTTTCTCCCATTCTGCAGTTGCAGAACACTGCCAAGAAACCGGTCATTCCATATTGTTCGAAAAAACTCATAATATTTCTAAGAGCCCCTTCTTTTATTCCAGGAAAATCCGCGAATCTCTAGAGATCCGAAAAAATCCACATAATATCAATCGAGAGGAAGGATACTACTTATCTCCCATCTGGAATCCCAGTCTAGAGCCGCCGTCCGGTCCCGCTACCACGATGCAGCCACATGATTGGCCAGCGCGCGCTTCTTGACGTTCGCGCCACGGAGTGTGCCGATACGTCCCGACACGACAGGTCACCGCGACTATAAATAGAGCGGTAGCGGAGTAATCGTCGGATTCACTCCCTGCCTCTCGACGCGTTAGTGTTCTGAGCTGTTGGACGTGAATCCCTGTCCTGGCATTTGGTTTTCACCTCTGGCTGCGTTAAGTAGTTGAGTTACTGTGACCAAATGCCCATCTTGGTAGTTAGTATTCGCCTCTGGTTGCTTTGTATAACTGAGTTACCGTTGCTAACTACCCATCTTCCTGTCTTTTGTTTCTTTTTCTTTTTTGTTCTCCTGAAGAAGCTACATACAATTGTAGCGAAACGTCGAGATGAACCCACTTTTGGGTCACTTACAAATGACACGGTCCAAACCCGGAAGACGAATAAACTATAATTCTGACTCTGGCCGTGGAAGCCTACGATTTCAATAATATTTATGTTTATAGAAAACTTATGTTAATAGTCTGCAAATGCTTCACCAATTTCTTTTTTTTTTTTGGTTTATTCGTTTGCTCTCATAATCCAATGCTTTAATGACATGGTAAGTTTTGTTTCCATAAATACCTTGTAACCTCTACCATGCTGATGATAGTGTTGTGTTTCTCTTCCATGACTCGTCCGGAATTCTCACTTCACATGTAACTTTTCAAAGTTAGGTTTGTTAAATTTACTAACTGATTTGGTACTCCCAGCTCTTGTATTGCTTGGATTATTTCCCTTCCATTAACAGAGTCGAAGGCTACTTTGTAGTCTATATATATATGTGATGAGTATCTATGCCAATTTTTAGTGTTTTCTAAAATTTGTCCCAAGTTTGCAATCTGATGAATTGTTGATTTACCACCTCTGAAACCAACTTGGTTTTATCCTCTTACTTGTTCTGAATAAATATAGTGCCATACAATGGCATAGTACTGTGAAAAATATTTTATACGCTGCATTTAGAAGCGTAATTTCTCTGTGGTTAGAGCATTCAAAGATATCTTCTTTTTTGTATATGGTAAAAAATATTCCAATATTCCAGTCACTGGACAGGAGTTTCTGTGTCTATATTGCTTTTATAAGCTACCGTACAGCCTTTATATAGTTCAGCTGACAAATTATCTATTTCCGCTAATTTATTTCTAGCTAGTTTTTCATTTGCGTCTTTAACGTTAAGAATTGTTGGTAGCTTCTTTTCCTCTCCCGTGTTCCATCTTTCATCTTTTAGGTTTTCTTATTATTTGGCTTCTGCATTGGATTGCAGTTACCTTAAACTTTTTTCTCTTGATGTTAACTTTCTAATAAAATGCTCTGAAATGTTTTTCTGTGTTTGGGTTTTTTTTTTATTTATTTAAGTTCTATTCTAGCGTATTCTATTTTCTTTGTCTGGTAATTCTCTACAGTTGTTCTAGTTCGTCAAGTACGCATCTTTATGTAAGCCTAATTTTTTTCATTTGTTGCATTATTCAATTTATAGTAAAACCAATGTTTTTTACAGCCAAAATTTTCTGGTACTATTTTATCTTTCGCTGATGCTTCAAAATATTCGTCTATTCTGGCCCAGTAGAAGCTTTTTTACATTGGTGAAAGTAAGTATTTAGTTATAAAAAGACAAAACGAGTTCCACTTTAAATCAAATGCATCTTTGCGCACATAGATTACATCACTACATCTATATTTTAACATACCTATTTTTTAGTTAAGATTATGTCCAGTACGTAAAAACTTTTATATTTAAAAATTATTTTAAGAAATATCCTAGACAACTTTAAAATCATACGTGTCAGTATCTCGACGTTTTCTTCAAGAAATTCAATAAATCTAAGTTAAGAAACGACCTATTATACAATACACCTTTATGCAGAAATTCCAGTGAAATTTATGACTACTGAAATGCCGTATAATAGGCAAGGTCTTGTGCCGATGGCGGTTCACGCCCGCACCTTAAATTTTAACGCTATTCCTGTCAAAAACCACGACGCTTGCCTCCTTTGTGTGCACCCGATGCCAGTAGCAACAAAGTGTCTAAGTATTCAAAAGGGGGTCCTTTGTCCTGTGTGATCGATCTTTTCGATATTGAGACTGTTATTTCTGCCTAAGAAATATAGTTTCTCTAAAAATTTAATATGCAAAAACAGGTTATCAGCTTTACTCTGGAAAATATTCCGCACAAAGAGAATTTTATAATTAATTCTTGAAAGCTGGTTACTTTCTTTGAAGTATAGTGGTTTTATATCTAATGGTATAACAAAATATACCAAATGCATCGTTTATAATATTTAAAATTAAAAGTTAACGTTAATGTTTAATCGGTTACGGTTAGTATTTGGATGGATCACCACTTGGGAACACCGCATGTTGTTGCCATCTGAAACCATCCTTCTCCGGAAAAAAGAATGCTGATATTTTAAAGTGCCAACATAGCATCAAATGTTTAACTATTAAAATGATAAGATTTATTGTAGCAAGTACACAAAAAAGTGTGTACTAAAAATTAAGGTATTGTAAAGTCGATATATACCAGTTTGCAAGACGAGGCCAAATTCATGCCAAAAACATAATGTATTGATTCGAAAATGATAGCAGGATGTACATTTATTGTTATAGTAAGAAACATTTAATTTTAAAATACAATATCTAAATTGATAAACTTACCCGTAACTTTGTTTATCTCAGAACTTACTTCCGTGGCTCAGTATAAATTATGTAAGTATGATGACAAACGGGAATACAAATATACACAAATAATATCATTATGTACCTTTTATCAATATATTATATCATGGAAATTTAAATATTCAATTCTATATCCAAAATTCTATATCATTCCCTTATGCTGTTTCTCCACACCTCCTGATCTCGTTTACTCTCGTACCAAAACATATTATGCGGCCTCGTCTCAAATAGTTCTTATATTAAAAGAAATACTTACAAATTGTAGATTTGAAGACCTCTTCTTACTCTGTCACGGCTTTCTGCTGCCACAAACAACGTCACAAAATTTCTTTTACGATTGTCAGCCAATTCTCTTGCAGTTCCATATTAGACTCCTCGTTTTTCCTTTGCCCAAAAAAAATCAAACTAACTTTTTTTTTCCTTTTTCGAACCAATCAAATCACTTAAAACAAAAATATCTTACCATCTTCTCTCTTTCTCTCGTGAAACTTTCCTTTACTCACCATACAGTCTTTTATTATAATCCACTATCAAATTCCTTTGTCAACAAAACCCTAACCACCTCTTTCATTTTTACGCATATCTTTCATTTTTACACAATTTACGTTACCTGCAAAAACCAAAGTTCATTTTTATATTATACAAATCCTTCCTTTCTAAATCTAAGTTAAATAACGAAATATACAAATAGTTGTTGGTAACCAAATATTAGAAAAACACAAACGACCTTTCATTGTGCCGTTTGTTTGCATAAGTTTTTATACATTTTTAAACTTCTCATTGTTTGATGACGCACTTTACCTACACTAATTACATATTCTTGATATAAAGAAACAGATGCCTGCATATTACAATTTCTTTAAAATTTGAGATTCATAATAAATCCCCACCATTTGGTGAAATAAAAATTGTTGTAAAGACAACAAATTTTATCGGTTTTTCGATTATAAATCCATCCACAAAATTTAATATTGATTTTTGTGTTTTTTTTTATTTTTTTCAGAGAGTTTGATTAATTATTTTAGGTGACAAGAAATTTCGGTCTGTTTCTTAGCTTCTAGTGGGCGTTTTCGTAAAATGACGCCTGCTGTACTTAAATCTCTAGGTTCGTTGTTTAGAGTTTCTTCCTCGTATCTTTCGATGTTGGTATCATTGACTTCTCTTCGTCCTTCGTCATTGAAACGGTTTTCATGATATCTGTGTTTCATGTTATTTCTGTTTTCTTCATATATCGGTGCAATATTGTTTTCACGATTTTCTTTATGTCTATTCCCGTTGCATTGTCGGTTTTTAGGTACATAGTTGTTTCTTCTTTCATCTGTTCTTTCATATTCTCTTCTTGGTATAAATTTTCTTTTTTGCCGATCTGTATGAAAAAATTGTTCCCGGTTTCTGTCCTTGGGTGTGTAATTTTCTTATGGTCTTTTATTTCTTGTCTCGGCGACGTGATTCTCGTACTTGTAAAAATTGACATAAACTGTCAATGTCTTTGTAATTTTGTAATGTAATGTGGTCTCCCAACGTCTCTTCAAAATGTCTCGCAATAAGTTCAACCAGTTGTTCCGGCGAATAATTGTATTCGAGATGCTTTGCATTATTATAATTTTAAAGAGCGTATGATTTTTCCGAGATTCCCATCTTCTTATTATATCTACCATTCTGGAGCACTTTGTTAATTTCCTGGTGCTGAATTTTTTCCCAAAAATATTGTAAAAATCTTTTTTCGACATTCTCCCAGCTGGTAAATTCATCTTCTTTACTTACAAACTACAGACTAGCTTTCTCTTTTAAATTCGATTTTCACCTTAACTGTACCATGAATAACTAGTTCCCTTCTTTCTCCGAATTTTTGTTGAGTCTCTATTTCTGCAATTTGTTTTTCGTTTAGCTTCTGTGATGTATCAAATTTTTTTATATTTCTCGTTAGTCTTCTTGTAGCGCATTTTCGAATTTGATTTCTAATTCTTTCGACATCATATAGATTTTAATCACTGGACTCTCCACTACCTATTCTCTATCTACTGCTGTATTATAAGGAAATTAAAGGAAGAATATGACTATAAACACTCAAGATAAATATGTGTAAGATTGAATACTTATGTATCGGATTCCAGTTTGTAGACTTAAGCTTAAATTAGGAAGAAGAAAATATTAAGAGTTGAAAGACTTTTAAATATTTACCGTCAATGATAAGCTGAAATGGTACTTATGTGAAGTATATAGAAATGAAAATAGCACGAGGAAATCAAGTTACAACAAGGACAACACTTTAACCAAAGAAAACAAAAAAAGGATCTTCTAGAGCAAGATAAATATTATCATATATGGAGTGGATGTATGGCCAATGACAATAATATTACGAAATAAAAGAAAAACAGTTAATTGGATTTTATGAGGATAGTATAAGAACAGAGGAAATATGGAACAGAATGGAATCAAATGCTCAATTACAAAAAACATTAAAAACAGAGCCCTGCAGTGGTAAGGGCATATATAAAAATGCCAAAGCATTGGTGACCGAAAAGAACATTGGACTCGGACCCGCCAGAAAGAAGACAAAGCGAAAGACCTGCTACAAGACGTACATAGGAAATTCTGAAATAGATAAAATCATCAGAAAAGATAACTGGAAGAAAAGGGTGATGTGAAGGACAAAAACAGCGAACTCACAATGTAAAAATGTGAAAAAGAAAAAGAAGAAACAGTATTTCAGAATATGATCTTGGCTGTTAATAAAATATATGATTATGTGCCCTTCAATTTATTATATATTATTTATTTACCGTAAGTGGCGTAACTCATCTCTTCCGTCCCCAGTAGGTATGTTTATTTTTTTACATGTGAAAAATAATATTATATGCTTCGCTAAATCATTTCTACAATAACCAACATCAATTTTAAAAATATCAATTAATTCAACTATTAGTAATAATTCCTATCCTGAGTCAAATCCAACCCGAAAGAAATACAGACATTCTTGAAGAATGTAAACGAAAAACCTCTGTCTCTAATAATAATTTTAGTATGCGTAATGAATAAACGTGTTTTTTCGTCTCTGACCAATTCGTTAAAGTAAAAAGCAGACGTGTTTTTCGTCTCTCTTAATTGGTTCTTGTAGAAGATAGACGCTTTTTTCGCCTCTTTTGTTTAAAAAGAAACAGTACTGTGTATACAGTAAAAGAATACCGCTAATTCGTTATAGAGAAACACTACTAATCCGCTAAAGACAAATAAAACTCGTACTAGAAACCACCGAGTGTGAAATCTAACTATGCAACGCCTAACGGTGCGAGAGTATACAGTGATGAGTGTCTTATCATCCGGCTTTTTAACGTAAGAGATAGAAAACACAGTTACCGTGTGAAATAAAAAGAGATGAAACTCGTAGAGGTGAGAAATAATCGGAGAAACCTATAATTTATATTACATTACATTACCACTATCGATACTCTCACACCTTTAGACGTAGCTTCGAGCTTTAGATTTAGCTTCGAGCTAAATCACCTCGGTCATAATTATTACGTGTAACGTCGAATGTGTGACGTATTTCCATTTTTTAATTTCGCAAGTAAAAACTGATTGACCACAATATAGCAAAAATGTGAGTAAAATAATTTAATTAATAGTGATTATTTAATCTAAAGTTTTAAATTATTAACCAAGAATAATTTCTACTATGATTTGAGGAGTTTCATACACTCTTGTCACAGAATAATTATCAATCCTTTTTGGATTAGTGGTAAGAATTCGACATTGCGACATAGACGTCGCAGACTATTAGAGTTTAAAACCCACATGTGGTTTTCTTTTTTTTTTTTAATAATTTGAAATTATGCAGAGATCGTTTTGATTTGAATCACTAAACATTTATGTCAGTCGTTACTAGTATTAGAAGTGTTTAAAGTTAAACATAAATATCTTATTGAAATAACAGTATCGTCCTACTTTCGAAAATAAAGTAAAAATCCTTCAAAATTAAAAGAACGTTTAAAGAATATTTAAATAAGTAAAAATTCTACAAAAATAAAAAAAAATATTGTAAATAAACGTATTTACAATATGTTCAAATAAGCCTTCATTGGCAACAGAACAATAACCCAAAATGTCAATAAAGAATTATAAAAGTCTGATGGATCAGAGTTCAAGACACGATGTTCTCATCGTTATATCTCGCATATAGTTTGAACTTGATATATCCCCACATAAAAAAATCACAAGGTGCAAGATCAGGTGATCTTGCAGGCCAAAAAATATCTCCGTGGCCACTAATCAATCGATTAGGAAAAGTCGCAATGAGATATTCACTGACGATGCGAGAATTATGTACAGGACAACCATCGTGTTGAAACCATATGAAATCGAAAGGTTTTGGTAAATTACGAAGGGCTGGGACAATTTGATTTTGCAGAAATTCCAAGTATTACCGCCCAGTCAACATACCGTCTATAAAAAAATGCACCAATGATATGATTCCCTATTATGCCAAACATTTACTTTTCGAGGACGCTGCGTACGAGCGACATAAATTTGTCGAGGATTTCCTCGAGACCAATACCGACCATTCATTGAGTTGTGACGGCCATGCAATGAAAACGTACATTTACCGGTGAACAAAACTTTGTCTAAAAAATGTTTATCTTGATGTGACAATTCCATCGAAGTTTGACAAAATTCTAAACGTCTATATTGATCCCCAGGGAATTGTTCGTTGAATCTATGAAGTTTATAGGGACGGTATCCATATCTTTTCAAAATTTCACCTACTCTAAATCTTGTAATTCCATATTGTTCTCCGAGACGAGATGTTGATTGGGTAGGATGTTGCTCAATACTTGCACAAATCAAAATGTCCCTTAGTTCCAAATCTGGATTTACCTCCCTTCGTCTACGAACTCCTCTTGGAGCGAACACGGATCCATAAGTAAAAAAATTAAGTATAATAGACTGAATTTTTGATCGTGCTGGAGCCGGCCTATTTGGTTACATATTCACAAATTGTTGTCTAATCATGTTGTCTGATAATCCATTCACATGCGAGACAACAATTTGCACCTTATCCTCGACCGTTAAAATCCTTTTCACGAATTGTTTTTTCAATAAAAAATTTCTGTTTACCATGCAAAAACACTTCTCGATGTGTTATTATTTGATAACTTGAAGGCTTGATGATTTGGTTAGCTGTAAAGCAGGCAGCTGTTCGCGCGCATCCATTCCAATGTCGTCAGTTGTTTTGAAAATCATTACCTGCACAGAGGAATTGATATTAACACTGAGAATTTAGTGATGGATTTGACATTAAACAGTCTTCACTGGATTATTTTGCATTCACAACTGAACACTGTAAAACTGGAATTGAATTTGAAATATTTTCTATTACTACTTTATAACATTAGAATAAGAATAAATTGTAAATAATGAGTTTTTCGAAAACTTGTTACCTAATATGTATCATATTTTCTATTCTTTTTTGATTGAGTAAAACAAAAATTTTATCCTTGGTGTGAATTGAACCCCAGTCTTCTTGTCAATAGACAACGTCTCTAACTATTACACCAATTTCACATACAATAATTGTTTTCGGACTGAACATAGTTACCTTTAGTTTAGTCAAATATTTCAGTTTAGTTATTTTTATTATTAAATAAACTTTTAAAAGATTTATAATTTAAAATCGCTACTAATTAATGTTTTTTACTGTAATATATCTTAATTTATTCAATCATTTATTCTAACATCAGAAATTATTAAAATAAAATATTTTCGAGGTCATCCGTATAATTATGAATGAAGTCAAATAGACACGTCTAAGAACTAGCTTTATCTCGTACTATCTCACAACTTAATCTGTCTTCTATCCTTTCCACTATTTTGCCGGGTGGTAAGACACTCATCACTGTATATAACAGTTATATTAGTAAGCTTTTTTTTTATAAATTTGATTTAGCTATTATCTGTGATAACATTTAATTACGGCTCATAATTATTTTGAACCAAAACTATTGATACAATAGTAAACCTTTGATATTATTTTAATACTTTCAAAGCCATGACTTAAAAAAGAGTTCATTAAACTTCAAATAAAATAAAATATACCATGCAGCTGTATACAAACTGGAAATACCTATAGCAAAAGCGAAATTTTGTTTGTTTAAATAGTAGAATCTGCTGTAGAGTCAAACAAATTGTATTGCAAATACAATCCAATTTTATTAAAATTACTAAATAGTTAAAGCAAATATATAAATTGTTCAAAGGTATTTATAAGATTATCTGTAGTATGTAGTCAAGCAAGTCTGGTGTTAAAAATTAATGTTCACGACGTAAAAGCCCTCTCTGCGATAATAATTACCAAATCAAATTTGTTCCGATTATTAAGTTCCTAAAGCCAAATTCATCCTACTTAAATCATTAAATTATAACCGGACTGGTTATTCACTTATCCCTTCCATTAAAGGCTTATGAGAGAAAGTGTCAGCTACTATTTGCATTTCTCATTGTACCCTTATAATTCTAATATAACATTTTATTCATATTCCTATAAGATTATCTTAATTGATGTTGGTTTAAATGATAAATTACTTAACAAGCAAAATCTGATATAATATATATATATATATATATATATATATATATATATATATATATATATATATATATATATATACATAGCGTTCAATAGGGGTTCAATATACATAGCGATTAAATGTTGGTATAGGTATCGGAGGGGTTGTTCTTTTGCTAATTAGGGAAAACCAATTGAATCACCGGTAACTGATCTAAAAAGTCAGCAAGCTCTGCTAACGAATCCTACCTCTTACGTCCACGAAGGCGTTAGTCGAGTAATCCCTGAGCAATATATGGCGTATTATGGGAATACGTTATATATCAAAAGGACAGTGAAAAGCGGGTTTCGCAGCTTTAAAACCGGAACCCTTACCTAGCCGCACTGAGGCAGCGAGGCCTCTCTTACGCCTCACAACTGTCATCGAATGCCATAGTCTGTGGAATAGTGCGCATTTCGATGCGCATCGCCCCGCCTCGAATTTTCTTATTGGCTCTTGACCTGGAAATCCCTATTTATCGCTCGAACAGCGCATATAAATATTGGCGATTTTCAGGTCAGCCAGGGGAGTCCCTCACGGGCTCTCCGAGAGCTTAGTGCTCTCGGGGCTCTGCTTCCTGCATTTATTTTCCATACTCTAAGGCTGAGATATTATTCCACTACAATCTGATGTTTTATTTTGACCTATATATTCGTCATGTAAAAAATATCTTGTCTTTTTTAAGACAAGCCGTCAGAAAACCACGACCTGATGCTTTATTTCGACTTGGTGTATCTTTGTCATGTAAGAAATATCTTGTCATTTTCAAGACAAGCCATCAGAAGATAAATATTTTCCAAGTCCATAACCCGAAAATGGACTTAAGTAGGGGAGCTCTTGACTATATATTCGAAGCCCTCTACAGAGTAACCGGAGACAACAGAAGGTGTATAGACCCTTAATTGTTCCCCCGAGGTGACACAACCACTAACATACAAAACACATTCAAATCATGGCCCCCATTCTCCATAGGTCCAAGTGGTCCTAAACTGGGTAGCTTTCGGGATCAAACCAGAAGGGCAGAGAGTGCTAAAAATCGGCGAAGTCAAAACTGCTACCAAAATAAAATAACATCGCTTTATATCGACATGTACCTACCGCTAGCTCTCGAATCAATCCAGAACTGACAAGTCATAGAAAAGTGTGGAGTGAATGAGAAAAATAAAAGGGGAGAAAGACTGGTTTAGTTTGCATATAAAAAAACATGCCCATTGTAAATACATTCTTTAAGAAAAAATGGAACAGAAAACGGACTTGGGCAGCACTAAGAACGAAGTTGACTTTTTTCTAACCAACAATATTGCTGCAATAAAAGATGTAAGTGTAATGAATAAATTTTAAACAGGTAGTGACCATAAACTAATCAGAGCAAAACTTGTTCTAGATATCAAACTAAAAAAAAATAAAATTAATCACACAACTAACAGTAACTGTAGTTGATAGTAATTAATGAAAGATTACATGACCAAATCGATAGTTCTCTAATTATTGGAAATCATTCTTGGTAATGTCAAAAAAAAACAGAGAGACAAGAGAATGAACACAGGAAACTGCCTAATAAAACCAAAATACTGCTAAATTAAAGAAGGGAAATGAAAGTAAGTAGCAATATATAGAGAATAAAATACGCAGAACTTTGTAAGACAATGAGAAAAAGTATTAAGGAATACAAAAGCAAATAAAATGAAATACGGATAAAAAATTCAGTCTAAAACAATAAAAACTATTTGAAAACAAGAAAAGCATTAATCATTGGGAAGAAACAAATTGTTGCTCTAGAAACACATCCACCAAAATTACGAACATAAATAAAATAATACAACTCGTAACTAAATTCTACATCAAACTATACGAAGCTTCTAAATTACTTGAAGAAACAATCATTAACCAAGAAGATGTACCAGAAGTCCTTCCGAAAAAAGTAGAATTGACAGTAAGAATTATAAAAAGCGGTAAAGTCACTGGAATAGATGGTTTAACAGTGGAACTGCTTAAATACGCCGGCAAAAAAACATGGAAAATCTTAGAAGGCATATTTACGAACTGATCAAGATGCATACCAGACTACTGGAAAACAGCAGATACAATTGTTATTCCTAAGAAAAATAGCAAAGAGGATATAAACAACTACAGACCTAGTCTACTACCAGTCATTTACCGATATTCACAACGATCATCCACAGCAGATTAACAAATTTATTAGATGCTATGCAGCCAAAAGAGCAGGCTTTAAAAGTAGATTTAGTGTCCTGGTTTATATCCATACGCTTTTGGATCCAATAAGTAGAATTCAAAAATATGGAATTCCACTAGCATTAATTAATAATATTCATAGATTTCGAGAAAGTTTTCAATGCTATACATCCCAAGACACTAACTTAAGCTTTGATCAATTAAGGCATTGACAATCCATACCTAGAGACTTAAGCAAATATATCTTCTTTTTCTATCTCTAAATAATTGGTTGGATGTGCACTGGAACCAGTCTCTTAAATTGCGGAGCCAAGATATACGTCGTCTGGAAGGCTGACGTCCAAGAAACCTTAGATAGGATGAGGCAGAGGTTTAACCTCCTAAAATTGCTGTCCGGTAAACTGGGCGGGACATCTTAAAAAACTTTTTTACACACATACAAGACCTTCGTCAGACCGATAGTCGAATACAAGGCTTGCGTCCACATCTCCCTTAAGGCACATCAAGAAAGTTTTCAATTCTATACATCCCAATAGAGCGATATATGCAAGATATAGAGATCAAAAAATAATGTAACGGATCATACAGAAAACCAAGGTTACTGATGTTATCCACAGAACTAAACGTTTAAAATAGCAGTGGGTGGGGCACTTAGCGAGAAGAATTAACAATAGGTGATCCACTAGAATTACATTGTTATATCCAAAAGGCGTCAAGAAACCAAGAAGACGTCACAATTTAAGATGATACTATGATATAAGAAAAAGTGATTTTAAATGTGACGAAAAAGGACAATTTTAATTTGATGTGCATTTTGTTCCAACAAAAAAAAATTAAGAATTTCTTTTGTTGGAACAAAGTAGTATTTCCTCCTCTGGTAGTGATAACAGCTTGCAAATGACCAAGAATGCTAGAGATCATATTCTGCTGACAATTGTTCGAATCCCGCATCAATATGTCGTACAGCTCTCTTGAATTTCTGGGGACGGCCACAATACTCCGTAAACGCCTCTTTATTTTATCCCAAACTATGAGATCAATATTTGGACCGCGAGCAGACCAACTATATTGTGTGATTAGGCCCTCATAATCATATTTAGTAACTATCCGAGCAGTTTGAGCCGTGCATTAACATGTTTAAATATTGCGTCATCTGCAAAAATAACCAAATAACCATAAATGATAAACTTTTGTTCACTAGAACCTGTATTAAGTACCTATGCGCAGTCAATGTTCCATTCTCAATAAAGACTAACTCCGTGGGAGCATCAAACGATATGTCTCCCCATACCATAGCTGCCCTCCACCCAACGGAAGTCGCTCGGCAATACATACATGAGCATGTCTCTCGGCTGAACGTCACCATACTGTCACACTTTAACCTACATTTGTCAAGTTTACCTCTAAAATCTGATATATAACACATAAAAAACTCATTGTCTCCAAGTAAGAGATGTAGTTCTTTTAAAATCCTCCCTTTTTAAATTTAATGTCTGTTTCGTCCCCCCGTTTTTTAAGTGTTTTCTGTGTGTTTTCTGTGTGTCTTAAAGTGTCTCAATTTTAATTTTTAACTTTATATATCGGACTTTACAACAATTTGCCACATATTGTAACATAACTTTATCAAAGAAATTTGATAATTACAAGCTGATATAATTGCACACCCACACAATTTGTACATCTATTCTTATTCATTGTCTCACAACTATCACCTTCCAAAACAAAAATAAAAATCTCAATAAATAACACACATTTCATAAATATATCTCCAGAATAAATATAAATAACTTTAAAGAACTTAATGGTATAGAACATTACCTTCATCAAACAAACAATTACATTTACCTATCTCTACTTCATTGGATAAAATCTGTCTCCTCAAGAACTTCCCCGTTTACTGTTAAACAATTACAATAGTTGACTTGAGTTCTCCAATCAACAATACAAGATAGTTTGAACCATGTTCTTTCAACCATCAATTAATAGAGTACCGGCATGTAAGTAAGGTTTTATTTATTTGTTTATTTATTAATTCATTACAGTTTAATAGACTATTTTACCAATTTGTGGGTCTTACCTTGTCTGCTTAAACATTTTATTCATTTTTAAAAACCACAGACATGTAATATTAGCATAATTACTGTAATTTATATAATTTATATCACCTATCTTTGTTTTACCTTTATTAGACAACACCCTAATATGGGTTTATTATTTTCAGCATTTATTTAACTTTGTATCGTGACCTGAAGATGGTTTGCATATTGTAGAAAGCGAAACCGGTCGTCTGATAGTTAAATTAAATTGATTGTGAGTAAGTCTAATTTATTATTTCTTTTACCTTTTTACATTTTTTTCTTATGTGATTTTAAACAAATTCAGATGAAATACCAGCTGTTCTTAATTACAGTTCACATTTAATTAAAATTATGCATAATAACAAAAAGCAAAGATCTCTTAGTGAAATGAGTGAATATCATTATTTGAGATTGACAGTAATTATTGAATTTCTTACACGAAAATTATAGTCAACAGGTATAGGAGGTCTTAAATTAAAAGCATTCCTCAAGTTCAGAGACCCATTATCAAGAAATAATTCTCTGTCAGGGTGACGCTCTTCAAACTCAATTAGTGTGACTTCTGGCTAACGTGCAATTTACTTTGTTGCTTTTAAATGAAATAATCAAACTTCCAGCTGATTTGAATCTATTTTAGTCGGAAAATAAAAGATTGAAAGAAATGAAAGTTTTTGTTGAAACATGTTAAAGAAACATTAACATTATTTGTTTATTTTTTATTTTCAAAAATTTTTCCGAAATCATTCCGAGTATATTTTTGGTTTTTTTATACAAATTATCAACGAGAACGTCTAATATGTAATTTAACCTATAGAATACTATACATGGTAAACATGGTAAACGTAACGACTACAACAACCGAGACCTCAACATAACCAAGGAAATATTTTTGATTAACTAAAAATGCCGTCGATTAGTAAAGTAAAAAAATCAGCAGCGTTTGGTAGAAGTGTCGCATTTAGGAGATTACTGCCTATCTTGACTTTATCTGGTAACCATGAGATCATTTTCTTCTTCCTCTTTTTTTTGTAGACATGACTCTGTGACATGGCAAGGTGCCTCCAGTAAGTTGTCTTGCCAGCTTTGCTACTCTTTTTGTAGTCATTCAACTTAAAGGATCGTTCCGTTCTACTCTTCTATTTCTTAGTCTTCTATTTCCAGTCTTTGTTTTTCTACACCTTGCGTATATGATTTATCTGTACTTCTAGCTCTATCCCATAGTGTTTTACTAACAATTTTTCTTGTTAGTGTTTTTATCCCTGCTGTTTCTAATATCCTTTTTGTCGAGTCTGTCAGGTAGTGTTTCTGTTGCGTATGCCATTATTGGTCTGATGACTGTTTTGTAAATTCTGCCTTTAATTTTTTTTTCCGATATTATTATTTTTCCATATTGTTTCATTCAGGCTCTGTTTGCTCTATTTATTTGATCTTCCACTTCTCTTTCGAACTTTCCGTAGCTAGATAATACTATGCCTAGATATTTAAAGTACATCACTTGTTCTACCAGCTGACCTTTCAGCTCCAATTTACATTTTAGTAACCAAGTCTGTAACCAAGGGTTACATGAAGCCGAACAACTAGCCCAGGACAGAGAAGGATGAAGGGAAATCGTGAAGAAACTGTAAAGGTCTGATGGTGTCACCACATGCCAAAAGGGACTAGGACTGAGGAGGAGGAAATTTGCTGTTATAACCATGTATTTTGTTTTTGGAGAAATTAGCATGTTATATTTTTTGGCGGTTATAATAAATTTGTACAGCATACGTAGTAAATCATCTTCACTCTGAGAGAGTAGTATTGCGTCATCTGCATAGCAGATTCTTTTAAGCTGTTTTTCTCCCATTTATTATGTCTTTTTAGTTTTACTTTTTTTATTATTTTATCCACAATTAGGTTGAACAATAGATGAATCAAGGAATCTTCCTATGTTATCTCATTGCCAGCTTCAATAGGGTCACTTATTTTATTTTCTACTTTTACTTTTATTGTATTGTTTTGGCAGGTACTTTCGCTCGTTTTAATTATTTCTAGAGGGTATCTCTCTTGCCTACAATAAGCGGATAACGTCCTTTAATTTGACCTAATCAAATGCCTTCTTGAGGTCCACAAAACATAAATATGCCGGTTTATTATATTCTTACGATTTCTCTTGCACTGGCCTTATTATATGTTTATATAGCGCCGGTGCATGATCTTCCCGACCTCAAACCTTGTTGTTCTTCCGCTGTGTGTAAAAAATTTCATTCAATTTATTTGTTATATTTTGGTTGTTAATTTTAGTGTTATATTATATACGTTATCCTCTGTAATTTTCCGGGTCTATTTTATCTCCCATTTTGAAGAGAGTTATAAGGATGTTTTATATCCATTTATGAGGGATTCTGTTTTGTTCAATTATTTTTTGGATTAGTTCTAATTGTTCTTTGGTCATAGCTGGCCCTCCGTACTATAGGAGTTCATTCGGTATTCTGTATGCTCCTGACGATTTTCTATTTTTTAATTTTCTGATGCTTCCTTTACCTCTTCCTTCTCAATATTATTTATTTCTTCCTTTGTCGTCACCTCTGGTGTTAGTAGTCATTATCGTCAACTTCAGCAAATAGGGATCAAAAGTAGTCTGCCATGCTTTGTTCTGAAATTGTTTCGTTTTTATTATTTATATTATTATGACCATTCTCCATATTTCGTTTGATGTTTCGTAGAAGTCGTGTTTTACCGGTTTTGGAAAACTCTGCCAGTGTTCTCTTTTTATTTGTCTAACTAAAGTATTCGTTTAATTTCTGATTTAATTATAGCGGTTGTATACATTTTGCGTTTATTGTGTTTTTTATTGTAAAAAGGCTCTCTTTTTCTCTTTTTCTCTTCAAATTTTGTCTTTACTTCCTCTCTAAACCATGTGATTTTCGTTTTTAATATGTTAATGTTCGTAACATTGCGTTCTCCAAGTGATTCTCTTGCTGCATTAATTATGCGATTTTTGGGTTTTTCTTAGCTTTCGTCGATGTTATCGTTTTCTTATATTTCATTCCCAGCAAGCTTCTCTGATATTATTTTTTATATAAGAATTCCGTGTATTCCGAGCCTTCTGTAGGCACGTATCTCTACCACTCCATTCCAGACTGGTGCTGCGTAGGGAAAGATTGACTGCACACCACCGTGTAAGTCGCTTTTGGTTTTGGATTTGGCTCCAATGCTGGGACTACTAGGCATCACCCTCTCCAGCTCAGCCACACTATTCGCAGTCTTTCGAGTTACTTCCCGCACGTGCTCTCTTCACTTCCCGTTCTAGTGCAACTTCACTTCCAGGTACTTGGGCACGCGCTCGCACATTGTAGTTTGACACTTTGCTTGTTCGTTACCCCTTCAAAATAATAGCTTTGGTTTCTCCTATCGCAG
The DNA here is from genome assembly GCF_040954645.1 of Diabrotica undecimpunctata. Lineage (NCBI taxonomy): Eukaryota > Metazoa > Arthropoda > Insecta > Coleoptera > Chrysomelidae > Diabrotica > Diabrotica undecimpunctata. The sequence continues at coordinate 126,790,518 of NC_092807.1, forward strand.
GTTTCAGTACGTGCTGTGTTATCCATTTTTTTATGAGATCGCGCGCCCTCTGCATTCCGAACTAGGTATTTGAGATCTGGCTCACACCGCGCCACAACCAGCACAGCGAGGTCATCCGCGAATACGAAATATCACTGGGTAACTTCGGCCGTACAATCGACGATCGTGTCCTTCTTCGCCATAATCCTTCTTTAGAAAGATACCTCGCCATCACATTCATCAGTTAACCAGGACCTTCTCTCTCCTCCATTCTCTTTATTATTTCGTTCCATTGCAGCGCATTAAATACATTCCTAACATCGAACAATAGCAGGGTCGCCCAATGGTGCACAGTGAGTCAATTACACTCTAGATTGCATTAATCGTACTTTGTTCTTTCCAAAAACCAAATTGCCTCGAAGACAATCCTGGAACTCCTGATCTCTTAATCATGTCATTGATGCGTGCTTGCAGCATTCTTTTATACAGCTTACCGATCCAGGTAAGCTGAACCTCTACGTTTTCTGCAGCTTTAGTCGGGGGGAAAATAACGCAACCTTGATTGTCCTTCAAGATTATGCTGGCAGTAAGTATTCTTAAAGCCAATACTTAAAACTTTTGGCTTATTCGCTTGTGACAAGCCGTATAAATTACAGGTTAAACAATAAGAAATTACCAAGAAACATAAGAGCGAATATTAAATTGAAGATTATTATTGGTATTTTAAGAAACAACCCCTTGAAAGTAGACGGAGTAAATCTTGTACGTAGTGTAGGTGATAGTATTGCCCACAAAGCCGTAACCTAAAAGTACCCCTTCTTCTTCTTCAAGTTCCGCTCCTATCGGAGAATTGGAAATCATTCTGGCAATTATAATTTTGTTGGTTACGCGCCTGAATAGTTCAATTGAACTGCATCCAAACCATTCACGGAGATTGCGTAGCCACGAGATTTTACGTCTTTCTACGCTTCTTCTGCCTTTGATTTTACTCTGCATTATATTCCTTAGTAGTTCGTATCTTTCACCTCTCATTATGTGCCGCAAGTATTCCAATTTCCTGATTTTTATGGAATTTAAAACATTGCATTGTTTTCCTAGTTGTTCGAGAACTTGTTCGTTTGTTTTACGATCCATCCATGATATTTTCAAAATACGTCGGTAACACCACATCTCGAATGCTTCTAGGTTTATAATGTTGGATTTTTTAAGTGTCCAAGCTTTAACCCCATACAAAAGGGTAGAAAAAATATAACATCGAAGCATTCTTATTCGGAGCGATATATTGATATCGCGATTACAAAAAAGTTTTCTCATTCTATTAAAAATTGACCATGCAATTTCAATGCGGCATCTTATTTCTTTTGTCTGATCAGTATCTTCTGTGATCCATGCTCCAAGGTATTTGTACGAAGATATTTGTTCAATTTCTGTATTATCTAGTACTAGCTTAACTTTGATGTTTTGTGCTTTTGTAATTAAAATGAACTTGGTTTTCTTCAAATTTATTTTTAGTCCATAATCGTTGCAATATATATTTAGTTGTTTAGCAAGGTGTTGCAGTTCTTCTACTGTTCCTGCCAGAATTACGGTGTCGTCAGCATATTTTATGTTACTAAGTGGCTCACCGTTTATTACAAGGCCCTCACTGACTTCGGCAAGCGCTAATTCTAAGATGGCTTCACTGTATAAATTGAATAACAAGGGTGATAAAATACACACTTGGCGAAACCCACGGCGAATCTGGATATCCTCGGTCAGTTCATTTTCAACTTTCACTTTTGCTGTTTGGTTCCAATAGAGGTTACATATGATTCTAATGTCCCTTCTGTCTATGTTTTATTTAATAAAATTTCTTTAAGCCGATTATGCTGCACTCTGTCAAATGCCTTCTCAAAATCAATGAAACAGGCATATACTTCCTGATTTATATCTAAGCATCTCTGCGAAAGAACACTTACTGCAAACAGTGCATATTGTGTTCCCAGTCCTTTCCTAAATCCCATTTGTGTATAATTGATGCCTTTATCTAATTTCTTATGTATTCTATTGTGAGTTACTTTTAAAAATAATTTCAAGATATGACTCATTAAGGCCATGGTGCGATGTTCATTGCACTCCTTTGCATTGGCTTTTTTGAGTAGAAGTATGAATGTTGATTGGAGCCATTCTTTAGGTATTATACCTGTTCTATATATGGTACTGAATAGATACAAAAGAAGATCAATAGATTTAGTATTCACAATTTTGAGTAATTCGATAGAAACTTCATCAGGCCCGGGGTTTTACCACCTTTAGCTTGTTTCATTGCATATTTAATTTCTTCTCGTATAATGTCAAGCCCAGTATCATCCTTAAATTTTTTTGGTGCTTCTGTTATCTCTTTGTCTGCAACAAGTTGTGCTATATATTGTGTCCATCTCTGCATTTTTTTATTTATATCTGTTATAAGTGCACCACTTTCATCTCGACCCCATAAAGGGCGAAATATTTGTTCACATTACACAAAACATTTGTGTGCTGAAAATTGCTGCCAGATTGCTGAAACAGATACCATATAATAAATTAGATCGGTTATGTTTAAAGAAAAAAACTGTTTTGATACTTTTAAGTTTCCTTTGAAGGTAAAGTAATACACAACATCTACAAGATTATTTCTTTTTGTCATTACCAGCAGTCAAAAATTTCAATTATCGGGTTTATCGTATATCACGCCAGCATGTGAAATATATTATAACTAGTTTACAGTGTAGTTCTAGGGTAAAAACCTTGGAAAAAACTTTAATATATGAATATTTTTTAATATTTTTAAGTATAAATAGCATAAATGAATACATGAAAACGAAATAAAAACTGTAATGTTGTATTTTTTGTTTAAAATTTGTAACATACTCGATATTAGGAGATTTATTTTTCTAAGTGCACAATGCACCGAAAATACGTTGTAATGGGCTGGGGTTGACCTCACCTGTCCTCGTCTACAGATTCCTGTTTCACGTATTCTCCAGCTTCGAGCCGAGGATTATCGATTTCTTGTCACCACGTAGCTTTATCTTCACGTCTTTGGGAAAACGAAGCGCTTTAGGTACAATTAATGTACATCAGAAAGTCGAGACGAGCAGGAAATCGTACAAAATTCTTGAAAAAATTTTAAAAGATTAATTGGTAAATCACTGCACTAATTCACTCGACACAAAAAATAATCTCTTCTAAGAAAAACTACCATATTTGTAAAGATAATATATAATAAAACTTCAATTTCCGCAAGCATATCTAACATTGCTTACTTTTATTATAAAATTTTTATTTTAATTCCAACTTCTTATATAAGTGTAGGTACATATAATTTCATTAAGCTTATTTGTGAAGAGTCGTTAATTGAACGCTTGTTATCTGTAAATTTAAATAAAATAAAGTGTGTGAGGTATCATCAAAATTTTTAACTCATTTAAAAGACATTTTGATTTTATTAACTAGGAAAAATAACTAAAAACATAGTTCTAATGGCCACTATGATAGGTGCCTTATTTGCATAGGGTTATGACTTAAGAAAACCCCACAAGAAAGAGTCATGGTAGAATTAAACGGACATTTTTTCAACAAATTAGGATGGCGATCTTGCTACCATTTAGAGCGTACTAAGTCTTGTAATTACTTCCAATCCAAAGGACCACCCACTGGCGTGGGAAATAAAAACACAAGCAGTTCAAACAATACTTAATTTAGTAATTAAATGTTACTACAACTAAGTTAATATCTAGCCAAAGTTTTAGCGCAAGTTCTTTATTGAAATAGCCCCGATCACTGTCTATACACTGGTCCACGACACACTACAAACAAAAACACTGATACAGATTAAATATTACTACTAACTATGACTTCAACGAAGGACGTTTTCTTATATATGAATAAACTTGATAACTAATGAGCGTCGAGCTTTTAACTCTAAGCTATGTAACGATAACTACAATGCGCGAGATAAACTCTAAAAACAAGAAGCGACCAGCTCAGCTGGGATACAATTTGGTACTGATTGCGCGATAGTCTAAAAACTCTTAAACCAAAAATGCGTCGAATTATATCGAATTCGACAATAAAAACTAACTAATATGCGAGCGACCAGCTGGGGTACAATATTATACTGACTTAAAATTCCAATTTTCAATACCTGACTATTGCAAGGAATTTTCGAGCGGCGGGGGACAACTTCGATATTTCTATACAGAGGTAGGTAAAAACCGACCTTTTGAATTCTTGTCTAACAGAGAAATTTTTGGAATTGGTCATAGAAAGTTAATCTACGGGTAAACATATATTTTAAATACATTTTCGACTTTCATGAGAATTGACCTAGGTAAAAGTTAAGAATTGTAAGTTAATTGCTACCAGTGGCGTAGCAACACTTCGATATATTTCTTACAGAAATTTATCCAAGTCAAATGGGGATAAAATGCATTATCTTGGTGGCCAGTTCATATCAAATCCACAGGAGATGACCATGTCCTTAAATAGCTCTTGTACTATACCTAATATAATGCCATCCTGCTTTAGGTTAAAGCACATGTGGTTGATCTTAATATTATTCAATTTAGGTCAAAATAAGTGGGTAAAAATCGACCTGTAACGCTCGTCTAAAAAGACACAAGCATGTAGCGTTCTTAGAAATATGCATGAATTACCTAAAATCCTCACGAAACAGTTACTTTTTTAAAATGAATTTGATGCTATTGGATCTCATCTAGATTTTTATTTTAGTATATTTGACAATTTTGTTTGTTAAAGAAAGGGCACAGGAGAAAAACCCCGTCAGTAAAAAAAGTAATTTTCGAGAAAACAACCATTCTATTGTTTGTTTAACAGTATTGTTTGAAGGCTAAAAAAATAAACAATAAACGTATAGAAAACGTTTTAATTCATTTATTGGCAATTTTGTTAATATTTTTGCAGTAAAAACCAAGAGTACAACCTAACAAACTCTTAAAAAAAATTCTCTTTGTCATCAATTAGGGGTCGTCAGCGTATTCGTCATCATTTTCTTTCTGTTGAACAGTGCCAGCAGTTAAATTTGGACAAAAAACTTTGCTTCGGGGCTTTTCTAATACTGAAATAAATGAAGAAGGTCGCGATATTTTGCAGCTGGTATTGGAAGTTTTCCATTGTACAAATTTTGTAACGGGGTAATTACTGCAGTGGTTGCGCCTTGATTTTTCTTTGATTGTTTGCAAGGAGGTTTTTTTTCAAGGACTGAAGATGCATAAAGTCCAAAAACAGTAGGTTTAAAAAACACATGTCGACCTTCAGTTGTCGAAATTTTTAACATACGAATCGATTTCGTGAGAAATGGACATTTTCGGGGATAAAGTGATGATAGGTAAGCAGTCCAATTTTGAAAAAACTACATCTACTTTGCAATCAATCACTGTAAATGGACAGGGTTTTACCCGAGTATTCTTTAGAACCTCCCTCCAGTCTTCTGAAACCTCTGTAGAGGATTTTTGTTTAACAATGCTCATATTTCGATCGCATTCCATGTAAAAATGCCCTCTTATCGAAAATATCATCTTAACTATTTTAAAACATTTATCTTTTGTTATCGGATGATATAAAAAGCACTAAAATTTGTGATTAAAAGGAATCACATGTACTACAAGGGTCCTTACGTGGATAACTAAATAGCTAAATGTTTTATACAACAAAAATTGAGGTATACTCGTATATTGAAAAACAGCCTACAGGGCGTATGGGCAGGATATGTCTATTTCCCTAGCACCAAGATTATGTTAACTGATATGGGGAACCAAACCTAATGTAACGATGGTTAATTTTTTTACAAGCACTCTTTTAGTAAATAAACTTCTGAACGATCATGGACTTACGAAACGTGGAACTCTTAGGAAAAATAAACCTTAAATAACAGCTGAATTGAAAATTAATCATCATCATCATCATCACTGGCTCGACAACCCTGTTTGGGTCTTGGCCTGTTCCAGGATTCTTCTCCATTCTGATCTGTTTCGTGCTTTTTTTCTCCAGTTTTTTGTTTTAAGGGTTGTTATATCATTTTCTATTTGTTTTGAATTGAAAATTAATAGGTCTGGAAAATCTTTCATGTTTGCATTTCAAGACAAAACAACTTTGGTTTCATACAATACAAGAAACAATAGAAATCCACAAAGCACCGTGATAATGACATGCAGTGATTATAACAAGACGAAAGGAGATGTGCATATGGACGATAAATTGAGTGCACCTTATTACTGTGCACGAATTACAAGATATTGGCCGCTGATGATGTACTATGGATTGTTAAATATACTTGATCTCAACTCATTTGATATATTTGACAATAATTCAACAGAAAAAAGAGTACAAAGAAGACATTTTCTGGAGGATCTTTGGTACCAGTTAGTTCAAGTACATGTGGGAAAGCGCACTAACCTCACTGGTGCACCACGAACAATTAAACTTAGAATTCAGAAAATTTCTAACATTAACTAAATCGAAGAGGAATCTTTAAGATCTAAGAAAAATGTCCTATATTTCGGTTTTACACGTAATATGCTTAGAACATGTAAACCTTTTAGATAGTTTTTAACAATGTTTGGATATATTTCCAATATTTTTCTTATTTGTTTGTATTATAAATGCCATCGCGAATACTTCTTCAATTGTGTTATTTACTATTTACTGTATTAATTAACTATGTTATAACCATCACCAGTTCGTTATAATTAAATTTGAGTTTAATTGCTTTTACTTTGTTTGATGTTTTGTTAATGTTTAAGAGGCTTTAATAAATTAAAATTTTGCAACTTCTTGTCTAACATCGCCCACTTTTATTTTCCTTGTTTCCACTTTTGTTTTTCTTGTTTTCAGACAAGATGTTGCAAAATTCAAATGGAGATTTGCCGGACACAATATAAGACAAAAAGAAGACGGATGGAACAAAATTCTTATAAGTTGGAGACCGTGGGAACATAGCAAGCGAGTCAAAGCAGAGGAAGGCCCCAAATGAAATGAGCAGATGATATCAAGAAGCACGTGGGCTCTAGGTAGATGATTGTAGTGACAGACAGAGAAGAATGGAAAAGGATTGGGGAGGCCTATGTCGAAAGATGGGCCGAAGAAGAATAATTAGATAGATAGAATAAATTAAAAATAGGAATCATTCTTAGTCCTTCAACGAGTAAACAAAATACTATGCTTAAAAGTGGATCAATGGTAAGTTTTTGTAATCTCTGAGACCGATGTTAGTTTTAATGTTCAGAAATCTTATGTTATTTGCGGAAGGTTAGTCTACTTCCCTATAGAACTAATGTACATACATACAAACTTATTCCTATCTTTAGATATTATGTATTTTACATCGAAAAAATACTGCAATCAACACAAACATCAACATCGCTTTATTTTCGTAGTGTTATTATAGTATAATTTGCGAGATATTTATTTGTATTTCCTTATCAAGCACACCACTGTTTTTGTGATTCCCAAGTGAATCCCTTTGAGATAATTCCTTCTTAACAGTTTCGTCATCAAATCTAATCTAGTCGAAACATTCTCCATATTTATGTGGAATACGTTAGAGGCTGAACGTGGCTAACAACCCTCCATAATGGTAAGTACCTACTAGAAGATGTGGAACTTTAGATCCAACCTTTATTACCTCTTGGCATGATTAGGGGAAAGTTGAGATAAATAATTCAAAAGTGCTGGAGCTAACCTACTCAAATCGACACGAGTTAGGACTTACATAGCCGTGAACTCCTTTTGTTTTCTGCAGTTTGGGTAGTTTATATCCGCAAATAAATATCTTTTTAGTGATAGTGAAGTATATTTTAAAATTATTACAGTAATAAATATAAATTTTTAATATTTAAAGACAAAATTGACATGCTCGAATTATTGCTTCATAAAATAATTGCTCTAGTTGTTTAGTTTATAAACAAACAAAAAACAATCCTTTTTTTTTCTGCTTCAGCCTGTTTCCATCCAAAGTCCATGAAGTCCCCACTCTTCGCTGTTTTTTTTACCCAACTTAATTTTATTTGCAAACATCCGAACTTGCAAATTTTTATTTACATCCTTCACCTTCGTCCAGCTTTGTACCGTTCGCTTTATAAAAACTGGTACAGCTCTTATAACGGAAAATCCTGTTTTTCAAGTTGTGTTAGTTGATTTTGTCACATAATGTAATTCTAATTTCTACATCAAGTTGCCAATTCAACGAAAATATTATATCAAACCGGTTAAAAGCACGACAGACCGCACGCTTTAAGTATATTAATACTGAAACAATATCGAGCATTCTCGATCAGTCAGTCAGATTTATTTAAACATTCATCCTAAAAATTTCTCATACTAATTTTGTAATTTTGCGTTATCTGAATTAAGTACCCATACATTGGTGCGTGGTTTATTATAATTTATGAAAATATTTTAATTTAAAATAATGATAGATGATCAATCTAAACATAACTTTAAATTCTTCTTCTTTGCGTGCCATATCAGAAATTATTCAACGTTGGTGATCACCATTGCGAAGGCTTCTCGATATTTTGCAATATGGAATAATTGTCCTGCATTTGATATCTGAGTCCATTCACGAATGTTTTTTAACCAAGAAACTTATTTTCTTCCTACACCTCTACGGCCTTTTATTTTGCCTTTAAGGGCCTAAAATTATTATGTTTACTTTCAAATCGTGAGGTGTGATTGGTTTCTCGTAAAGTGTAGCATAAAACTGTATTGAGTTGTGGGATACAAGAATAAATAAAACACTGGAAAAATTAAAAATTTAATTCGAAATTAATACAAAATGAATAACTTTTACAGTAAACAAGTGTGGAATTTAAATATATGTATAACAATTCAAAACTGCTAAGATATTAATATGTTGTCACCATCATCATTTTCTTTGGCTCGACAATCCTCTATGATTAGTCGCCATTCTGTTCGGTTTCTATCTTCTGATCTCTAGTATCCGTAAGTCGGTCTCTTCTTCTTCTTATGGTGCCTATTCGTTACGGATGTTGGACACTAACATGGCTATTCTGACTTTGTTGACTGCTGCCCCGAAAAGTCCGGTAATGGTTAAGTTAAACCATTTTCGCAGGTTATGCAGCCAGGATATTCTTCTTCGTCCTGGACCTCTTTTCCTATGCACTTTACCTTAAAGTATGGTCCGAAATAGGTCATATCGTTGTTCATTGCGCATTATATGGACCAGATATTCTAGTTTGCGATATTTTATGGTTACAACTAGTTCGCGCTCTTTACCCATTCTATGTAGTACTTCTTCGTTGGTAACTCTGTCTATCTAGGAAATCCTCAACATGAGTCTATAGCACCACATCTCAAATGCGTCGAGTCTCTTTAGTGATACTTCAGTTACGGTCCCTGACTCCACGCCCTATAAAATACCGGATAATACGTAGCGTTTTAGTAAACGAACTTTTAGTTCCAATTTTATATCGTGGCTGTTAAAAATTTTTTTCATTTTGACGAAAGCTGATCTTGCCTTCTCGATCTTTATCTTATTTTTCGTCGATTGGTCCCACTGTTCATTTAAGTTTGCACTCAGATAACAAAAGTTGGTGATTTGTGTTATAGGTTGTTGGTTAACTACTAATTAACCAGGTGGTAACCCCTTTTTGCTTATTACCATGTATTAGGTTTTTTTTGATGTTAAAATCAAGTCCAAACCTGCTACTTACTTCTGACAGTATCATCAGCGTGTCTTATATTGTTTAATCGTTCTCTGTTTATAAGTATTTTCTTGTGTATGTCCGTTAGCGCTAGGTTCATAATGTGCTCTGAATATGTATTAAACAATAATGGGGACAATATACATTCCTATCGCACACCTGTTTTTATCTTTATGTTGTCTGTTAATTGATCGCCAACTCTAACAGCTGCAGTTTGTTTTTAATAGATATTGTTTATTATACGGCGATCTCTGCTGTCTAGAGCAATTAAATTTAATATTTTCATCAGTTCTTCATCTTTTATTCTATTGAACGCTTTCTGGTAATCAACAAAACACACATATACATCACAATTCACGTCTCTACATCTTTGAAAGAGAACTTGTATTGCAAAAAGTGCCTCTCGAGTAACCAATGCATCCCTGAAGCAGAACTGTGTGTTTGTAATAACTGAAATATTAAAAGATCCCTGTAAACTACCCTGCTGTGTGAATGATACCTGATAAATTGAGCTAAAATGATGAGAGAAAGCCATGGCAATATCCTGAGGGCCTGTATATGTATGATCATTTAAAGACATCTCGTAAGGAAAACCGCTGGTTTGTCTCCTACTTCTTATGAATGTCCAAAAACTATTTGGGTCATGCAAAATGTTATCTTCAATATTATTTTGATGCTGCATAAATTCATTTTTGATTTGCTTCTTAATAGTATTTCTAAGACTCTTGAAATTATTGTTATCGATAGCACTAGCTTTCCTTATTTTTATATTTTTGCTTAATTTGTTTTTTTGTCTGATTTTTTTAATAAGGTCTGTACTAAAATAAGCTGGATATTTCTGTTTTTGTCTATTTTTAATAATTTTTTTGGGGATGGCTTGATCAATGCAGTCATACAATTTATCGTAAAATTGATTAATACAATCTGTAGCAGTTATACAATTATACATATCTGACCAGTCAGTGTCCCTTACTGACTGGATTAATTGATACAAAAGATTAAAGTCCCCCCTGGCATAATCATACCTATAAGACTGTTGTCTATTACTCTCAGTGTATGAATTATCTTTATATTCTAGTAACATTTCTAGTGCCGGGTGATAATAATCTTCAGGTACCAAAGGAGACGCAGACCTAGTTAGATTGGTTATGGATATGTTTGACAGTATAAGATCAAGCAGTTTATTTTTACAATTTGAAATTGTATTATATTGATTTAAATTGTTTAGATTTTGAAATTCTTTAAGCAAGCTGCTCTTTTCACAACTTAAGTTAATAAATCCAGGAATATTAAAATCTCCAAATATAATAATATTAACATTTTCTGACAATACTTGATTATAAAGTTCTAAAAGTTCTTCATAAATACCTAACCTTATACCAGGAGGTATATATACACAGGAGACATAAAATGAATATGTTTTAAACCTTACCTTAAGTAACAAGCACTTAACAATTATATTACAATTAACTTTAATACTTTCTACAATAAATTTCTTTTTTAATGCTACCATCACTCCACCACCCAATGTCTTGCCACTGGCCCTATCTTTGCGGAAGACTATGTATCGATTATCAAAAAGTTCTTCATCAGAGATTCCATCTATAAGCCATGTTTCAGTTAATAGGATTATATCAAACTCTTCACAAAGAACAATGGTATATAGGTCACTTGTTTTAGTGCGCAGGCCTCGTACATTATGATAGAAAATGTTTAGATTTTGAGTCTGCAGTGTTTGTATCATTAATTCTGATTCCGAGGATCCATCTGCCTTGTTGGCATGCTCGTTTTTACTAAAAATAAGACACGAGGGTACCAGTTGGCCATACTTCCCTCTTCCAAGCTTTTTTAGTTCATCTTTTCTGATGGTAACTTTCATTGACGTATAAAGTTCAGGGTGTTTAGATGGATGAGACTTACACCGTACGTCTTTAAAATTGGGGTCTAAAAGCCGCTTCAAGTCTTCTGTGGTCGTATTTAGTGCAAGCCTAGTTACATGAAGGGATACACACTTAGGTACTGACTCCACATCCTTGGTTTCTTCGTTGTTCCCAACCATAAACTTGCAATATCTCCTTCTATGCTGCTGCTGCCATTCTCCTTCATGATTTTCTGTGTGGCCTAAATTTATTATTTCTTGCATTTTATTAGCCGTATGAGCATGCAGAATACTAGCGTTTAAGTTCTGTCTATTAACGTCTGTATTTTGTTGATGCGTTTGGTAAATATTTTGTTTTCTTTTTGATTTTAATTCGTCAGCTGATATCTGCCTGCCAGCAACGTTCTGTGTCTGTGGTATTGGCGTAGCAACCGCAGAACTCTAACTTTTATTTGCAACCTTGCCAGTGTTCATGTTTAATAAAGATATATTTTCTTTTAATAGTTTAATATTTTCTAATAGGGCATGCTCTTTAGCTTTTAATTCGGAAATGAGTTCGTTCTTACTTTTAATTAATTCTTCTTTTGCAGCTAGTAGCAATCTGATGTTTTCGTTAAAGTTTTGTTCTGGTATAACCTCACTTTCTATAGCACAGCATTTAACTAAGTTATTTTTGCCAACAACTACCAAGCCAGCTATCCTTAGAGCACAAGATGGATGGAAAACTGCTTTACACGTTACACATCTCACAATAGTGGTATCAACATTTCTTTCGCAACCTTGGCAAGTTTTAATTAATTCGCAATTCGCGGCACACTCTTCTCCGGCCATGTTGCCAAGATACCTTACAAGCAATATTATGTAACGAAACTGAAATAAAAAATTTGTCATCATAATTACATATATATATATATCCATAAATGCACTAAATAAATTTTACAACTTTAAAATGGTACTCCGCCAATGACCCTTTGAGGTTGAGGTATAAATATATATATATATATATATATATATATATATATATATATATATATATATATATATATATATATATTAAACGTTAATGCTTATTATTATAATCAACCATTTGAAAGGTTAAATTGTGTTTGTGTTTGCATTTATATTTAAATTTCAATTCGCAACTCTGTTTAGCCTGACATTTTGTATCAACAGAGCTGATCATATTCCTTTGTAATTCTAAACTGGTATTACACCACTAAAAGCAAATTGTATGTATATGTCTGTGTAGTAATACATGAAAGTTGGTACCTGGATCCAGTCGATAAGGATATTGTTGATCCACTGCTGATGACCGGGAATAATCCAAAAAGGATTTTGCTCAAAATCATGCAGATTAATTTCGGATAAAATCTGATAATATCTAGTTATAATTAGGTGTTTGTGTTAAACAGCTTTCCGATTAAACCCTATTTAAATATGGCTAATTAACTTTTGTGTTGTTCTTAACCTTTTATCTTTTTATTTTTCAGTAATATCCAAGTTGATTTAAATAATACACAAAATGCAAATTTCATTTCTAGACAAATCAATAAAACTCACAAGGTTTTAAAATATTTCAAAACTTTTTCTGATCAGGACTGCAGATTATTAAAAAATATGCTAAATAAAACTGTAGTTTTAAATATAAATTTTGAAGTAATGAAAACAATAGCGGATTTATTACCCAAAACCTCCTACCCCTCATACTAAACCAGAAAGAATTTAAGGGACGAAAGAAGAAAGCAATTAGCTAAAGAACGGTAAATCTCAGGACTACTACCTACACCATTCCGATGAGTTTTAAAAAGAAAAACTAATAAGCAATATTCTGTATTTATAATTGTATCCATACATCAGAACCAAAAAAAAAAAGATATTCTTATGTCATCAATATGCTCTTTAAATGTTGTCAAATCGGTTTTGCTGAGAATAAAAGAAAATGCTTTTATGATTAATTAGGAGGCATACGTCATAAGAGAAAACGATTTTATTGTATATACATGTAGGCCAATCTAAGAGAGGATATGAAGACGATAATTTAGACGATTTACAAATTTAAGCAAGAGCTTTACTACGGCTTAAAAGAGTTAAAGACATGAGTTGATAAAGGTGCTATGTCCATTTTTTTTTTTCAAAAAATGACTTATTTGTATATTTGGTTACCTAAAGTCGTAATACAACCCCTGAATAACTCAAGATTCTTAAATTGTTAATAATAAGGATTATTTTAATTGATAAAGGTACTATGTCCTATGACTAAGTACCCTTTTTTATTAGATATAGGTGCTATGTCCATATTTAAAGACATAGCACCTTTATCCACTAGATAGTGGGAAAGTTTTGTTTACATGGTAGGTGCATTGTGACATTTTAAGGTTATGTTTGTTGTTTATCACATCTTTCAACATGGGTTCGAGAAGTAAAAGAATTAGTAAAAGACAAGAAAATATGTGTTTCAAATAAAGGTAAGTCCGAATAGAGAATTTTTTTGTAGATAGAAATTGTATTTTGTATTTCTCTAGAGGTCAATACCAATGCGGTGATTTTGGAGCAGCTAAGCACTAGTGGACTTCAAAAGAAGGTCAACTCTGAAGCAGGTAAGCATATTAAAAAATTTTTTACTACCTTTATTAATTAATCATCTCTTTTTAATAACAATTTACCCCCTCTGCAATTCAATTTTTTATTTAAAAAAATATAGATATAATATACATTACTTGAGTTATTATTACATACATACCTACCTATGTACATAAATTAAATTTTTAGACTATATGGATAAATGTACTGAGGAAAGTGTTACATCAGGCAGCGAATATTCCCCTTCCAGTGAAGAAGATTCAGAAGAGGATTCTGATAACTCAAATATTTCTTATTCGACGAGTCTCATAAACAAATATCCGGATGTTGACAGAGTCAAACGTAAAATGTTCTCTGATAACCAAGAAATTAAAAAGGTAAGGCTAAAAAAAGGTAAGATTAAAAAATAAAAATAGAAATTAGAAATAAGTATAAATTTAATAAATAACTAAGATATTTTTAAGGTTCCGACAAACAGCAGGGAAACCCCGGATAGGATTGACGAAGTGCTGAAGAAAATACCTCGGGAAATACGTATAGAAGACCATAACCAGCAATTCCATGTTACTGCCGATGAAATAAGTAGAAGAGAAATTGTTAAACCAGTTTTAAAAATAAGTAAAAAAAGAGTCCGGAAACCTGATAATTGGAAACGAAATAAAGCTGCAAGGTTAAGACAACAAGGTAAAGAATATATTTCTCAAAAGACTGGTAAAGTGATGGAAGAAAAATCAATTAAAAGAGATTTACTGTGTAAAGAAAAATGTAGACTAAACTGTACTGAGAAGTTTAGTATTGCAAGCAGAGAAGAAATTCTAAGAAAATTTTATAAGCTAGATACAAATTCCAAAAATATTTTAATTTTTAAAAGTATTAAGATGCAGGAAGTTAATCGTCACCGCCCTTGTAAAAATATAAAAACGAAAGCTTACAGCTTTAAATATTTTATTACGTGTGATAAAGAAAATACACTAGTGTGTAAAGATGCTTTCTGCTCTTTATACCGAATTGGACGAAAAAAAGTCTTTAAAACTCAAAATGACTTAAAATCTGGCCAGGTAATGCCCTCACCACATAAGCAAGGGCATCACAAAAATCCAAAAAAAATATCCGATGAAGTAATAAACTGCATTGAAAATCATATCAAGCAGTTTCCTTCAGAAGAATCACATTATTCTAGGACTAAAAACCCACATAAAAAATACCTTTCCCCTTTACTAAATATTAACCGACTTCATCAACTGTATATAGAGGATTGTCAAACAAAAAAGCTCAAAACTAAATATTTCGTAAAGGCCTCTTTTTACAGACATTTATTTGAAACAAGGTTTAACTTATCTTTTGGTGTACCAAAAAGTGATACTTGCAGTTTATGCGATGCTGGAGAGAACTCTTTAGAGCACTCGAATAATTTTCAACTTACTTTTGCGCAGCAGAAAGTTGGCCGCGAAGCAGTAAAAATTTCCAAAGAAAAATGTTACATAACAATGGATCTTCAACAAACGATGCCTTTGCCAAAGCTATCAACGTGAAAGTCTTTTTACTTAAGACAAATGTGGCTATACAACTTTGGAGTCCACTGTTTAACCAGTTCTGGTCATAAGTCCTATTTTTTTTACATGGACTGAGGATATTGCCAATAGGGGAAGTAATGAAATAGCAAATTGTTTGCTACGATTTTGTCTGCTTCTTAAAGAAGAAAATCCTCAAATTGATCATTTAATAATTTGTTCAGATCAATATGGGGGACAAAACAAAAACTTCTCCATTATTAACCTTTTTCAATACCTAATATTAAATAAAATATTTAAGATCATTGACCGTAAATTTCCCGAAGTTGGTCACAGTTACCTTGACTCTGACAGAGACTTTGGAAGAATAGAAAAGGTTCTTAGAAAACATCAGAATATTTATATACCAGACCAATATCGGGAAATTATTAGATCTGCGAGTACCAAACAAAGTGTATGCCTTAACATGGAACATTTTTTTTATTGCTTTGAAACTCTACCTGCAAAACTTCATTTAAACAAAAGACTCACTAATAGTCTTGACCAAAAAATAAATTTTCGAGATAAAGTGAAATGGCTAAGAGTAAGTTGTTTTGAAAAATACTTTTACAAAACTAGTTTAGATCCGTTTACCCCATTTATGGAAGTTGACTTACAAAAAAAAAAGAGAACTGATACTACAAAGTAATCAAGTTGTTTTACAAAAGTTACCTAAATGCGGTGGTTTGACTTTTGAAAAAATTTCAAATCTACAAGATCAACTTACATTTATTCCAGCAGAGTATAAATGGTATTATGATACTGTTTTAGAAGAATGTTTGAAATACCCTAAGAAAAAACGTAATTCATGTTAAATTTAAATGTTCCTGTGTCTTTGTTTATAAATTTTTAATGTATCTTACTTTGCTTTTGTTAATCTGCAAATAAAATTTAATTTCCAGACTATTTAATAGTTTTTTTTATTATTTTTTTTTAAATTTAAATACAACAAAGGTGACATAACACCTTTCTCTACTCAAGTTTATACCAACATCTGCATAAAATGTTGGTTGATTAAGGTGCTATGTCCATTAAAATTAAAATTACTAAAAACAAAAAATATTATATAAAAAAGTACAAAACGATTCTAATCTAATAAGATATTGGTAATTTTTATAAAATTTATTAAAAAAAATATATAAGTGAAAACGCGTTTCCTTCAATTACTCAATATCTAAAAAAGTAGACATGGCACCTTTAGCATCTCATGTCTTCAATTAAGATGCCGAATATGTAAATGAACGTCGAAAGCAGTACAATTCGTCAAATTTTTCGTGTATGAATTGATGTCAACAGACTGTTATAACGATATTTCTCTATGCTCTACACAAAAAACCAGCGAATGTGTCCTGCTATTTCCACTTCTCCAGTGGTAGCTACAAATAGCGCCACCAATTTTGGCAGCTCCAGATAATTTTTAAAACATAACTAATAATAATAAATAGCCTTATACCCTCATAATTAACCTGTGGCGTTACCTTATAATATTAATACGCGTGTTAAATACAATGAAAAATCGATATAAAATAGATAGAAAAATCGATATAAATTGACGTAAATAGAGCTAAAAATACAAATGGGGATACAATGACGAATAAAATGTACCCAGGCAATACCTATTAGACTCTCTACTACTAGACTTACTTCGAAGAGCCTCTTAGAGAACATACAACAGCTGGGTCTTAATGAACATCTCTACAAAACCATGCAAATAGCACTACTGCCCTCAACATCTAGGTGCATAAAAACATTATTGCTAGATACTCCGACGTACCAAGTTGCCTAGGGCTCGATAACATAGAGGGAGTCCCACCGGACTCAAAATTATTTTGATATCCTATGAAATAAGTGGATTTGACTATGACTGGACAGTACTGTCATCTACGCCTTCCGTCCGGCTCGCGCAAATAAGAATACAGCCGGAGCGATTTCCCTGCCTGTTGTAAGAGGCGACTATTGGAAAGGAATGGAGAGGTGGGGAGCAGTCGTTTGAGGTGTCGGGCTTGTAGAAACGCACGCAGGGCGCTTCAGCGTTACGGTCACCGGTCTACACTCCTAGTATCCGAGAAGAGCCTCTCGTGGGACCACTCTAATCTCATTCCCCAAACCAGGCAAGGTTGAACGTGCCGTGTTCCTGATACACACTTTCCCCATTAAAGACGTGGGGTTACGGCACGTAACCACCTGGAAGATTTAAGAGTGGTAGAGTAGTGCTCCTCAGCGGCGAACTGTCAAACGTGCGAGGTCGAGCCTCGACCTGTGTTCACCTTTCCGCTCCGGGGGGGATAACGGATGGTGTGCGTATCGCAACACAGGTACTACGGGAGGGTGTAGCCCCATGTTACTTTATGTAATCACGCCACCCTTAAATGGTATCGGACTCGTAGGGGTAGCGTTTCCGCTAACGGTTGTATGTCGAAGGGCCAGGTAGACCAGGGTCCAGCCAATGTCCTTACATTGGAGGGTACACGAATTTCTTCATGTCATCCACGCCCTTTTGTTGAATACCCATTTAAGAGATAACTTATGGATCTATGACCCCTTAAAACCTTGACGATTTTTTCTTTTGCCTATGATAGGTGGTTTCTCCTTTTCACCTTCCATATTAACACAGAACAAAATTATTCGTTATTTTGCAGATATTCTTTCAGAACAGTTGTCATTTTTCAATACATTTTTTTCTTTTTGGGAACGCACCATAGTATAGACCAGTTTTGTCTCCATTTAGTCAAAGTATAAGTCAAAAATTTCTTAATTCTTAATACGTCAAAACCAATATTGTGGTTTAAACCCATATAAATACAATATTTAATTTGCCACAAGAAAACAGTTTCAGAATAAAAGTAAGAGATAAGTACTCCCCGAAATTTATTTAAAGCTCGACAGCTCGAAAATATTTTTGTTTTTTTTTTCTTTTACATTTATAGGTAACTTCATGGATGATACCGCCATTCTAGCAACACGAAAACTATATAAACGCTTCTAACATCCTACCAAATTAAATGGAAACAATTCAAACTTTGATCAATAATTCTAAAATAAAATTCTCTTCTTCTTTAATTGTAAACATCACTCTCTCTATTTTTCAATGTACCTCCATTAATTTCTCGTTCCATGGTTTTTGTGGTTTTCCTACTGATCTTCTTCCTATTGGGGAATTGTTTCTTGCCGTCTTTACTACTCTCTTTGTTGTCATTTGGCTTATATTATCGTTTCGTTTAATTCTATTATTTCTTACTCAGTTCTTGATGTTCTCCACCTTGCATCTAAGTCGTATATCTGTACTTCTAGCGCTGTTCCATAATGTTTTACCATCAATTTTTTTGAGTGTTTTCATCTTTTTTGTTTCTAACATTCTTTTTGTCCATCCTAGAACTGATAACTGTTTTGTAAATTCAGCCCTTCATTATTTTTATTTCTCCATAATGGTATATTCGGGCAATCTGAGGCTTTGTTTGCCCTATTATCTTGACTTTCAGTTTAGAGCTTTCCGTAGCCAGATAATAGGATGCCCATATATTTAAACTCCATTACTTGTTCTATTATCTGGCCATTTTGGCTTTTTTGGGAAAGTTAACATTTAAATTTGTACTAGATCAGGCAACCAGATACCTAGACTATTAATTGATGATCTGGAACTGGAAGGTGTGGACACCTTCGTCTACCTGCGCTCGCTGCTGACCAAAGACAACAATGTCAGTGAAGAGTCAGTGAAATAGTTCTTGCCAATAAGTGCTATTATGGCTTGAGGAAACAGATGGCCCCAAAACTACCCAGAAAAATTAAAGTTACCATTTATAAAACACTAATAAGGACAGTGTTCACATACGGGTCTGAAACGTGGTCACTTACACAGAACGACTAAGAATTGCTTAAACGTTTCGAGAAAAAAATTCTAAGGAAAATATATGGAGGAATCCAAGAACAGGGTTTGTGGCGTAGGCGCTACAACTTTGCATTATATAGAAGTTTTGGGGAACCTGACGTTGTAAAATGTATTAAATTAGCACGCCTTCGATGGATAGGACATGTAATTAGGCGAGATGAAGATGCAACGATCAGAAGAATTTTCAACCGAAGAGGACCAGTGGGAAGACGAGCCAGAGGAAGACCAAAACTTAGGTATCAAGATAACATAGAAGATGATCTAAAATCCATCGGAGTTAAAGCATGGAGAAGAGTTGCCAGAGACAGGGGCGAATGGAAGATTTTTCTGAAGAAGGCTTTGGCTCGTAATGAGCTGTAATGCCACTGATCATAACATTTAAATTTGCGGGCGGTTATATTTAATTAGTGCAGCATACGTTATAAATCATCTTGAGTTTGAGAGAGTATTGTTGCGTCGTCGGTATAGCAGAATATTTTAGGTTGTTTTTCTCCCACATGTAATTCTTTTTTAGATCTTACTTTTTTATTATTTTATCCATAATCAGGTTGAACAATAGAGGACTCGGGACATGTCCCTATCTTATCCCATGTTCAGCTTCAATATGGTCATTCAGTTCTTCTTCTACTTTTATTGTGTTGATTTGGTAGATATTTTCGACCGTTTTGATCATTCCTGGAGCTATCTCTCTTGTGTACAATAAGCGGATAACATCTTTTAGTTTGTCAAATACCTTCTTATAGTCAACGAAAGATAGATATGCCGGTTTGTTGTATTCTAATGATTTGTCCTGCACTTGCCTCATTATAAATATAGCGTCGGTGCATAACCTTCCCGACCTAAAACCTTGTTGTTCTCTTTAGTATTATAATTTCGATTAGTTTATTTGTTATCACTTTGGTTGTTAATTTTAGTGTTGTTTTTAATAATTTATTTCCTCTGTAACTTTCCGGGTCCTTAAATAAAAGTTAACGTGCCAAATATATTTATGTTGGTTTTATTATAAGAAAAGACAATTAATAATTATCGATAAAGTTATTGTAAAAAACCTTTAAGAACCTTAGCAAACACTTAGCCATTTGGATATATAAGATGTGCAAGCAAACTCAACCCTGCTGTCATTCAAAGAAACTTTAATACGTGTTAAATGTATCGATCTGGTTCATTTCATCGAATGGTTCATTTCATCAAAGAAATGATTAAATGTAAATATAACAGTCTTTACTACAAATGACCTAAATGTTAAAGGGATTCTGTCTAGCTGACATATAGATAAACTATAACTAGTTTACTGAAAGGAATCATTTTATATTAATGAAGTCAATAATTTAAGTTTTAGAACGTAACATTCTAATTAGAAAATAAACAAATATAATAAAAAATACAGTAACCGATATAATTCGCATTAATATTCCTTATACGTTGCACGGTTAATGCAGTGTTAAATTACTTCTACATATAACTGTATGTTTTTAGATAAAATTGAAATTGAAACTGCTGTTTGTTCTATCAACAAAATTTAAATTTCAAATACCTATCGACATAATTTATCTTAAATATTCCTTGCACTATTTGAATGCTACAACTCCATTACGGACGCTGTATTCGATATACAAATTGCTCAATGTTTTGAAATCCATTAAGATAGTGAGGTTGTCGCGAGTCATATACATAGATATTTCTGAAGTCTTGTTTAAGAACCGACAACGGTGTCGAGTTCCCGTTAAAATTTCCTCTTCCTCGAGAGTGGAAATGGAAGAATAAAGAGATCGATTTTCGGAGAGTGCTCTCTGTCACGAAAGGGTTTTAATTCAATTATTTTCTTCTTCCAATTTACAAACGTCAATTGATTATTTAGGACCAGATTATTGTTATCGTGACCTAAATCCAAAGTGTGTTTAGGAGAAGAATTTTATTTTCGTTATTGGTTAAATTTTAACCCGTTAGTAAATGTTTATTTAATAAGCAACCAATTCAATAGAGTAAGTTATTCGAAATTGGACATATAAAATCAGTAACTGCTGTAACACAGTTCAGTATTAGTTACTATTTACTAGTAATCTACACTATCCAGGAAAATACAAAAAAAAAGGTTAAAAGCTTAACTTTCAGGTGTTTAAAGATTTATTTTAGGGCCATTTAAGATTAGGAAATTATATAAACAGTAATGAGTCATACTTTTTACAAGATAGTTTGCTTTTTATACTACATGAAAAACAGTATTGGAATTTAGTGCAACTGTGATATCGTTAACAAATTGAGTGACATAACAGCCTGATTGCTGTTCCACGTTTTATACTCGAACACTTATTGCATCAGAAAAATTATCTAATGGGTTCTGAACCAAACATGTTGAGCTATCGTTTATCAGTTGATTTAAATCATTGATAAAAATCAAAAATAAAAGAGGGCCAATGATACTTCCCTATGGAACTTCGGAGAGGACACTTTCTTCTGAAGAAAATATTATATTCCCATTCACATTGACCTTAATTTTTTTAAAACCTTTTCGATAAAAAGGCGTGGATCCACTTTAACACATTTTCTCTAACGCCACTATAATAAAGTTTTTTCAGCAGTATTGGATGATTTACAGTTTCAAAAGCTAGTGGTAAGTCAAAAAACAAACAGATAACTTTATTACCCTTATCAAAGTTTGATAAAATATGATTTCAAAGCGCTAGTATTGCATCTTGCACACTTACACCTTCACGGAAACCAAATTGAGACTTTTCTATAATTTTGTGCTTGTTAATATACGAGAGGAGACGTGTATCAAATGCCTTCTCATATATTTTTAAAAACACAGATAAAAGTGATAGGCCTCTATAGTTATTAATTTTTGATTTGTCACCTTTTTTATGTTTAGGCACAACTAAAGCAGTATTTAGAATTTGAGGAAAAATCTCTTCCTGAAATGAAAGGTTTATTAGAAATGTTAATTGTTTATATATGTTATGAGGTACATGTGTTAACACAGAATACGGGATCCCATCCAGTCCAGCCGAGGATTTTTTTGAGACATCTTTAATTATACTTTTTATTTCTATATCACTAACGGGATAAAGGAAAAGGGAATGTATAGGCGAAGAAAGATTCTTAGGATTATAGTCAGGTGAAGTTTGACTAATTAAATTTTTTACGGAATTCAAACAATGTTGCTTGGCTAACCTAACTTTGTATTTATTATTTTTTGTTTTAGATTATTCTACCGTATTCTGAGCTCATAACTTTCTGAATATTTTACAGATATGAAAAGTCTCTAATAAAAACTACCTCATTTATTAAATTTGAAGTCAACCAGCCCTTATTTTTATACTGTTTAGAAAATCGCCTAGTTTCGATCGTTTGCAAAGGAAGTGCTTTATCAAACAGTTCAACAATTTTTTCATAAATTATGCAAAACTTGTTATCTGAAAATAGATGTGAGTCTAGAAAGCATCAAGATTCCTTAGAGAGGAATTGATTAAAATAATTAATATTAAAAGTGCTATTAAAATCACGTTTATAAACAATATTATATCCCGAAAAAGAAGCATTCACGTTGTATTCAACTTTCTGTGAAAAATGATCACTTACATCGGTATATACAACAGAACAAGATAAAAATTTAATATTTACATTGCAGAAAATATTATCAATCACAGTTTAAGAGTCATTATGTATTCTAGTATATTCAAAAGTACACTGATTTAAACCATAAGAGGTAAAAACATTTTTTAATCTTAATGCATCTATATTGTGCACTTTTGGATCAAAATTTATATTGAAGTCACCACAGATGAAAATAATATTATTTTTGTTTAATATTTCTGATAACATTTCGTCCATTTTATTTATGAAAGTTTTTGTATCTTTTGATAATCTATAAAAACAGCCAACGGTTATTTATTATAGTTATTTTTATATTCCAAATCAATCAAGACATACTCAAATATTTTGTCAATCATAGTAAGCGAACAGTTTTTAATAGTAAAGCACAACTTACATTTACAAATATTGCGACCACTCCCCTACCTGAGTCTGAACGATGGAATAAATCCCTTAATACATATGTGTCCAAGAACAAATTTAAAATTTCATGTTTATCCCACCACACTTTACTAACACAAAATACTTCTGAGTAATTTAGAGACACCGTCAATTCCTCCAAATATTGAATTTTGTACCTCAAACTTCAAAAATTTAAGTGACAAACCGTCAACTTTCGAGATTGATTTATACTGTTTGAAGTAAACGCATCTTCTTCACTAAAAAACGCCGCACATCCTTGGGGCCATATGCTAGGGTCCATAGCTTTCTCAAAATGTTGGTTATAAATACTCACTTTGAAGGATGAATACTGGTCTGGAAACTTTGACTTCAGAGGGCTACTCATAGCTTTGGAAAAATGATTCTGTATTAGTTTTAATAAATTTTCATTAGACATTGATTGGTCTAGCCTAGCCTATATACATGCAAGTCCGTATATTTAGGAACACCTTTAAATTGTACACCATTTATATTCTTATATCTTCATTGTTTCCAATTGTGACTTTTCTTCTGGACTTTTTACGAGAAAGAGTTTGCCAATGACTTTCTTTTGACTCAGGTATTATATCTTGGTTTAAACTAATAAACTTGCTATATTTTGCAGCAGTTTTAGCTTTTAAAATAGAACTGGAAGTTTGTTTTATAAATAAATTTGAGATTTTTTAGAACTTTTGGCAACTCTGTTATGGTTTTCTCTATGAATATTTTGTAATTTCTTACTTTATGTAAATACTTGTTTATCCTCAGGTTTTTATCTTCATTGATAAATATGAGATTTTTTTTACTGGGATAAAAAAAGTTGAGTTGGTCTGTTGATACAGACCATTAATAATAAGTTCTTTTTGTTTATTAATATAATTAAATATTTTTATATCTACCATATTGCCAATCGGACCCTGCTGAATAGAATTTAGGAAATCATCGTCCAATTTAAGGTTAGACATATCCTGTAGTTCACAGCTAACAATATCACTTTTATTTATGTATTTCACATGATTTAAAGATTTTGCACAACTAGGATGATAAAAGCTATTGCATTTTATACAAGTTAAAGCACTTACAACTTCTTTTGAACACTTTAGACACATTTTATTTAATGCAGCATTTTCAACGTGTGTACTGTATTCCGCCATGTTGCCATGAAAATGGAAGTTAAACAAATCTTGGGAGAGGTCAAACATCAAACTGGGAGTCAGGTTATCCTGGATGATAACAATATGTATTTTTCAAAACCCGGCTGCCTATTTTTCACGTAAAACGGCTTACTTGGTCTTCAGGACGCTATTATCAAATTCCTTGACAAAGAAAACAGCTTTCAAAAAACCGGTAACTAACTTACTATACAAACACTGCCACCTACCATTTTGAGCTTAAATTTTTTTTTTTTAACCAAAACTCATTTAATTGAGCAAAATCTGCCGGTTTTTGAAACTCTAATCGATAATCGTGTTTCCTCGTTCAGACCCCAATTTATTCTCATCGACCGCTACACTATCAAATTCCCGATGAAACAATTCTTCATTACTTTAACAGCAAAATCGACTACTTTCGCAACTGATTCTTGGAGAACTGACATTATCCTCCTGGAATCATTCTCTTGTCAGCATACACTTTTCCAATAATCCAAGTGGAGAGATTTATATTTATTTCCAGCGTAAATATCTAGGCGGAATCAAGATCCAAAGAAAAAGCAATTTGTGTTATTATAAACAGACTAAAAATGTTTATATTATCAATCTCAGAGACACAAAAAGATTAGTATTCTTTTTCGGTGTTTTATTACAATGTACGAAATTACAATTTATGTACCTAAAAAACGAAGGTGTTGGTTGTGCTATTAAAATAACTACAACTACTGTGAACTTCTTTTAACTCTCTAGAATCTGCAGTAATTATACTGCTAAACTATATGGAATAATACAAGCTATGACTAATGGTAACAAAAGTAGAGCAATCTGTTCTAAATGTCTGTCATCTATGCACTTCATAAGAAACTTATATTCAACCCACCCTATAGTTTAAAAAATTCATTGTTGATGCAATTCTTAATATAAATTTTTCTGTAACAAGATCTTGTTTGTTTTCTTCGCCAATTACCATAATTATATATAAAATTTTATGTACATTTATTTTTAACTTACATCTTTCATTTTTGTTTTCCTGTCTCTAACAGTTTCTTTAGAATGTAGCTTCATTCGTCAGTATCGCCAGCTATTAGTAGGTACTTGATAATCCGCGAACAGAAGAGAGTATATTGTTGTATTAGCCATCGTTAGTCCCATTTGACTACATTTCCGTCGCCATATTTTAAGTACTTCTTTAAGGTATATTCTAAGTAACAGTAACGCCAAGGAACATCCCTGAATTAAGTGATTACTACTCCGAAACTCTCCATACGTCGTCTTGTCTACTTTGACTTCATCAACATCATCCAGCCTCAAGAGTCCACTGCTGAACATAGGCCTCTTCCTCATGTTTCCAACCCCGTCTATCTTGCGCCGCTCTTATCCAGTTTTTATTGAGTCTTCTTAAATCGTCAGTCCATCTTGTAGGTGGTCAACCGACGCTTCTCTTGTCTTCCCTTGGCCTCCATTCTAATAACCACTTTGTCCATCGCCCATCTGTCATTCTGGCTATGTGTCCTGCCCATCTCTATTTTAGTCTGGCTATCTTCTCGATGATGTCAGTCACTCCGGTTCTTCTCCTGATGTCTTCGTTGGTTATTCTGTCTCGCAGAGTTATTCCTAACATAGACCGCTCCATTCTCCTCTGCGTGACTCTCAGTTTGGTAGCTGCTGCTTTTGTTAAGGTAAATGTTTCTGCTCCGTACGTCACTGATCAAATACCTTTCTTTTTAGGCATGTGGGCAGCTCACTTTTAAAAGTTTCTCTCAATTTTCCAAATGCTGCCCACCCAAGGCCGATTCTTCTCTTCAGTTCATGAGTCTGGTTATCCCTGCCAATCATAATTTCATGTCCCAGGTATTTATATCTATCTACGAGTTCTATTTATTTCCCACCAATACTGATGTTCTGGTTGGGTACCAAATTGGTCATGATTTTTGTTTTCGAGATATTTATATTTAAACCTAAATTTTCTGTAGATTACTTTAACTGCGCTGGTTTAATGTACTCTCTATTGACACCAGTGCTTTTTATGTAAAACCACAGATTTAGTGGTACGGTATCGTAGGCTTTCTTAAGGTCGACAAGTGTTAAATGGATAATTGGCTCTCTTTCTATAATTGTTTCTGTAAGCTTTTTAATAGTGAATATCTAGTACCTGCAAGAGCTCTAAAGCCCTTTTGCTGAAATTTTTCTGACAAAATTAAAAATAACATGGCTATATTCCATTCTTTGGGGTGGTGGCTCATTCAGACACTTATCAAAGATAACTGCAAGGATCTTTGGAGCTGTTTTGAGTAGTTCGTTATTTATGTTTACAGTACCACGAGCTTTTCTATTCTTTAGCTGCATGACACTTTTTTATACTTCTGCTGCAATTATTATTGTTTCTTGTTTATTATTTTCTTCTTAGATTTTTTCTGAAATCTCTTCCTGACTATCTTTCGTTAGGAGCTGATGAGAATATTCCTCCCACTCTTGGGACACTAATCAGATGTACTCCTGAAACGTGACTTTGTTTTTTACTTCTTTGCAAGTTCTTTCCCAGTTATTATCTTTACCATTTCTGGTTTTACTTTTTTCTAATCTTCTGTGCTTTTTTTATGTATATTTGTATCCTTGGAAGTTCTAATAGCTATCCATTTGTCGCAAGCTTTCTTCTTATTGTTAACTATAGTTTTTAGTTTATGGGTCCACCAATGGCATTTCTTTTTTTATAGTTCTTACAGTCTATTTCCCCTAGAGCATATTTTCTAGCATCATGAATACAAGATTTCCTATCGATATTATGCTCTATGCTGACCCATATTTTATCTTCTTAAGTTTAATTGACATCATCATCATCATTTTGGCTTTACAACCCTGTGTGGGTCCTAGCCTCCCCAAGAATTTTTCTCCAGTCGTCCCTATCCATCGCCTTCCTCCGCCAAGCACGTATTTCCATATTTCTCATGTCTTCATCGATGTTATCTAGGAATCTTGTTCTGGGTCTTCCTCTTCTTCTTTGACCAATAGGTCTATCAAGGAGCGTTTTTCTAGCTGGGTCGGTTTGCTCCATCCGCATAACATGGCCTACCCACCTTAGACGTCCTATCTTTATGTGTTTTACGATATCTGGTTCCTGGTATATCCTATAGAGTTCGAAGTTGTATCGTCTTCTCCAGACACCATTTTCATTTACCGCTCCATAGATGCGCCTTAGTATTTTTCTTTCGAAACATCCTAACATGTTTTCATTACTTTTTGTTAAAGTCCAGGTTTCTGAACCATATGTTAGGACTGGGCGTATTATTGTTTTGTAGAGTTTTACTTTTGTATTTCTTGATATAACTGTAGATTTAAAAAGGAGATTAAGCCCAAAATAGCATCTATTAGCCGTGCAAATTCTGCGGTTTATCTCTGCGGTAGTGTCATTTTCAGTATTGACGAGCGTTCCCAGGTATACAAATTCGTTAACTGCTTCGATGACGTCATTTTCTATAACAAGTGGCCGTAGTGTTTGTGGTTGCGTACCTATTTTTTTTATAAAAAAATAGGTACCTTATAAAAAAAAAAAATAAGTTTAATTGACAGTCACAAATAATATAGGCATTTAAAGGAATTATCCTGTAGACTATCTAAATTATACTGGACTATTTCCTGAGTTTCGTCGCATTATGTGCTTGCTATAAAAAGAAGATGATCTGAATTATACATAAAATCATTCTTGGTCTTCACATCCACAATCTTCAGTCTCGTTTTTTGTCAAGTTTTGTAAAATGAGTATTATACTAAGCTTAGAACTTTATTTCTATTTTCAATTTTAAAAATATGCATATATTATAAACTTATTTATAAATATATTTAAAATAATTTACGTTTTGCTTTTTATCCATCCTTGATAATGCTAAAGAAGCATCAAACCTAATTAAAGTCTCTAACATCTTCGTGGAGATCATGTCCTTAAATTTGTCGTGGGACTAACGCTGGCATCATATTAAATCAAGCCGCATCCTAAGAGGGCAATATATTTGTCCGTGGCTGATGTCTGAGTCATGGAGGATACGAATACCGAATGCCAATTTGCAAAGGTATTCGTTCAGATAGCAGATGTCGAAGGTGGCCACTAAGCTATTTCTGCAAGTAGAATTTTCAATGTGGATGCTTTAGGAATAAAAACATTTCAAAAGTATTAAAATAAACAAAAGTGAAAGTGGAAAACTAAATTTCTATATTTATAAATAAAATTTCAGTAAGTATGAACAGAGCTGACTTTGTTTTATAGAATAATAATCGAATGCAAATATAATTACTAATTAATATTTAAATGGAAATAAGCCACAATAAAAGGTTAAAGTACGTTTATTGACGTTTCAATTTCCACTTCGGAAATCGTTCTCAAAATACAAACAATAATAAATTAAACAAATTTTGTTTTTTTGTTACTTGGTAAAAAATTCTTCTAATAATTTAATTTTATCTGACTTATTTATATTGACAATTCAGACATACATTATACATTTTAAAGTAGACGAATTTAAAATAATGTTGCCAATATTGTTGAGTATTACATGAAATCAACTTTAACTTAAGAACATCCGTCAGAAAAAAATCATAGCATGTAATTCGTCTTTAAAAAGACAAACACATGTCATGATGACAGAAAAATTCTCCTGTTAGTTATTCCATAGTAAATTATGAGGGAAAACCAGGAAAAAAACTCATAATATTATCCCGACATGGTGAGTATTTATACTATTCCAACACCAAATTCTGATTTTATATGTTTGTTATTAAAAAAAAAATAAATGATAATACTGGTATTTTCCTTTTAATAACAATTTTTTCTCTTTTAATATGGGTAACCAGATCCTATTACATTCTGCCGAAAAATTTGCGACACAATTGGTCTTATTTAGCATAATTAGAGCCGCTTCTTTAATTTTTTTCTTTTTACCATCCGTTTCTTTTAGGACTATTTTGAATCACTCCATTGAACCCTATGTTCATTATCATTATTATTAAATATAATTACTAATCTAACCATATAATAATAAAAACTTTTGTTTTCAACATTTTTACATTATTTATTTTAAATTAATATTACTATATATACAGCTGTTTAGGCGAGACTACCCGTCTCACTTGAGATCATCTCCTTTCTCCAACAAGTAACGGTAGAATCCATCACTTATAATTACAATAGCCTTTACCTGAATATCGTAGATTAAGGACGTATCTCGACGAGTGCGATAGCACCGATAAGAATAAGTTAAAATCTTGTTATTAAAATTCTATTTATTAAAATAAACAGTAAAGTGGCTGTGGCGTACCAAATTCTGTTTCCTACAATAAACAATTCACACATACGGAACACAAACAAACAGTGTATCTTGTAGTATCAGGAGAAATTGCAGGTAAGCACTAGGTCCACTATTAACAAACATTCAGGAATATGCACCTAACTCCCCAACAATATACACATATACTGGTAACCGACTCCTATATCAAACATTCCACAAACTCAATTCGTCCTTCCACCACAACCCCAACAATTTCCACCATAACCCCAATCAATTTACTACAATCCAACCAACCCATCTACTGTAGGGAAAACATCAAACACAAAGCTTAAACTTGCAATTATACATTTAGAAAAATCGGATATAGGGTATAGCAAAGACGATGATCAATAAACCCAATATAAAAACTCATGGCAGCTAGTCAAAAAAAACGCAAATTTTCAAAATAAAATAACTATCTCAATTCTCCAAGCTCACCAGCAACAAAAATACAAAATCGATAGAGTGCCTTGAACGCCGAGTGCCCTGAAGAAACTGAAATAGAAAAACAACAGAAAATACTAAAACCACCTCCAATATTCATATACGGCGTCAAAAAAGATATAGTCGATAATTTTGTACAAATTAAGGAGGAAGAACATACGACACTGTCAAGACATCAAGTCGCAAACTGATAAGACATTTACGAGAAGAAAAACCGTTAACTATACTTACCAAA
Source organism: Diabrotica undecimpunctata (assembly GCF_040954645.1). Lineage (NCBI taxonomy): Eukaryota > Metazoa > Arthropoda > Insecta > Coleoptera > Chrysomelidae > Diabrotica > Diabrotica undecimpunctata. The sequence goes on from NC_092807.1 coordinate 126,821,252, forward strand.
TAAAGGAAGACTGTGCCTATAGAGTCGTAAAAAGACACATCCATCACTCTATACCGACAAAAGACATAACAAAGGAACTAGAAAAGCCGGCTATAAAGTTTGCAACATAACTAACATTCGACACAGACCAACAAAGGAACCCCCATATTTATTTTTCGTAAACCTTAAACCCAACAGTAACAACAAAGACATATTTACCCTAGAATTCTTATGTCACACTAAAATAGCGGTCAAGGCACCAAATAAGAGAAACTTAATCACCCAATGCATGCGATGTCAAGCATACGGTCATAGTAAAACGTACTGCACTAAACCGCACTACTGCGTTCAATGTGGAGGAAAACAGTATACAAAAGATTGTAAAAAACCTAGTAATGCTCCAGCTAAGTGTGCACTATGCAAAGATTATTTTGCTAACTGTAAGGACAGAGTAGTCTACAGTGAACTAGTAGAAAACAGACATATGCAGAAAAGAGGAAAGCAACAGCATCAAAGAACAACATTCGATAGCCCACATGAATGTACTAAACCAAACCAGCTAAACACCAGTCTACAAAATCATCAAAGAACCTACACAAACGTGACAGCACATCAAACCAACTATGATTCAAAACCTAAAACTAATATAAAACAATAACTATTAAATTTCCTAAACAAGTTTAAAAACATGTTCTCGCAACTTATAAGTCAAAATAGTATGATATTAAACATATTAACACAAATCATTAACCAAAGAAACGACTAAACATACGTAGAGTTGCCACATGGAACGCTAATGGCCTGCTAAACTATAAGCAGAAAATAATTACTTTCTTAAACCTGAATAAAATTGATGTTCTGCTTATTTTAGAGACTTACTTTACCGATCTAACTACGTTCAACACTCCGCTCTATACCACATACAGCACACCTTATCCCAATAGTACAGCTCATGGTGATTCAGCGGTAATCATCCCCAGCTGCATATCAGATCATGTATTGCCAAAATATACAACAGAAAAAATACAAGCAGCAATCGTTCAAGTGAATGCAACGCTATGACACTTTAAGATATCTGCAATGTATAGCTCACCTTGTTATGCAATCTCGGATGAATACAAAGCCTTCTTCCAATAACTATGCAGTAAATTCATAGCTGGTGGCGATTGAAATGCGAAACGTACTCACTGTGGCTCAAGACTCACAACAATAAAAGGTCGTAATTTTCTAAAAGCAATGACCGACAACAGCTATGATTGCCACACCAACGGAATCCCTACGTATCAGACCAATGACCCCAGAAAACTTCTAGATCTACTGGACTACTTTATAAGCAAAGGAGTGTTCAGAAACAACTGTCTAATAAAATCCAGCTTTGATCTGTCATTGAATCATACACCGATTATTATGAGCCTGAGTAACTCAGTTATAAACAACCTTCCATCTCCTCGACTCAGGTCAAAAAACACCAACTAGGCAGATTTTTAATCTTACCTAGAAGAAAACGCCAATCTTAATCTGCGGATCAAATCTACACATGACATAGATACAGCAGCTCAATACTTCACCACGCAATCTACACCACGAACTAAATGCAAGTCAACACATACCACAAATGTTCCCCGGTACACAAACTCGTTGCTAAAAAACGTCGTGAGAGGAGAACCTGGCAAAGATCTTGAAATAACATAGATCTACATATATATTCAGTAGACCGCGTAGTTAACTTGAAGTAGCCATCAATGCTGCAAACAACAAAACCTTCGAACATTACATTACAAACCTTACAGCAAATGACCAAACGTTATGGAAGGCTACTAAGAAGCTTAAGAAACCAATTACAACTGTCATTTCCATATGTAAACCAAATGGCGAATGGACTTGTTTTAATAAAGTAAAAGCGGACGTCTTCGCTCAACAATAAACAAAGTCAACTCACGAAAAGCCTAAGGTTATGATTTAATCTCGGCACAAGTACTAAAACAATTTCCTCGCAAGACCATTACTTTGCAAACAGTTATATTTAACCGCATGCTAAACTTATCACCAAATGGCGAATGGACTTGTTTTAATAAACTTTCTCGCAAGACCATTACTTTGCAAACAGTTATATTTAACCGCATGCTAAGCTTATCTTGCTTTTCAAAAATATTGAAATTTGCTGAAATCATCATGGTCATCTAGCCAGGAAAAGAGTTCAATAAACTAACACCTTATCGACCCATCAGCGTACTCCCAACCGTAAGCAAAGTTTTTGAAAAATTGCAGCTACAAAGGATATACGCAGATAATTAATTTCTAACATTATTATCAAAACTTCAGTTTGGTGTTCGGAAAAATTACTCCACTAACCAACAAATCAATCGAATGATTGATATTGACATGATATTGATGATGACAAAAAATAAAATATTAAAAAGTCTTGAAGAAAAAAAAAATACTGCAACGTTATATTTCTAGACATCTCACAAGCGTTTGATAAAGTCGAGCACTAAGGTCGCCTTTACAAAGTAAAAATAGCACTATCCAGTAACTATTTCTTCCTACTTAAATCCTACATATTAAATAGATATTTTTGTGTAAAATTCAAAGACCAACAATCCAAGCTCTGTCCTATCAACTCCGGAGTCCCGCAGTATAGTGTTCTAGAGCCGCTGCTTTTCTCATTCTACACAGCCGATATATCAGAGACTACTAATACTCTAATCACTTTCGTGGCTGACGACGTAGCAATACTAGCTGTATGAAGATCGTACACAAGCCTCACAAAACCTGCAACATCATCTAAATATAATCAGTGACTGGTATACGAAATGGAGAACAAAACAAAATCAACTTAAATAGCATTGACCAACCGTTACAACATGTGCCCACCTGTCACAATGGAAAATAAAAAAATACGAACAATAACAGACGCTAGATACATTGGCCTCCATTTTGTGAGACCAACGTCTCACTTAAAAGGAACATATTCAACCAAAAAAAGACAGCTCGACTTAAAATTCCAGCAAATGTATTGGCTCTTTAGACGTAAATTAAAACTTAACATCCAAAACAAAATTCTTCTAGACAAAGCCATACTCAAACCTATCTGGTTCTACTGACTACACCTATGGGGCTATGTAAAGTCAACGTCACAGAATATCATCCAAAGATTCCAGTTTAAAGTGCTAAGATCAATAGCGGGTGCACCATGGTACGTAAGTAATCAAACACTTCCCTAGGATTTCAAGATTCTTTTTATCAGAGAAGAAATCTATGAGACACGGAGTCACAAAATGAACGTACCATTCACCATGAAAATGAGCTATACAGCGTTCCACGTTAAGAAAATAACATTGCAAAGATAGGGCCATGTATTTCTTATGGACGATAGAAGCGCAGCGATGCCACGATGAACACAAGCACGATTCAGGCTTGTATAATTTGTATTTTCGTTTTCACAGACATGAATTAAATTAATGTTTTTTAACGTTATTGACCAAAAGTGCCCATTCGAAACAAGAGATGAAAAGTAGGAAAAATGATTTTAATTAAATAAATAGTATTTACAAAAGATAATTTTATTTTATCTTATTTTAATTATAGTAACGACAGTTTATTTGTTTTTCGGTAAGAATATCATATACCATGAATCATAGAAATCAGTAGAAAATATTGCTTAGTTAAATCATGCACTTTGCCGACTATTAAAGATTTAAAAGCAAATAAACGGACCGCTTGAAATGCGTATATCTAATTACTAATTGCAACTTAAAATAATACGGTGTGCGTATGTCAGCGATTTTATGTCGTTCTCTGAGACTACATAATGATAATAAGGCTTTGTGGTTCTTCAGTTGTTATTCTAACTTTACAGTTAAATGTTAATTGAAAATGGAAATTCGAAAAATATATCGACAATCTAGTAAACCGCATTCCTGAGAGTTTTAGTAACACTGATCTCCATAAGCCTAATGTTATTTTCTTACCGTGAAACGCTCTTTAGTAAGGGAATTATTTAACAATGGTCCAACCACAAGAAGACTAGATAGAACCTGACCCCAAGACCTACTACAAAACTAAACCAACATAGAATAAGGTGAGACATCATCGGATGTCTTTCCTTCAAACCTTTCCAAAATCTGTAACAAATTTACTTAATCTCTGTAGTGATATAGATTAAAATACTCTATATTATTACTATTATAATTTATCATTTTAAGATCATAAATAAATGGATATTAATAAAAATGCATGAACGTTTTCAAATCCCTTCATCTGCTTAATAGGCTATTGATTATGTTAAAAATAAGGCTAAAAAAAACTAAAACGGTAAAGGGCTTTTATTGTTTCATATGATCAATGTAATTCCAAATATAAAAAACCGCAGAGTGTAACCATTTAAAGGGGTGCGTTTTTGAGAATGGGATGAATTTGTCCCTATGCACCAAGGTGCATTTAAGTGCAGTTTTCGTATATCTCTACTTAAAGAAAAGTTGTTTAGAATTAAATTTTTGATCAAAATGTCACCTTTTAAAGTCAAAAATATATTATTTACAAAATATATTCAAAAAATGAAGCAAAAAAAGGCAGGAACACTCCCGAATTTTTTGGCCCATAACTCTTTTCTACGGCGTTATATGTATATGTATTTCTGTACAGAAAAAAAAACACTTTTTATAAATAACTGTACAAAACATCAAATTTGTATAAATCTTAAGTAAACTTCTAGTGTCTTATCTTTTTATTCATCAAGACTGTAATCAAAACACTCCTCAAATAAATTGTATCATTTCAATAATTATATGTTATTAAATCAATATTAATAATTATATTATTAATAACTTGACATATCTCTTTTGAAACTTGTCACCATCAAGTTCATTTACGGATGAATCAAGTATGTCATTGTAATATTGTACAGCAGTATATGACATTAATACGACAGTATTACGACAGTAATATGACATTAGGCAGCAGTAATGTCATTACTGGATTAAGGCTGTGGGAAAATAAAAAAAAAATCCTGTAGGCTTAATTCTAGATACTCACAGGCGCCACTCACATTACGAGTCAATCGGTTGTGACACTGCGATGGGGAAGGCAACGGGAAACCACCCCATAAATAGTCCTTAGTTTATTCATCATGGTTAATGTAAACCAATTTGGAGAAGATACTGATCATGGACTTCGGATATCAAGATCCGGCAGGGGAGGAAGAACACAAAAATGTAAGGCTTCCCAGGTCGTCAACCCACGAAATCCTTACCAATATTTAAACACTAATAAAGATAAAGTGTGCACGTGGAACGTTCAAAAAATCTGTACTTGGAATGTTCGAAGAATGTTTGAAGGGGGAAAGATACACAACACCATTCAAGAAATGAAAAAACTAAATATCGACGTGATGGGAATCAGCGAGATGAGATGGCCAGGCTCGGGACAGTGCTGTGTGGATGAGCATATGGTATACTATGCGGGAAACGACAAACCACATCACTGGAATGGCGTAGCATTGATTCTGAGCAAAAAGGTCGCTGTGGCTGTGATCAGCGTGATACCTCTCTCTGACAGGGTCATTCTGATGAAGCTGCAAGGCAGACCCGTTAATACGAACATCATTCAAATTTACGCTCCAACATCAGAAAAACCAGAAGAGGATATCGAGAAGTTCTACGCAATTGTACAAAAAGCACTCAAATACACCAAGAAGAACGAGCTAACCATCATCATGGGTGATTTCAATGCCAAAGTTGGCAAAAGCAGTGTAGAAGACATCGTCGGACAACACGGCTTAGGCGAGAAAAACGAAAGAGGAGACCGACTCATACAATTTTGCCGGGAAGAAGATTTTACCATTGCTAACACGTGGTTTAAACTTCCCCCGAGACGACTTTATACGTGGAAGTCACCTGCAGATACAGCCAGCAATATCATCAGAAACCAGATAGACTTTATTCTCATTAACAAAAGATTCAAGAACAGCTTGACTTCGGCGAAGACCTACCCAGGAGCAGACGTCTCATCGGACCACAACCCATTAATGGGCCAGATAGAACTCAAACTAAAGAAACTCATCAAAAATAAACCTAAACAGAACCTGGATTATGACACTCTGAAAGACCCCGTAGTTCGTCAAAACGTGAGAGATACAATGAGACAAAAACTAGAAACGGCTCAACAACAAGAACAGAGTGTAGAACAAAAATGGAGTTATATCAAAGACGTCATGCTGAATGTGGGAAAAGAACATCTGGGAAAGAAAAAAAGAGTAAAAAATAAAGAATGGATGACTGATGACATTCTACAGATGATGGAACAAAGAAGATTAATGAAAAACAGGGACGCGAAGAAATACCAAGAAACCAACCAGACAATTAAAAAAGAAATACGAAGAGCCAAGGAGACACGGATGCAAGAAAAATGTAAAATAATCGAGGAGATCCAAGAGAAACACGATCATATAAATATCCACCGAAGGATTCGTGAAGCTACTGGTCAATACAAGAGGAGACACACACACCTCCTCATAAATAAAGACGGTAATCTGGCGACAACAGTGAATGAGAAGTTGGTTACCTGGAAAATATATATCGAAGAACTTTTCTGGGACGACCGCGGCAACCTTCCGGAAATAAATTGCATGACAGGGCCGTCAATTCTAGAAAGCGAGGTAAAGGCTGCTTTACAACAGTCTAAGAATGGTAAGGCTACAGGTCCGGACGAAATACCCGTTGAACTTATTAAGGTGATGAGTGAAGTGAGCACGAAGGAGTTAGCTGAACTGTTCAACGCCATATACGATTCAGGTAATATCCCAGAGGAATGGCTATTGTCAACATTTGTAACGCTACCAAAAAAACGATCTGCGAAAACGTGCGAAGATTTCCGAACTATCAGTCTTATGAGTCATGCACTTAAAATTTTTTTTAAAATCATAAATGCCAGAATTTACAAGAAATGCGAAGAAAATGTCGGTGAAATGCAATTCGGATTCCGCAATTCTATGGGTACACCTGAAGCACTTTTCACCTTACAAGTCCTACTTCAGAGATGCCGCGATGTCAGTTGTGATGTCTATATTTGTTTTATTGACTACGCCAAAGCATTTGACCGTTGTCAGCACCAGAAGATGGTCACCGCACTACAAAGAGTTGGATTGGATGAGAAGGACATTCGGATCATCATGAATTTATACTGGAACCAGCGTGCTCAAGTCAAGGTCGAAGACCAGCTGACCGACCAAGTGAAGATCATGCGAGGAGTAAGACAAGGATGTGTGCTATCGCCAACTCTTTTCAATATATACTCTGAGGAGATTTTTAATGAAGCCCTCACAAACCTAGACATGGGAATCCGAGTGAACGGTGAATACATCAATAATATCCGCTACGCCGATGACACTGTGTTACTAGCAACCAGCCTAAACAATCTGCAGGCCTTACTAGACCGAGTGCGAACTGTGAGCGTAACATACGGACTGAAACTTAATATTAAGAAAACTAAATTCATGGTTGTCAGCCGTACAAATTTAGATCCCGGGGCACTAATGGCAGGTAGAGAAGAGATCCAGAGAGTCGACAGATTCACTTACCTCGGAACTACCCTCAACGTACAATGGGACTACGCTCAAGAGATTAGATCCAGAATTGAAATGGCACGGTCTACATTTATTAAGTTGAGATCCTTGCTGTGCTGCAGTGATCTCAGTTTGGGAACCAAGATGCGAATAGTGAGGTGCTACGTTCTTCCAGTGTTACTATATGGAGTTGAAGCCTGGACACTGACGCAAGCCACTGAAAAACGAATCGAAGCCTTCGAGATGTGGATATACAGAAGGATACTAAAAATATCTTATGTGGACCATGTCACCAACGTTGAGGTCCTACAGCGCATGACAAAAGAAAAAGAAGTGCTTAATTTAATTAAACAACGTAAGCTTGAGTACCTCGGCCACGTGATGCGGAACGAAGAAAAATATCGAATTCTTCAACTTGTTATGCAGGGTAAAGTATTTGGCAGAAGAGGACCGGGACGCCGTCGTATCTCGTGGTTGAAAAATCTCCGACAATGGTTTGGGATGACCTCAGCGGAGCTGTTTCGCAGAGCAGTCAACAAAACGATGATAGCCTTGATGATCGCCAACATCCGGACCGGATAAGGCACTGAAGAAGAAGAAGACAGCAGTAAAATGCGCCTTCCAAAAAATGGTGTCCACCATTATTTATGATAATAATTATTTATTCTAAGATGTGTATTATTCTCGATGTATCTAATGAATTATATTATGTATTTAACCAGTGCTGTCTGTTTTTCTGAAGATGCTTTAAAAAATGAATATAATTAGTCTATCTATTCCTAAAAAAGTAAAAATTACTGATACCTACATCTAATGAAAATTAGACTACAACATGAGGTACTATATTACCATCTCAAGTAATTATGTAAATAGCTATCTGTTTGCAACTGGGACACGTGTGTCAAAACGTGAATTTTGAAATTGAACCGGATTATCGAAATCAGATTAATTATTCTTGGATTGAGTTACTAATTAAGTTTCGTGAACTTTAATGAATTTAGAATTTTATTTCTTAAAGTATTAAATCAATAATAATGATTTTTATTATTATTTAGTTAATTTTATTACTAGAATTGATGGATTCGACCGTTATTTGATGAAAATTTATTTTATGTAACAGTAAAATAGTGAAAACTTTGTCTTTAAAGATTTTATAATAAATAGATATATAAGATTTTATAATAAATTTTGTAGAAGCTTTGAAAATAAAGTTTTCAGTGTTTTATTGTTACATAAAATAAATTTCCATCAAGTAACGGTCGAATCCATCAATTATTTAAAAGAAGTCAGTACAAGACTTTTGACCATATCGTTTTCAAGATTACTTTTGAACCGCAGATGCGACACAAAACATCTGGTTTTTAAATATGTGTTTACAAAATAAAGTGTTCCCGAAATATATTTAGTTAAAAACCAAGAACCTCAGCTCAGCGGCACAAAAAGGGATGATACATCAGGGCAAGACCAGATGGCTGAAAGACGACAGAAGAAAACAATACAAAAAGCGAAATATCATAGCTGTTTATCATAGTTCAGGCAAACTTTCGATGAAAGGCACCAATTATACGGGTTGGACGAACCGCCAGGAATCAGCCGACTTAAATCAAGGAAAAGGTTTATGAGAAATGTCAGCGTCGAACCACCCGAACTGTTCCCCCTACATCCAGAACGACCTAATGGAATAAACCTGGACTGGAGAACCTGGCGGACACTCAATCGAATACGCACAGGTGTTGCCCCTGTAAAACAGAACCATATTAAATGGGGCATGAAGACAGACAGCGACGCACTTTGTGAATGTGGGGAAATACAGAACGTGGAACACTTGAGAGTATGCAGACTTTGCCCATCACAGTGCACCCTCGATGATTTATGGCTCGCAAATACAAAAGGTGTAGACGTAGCCCGATATTGGGCAGAAAAACTGTAGTCGGATCCATGCACGAAAAACTAAACTAACAGGAATAGTAATCGTCCAATTTTTCAAAATATCAAAATATTAAAAATACCATGATGCAAGTATCAACATTAATTTTGTGAAATTTACCAGTTATATTTTTAGTGGTACTAACAACATTCAAACTGACACGCAACCTGACTGTGCAACTAGCAACTAGGTTGACCCCATATTGAGCATTGTCGACAGTACTGATAATAGTAAAGCTTGTTTAAAAAAAATTCAAAGTTATTATTGTTACTTTCACTATTATTTATATTAAAATAAAGTGTAACGAAACAATTTTGTCTTATATTATTTTAAATTTATTTTAGTATTCTGCCTGAACCTTTAAGTGTCCGAAGGATAATAGACATAGTATTTATCCACTGATCACTGACACATTGGAATTTGATAATAATCTTTTAAATAATAAAATGACTTTCTAACAGGACAAGGCATCCCCACATTATCGTATACGCGTAATACAATTTTTAAATCAACGTTTTCCAGGGCGCTGGATTGTCAGAAGGAATCCAATAGAGTGGATCGGACACCGGATCTTTCGCCTTTAGATTTTTTTTTTGTGGAGACACCTAATATCAAAAATATACGCCACTCCGCCTGTAAATATTGCAGAGTTGCGACAAATAATTGTGACAGAATGCCCATTATTCACACCGAAGGTATTTGATTTTTATTACTGATGTTCAACCAATAAATTAGCCAAAATTATCTTCAAAGTTATTTCGTAAATTAAAAAAAAGTATCGTGTAGAGGAAAAAATACCTTTCAGATGGTATGCCACTCGACCACACTTGCTATTTAAAAAAAAACTGGGGGTTGATGCGTGGCAGTAGGGAGTTACATTTGAGGGCATGAATTTTGCATGAAAATTCGTCCCGCGCCCAATACAAATTGACGAGTTTTTTTTTATTTTGAAAAAACTCTTGGTTTCTGAGTTTACGGGGGCGTCAAATTTTCGTTGGAACACACTGTATATTATTATTAAATTTATGATAGGTACTTACTAATTCTTTAGCTAAGATGTGTTATCCTAATTTTCGTAAAAAAAAGGTTTGTTAAAATTTATATGCTTATGTTTATTCCTTTTTGTATAATAAATAAATAATAAAATATTTTCGTACAATCTTAATGCTTTTTTTGCGTTCCTTTATGCTTTTAAAACCGATCCGAACTACAATTATAATTATCACAATATTGTGCCTTCCTTTTTGATAGTTTCACGTACTGCCGACGCACTGTTGCCAAAGGTTCGAAGAACTTTCGAAAGACGGTGCGGCTACTATTTCTCGAATTAATAGTGATGACGCGCTGATGTAGCCTCTTAAGGTATGTCCAAAGAATATGACTATATTCTTTGGTATGTCATTCAGAAATAAGTTATAAATTAAATAATATAGAATTCAACATCCTAGATTCTAACTTGAGAATATAGATAATATAATAGATAAAAAGTCAATACACAGTGTAAAAAACTAAATAGTCTAATTTGCGATAGTAAAAAACCCAATATTCATTATACAAAAAGTTGTTCGAACCATAATTTTTACATTAGATTTATAAATTTAATAGATACTAAATTCAGTTATGGTTCAACAAAAAATGAGATTGATTACATCCTATCCAAAGAAAAGAACATAGTACAAGACGTTAAAGTCATAAACATGCTTTCTGTAGAAAGTGATCACAGAATTGTTAGAGCCAAAATCAAAATTAACGCCACAACAGACAGACAAAAATTTAAACCATCTAAAAAAGAGATAGATACAGAACTTCTTAAAGAACGCAAAGAGCAATACATAAACCAGCTAAAAAGAAGTGACATATCACAGCTAAAGGGTTTACAACTAGACGGATTAAACGATAAAATATTAACAGAACTACTAGAAGCAGGCCTGAAGATTGCTAATAAACAAAAGCGAAAACAACAAAAAATTAGCACTAAATCACAAGATATGCTAAAAAAACGATGACAACTCCTGAATGATAACAAAAGAAATAAAGTGGAGTTTACCGAACTGAACAAAACCATAAGAAAACAGATAAAGGAAGATTTAAAGAAATACCAAGAAGATCGCATTAAGAAAATCATAGAGAAGAACAAAAGTTTAAAAACAATGAAGACAAATATAGCAAAAAGAAAACCAATTATGCTTTAAGCTGAAAACAATGAAGAAAGAGATCTAGGAGAAATAGTAAAAATCACAGAAAGATATTACACATACCTATACAGTTCTAAAAATGACCCACCACTATCATCTAAACAGAATCTCTCGAGGAAAATACAAAATGTTGGCTCAGAGATATTACCAGAAATAACTGAAGATGAAATCGAAAAATCCATAAACGACATGAAAAGAAATAAAGCGGCCGGTGAGGACAAAATACTGGCGGAACTGCTAAAAGAAGGAGGAGACACGATAAAAAAAATGCTAAAAATACTGTTCAACAAATGTCTGTTTGAAGGTAAAATACCTAAACAATGGAGAAATGCCAACACAATCTTAATACATAAAAAAAGAGACCGAGCAGACCTAAACAACTACCGTCTTGTTTCCCTTTTATCACAACTATATAAAACCTTCACAAGAATAATAAACAACTGACTAACCTATAAACTTGATAAGTACTAACCAGTGGAACTGGATTCAGGAAAGGATACAGCACAATCGACCATCTACATGCGCTTAAAATCTTAATTGAGAAAACCAATGAATACAACCTTCCGCTGTACTTAGCATTCGTAGATTACGAAAAGGCTTTCGACAGCATTGAACACTGGGCGGTGAAAGAAGCTCTGGTCAATGGTAGCATAGATTTAAGATACCGACAATTGATACATGATATTTACCAAAACACAACCATGACCGTAATTCTGGACGACAAATTAATAATGGATAATATAAAAGTTAAACGAGTAGTCCGACAAGGCGATATAATTTCACCTAAACTGTTTACCTTGACCCTCGAAGATATAATAAAATCAACAGATTGGGAAAACAGAGGAATAGGTATTAACGAAAACTACCTAAATCACCTTAGGTATGCGGATGATATACTCCTGATCTCCTCGGAACGACAAGAACTAGAATTAATGCTGAATGAACTTCATGAAAAATCACTGCAAAAAGGCCTAAAAATTAACTTCAACAAAACAAAAGTAATGACAAACATGGAAGACTAATAAAAATACAAACAGAAAAAATAGAACAGGTAAATGAGTATATCTATCTAGGACAAGCAATCAGAGCTAACAGAGAAAATCAAACAGCTGAAATATCGAGACGAGTAAGAATGGGATGGGCAGCGTTCGGCAAACTTTCTTACGTTCTAAAAAATCAAACAATCCCTCTATACTTACGAAGCAAGGTATATAACTCCTGTATAATACTGGTGCTTACCTACGAAGCACAGACATGGACATTTACACAGGCCAATTTGGATAGGATAAAGAAGGCACAAAGTGCGATGGAGAGACAAATGTTAGGTATATCACTTAAAGATAGAAAACGTAACCAGTGGATCAGAAGCAGAACAAAGACAGTAGACGCGATAGAAGAAGCAGCAAAACTGAAATGGAAATGGGCTGGACACAATGAACGTCTCCAAGACGGACGATGGAACAATGCCATAGGAAAGTGGCGTCCATACAATGCAAAGAGATCAAGAGGCAGACCACAGATGAGGTGGAAAGATGACATCAGGAAACAAGGAGGTCCCACATGGCAGAGAACAGCTCAAGATAGGGAAAGATGGAGAGAACTGGGGGAGTCCTACATCCAACAATGGAAGGATAGAGAATAGGTTCAAAAAAAAATTCAGTAATAGCAAGAAACTTTTAGAGACAGTTAGAGAAAGGATTTAAAGACAACTTGCCTCAACATAATAATTAGAAAACTTTAGAATATTTAGGTGTAGAATTTAATTATACAAAATTGCTAACAATATCAAAAAATATAATTGCAAAATCTATTACAGATGTGTGTAGCGAAACCAAAAGTTCCTGTTACAAAGAGAAAGTTCCTGTTACATTGTGTTTACAAAAGCAGACAAAGTAACACTACTATTTCTATAGATAAAATAGAATATAATAACAAAACAATATAATTTTTAAATAATCAAAATATTGAAACGTTACACAAAGATCCGACAGAAAATTATCAAAAACAAACTAAGCTAGCGTTAGAAAATTTAACATGAACCCACAGCCTCCTAAATTATACTCTTTTATTAAACTACACAAACCGGATCACCCAATAAGACCTGCAGTTTCTTTTTATACAGCTCCGCCATATAAACTTTTAAAAAAACTGTTAGAGAATATTTTAGAACACACTAAATTTTCACCTAAATTTACCATAAAAAATACAATAGAACGGGTTAATAAAATACAAATATTTTCAATTACCTAACAACTACAGATTAATTTTATTTGACTAAAAAAATCTCATTCCTACTATTCCTCCAACAGAAACTTTTATTGTAGTAAAAAACCTTTAAAACCATAATATTACAAATCCAATCATTACATCTGAAATTTTACATTTTCTTGAAATTTGCATAAACTAGGACTACTTTGAATTTAACAATCAAATATATACAAATAACAGTGCAGGACTTATAATGGGCAATTCCCTAAGCCCATTGCTATCAGATATTTCTATGGATCATCTAGAGACCATATTGGTGAAGATGCGAAGACGATGTCCTGGTATGTTTTACAGGAACTAACAGAAAAGTTGACCAATTTTTATCGTACATTAATTCACTTCAAAAAATAGCAACAAGCATCAACACGGGTTGAAATGTCAGAAAAAAATAAAATTAGTCAACAAATGTTCTGAATATAAACTGAAATTATTATCCGTTTGCTTCCTCATTTTTTTCTTCACTGCATACATCTCATAGTCCGGTTAAATGTTCCAAACACGTAGATTTGCCGCACTGCCTACAAAGAAACCAGGTTTTTTGTTTACAAGTTTCATACACAGTATTTTGGATAGGTTGGTTTCTTGTATGTATGCCACAGATTTCGGCTAACCTCATACGCATTTTCCTTGAAACAATTGATCTAGGGCTCGTCTGCGATATGTTCATCAATAAGTTAAAAAGCTATGTCTTTCAAAAACTTTCGTCTAGAAATTATGTTTGTTTGTATTCGATTTAGGAATTTATCCCAGCTACATTCAAAGAACTGTAAAAAATAACCACACACCCACACGCAGTGATGAACCCTGCCCTTAAGGAACATATGTATATCATTGTAAGAGTGAAATCCGTATGTACTAAGAATAAACCGGTCACACTTCGCTAAAGAAATGGTACCTATCTGACGCCCAGGCTTTTTCTCCACCCTTCCTCATCGTCTGACTTACGTGAGGAGGCTTACGATCTGATAGTTACTTAGGGTGCCCTGGGTAGTGGAGACACCCTCTGTTTTTATTGACTGTGGTTACGCCACCTAACTGTAACAAATGTCGGCTTTTCTCTCTATTTACTTTACTCACCCTATAGATTTTACTCTATCATTACTTTGGGTCTTGAGTCCCTAAAAAAAGAAATAAAGGGTGTCGCCAACCTAGGTTGGCGACACTCTACCCGGAAAGTGTGTAAACTCGGTGACTCAGCCGCCGAATTGGTAAAATAAATTTTGTTCTCCTCGCCGGCTGGCACCCGAGAGAGTTTGGCCACCAAGCTGATTTATGCCGCACATGGCTTTGATGCTCAGATTTACCGTAAGGCCTTTGTTTTTTGGCTTTTTCGACAGTTTCCTTTGCAGATTTCGTTATTATTGTTTGTAATTATTGTCTCCATTCTTTCTCTGCAGTATCTTCCTCTCTGATTCCGTTGAGTTTTATTTGGAGAGTAGTTCGATATTCTTGTGTCTTTGTTGGACTTTCAAATCCTTCAACGTTTCATTTTTTAGTTTGGCTTTATTTCCCTTTTGCCAGTGTCGCAATTTTCTGCCGCAATTTTGCTCCCACAAGATAGTGATCTGAGTCAGAGTTCGCCCCGCGATATGTTCTGACATTTGTTATGTCTGTTGCCCATTTTTTTGAGATGATATAGTCAATTTGATTGGCTTCATTGGTTTCTGGTATTTTCCATGTTCCTTTATGGATATATTTTCTCTGGAAGTTAGTGCTGACAACTACATAATTATTTGCTGTTGCAAATTGTGCAACCATAAGTTTATTCTGACCGGTTTCATTATGCAAACTATGTTTCCCAAATATTTTTATGACAGTTTCTTCTTTCCATAGCTTAGCATTAAAGTCGCCTAATATATGCCTTTATAACAACATCGTGTCTTTGGATTTTATCACATACTTCCTGAAGTTCTCCATAGAATCTTTCAACCTCGTCTTCATCAGCCTCTTTCGTCGGTGCATATACATTAACCATTGTCACGTTATGCAGTTTACCTTTGAGTCTTATGGTGCAAATTATGTTTGATATTGGTGTAAATGCGATAATGGATTTTCGCAGTCTTTTGGTTACTATAAACCCTACTCCTCTTTCACCTTGTCTCATTACATTTCCGGAGTAGTATAGGGGGAACATATTTTTACGAATTTCTTCCTGGCTCTTCCATCTGATTTCCTGCAGTGCCAATATTTCAACTCCGTATTTTTCAATTTTTTTCTGCTATACTTTCTTGCCTTTAAGAGGATTCGCAGTCCTCTAGCATTTTCTAGTATTCGTCATCATTATTAGCCGTTTTGAGTCTACTGCTGGACATAGGCTTCCCGTAAATAATTCCAATGCATTCTATCTTGAGCACCCTGAATCCAGTTGTGCTGAATGCGCTTGATGTCATCTGAACACCTTGTTGGAGGACGTCCTCGATTACGATGGTGACCCGTGTCTAGGTCACCATTCCAGAATTTTCTCCGTCCACCTTCTATCTTTTAATCTGGCAACATGTCCCGTCAAGTTCCATTTCAATGTTGTAATCCTTTGAACTGCGTCAGTAACACCAGTTTTTCTCCTAATTATTGTATTTGATACCCTGTCTCTGAGGGATATATTCAGCATTGACCTCTCTATCGCTCTCTGTGCCACTTGTATTTTATTGATTACTTTTCTGGTAAGGGATAATGTTTCTGCTAATGTACTGGGAGAACTGGGAGTACACATTGATCAAAGACCTTCCTTTTCAAGCACATGGGAATATCCGATCTAAAGACTTCTCTCAGTTTTCCGTAAGCCGCCCATGCCAGTCCTATTCTCCTGTTTAGCTCCGTTGTTTGATTATATCTGCCTAATTTAATCCCGTCGCCCAGATATTTATAGCTATACACCTGTTCAATTTGCGTGTCGTTAGTTCAGATGTTTTTCGCCAGTACTAGGTTGATTATATATTGTGTTTTGGAGAAATTAATTTTAAGTCCAACTCGTATATACGAGCTCTGAAGGTCTTGAAGAAGCTGGCAGGCATGATCTACCCGGTCTTCTATATTTATTCATGATATTCTAAGCATTTATACTTTAAAGCAAACTTTATATTTGAAAAACCAATTACTCATTTACATATAATATATCTTAAACTCAATTGAGATTCACTTATTTTCTCCTGAACCAATTTAATACTGAACTATAGAAAAATTATTATCGACGGTACGGGAAGTAACTGAGTTTTGGTAAGTTTATTGTCAATTTTATAAAACAAAATGTTATATTTAATTCTTTTTTTTTAACTATATCCTTAGTATAACAAAGTTTAAATAAACCTTAATAGTAGATTTTCGTGACACGTGTGTCGAAAAAAAAAACCATAAATAATACAATAAAGAACATTTTAAAAGCTGAATTATACCTTCGAGAACGCAGTGACATATTTCATGCGCCACGTATTTAGTGGCGTATTTTCACACTTATCTTATTTAAGCATCACAATAAGTCTCATATCTATAGGGGTTTAGATTTCCTTGCCGCTCCCTGTAGTAACAACCTCGATAAGTGGGCAACGAAAGATAGAAAAGCGACTGATAAGAAAGACTGAAGGGTTTTAAGATGTAAATTAGGAGGAAAATGTCCCGGCTGATGTATGAAATCTGGCAGAAGCCCTTTCTCGGTATTACTGTCACTGTTATGAATATTTCTGAGGGTACTTTTTGCATGAGATATTTTTCGCTTGAGAATAGTATGCCCAGAGCTGAGTTCTGAGTGGATATTATTTCCAAGGCAGTAACACTTGGGTAATGGAGATCGTTGGAAGATTTTTTGCATGATTTATTTTCAAGGAAGGATCATTTGTATGCATTAGGACACAAGCAGACTTTAATCAAATACGAAGACTTCACAAAAAAGACGCCGGTGTGCTTTATTTAAATTGAGAAAATCTTGAGGGAATAAAACATTAATTTTATATCTCTCTTTATGATAAAAAAATTAGTCGAATATACAGATAAAAAAAAACGTTTTGTTAATGGACGAGCTGAAACTGTTTTAAAAGCGAAGCTTCCTTACTGACTTATATTACTTTTTTCTCTATAGTAAAATATTGAGGCTAGCGTTACAGAACTAGCACTATGAGTAGGCGTCACAGGTAGCTTCAAGCAATAACAATAACAGAAAATATTGAGGCTAGCGTTACAGAACTAGCACTATGAGTAGGCGTCACAGGTAGCTTCAAGCAATAACAGTTTTTCACATCGATTCAATATTCTTGATCAATTCGTTCCTTGTAATGATATCTTTATTTAAGTAAGTTTAACTTAAAAACTGCATAAAAAAAACCAACAAAGCACATAGAGTAGTCTCTCTCTATAACGATTCCCTATATAACGATTATTCCTCTATAACGATGAAAATAGTAAACGTTGGTTGGTTCGTCATAAGAACAATGTATTACCTAATTCTTTCTCTATACCGATATCTTTCTCTCTTTATAGCGATAACTTTTTAGCGTTCAATAGTTGATGACAAATGTATTATTGTGTTTAAAGTTCAGACTACTTGAGTCACGAGTGGCAAGGTCATTGTCCAGCGGTTGTTCTGTTTTGCGCTTAAGGAATCCGGCCACCCATTCTACTCTTTCTTCTACTATTACTACATTTCTACTTCTTCTCTACCAAAGAATTAAGTGACTCACGTATATTGTTCGGGCGGCGTACCTAACTGTTATCACACAGATGTCATCTATTGACGACTTTTTATTTCCAGTTTGAGTTGTGTCTTAGTGTGTCAACAGTCAACATGTTTTCGAAAAAGTGTAAAGTGCTCTCGGTGGAGGAAAAGTTATCGATAACTCCAGCAATAGAAAAAGGTGAAAAGCAATCAGATGTCGTTCGCCGGACGGGGCTATCTCAGTCAACTGTGGCTACGATATGGAAGGACAGAAAAAAGTGGCTTAAAGCGGAGATGGAGGGCGGTAGCAGGAAGAAGTTGCGGAAACCTCAGCACGAAGATTTAAATCGCGATATGCTTCAGTTGTTCCAGCAGTGACGTATGAACCATATTCCACTTTCTGGGCCTGTGGTCAGCACAAAAGCTGAGTTTTTTTGCAACTGAACTTAAAATTGAGAATTTCAAGGCATCTGAGGGTTGGCTGAGTAAGTGGAAGCTGCGGCACAAGATCAACTACGGGCTAATCAGCAGAGAGGCTCGCGATGTTAACAAAAACGTAACGGATGATTGGCTAGAAAAAGTGTGGCCTGGACTGAAGGCACGATATGCGTAAGACGACATTTTCAATGCGGATGAGACTGGATTGTTTTTTAAAATGACACCAAACAGAACTTTAAAATTTAAATTGGAAAAGTGCGTTGGTGGATAGCTCTCTAAGGAACGCATTACAGATTTAGTGGCCGCTAACATGACAGGTTCGGTGAAGCGAAAATTGTTAGTGATAGGGAAGTCGAAAAACCTGCGGTGCTTTAAAAACATAAAAATCTACCGGTGACCTATAAAGCAAACAAAAGTGCGTGGATGACCTCGGAAATTTTTGAAGAAGCGATAAGAAAGTGGGATATCGAGCTTAAAGGGAAAAAAAATGCTTTTGCTTGTAGACAATTGTGCTGCTCATTCTGTATTGCGCGACCTTCAAAACATCGAACTCTGTTTTCTGCCAGCAAATACAACGAGTGTCCTTCAGCCCATGGACCAAAGTGTCATCAAGAGTTTGAAAAGCTATTACAGGAGAAGACTTTTGATGGAATTGGTTGAGAATAATGGAGATCTTAAACTAAACATTCTTGACGCCATCCTAATGATTAGTAAATCCTGGGACGAAGTGACGAGCAATACAATAAAACATTCCTTCAAACACGCAGGATGGCTGCAAGATCAAGAATTGACTGATGATGAAAATGACCTGCCATTAGATATTTGGGCCAGGGAGTTTGAACTTACTATCACCTATGGACCGAAAGAGCTAACAGATTTTGAAGAATTTGGATAAAAATGTAGCTACAACATCTGGACTTTCTGACGAGGATATCCTGCAAGCAGTTCGTGTAGAAGAAGAAGAAAACAGTGACTCGGAAGTGGAAGCAGAGCCAGAACCAGCTCCGACCCCTCAGCAGGTATTGGATGTGGCAAAAGTACTGCATCGATTCTTCATCCACCAAGAAGACGATATAAGTGCTGTGGAAGATTCGATAAGTCGTCAGGACAAGGTCAGGTCAGTTCTGTGGAGAGGGAAAAGAAGACAGACCAAGGTGACAGATTTTTTTGGTAATCTAGGCTAAATATATTTTACAGTAGCATTTTTTTTACTGTACAGTACACATGTTTTAATTGTACAGTCATCTTTTATACTGTATTGCTTATATTATTCGTTAATAAATCTATGTGGAATACAATATTAATTCATTTATATTTGTTTTGATAATTTTTTTAAATTAAAATAGGTTATTTAGTACAGTATTGTTAATATTACAGAACCGAATTTTGTCTCTCTCTGTATAACGATCTCTCCTTATAACGATGACAATTCCCGGCCCCTTGCATATCGTTATAGAGAGAGAGGACTGTATATTGAATGAGAAATAAAAAGTTTAAAGAATATCTGTCAGTAAAAGATTGAGTCCACTGCAGTGGACAGATTCTTTTAACTCTAAAAAATATATTTTTATTCTATGAAACATGTGCAAAATTAATGAAGTCCTTTTCAGTGGACTCTAATCAAGTAACTACTACCGCCATCTACAATATTTATTTTAAAATTCAAAGTTTGTTTATGTTAGTATCTATAAGTAATCTGACCGCGATGGCCAACTGTGAATTGATTGAAATAAGTGCCCATAGATTTTATGGAAAAACAAAAAAAAGGGTAGGAAACTATTTTTCTTATAGAATTATGTATTTTACACAATTAGCCCTTGTTATAATTTCAAAATAATTGAAAACTCACTGAAAACATCGCCTTGAAGTCATGTCCTCTAGATTGGTGGTCATGCAATATGTAACTTAGAATTTCACTCTTGTTGTATGTTTTATGAGTATAATTTTCAGAGGGGTAGTACCTTTCTTGTTCACAAATTTTTTGTTATTTTCTTGTCAAAGATTTAATATTGGTTTACGGATTTTCGAGGGCATTTTTTTATGTACTTACCTATATTATTTTAGTACAAATAAGTAAATTTTATTTATTGACATAATATTACCTCTTCAATGGGAAATTTTATTCTATTTCAGAAAGTACTTTTTGCCGATGAAGACGACAATAGGGATGAAGTACCTTTATGTTAACCAGAAAATGAAGAATTTATAGGTATTGACAATGATGACATTATTTATGATTTATCAGAAGGTTCAGATTTGGAATCTGACTACAGTGACGAAGAGATGTATTCGCTCGAACATGTAACGGCTTAAGACCAAATTGATGAAAATGACTTAGAAGAAATACAGCCAGAAAATAGTGACGATGATATAAGTGAAGATTACATTCCATTATCTCAGCGTATTTTGGCATTTTCATCAAAACATTACGGTCAAGAGAACAAATCAAAAAAGGCTAAGAAAAAAGACTGGAAATGATGCAATAATGACAGCATGTATGGGCCAGCAACTTTGCCACAGTTTAGAGGAACAGAAAATATTCATGTTCAAGGAAACAATCCAATTGATTATTTTTTATCACTGTTCACCGCAGACATAATGGATGATATCGTCTTTCAGACCAATTTATATGCTGGCGAAAATAATAAATTAAATTTTGGTTTTACAAAATATGAGTTATATGCTTTCTTGGGCATAAATTTAGTGATGGCATACATCACATATCCCAGAATACGGCTGTACTGGTCAAGTGATAATGGCCTGAGGATGGATCTTATTGCAGATGCTATGCCTGTTAATAGATTTAAATATATTTTGAGGTTTTTACATTTCGTAAATTATGATAATGTAAATCAAAATAACACGGATAAATTGCGAACAATCCGACCATTTTTGGAAAAAATTCAGGTGCCACAGATCCAGAAAAATACCAATCAATTGATGGGCAAATTATTTCACTAAAAGGAAAATTAGGTATAAAGCAATACTTACCAAAAAAACCTAAAAAGTGGGGAGTCAAAGTTTGGGAAGAGCTAAAATTAGTGGATATAGTTGTATCGTTTTGAGGTTTACCAAGCAACCTCAGGAGACAGAAGTCAAATTAGTAAACTTGGAGCGTGCGCTAATGTAGTTTTGCCTCTAACTGACGACTTGCAGAGCATCAACCATAAAGTATTTCTCGATAAATTATTTTGCTCACTTCCCCTTATCGAAGAACTGCATAAAAGAGGTATATGGGCGACAGGAACTCTCCGATTGAATCGACTACAAAATTGTAATCCTGTTATAAAAACAGATAAACAAATAAAAAAAGAGGGTAGGGGAACTTCATCTGTTGCAAGTACTGAAGATGGCAATATAATTGTCTTTAAATGGCTAGACAACAAGACTATTTACATTGTTTCTAATTGTGCTGGAATAGAACCTCAGAATAAAACAAAACGCTGGTGTATATCTACTAAGACTACTATAGAAGTAAACAGACCATTTTCTGTTCAGTTTCATAACAAAAATATGGAAGGAGTAGACCTGATGGACCAGTTGTTGGCCTTGTATCCTCTAAGGCGAAGAAACAAAGGCTGGTACATTTTGTGGATGTTCTTGTTTAAATGCATGGCTTTTGTACAAGAAAAACGGAAATCCAAAAAAAGATCTGCTGGAATTTAAAGCAAGTATTGCCAGAGTATTATTAAATTTGGGAACACAAAAAGAAAATAAACGAGGTAGAGCTTCGTCTGGTACACCACCTCCGATTTTGAAGAAGAAGAAACCGAATCATCATGCACCCCCTGAAGTTAGACAAAGTAATTGGGGGCACTGGCCACAACTAGTTGATATACTAAATGCTCGAAAATCTCACTCTAAAGCTTGCAAAAGAAAAACAAAATACATCTGCAAAAGCTGCAACGAGCCGTTCTGTCCATCGTGCTTTGAATACTTTCATATCAGTAACTGACTCTTCAGCGATTCCGCAAGTGTATAGTGACCACTAGAGTGGACGGACTATTTTTTAGGTTTTAAGAAAATAATTTTATGTTTTTTTACTGTATATACTATTTTTTAATGTTAATTTTTAATATTTTGCAATAAAATAATTTTTCTAAAAAAAAAAATTTTTTTGTTAAATTATGCATGAGAGGGTTAAAGTAATAAATGTTATCCAATTAATAACAATACTGAATAATCCATTTAAATGTTTATGACACCTCTCGTTTTAAAATAATTTAAGATAAATACAATTATTATTTTTAAACCTATGCTTTCAGTTCGAAGATAAGCTAAACATCCGTAGGTTAAATCTGATTTCTTCATTGTTTAAGGCACTGATGTAAATGAACATTACAACCACTGATTCTAATCGACAGATACATTTTTTTAAGAGCAGTGATAATTGGTTGTTCAAAATCGATGGATACTGTTTTTGAATTCCATTTAACAACATCGTTTAGAATATTAAACAACTTTTCATACGTCTTTCAAGTGCAAATATAATAAAAATAAAAATAAAAATAAAAACATTTATTGCCTAATAAAAAGTAACATTTCATTCAGTATATAATTCATTATAGTCATCTTTTTTCAGCGTCCCGCACTTGCACCGCCAGCTTCTTGGTTATTTTGACCTCTCGGCATCCTGGACATCTTTGTGTGGTTTTATCCTCGTCTTCTTCTGTAGGTACTAATTACGGCACCGTATCTACTTCCCTGCTTGGCTGTTTTTTGGCAACCATCCGGCTAGACCCTGGTCAGGTGGTCGATCAGTTTGTGGGTAGATCTATGCATCCTCTGGATCCTGTTTTTCACGAGGATGTCCCTGGTCTTTCTAAGTCTTCTTGTAGCCTGGTGGAAGAAATACCTGGTCCTTTTCTCGGCCACCTCCCTCAGTGGTGTGTACTGGAGCCTTTCTCTGATGGTTGCATTCGTAACTTTGTTTTCCCATAATATTCCGTCAATGATCCAGTAACGTGATGTTTCAGTTGCTTCTAATCTTCTCCAGTGTGTCTGCGATAGAACTCCACTCTGGGACTGCATATAGCATCACCGATCTCACATAGGCTTGGTACAACTAAGTTTTCTTGGCCTTGGACAGCGGGCTGGTCCTAAAAATGAAAGGGAGAATTAGTCTTTTAGCTGCATTAGCTTTTACCTTAGTTTTTTGTGTATGCATCAGGAAGTTGAGTCTTCTGTCGAGGTGGACTCCTAGGTATTTGGGTATTTGACTGAGTCTTCTTCCTGGATCATGTTTCCTCCTACTCTGATTTCGTTTTGTGGTGGTCTCGAACCCTGGCCGAAAACTATGAACTGCGTCTTTTGGGCGTTGATTTTTATCTGCCATTTTTCCATGTATCTCGTGATTTTCTTTAAGTGGTTTTCCATATTCCTGATGATTCTTCCTTCTTTTTTTCCGGATGCATACACTGCTGTGTCATCTGCATAAAGAGCTGTTGAAGTTCTTGGATCTGTAGGTAGGTCTGAAACAAAAATTTTATATAAAATTGGAGATAAAATGCTACCCATGGGCATTCCTTCCTGTATATCTGGAATTGCTGACATCTTTTGGTCCGCTGAAACTTGGAATGTTCTGTTGGACAGGTATGTGTCACAGATGTTGATGAGGTAGTGAGGAAGCCTAGCTTTGTCCATCTTGAAGATTAGTGCCTTTTTCCAAACCGTGTCATATGCTTTTTCTATGTCCAGTATGGCTAGTCCTGTCCTTTGGTTCCTGTTGAATTTTATTTTGGTGTCGCTAATGATTCTTGCTAATTGAAGTTCGCAGTTCCTTCCTTTTCTGAATCCGAATTGTTCCTCTTGAATAATTCTTCTTCTTTTTGTGTGCTTCATCAGTCTCTTGTAGATGATCTTTTCCAGAATTTTTCCCATGGTTTTTAGGAGAGAAATAGGCATGTAGCTTTCTGGTCTTCTTCTGTCCTTCTTCGGTTTTAGAAGGGGGATGATCTTGGCGTGCTTCCAGTTGTTCGGAAAGTGTCCTTTCTTCAAGCAGAATTTGAAGATATAGTACAGTTGTACTATAATCTTCCTTGGGATATTAGAATATTTTAATAAACACGAATTTTTTTGTTTATGCTTTGTTTAAACGAAGTTGGGCGAATGAGTTTTAAATATTATCACTCTCGGTGAAGCCATTGTTAAAAGCGTTTAGTTTTATTGTCCGAATTTTTCTTCAAATTCGTAATGTTTTTTTTTTGTTTTTCGTCTTTTGTCATTTGAAAATGTATAGTTACAGTTTAAAGTTGGATTTAAAATTTTGACGGAAAAGAAGCTCGGCGTGTAATCTTCAGAAAACCGGCAGATTTTGTTTGTGGAAAGTTATATGTGTTGTATTGTGTCCTAAATGAAAGATTTGTAAGCAGTATTAAAACGATTAAGAATCTACATGCTTTCGAGGAGGATTTGAAAAGCCAAGCTTTGAAGATTGTAATTTGTTTAAACCGAAGCTCGATAATTCAGTGCCAAACTTTAGCTCCCATCGTCTATTTGTTGTCTCTGGTCATCCCAGACCATCTTGTACCTTATGAGACGCATTTTTGTTATTTTGTAGTGTTAAGAAAATTAATACCAGCCCAAAACTAAAAAAGGAGATGAAAATAGACATTTTTCGTCAATAATTGCTTTTATTGTAGTTGTATTGTATTTTATTTTTTAAGTTAAAAAATTGTAGTAAGTAAAATTATAAATTCTGAGGATTGGCCAACTGTCATATTAATTATTCATATAAAGTTTTAATATTTAATCTTGACATATGACAGTTAGCATTATTTTTTTGACATTTGGTACATACCTAACCATAAAGTTTAAATTTGTTTTGTTTTGTTTTCAAAAAGGTTGACCTTAAAATAAACAGCATGAAATGATCTAGATGAGTTCAATTTATTAATAATTTAAGTTCTTATATTGTTCCCAACGTCTATAGTTGTAAACCGATAGCAACATTGTAAGTTGTTTTTGTTATTTTGTTATTCATATTTATATTTGTAACTGCTTATGGTGAAAAAATAATAAATATATAATATTTCTCCCTAAACCAAGAGTATTATTTCCTTTGAAAAGATTCTAACCCTTTTAATGTATTTTTTAGTAAAGAAAAGCCTATCTTTCCATCCGGCAGAAATATTCTTGGAAGCGGCGTCCATTTTAAATAGCTTAGGAACCTTCTTGTGTTGTTTCGTCTAGGAAATCCATGTAGTATTCACTTTTTTACGACCCAGCTCTTCAATCAAACCAAGAGTAGCCGTTCGCAAACGTTTCGGTTTGTTTTGCTTACACTATTCCAGCCCTGCAATTTCTGTCGCCAATTTTCGTCCCCCTATAAGTGATCTCAATGTGGTAGGCAATATAACCGCTACAAACTTTTAAACGTCCCATCTACGAAGTACGATGTACAAAGTCTGAACATGCTGCCAAAGCTTTCTTGCCAATGGAACATGAAAACAAAAACAATGTTTCTCCTTCTTCTTCTTTGTCGGATAGTAAAAAAGTTGTTCTGTTATTTAGCTGCAACATTTGTTCTGGAAGAATTATTTCTTTAACACTAACAGGTTCAACAGTGGTACATTGTTCTTGTCATCTAATGCGATTCAGACCTAATTTGAGTAAAAACAGTGTAGACATTTTAGTTACAAACTTGTAAACACGGTTAGACAGTGGTCCAATTTCTTTACTGTAAATTTTTAATGTTGATTGACTCTCTTCCCTCATGCGTTTTAAAATTTTCAATAAATCATTATGAACACGCGATTTCCGCTTCATTTCACCATTTACGGTGCGTGATTTTAAATGACTAATTCCACTTCCACTAATTATTTGCCAGACTATAGTAGATATGGTAAAATATATGAAAATGGACTGGATAAGCCTCATAAGAACATTTGAAATGTAGTAAATAAATTTATATATTTATGAAAATAAGGTATATTGCAACAAACTTAAGTTTAGGAATATGACTCATACTTGCGCAGTGAATCGTTTTTACTAGTGTTACCATGGAAACGACCAGTGTACTGCTTGCCAGTGTCGTAGTTTGAGAAGTACGTATCGCAGAGAGTGTTTGACATGTTAATTTGATCATGTTCGATATTTTATTATTTTCTTTTTTAGATTAGTGCGTAGTATATTGGTAGTAGTAAATAGTGTATTATTAAGTCATTTAGGGTATCTATAGTGTGTTTATTTTAGTTATTAATAATAGTTACTTAACAATATGAATCCCAAAAAGATAGGAACAAATAAAACCATCATACTTTTGGTCTGAGGGTAGAACCATAATTTATACCAATGAAAGACATATAGGTAAACATCAGTCATACTGCAAAATATCACTGGGCAGATCAAAGTGGAAAAACTTTAATAAAGAAACCGATTTCGAAGGGCAAAAGGCTGATTATTGTTCAGGCTGGAGAAGAGACTAGATTTGTATCTAACGCTGTGTGTGTTAGTATGCGTGTGAATTTTTAAGTCAGGTGCATGTTTATAATTAAAAAGTCAATTGTTATAACAAAACAGTAATGTAAGCCATAATAAGTTTCATAATAAATCAAATTCTATTTTTGACAAAAATTTCAAAAAAAGCTCATTAACGACTGTCTACGAAAGTAATAACGAGCTAAAGATCGTTCAACAAAAATATACAATGATTATTTTTATTTTAATCCCCCGAAAAATCCTCTAAAATAATTTTTACGATAATTTTATGACATTTTTTCCATCTATATATGTATTATATTTTGAGCTTTAACATCATGGACATCAAGGTCTTCACTTGCCTCCCTATCATCCGGAGTCAAACCGTATCGAAAAAATATGAGCTTTGATAAAAGGTAGATTAACAACTCATAATACAACATTTAATCCAAATGATGTTGACTATTTCACTCATCTTAAAATTTTCACATAATCTGACCAATCACAAACCAAAGACAGCTTGTGTTATCGCGAAAACACCAACTGTCTTTCAATTCTGATTGGTCTATCAGCTTCGTGTTTTCAACGACGTAACCATGGATACCGATCGCAAAGCAAAGTTTGACGTTTGCCAAAAAAATTATTGTAGCTGTATACGTTAAAATGAGTCGTTTCGGTGGTACTTCAAACGAAGTTATAAACCAAAACATTGAAGAAAATATACCGAGTAACACAAGAAAATCTAAATCTAATATATGGAGACAATTTATGATGTTCTGTGTGGATCGCAACTACAAATTAGATGCAGAAAATAACAACGAAAGACTAACTAAATTCCTTCCTCTCATTCTACTGAATTTTTGTCCTATCACTTTGTTCATGAAATAGTCTAATAAAATACCACCCGTGATTTAGCTTATAAGTCTGTCTTTTATTTCTAAACTCAACTGAGTTTCTTAAAGAAAACACCACGAGTCCGTAGGACTCGTGGTGTCTTCAAGCAACTCAGTTTCGTTTAGAAGTAAATCAACAGACTTAATTTATGTAAACACGCGCAAAATTATAAAAACATTTAAACATAAGAAACTACGCTGTACCACTTACGCAATTTGTGGTTAATACTGGTTTATCCGGATAAAGCTTTTCTGAGGATGAAGACTGTAATTCAAATTTAGGAATAGAGATCTTAGAATCATGCGAGGAATCATAACTAACTTCTTGTTTAGACAAATAAATATACAGTGAAACTTGGATAATTCGAATCTCAAGGGACCGTTAAAAAAATTCGAATTATCCAAAAATTCGAATTATCCAAAAATTCGAATTATCAAAAAATTGGAATTAAAAATATATCCACAAAAAACAAAGATGCCTACAAAAACATCTGCAAACGATAAAAATCAACAATAGTTGACCATTTTTATCGCTTGCAGAAATATCGAATTATTTTATCGTTTGCAGAATTATCCAAAAATTCGAATTAAAAATATATCTACAAAAAAACCTACAAAAGCTTCTGCAAACGATCAAAATCAACACTTTTGCAGATGTTTTCGTTACAATTTTTGCCCGAATTTTGTCAACCGAAAAAAATGGGCCAACAAAATTCGGCCAGAATACCAATTAAAGCATTTGCAAGCTATAACAAATGGTCAATTATTGTCGATTTTTATCATTTGCAGGTTTTCTTATTGGTATTTTTGGCCAAATCTTGGCCGAAACAATCGGCAGATAAAAAATTCCCAGTGAGAACGCATCAGTAAAACAATAAAACATTTTGTCTCAAAAAATTTATTGAAAATAAGAATACATATTTGTTACAATTAATGAAAATAGACTAATTTTTTCCAAAGAAATCCGAAATTTTTAGCTGCTTTTTAGAATTTAACTTCTCGGTAATGACAAACGATTCTAAGATGTTCAGTGAACTAAAAATAGAGTGACTTACATCATTTTTACTTTCCAAGTACCGTTTAAGTTGCGTAATATGGTGTGTTGCTTCGGCCGCACTCAGAACATGTATTTCTCCCGCCACTGATGATGCGTCGTCTTCATCACTCTCTTGTTTTTCATCATTGTCCTTAAGCACTTCAGCGATGATCTCTGTATCGGTTATTTCACCACATACTACAACATCTTCATCCACGTTGACAAAATCTTCATAAGAGATGGCAGGATCAGAAATGATGTCCCCCCAGCAGTCAACTGAAAGCAGCTCTTCTGTTAAATTGTCGTCTGTGTTCTCCTCCTTTTTTTATAAAACCAGCTCTTTTGAAACAGTGTTTGATCGTTTCAGGTGTTACTTGGTCCCAAGCTTTCTTACACATTCGAGATGCTTGTAGAATGTCTAACTTTATTTTAAGGGTGTCGCAATCTTCCATCAATATGTTTTCAACCAAAAAACGTCTGTAAAAATGTTTAAAATTTTTTATTACACCCTGGTCCATAGGCTGGAGAACTGAAGTCATGTTAGCAGGAAAAAAAATAACTTTTACATTTTCCATCAGTGGGATAGTGGTGTGTGCCGTACAATTGTCAATAAACAAAATAACTTTTCTTTTTTCTTTTATGAACTTTTTGTCTAATTTTTTCAGCCAGTTCTCGAAAAGATCACTAGTCATCCAAGCTCTTGTGCTGCTCACATATTCCACTGGTTTTGACTTGACGTTCTTAAAACAACGCGGATTAGCCGACTTGCCAATCATCAGTAGAGGCAGTCTTTCCGATCCGTCCATGTTTGCACCAATTAGGAGAGTTACTCTTTCTTTACTTAGTTTTCCTCCGTGACATTTTTCGTTTTTAAATGCTGGCGTTTTGTCAGGAGTGCATTTAAAAAAGAGACCCGTCTCGTCAACATTAAAGATATCTCTTTCATCTATACCCTGAATCATCTCTTCCAATTTTTTTTTCCACTGGTTGGCTTCTTGCTGATTAACGGTCCCACTTTCTCCACAAATGGATTTGAAAGAAATTTTGTTGCGTTCTTTAAAGCCGTCGAGCCACCCTGTACTCGCCTTAAAATTATTTTTCCCCATTTCAATAGCAAATTGTTCAGCTTTGCTTCTTATAAGGGGACCACTCACGGGAATCTTCTTATCCCTAGCTTGTTTGAACTATTTTAACACACAACTGTCTAAATTTGGATTTTCTGGCTCCCTTAATCTTTTTCGATCTTTACCGCACTCACTTTCACTGTTGAGAATTTTTTCTTTATTCTTCAAGTAGGTGGATAATGTGTTAGGAGGAATTCCAAAGTCCCTGGCAATCTCAGATTTTTTCTTCGTCCCCTTTTCTACTTCTCTAATTGCCGCTATTTTTTCCGATAACGTTAAAGTTTTGTATGTTTTCGTATTACCATGCGACGACATCTTTACTCAATACGAAGTGACTTGACGTGATTTGCGGTGATTGCAATTGCAACGCCAACTCATCTCAACTGAAGGGGCGTGCCAGATGGGGTAGAACCTCGGTGACAGGTACGGGTACAATGTACAATGGCCTTGAATGCCTTGAAAACAAGTGGCACGTTAGAACAGAAAAGAATACTACCTCTTTTAGCGGAAATTTCCAGCATGAAATTGGCATTTTTAACTTTTTAACTTGTAGAAAAGTTCCAATTTTCCAAAATATAATTCGAATTATTCACGACTTTTTAACATTACTTATATAGGAAATGCTAGGGACCAGAATAAAAATTCGAATTAAAGAAGATTTCGAATTAACGAAGTTCGAATTAAGCAGGTTCTACTGTATTACTTAATTAGTTAAAATAAACTATTTATTTTTTTTGTATTATTGAAACCCTTCCTTCGGGGTAATGTTAATAAATTGTAAGTATTGAGAAATTTGATATTTATTAAAGTACTCCTAATAATTTACTCATTATTTTTCGAGTGCAGCTGACTATAAACTTCATAATGATTAAGAACTATAAAAATAAAAATTAACAAATTCATTGTTAACTTAATTGGATATACTTGTGAAAAATTATTTTAAATCTACCTGTTTCCGCCCGCCACTGGTAGAAACAGTCCGCCCACCTGCGTTAAACACTACGTCACATTCCCAAACTTAAATTTGTTGCACTCTACTGTATGAAAAAGCTAAAATTTTCCTTTATAATTTCTGTTTAGTAAAAACTGATGTTACCGGTTCCAAATTATCTTTGTTTTCTGTTATTGTTTTATTATTTCCATTTGCTCTTTAGCCTTGTTTATTTGAAGTGATTGTTAGTTGCGGGTTT
This sequence comes from Diabrotica undecimpunctata, assembly GCF_040954645.1. Taxonomy (NCBI): domain Eukaryota; kingdom Metazoa; phylum Arthropoda; class Insecta; order Coleoptera; family Chrysomelidae; genus Diabrotica; species Diabrotica undecimpunctata. The sequence continues at coordinate 126,852,923 of NC_092807.1, forward strand.
TCCTGCAGAATTTTATATTTAAAATTTTTTTGTATATAATAATTTTTAATATAAAAGATGTATCTCGTGGTAAAATCTAGCTTTTAAAAACAAGATCTTTCAAAAAAAGCATTAAAAAGAATTACAATTTAAATCCGTGTATTACCTGCTACCGTTCTCGCTGGAGTCGAGTCGTGCTTTATATATAATCTGGAACGGTAGGTTTAATTTTTTTAAAGGAAAATCTTTTAATCCGATTATTTTTTCTTTTATTAGAAATAACAGAAGTAACCTCAAATTTTAACAATTAAGCTATCTACGATCAATTATACCGACTCCCGTTTACCTTTCATAATACGTTTTAATCCAATCTGCTGCGTTCCCTTGAAGATTTCTCTGTGCTTTTGAGTCTACCAGGACCGTATTAAAAATAACGTAAAATATATTGAATTTAAAAACATTGGTCTAGTTGAACTTGACTTGAAGTTTATATATTAATACATTTGTAATTGGTACTTTGTAGACTTAATATTACGCTACTTGTATATTTTATAAATTTTCAAATTTTTTAAAGTACAACGGGGAGTGTAGTGATCAAATAAAACCAAAACTTACTGTTTGCTGTTAAAAGCGACCTAATTGTTATAAAAATCGAATAAAATACGTACATTAAGTTAACCTTATATACTGACTAATCAAATTATAGTGAAAGCTCTGTAATTCTAACATCGATAAGTTGAAAACCTTAAAATCTAAGTGCGTAAACTGATGTAAGTACGGATACGAGGCTATATTAGTATTTTTTGGATAAGATCGAAACCTTTATAACAAAACGGTTTTTAAATTTTTTTAAATTCATTTTATTTTAAAAGTTACAGCGTTTTAAATGTTTTTATTTTTTTAAAAGTAAAAAACAAAATCATTTTTTTTAATAACAAGGGAAAAATACTTTTTTACTTAAACTTGTAACTAGAAAATGTTACAAAAAAATTTTTATTTCAAAATTCTTAGTAAAAGCTATAAATAAAACACCCAAAAGAGCTATAACACAAATACAGAACGTTTTCGTAATGTAAATCCCATCATCAGTGTAACAAAGTGCACATGCTGTGAGCCACTAAAATATATGGGTAAAAACCCTTTAAATGATATATATTTACAATTATGTTACATTATTTACTATTAAAAATTAAGATGTCTGAGTAACCGTTGGAATCGGTAACATGGCAACGTATGGCTCTACATCGGTTACTTGGTCCTGAGACAAAGTGTCTTCGAGGACCTGTCGATAACAACTCTTTAACAATTCCCATTCCTGGAAAGGTATTCGCAAGAATAATAGAAACAAGAATACAAACCCAAATAGAACCAACTATGGAAGATATACAATGTGGATTCAGGAAGGAGAGAAGCACGCAAGACCACATATTCACAATAAGAAAAATAAGTGAGAAAGTAATTAATAAAAATAGAGAAATACATATATGCTTTATCGATCTGGAAAAGGCGTTTGACAAGATACAAAGAAAGGACGTATGGAGGACATTAAAGGAAAGAGGAGTTGACAGGATAACAATTGATGTATTAAAGGATATATACAATAATAATACAAATACGGTGAGAACCAGCAACGAGGAAACCGAAGAATTTACTACAAGTCAAGGAGTCAAACAGGAATGCGTGTTGAACCCACTGCTGTTCTCAGTGGTACTGGATGAAGCAATAAACAAAGCCAAGAGAAGAATGAGAAAACTAACATTAGGATAGTGGCAAATGAAACAGACTCAACTATCAGAGCTTCTATTTGCAGACGACATGGTTTTGATAACAGAAAACAGAGAAGACCTACAGAACAACCTTGAAATCCTAGAAGAAGAACTGTTAAACATAAATATGAAAATAAATACAGAGAAAACAAAAACAATGATAATTTCTAATAAGAGAAAGACACACGCAATACAATTAAACGGAAAACAACTAGAACAAGTGGAACATTTTAAATACCTAGGAGTAATAATTGAATCAAACTGTAAACAAGACATGGAAATAAATGAGAGAATGGGAAGAACAGGAAGCTTATTTAACACTATGAAAACAACATTTTTGGGGAAAAAATAAATACCGGAGAAGGTAAAAACGGCAGTCGTTAAATCAGTAGTTAGACCTAAAATCATGTATAATAGCGAGTCATGGACATTGACTGGGAGACAAAAATCTCGAGTCAATTCTATGAAAATGAGATTCCTAAGAAAAATAGCAAACAGAAAGATGACAGATAAAATACGTAACGAAACAATCAGATAAAACCTAAAACTAGAACCAATAAACGAAAAAATAGCGCAGGGGCAACTAAGATGGTTCGGGCACGTGTGTAGAATGTCGAATGAAAGATTAACAAAACGAGTGTTTGAAACGAGAATGCAAGGGAAAAACAAACGAGGAAGACTAAGAGTTAGGTGGGTAGACGAAATCAGAAAAGAAGTTGAGAAGAAAGGATTGACATGGCAAAGTGCACGAAATCTAACACAAGACCGGAAAGCATGGAGACAATAGTGTAAAACTTAACTCCACCAGCTTTATACCTAACGGTAGAAAGGCTTAGGACTTAGTAAGTAAGTAAGTTATGATATTTAGTAAAATTTTTAGCTTATTAGTGTGGTGGGATATTAGCATAGACTCGAGAAAGTGCACTTCTTTCAATGTATATTACCATTTTTTTAATCCTACGTAAATTGAATAGAGCCATCTAAAAAGCGCATTACCAAATGTCAGAGATGCTTTAGTTTTGTTATGTATAAATTAATTTATTTATACTGTAGTCTTCAGAGACAGAAATGACAGTAAAGCTCTAAAAATCATACAAAAGAGCTAAAATTTTGTGACAATATTAATTTTGGGACCTCACATATATGCAAAGGAGTTAACTATTCCTACCTTTCGGCTTCCCCCTAAAACAACTTCGGTATGTAAGGAAAAAAACGAAAAAAATTGATTTATTAAGAATCTGTGCGTGACAGAAACAAATTTCAAATAAAACATGTAGCTGAGATAATTTTAAATAGAAAAATTAGTTAGCACTTTTTGTGTAAAATAAACCGTTCTCTGAAAAATATCGCTTGAAGCGACACGGCTACGCGCGCGATATAAATTTTAAATCTTTTATTGATGGTAGCGGTTCGGTAAATTTTTTTAATGGTAAGGACGACAGCCGTCCGACTTATGTAAAATAGGTTTTCACAGTATTTGTAACAAGACCAGTGTGACGGATTTAATTCAATTATTCTTTCATTAGCAATAGACGTAACGAACATCATAGTAAATCTCAGAACAAGTTTTGACTTTGATGTCTATCTTATGGAAAACTCATTGGTCACAGAGAAAATAAAACAGTAGAAATTGATGAAACTCAATAGAGAAAATGTTAATTTTTAATCAGATTTATAATATTATTTTTAAGATTATAAAAATAGTTTTCTTTTAAAAAACGATTAAAATCATATTTAACCCGCAACAAGGACTGTATCACGTACGCTTATTATTGTACAAGACGAGAAAATTGTACTTTATCTTCGAGAGCATTTTTTAGCGTCGAGACGTCAGTCGAGACGTTAATTATGCTCGAGAAGATAATGCTATTTTATCGTCGTGTGCAATACAACATTGTTTCTATAGCAAGTTCAGGTGAAAAATAGAATTTCAAAGAAAATTGTAATTTATATTACAAAAATCGCAATTGTATTGCTCCGTTGCTAGGGATATGAATTACTCTGTCAACAAATGTCGAACAAATGTTACGTTTTGGTTTTTGCGGAAAATATTGTTGCGTTTTGTGTACAAAGTGAATAAATACGAAATGGACGGAAAAGAATTGACACAAGAAAAGGAAAACCTGCCATCAGGTGTAGAAAATGCAGCGTTGGAAGTAGAAAGTTTATTGTTGCCACAAAAATCTAGGCTGATGTATAAGAAAGAATACCAGTCTTTTGACAAGTGGAAAAGCATTAAGAATATCAATGGCGTGAGTGAAAAAATACTTCTGGCGTATTTTTCAAAGTCGAAGAAAGCGATGCCATCGTCATTATGGTCGTATTATTCAATGCTGAAGCGTACGTTGTTGGTGAATGAAAATTGTTACATTTCTAAATTCAGCAATTTATCCACCTCACTAAAAAACCTGACTGACGGATACAAAGCTAATATACATTATTATTGTAATTTTTGGTGTGCATGGAGCGACTAGGTCCGATGAATTATACAAGTTAAAATTGTTTAACGTGGACGACAGAAAATCGGTAATAATTGTTTCATTATCTGATACTAAATCCAAGCAGAGAAGGTCGTTTTGTATTACTGACAAGAAAAGTGGACTAAGTTTCTTGGAAATTGTAAGAAAGCCCCAAAAAAGTACTTCACAGTAAGTTTTTTGTAAATTACCGACAGCAAAAGTGCACTACTCAACCGGTGGGGATTAACACTATAATATATTATCCCCAAGAAGATTGCAGATTTTTTGAAACTTAAAAATTCATAAATGTACACGGGGCATTGTTTCCGTCGTTCTTCAGCTACTATGTTCGCAAATTGTGGAGCTGATTTAGTAAAAGATAAACGTTTAGGTGGATGTAAATCGTCATCTGTTGCAGAATCTTACATTGAAGAGTCAATAAGCAATAAGATTGCTGTATCCAGGTGTATACTTGGCGGACCAGAAAATCAATCCAGTACCTCGAATCAAGTGTTTAAGCAAACGAGTACAAGTTGTGATGCTTCTAATAATGTTAATTGTAAAATATCAGTTGTTTTTAATCCTTAATGTGTTTGAATTTGTAAATTTTATTGAATAAAAAAAAGTTAAAACATTTTATCTACTCTTGCTGTTAAAGTGTCACTTTATCTACCCTTGCGGTTAAAGTGATACTTTATCTACTCAAAACAGTTGTTATAGCAACACTTTAACGTTAGCTATGGATAAAAGTCATTTTATTATTAAAATAAAATTTGTTATCATCCCGGTAAATGTATTGTGTCGAATTGTTAATAATATCTTGTATTGTTAGTTTAGTAAAAATCTGCTCATGTAATTTTACTCAAAATACATAAGACATTTATTGGGGAAAAATAATGGTAGTTGAAAAAATCAGCAACGTCTGCACAAAATCGAGTGTGCTATTCATTAGAAATTAGTAAATTAAAACTAAAATCTGAAATAAGAAATAAAAATAGTAAACTGCCCGAAAAACGATCACCACAAAATACAAAGGATCGAAAACATCGAAGTTCTGTTATACATAAGAGAATTAATTTTCTCAGAAAAAATATCAAATTTAAAGTAGGAATACAACTTTTATTTCTATGTTGACGAAACAGGGATATTTTTAGTGTATAACAAGGAGAATATGGCAAGATTTTAATTTTAATTCAATTTCATAAAACGTTTGCGTGAAAAATTTTTACTCGTGATTACGTGATCACAGCGTACCTGTGCGCCTTACCCATCCGTAACATTAACTAAAAGTTCAACAAATTCGTTTAGTGTACGTATAGTGTATTTGTATACCGAATCCATAGTAGGTATTATTATTACGTTTGCAAAACAACATGCAAAACCAAAAATCTTTGTTATGGATCAGACAATTGAGAGTTACGGTCAAGTCCTATGTCGTCCACCATACCACTGCCAGTTTAATCCCATCGAATATATGGGGAATAACAAAACAATATTATGACAATGATGTTGGGCCTACTAGTTAGACTGACGAGGATGTTTGGGAAATTTGGCGAAAAGCTCTTTGAATGTCAACTTCACAAGTATGGCTGAACTGTTTGTCGAAATTGGCAAAAAATTGAGGATTGGTGGATTCGTGAAAATAAAATAAACAAAATCATAATATAAATCAAAGCTCAACCATAATATAGATTACCGGTAATGAAAACGATGACATTACTGTAAACAATGGTAAAAATATTATTATTGTAAACTATTGTGGATTAGTGAGTGAATTATTTATTATTGATGTTGCAGGTTAATTTGTAAATAGAAAAATATTAATATTCTGTAAATAAAAAAAATATTATACACATTAATAACTAAAGTTTACATTGCTTTCGCTTTTATATATATATATATATATATACATATATGTATATATATATATATATATATATATATATATATATATATATATATATATATAACTTTAAATATTTGTGCTTTTATAAAAAAACAATTTTTGTAATATTCAGCAACAAAACATCGTTCGTGATCCAGAAATAGTTCATACACATTTTTAATGCTTTTTTATAGAATGATCTTTACCCACTCAAAGATACCGTAATATGTACAATGATTTGTATAGATGCTCAGTTAAATTAGTGCTTATTTAAATAATCCAAAACCTGTAAATTTACTAAATAGACTTTATGTAGTTTTCGATAAAAGTCGTTCAAATAGAGGTTAGGATAACTAGGTTTCTTTTCACTTTTCTAAATATTAGCTATTATGATATGCACGTTAAGTAACATATTAATATTATACAATTCTGTATTCCTCACATGTATTTGAGATATTAAAAAAAACAAGCAAAATAAAATTGGTTTTAAAATTGAAGAAGAAAATGCCAGTGGTTGGCTGTTTACCATAGTTTAAAAAAATTTACATAAAAGTAAAGTCTTCTGGTGTATACTGCCGTCCTTAGGAAAAACACCGCATATGCAAAAATTATGAAAATTTAGTTATGCGCAGAAATTAGATCTAGGGAGTTTATATTACATGAATATTAAAGAAAAGTACAGTATTTACAATCTTAGATATATATTCTAAAAGAAATACTAAACCTAGCATCTACGAAAACATGCGTGGAACTGTGGAAGAACCCCGCAACTATAACATTACTTAGGTAAAACCTCGCATATACTTGACGGAACCTGCAGTTACTGTGTTTATTCTAAGCAATACAAAATCGCAATGTTTTTGCTACGTAATTGGCGCGATTAGCGAAAGCATTTATCAGACAAAATGTGTTTCACTCGTCTACTCCTATCTGCTCTAATAAAGATGGACGTGTGAAGGCGGCTTGTAAAAGCAAAATATCTACTCCAAACCTTGATAAGCATATAGAAAGTTTTAATCCCAGTATATCCCATTACAGGCATGAACACGTCAAGTGTCGTAGATACCTGCCTAGTTATTTAACCATACAGGTCATGCACAAGCATTATTTAGCAGCCTACCCTCCTAATAAATGCTCGTATAAGGTTTATCGAAAGGATCTTAAAAATAAAAACATATCTTTCATAAATCTGGGCCTAAAGAATGCCAACTGTGTGAAGCATTCTAACTACACAATAAAGAGCATAATTCTGAGAACCTGAATCCAGCATATAGTGAATATGATATCTGAAAAGAACACATTCAACATGCCAGATATTCAAGAAAATTATACCGTTTGGATACAAATGAACCAGATACATCAACGACCATTAAAGTCTATGTTGACTTACAAAAAGTCATAATGTTACTAAGAATCGATATGTTTAAAAAAGCAATATTTACCCAAAGAACATTGACATTTTATGAAAGCTTTGTCCCACTGGGTAAAGGAAAAAAATAAAAAACTTTTGCAAACCTATTTTATGAAGGCATAATTGGACGGGGAAAAGAAGAAGTAATTAGCTGATATAATGCTTTACTTTTACATTACAGGTATATCGAACATTTTGTCCTTTGGGTTGATAACTGCTCAGTTCAAAATAAAAATTGGAGTTTTTTATATTTTTTTGTATATAATGTAAATTCTGACACTATATCTGCTCAGGATATTTGTATTTAGTATTTGGAACTAGGATACACCTTTATGTCCGCCGATGAACTTTCACCATCAGGTGAAACTATCTTTAAAAAAACAAAGGCAAACCTACTAGCTGTTGAAAATGCAAATTCAGAAAAGGTTACAATAAAAACAATGCAGTATATGGATAAGCAACAATTTAAAAAATAGAGCCTCGTTCTTACTTGGCCAAAAAAAAGGAGAAATTGTTGCCAACAGGGGATCATTTTCTCTAAAGTACAAGTTAACAAATAACTCCGATAGTATGTTTGGAATGAATTTTTTCAAAATAAAGATTTAAATAAAAAACATCTTAGCCTCAGGCATTTACATCTCCATGTGGGATATCAAAAAATAAAAAGAAATGCTTATTAAAAATCTCAAAACAATAATGCCTTCAAATAGATTACAATTTTGGCAAATTCTTGAGGAAGATAATAATAAATAAAGATAATTTCTTTTTATATTTAATGTTTTCTCTTTTGTAGCATTATTCCAAAACTTATTTTGTTGTTTAATTTTATTTTCTTTAACATTGTATAAAAAAAACATCGCAAAACATAACATCCATAGATGCTGTAGTTTTACTTAGGAATTCCTAATATTACTTACGGTTTTTTCCCATTTATCTATAAAATTAGGATAAACTACTGCTCCTTTTTTTTAAACATAGTTTATTTACAGATTTATTAATATAAAGTAAAATCGTTTCTACCGCGTTATTGTAACAATTTTCGCCCTTTTTCAAAGTTGCAGATTCCATTTACTCATGATTATAAGTACTGCAGATGACCATCATGGTTAATTTTAGTATTAAAATGACACCAATTTGATGGGATAGAGAAAGCTTAAGAGAACATACTTTTTCCTGCTCGAAAGAAGAACGACGTTGTCCAACTATTCGAACCAGGTAACTGAATAAACTATGCCATTATATACCAGAACTCGTTACTTTTATGTATGGAATTTTTTTTTTAAATTATCATCTTTGAAATAAAAGTTTTTTTTTTCCAATGATCCATTTTTTTTGCCAAGCAAAAGAATCAATAACTGAACCATAGAATCTCCTTATTAATATAGTTGTGACATTTACTCAAAATGTGCTTACCTTATTCCTTGTAGCGTTGAGATATCTGAAAATTAAATACCAAGTATTAAAATTTAGTCAATAAAAAAGTATATATATTAAACTACTATTACTGAAATTAAACATATTATGGAAATTTTCGAAGACACAAGAAGAGTGTTTTCTGGGCACAATACCGTAAAAAGTCAATAAAACAGAAATCATTTTAATATTTTTATTAAAAAGTAAAAGGGGAAATACCAGTGGTTGGCTGTATACCATAGTTTAAAAAAATCTTACATAAAACTAAGAACTTTGATTTCTTCACTACAGCTGTTTCGGCAGCGTGCCTTTCGCAAGTGATCAATTTTTGGTACGTGTTTACACTTTTAAGTCTCTAACTGAATGAGTTGAGGAGAGGAGAACTATTTGTCTTAAGTTGCTTATTCAGAATTGTCTGTATTTTTTAATTTTTTGATTTCCGTAGATTCTAATTAAGATGATTAAGATTCTAATCTTATTTTGGATATGAAGTGTTTGAAATTCATCATTAAAAGAATAATTCTGATCTAGAAGGTGAAGTACGTACGTAAAATCTGTTTTTTATTATTAAAAGCCCTTTTATGATCTGCTGTACGTTTGTTAAAAGTTCTACCAGTTTGACCGATGTGAGTTTTTGGGCAGTCACCACATTTAAACCTGAATACACCACTGTCTAAGTGCTTTTTGTTTTGGCTCTTGTTGTTTTTAATATATTTAATATCTTGCTTATATAATGTGACTTTTGATTTTCTGTAGTGTTTAATTTTATTTTTGCTAATGACGTTTAGTTCTATCTCAAAGTTGTTTTGGACATCGGAACTTCTATTAATCTATGTAACACATGCTATGGTAGGCTGCTAATTTATATTTTGTAGGAAGGGATGATGGGTTGTGTATAGTTGTGTCAGTATACACAGTAAAACACAGTAAAACAATCATAAGTTACACAATTCATCGTCCAATCCTATACAACACAAATTGGCAGCCTACCATAGCATGTTACATAGATGATTAGAAATTCCGATGTCAAGATACAACTTTGCACTAGAATTAAACATCATTTAGCAAACAGCTGTAAAAGTAGATACAACGAACAAACAATACATATAATTTTAAATTAAAAACTACATAAGAAAGCCCTGAAATTTTCATCACCACAGAAAATAACCAGTACCTTCTGCTCGATTACATATCGTCCCCTTAGTAGTACAATTAGGTAACTCAAAATTTGCTATTTTTCGGGAGAGCAGTTTTAAATTTGAAAGGAAACAAACCGTGATGTATTACATCAAATGAATTTTTTTGCACGAAGTTAAAATAAATCTAACTTCTGATTAATTGTAAGTCTTCTAAAGCCTTGTTTTAGTTTTTTGTTATTGAAAAACAAGATATCTAGTTGTTGCAATTAAAATTAAAAAAAAACTTAAATATACCTATTCCTCGTTCACAAATTGTTGAGAGCACGAAATATGCCTCATAAAACGGTCGTAAATCATAGGCGTTCCTAAGGTGTTTATTCATTAAATAACAATATAATGTTTTAATACTGTTATATATAATATTGATAATATTCTAATACTAATATATTTAGCAAAAAAACAACTAAAACTTTCACGACTAATGTTGGTTATTATATTGTATTAATAAAAATAAGAATTTAACCATTAACAATTTTGTAAATAAGAATACCTTATCTCTTTGGATATTTCAATACTAATCTTCGCGTTTAATCACTTTACTAGAAAACCTGGAATTCATATCCGAAGGTACTATTCGTTGCAAGATAATTAAGATGGAATTCCCCAGATTTTTAATAACATAATTATATTCGTAACTTAACTTGAAAGGGTGAAGTTATTACGAACGAAAACAATTTTTTGTTTAGTACGTTTTTGATCGCATGTAATTTACGGCTCGTCGGTGTTTCCGCGTCTACGGCAGTAATTAGCGTCTCGAATATTTCTTTTGCCAATTATATGCAGTGCGTGAGTGATTTTTTATTCCATATACCTACTAACATATACGTACCTTTCGCTCGTGCTCGTTTTGTTGGATTGTTTGTAATGGCTTCATCATCAAGTTTTACACCGGTACTGTTGCGTACAGTCAGTAAGTCTGTCTATTCACCAAGAGAGAAGACTATTGTCCTGAATGTTCACGATGCTCTGGTTTCTCAGAATCCCACAAACACTGTTCGCAACATAGTCGAAAGTTGTGCCAACATGACTGGCGTAGGAGAGTCAACTTTATATAGGTTCCTATCAGAAAGAAAAAAACACGGTATAGCTAACCCAAACACAAACGAACACTTAAAGAGAGGGAAAAAGCCTATTGAAATTGATGAATTTGCCAAAAATGGTATTCGAAGGAAAATTTATGGATTTTTTTTCAAAAAAGAAATACCAAACCTAAACAAAATTTTACAAGAAGTTAGAGACGACCCGGATTTGCCTCATATCGGACGAACTAAATTGTGGCTGTAAAATAAGTTTTAAAAGAATTAAATTTCCGGTGGGAGAAATCAGACCGAAAATCACTTTTGATTGACCGGGAGGAGAAGATGATGTTGGAGAAGAAATTATCTAAGATTCATACGAAAATTCCGGGCTGAAGAAAGGCCCATCTTCTACCAGGATGAAACGTGGGTAAACTCAGGTCATACGCTAAAAAAAATTTGGTCAGATAAAAATATATTAAGCTCCAGGCAAGCCTTTATGGAAGGTTGGTCTACTGGTATCTCCCCACCTTCTGGTAAAGGCAGTAGATTAATAATTTCTCACATTGGCAGTGAAAAAGGATTTGTTAAGCATGGTTTGTTGGAATTTCATTCCAAAAGCACAAAAGACTATCACGAGGAGATGACAGCTGATGTTTTCGAAGAGTATTTTGAGCAAATGATTGAACACATACCACCAAATTCAATTATAATATTAGATAATGCACCTTATCATTCACGACTAGTAGAAAGACTTCTAACGAATGCGTGGAAGAAACGGAATATTCTTGACTGGCTGCGGAATAAGTATCTGCCTTAAGAAGATGGAATGGTAGAAGCAGAACTTTTAAAAATTACCCGGCAACACAAATCTAACTTCAAGAAATACGTAGTTGACAAAATGGCGGAAAGGCGAAACATCACATTCCTTAGACTTCCACCCTACCACTGCGAAATAAATCCAATGCGAACTCATTTGGGCACAAATGAAAAGTTATGTGGCTAGAAAAAATACGTCATATAAAATACAAGCTGCACGTGAATGTTATACGAGTCTTTACAACATATTATAGAACAAAACTGGAAAGATGCAGTAAGACATGTAATAGAAGAAGAACAAAAAATGTGGGATCTTGATAACATAATTGATGCGACCGTAGAGATTATTAACCTAATTATTAACCCTCAAGACGACTCGGATTCTGAAGTTGATCCTATTTATTTTGAATTTGAATAGTTTTCTAATCGTAATTATATAGGGTAAGTAATAGTAGTTGTAATCGTAAGGTATTAAAGGGGAAAGGCGCAAAATGTCACCTGTCAAAATGTTCAACGTGTTTTAAATGTATCCATTTTTTTTTCAAATCCTGAGAAAACTAAAAAGCATTTTTGAAAAATTTAAAAGCAGAATGAAATATTTTTTAGAATAAATAAAAAGTTTGTTTTGCATGCAATATTTTTAATTAAAAATTATACTATAGTTTCTCTTTTATTTTCACCCCTCTTACATAACATATTAAAATAAACACTGTAGAAGTTTTCAGGGACTTTCTGCCCTGAGTAATAATGTAATCTTTCATTCTGCGTTTAAATTTTTCAAAAATATTAGTTTTCTCCGGATTCGAAAATAATGGATACATTTAAAACACATTGGAAATTTTGCCAGGCGACATTTGGCGCCTTTTTCCTTAATTAAATAAATTTATCTTTTACAAATGGCAAGAAACTTTTTATTTTTGAATAAAATAAATAAGTTTTATTAATAAATACAATTTACATAAGTACAATTTAACAAATATATTTATTTAGTTCAAATAAATGTGTCAATCATATACTCTACGACACTGGTCGTTCATCTCTAGCCATTCAAAATACCCCCGTAATAGGATTATAAGGTATTGTATTCCTTCAAATATAAGGTGGGTTAGTCGAAAACGTCTTAAACCGTCAGTTTTAGGTTGATTTTTACTATTATATCGTATTACCTATTCTCTCTGTATTTCAGTTTTCTAATTACGGTTAAACTTGTAGTGAGCTATCAACAAATTGTGAACCGGGTATAGTTCGACATTCGATATAGTCGACTTAGCTATAAGTACAACTTTTTAATACCAAATAAAATGTATTATTATATTTTGATCAAAACATTATAAAAAAAGAGAAGAACTTAACTTATTATTATAACCAATATTTTTCTTTCACTCGGTCTCATTTGTATCAGAATTCAGTTGATACTTCTCTTCCTGTTGCTTTAAAAGGCATTTTTTCAAAATAATCCTTATCTTCCAGAGAAATTGCGAGATGTTTGGTGTTAAACAATGTCAAAAGATTCTTTTATTTGTTCAGGGTAATAGGGATTCTCTCCTTATATAAAGGATTTGGCATTATTGTAGTTATATTTTGAGTCGATTTTGTCCTTCTCTGGCAATTTGAAGTTCTAAATTCTTCGTTAAAGTTTCCTTTGAATTTCATGATGGATAGTTTGCATTTAGAAAAGAACATGCACCGCATTTTCTGCCATGCTATTGCTGTTCATTTTCGTCCTTACCTCTGAAAATTTAAATTTTATCCGCATAATTTTTCCAATCCAATATTTGTCAGTGAGTGATGTTATGAAGGATGTACGGTTTATCTAATTTTCTCCGGGTACATCTAGCAATTGTTTTCCAGTCTTGTGGTAAATATGTTTTGCCTACTCTTTTGAACTCTGTTAAAATGGCTGAGTGTATGAAGTCGCACTCAATTTCACTATGGCTGGAAACTAGGAAGTTTAGTTCAATGCTTTCCAAATGTGGAATATTTTGAACAGCTGTTAAGCACATAGTAGCGACGTTTTTATTTAAATTTTGTCCACCACATCTATCACTAAAACACTGAACCTGAGTTACCCGTTCCGGCAAAGATTAAAAGTTATAATATAAGCAAGTGGTAATCTCACAGCTGTCTCGTTTTTCTTCAACCTCTGTCCACATGAAGCAATTACACTGTTTAGAGACTGTATTATAAATGGTGAAGTTAAATAAGTTTAATCTTTGCTTGTAAAATAAATTATTTGTTGTGTAATTTTTCATTTCAATATCCGGAAGAGGCAACGCATAACCTGAGTTACCCGGGAGCACAATTAGGTATGTCAAATTAAACATTTTTTTTTGGCGTTTTTGGCGCAAAACAGAAATTTTTTGGCGTTGTCAGCTGAACTTTTAGATATTTCAATATGACAATTTTAGATTCTCATGTATAGAATAGGCATAGAACTTACCTAGTTGTAGTAATAAAAGAGCGTGAAAAATTGTATCGGTAACGGTAAATAACTCAAAATCGCAACATTTCGTGTTACTTAGTTGTAGTATTAACGGGACTATATACAGGCAAGATATCAACAAAAATAGCCAAATACATAAATAAGAAAAGAATAGCACCAGCTTTTAGAACAAACAACAACTTGGGCAAATATATTAAAAACAATAAAATCCAAGAGAAAAAGTACTTAGACAGTGGTGTATACAAACTTAAATGTGGCTACTGCCCAAAAACTTACATTGGTCACACTGGTAGAACTGTTAACAAACGTGTAGCAGAACATAAAACGGCTTTCAATAATAAAAAAAAAACAGATTCTACATACGCACTTTACCTTCTAGATTACAAAAATTTTTTTATTGTCGAATATCAAATTATTCATATCTAAAATAAAAACATTAAGATATCCTTATTAGAATCTATGGAAATTAACAAATTAATAAATACATACATAAATGTGAATGACCAATTTAAGACAAACAGTTCTCCATTTTCAAATTATTCATTTAAAGACTATAAAGTGTGAACACGTACCAAAAATAGATCATTTGAGAAAGGCAAGTTGCTGAATTAGCTGTAGTGATAAAAATTTATAATATATTTTGTGAAAGTTTTGAAAATGAAAAGTTTCAGTGTTTTATTGTTATATAAATTGAATTTGTATCAAGGAAAGGTCGAATCCATCCCGTATATTATTTATTAAAAGTAATATAAAAATTTTATCCGAAAGGACTACTATCAGTGAAAAAACGTAGACAGTAGTTGAAACTAGCTACGTAAAAATAGGTAGAAACCTTTTTTATATATAAAAATCATTGTGAGTTATAATATCCTAATAACATTAGGTCGATGTTATAAGATTTAACGTAAAAAGAACATAAATCTTTCTTGCTTGAAGTGTGGACAACCTTCTCCAACTAATGGTAAGAGAAGAGTCTCAATAGCCATGCAAACATTTTTTAAAAACATTAATAAATCGTGGACTAAAGTAGATGAACAAACAGTATTACTAAAACTAAAAAAAAAACACATTATTTTAATTGTTCTTGTGGTAAATCCAGAAATTAAAGACGAATTATACGACAAGATGACTAAAGTTGTCTGTAAGAGTAGTAGAGTTTATATCAGGCGACATAAACGGCAAAATGGTGACAAAATAGACCAATTTAGTTGTAGGAAAATATAAAGAACAAATCATTACGGACAACGGAATCCGTTTTAGAATTCCGTTGTCCGTAATGATTTGTTACCGTGTAACAATTATGAATACATAGAGTCATTCAGAATTTTACATAGATACAAACTACTATAATAGACACTGCGCTCAATAATTGATTATGTAATTCAACATAAACTAAAAATATAAGAATTGCGGTCGTACAATATACAAACAATAGTAAACAAGAAGAAAACTGTGGTTGATTTCGAACCTTTCAACGGTGAACACGTTATCGCTTTAAATCAATTATATTGTTAATTGATATTTAATGTTGGTGTTTAATACAGTTGATAAAATGTGAAATAATATTTGTATGTTTGCATATGAAGTGATTAACAGTCAGTAAGTTTTTTATTCTACATATTGAATAAATAATTATAAATTTTGGACTATCTATCGTCTATAAAAAATTTCAACTAGTAGTGTTTTAAAAAAAATTATTAACAACTACAAAATAGTTTATTAGTTTTTCGTTTTAAATCCAGTTTCACCGGCCAGCTGTAAAGCTGGCCACAGATGTATTAAATCCTTCAATAATTTTAATACGTTGGAGGAAAATTAAATATGGCTACTAACAGCAGCATCTCACCTACCTCACTACTAATGTCTGAAACAAACTCTAATAGCTCAACGTACTCATCAGCAGTAGCAAATATGCAGTTCCCATCGAAAGAACTTGTCTTCAGTGCCTTGGATAATACTAAATTGCAGGACTATTTAATTCCATTGGGCAAGATAATTCAACCTAAGAATATAATATTTTCATCCAGATTATTAAATAACCGTATTTGTATGTATCTAGCAAATAAAAAAGTTGTTGATGACTTAATAACAAAATACGGTCATATAAAAATTCAAAATGTAACTGTACAGGCTAGAAGATTAATCACCCCTGCGGAACGTATTGTTCTTTCAAATGTGTGTCCCACCATACCGCATAGTTTCTTAATCAACTACCTACAAAATATCGGACTTAACATGGTATCTCCAATAACATTTTTAAAAATCAGCGCTACATCACCTGAGTATAGTCATATTCTCAGCTTCAGAAGACAGGTCTATGTAAGTCCTCATAGTATAGAACTACCTGATTCGTTTACTATAAATCATGACGAAACAACATATCGAATCTTTCTGTCTCAAGATAGTATGGTATGTTACAACTGCAAAAAGACCGGACATACTGCCCATCGCTGCAATGAAAACTCACAAGTTCATGTTGAAGAATGTTCTATGGATTCCTTTGCCAGTGAAATTAGCCAACCTGCAACGTCGCCGTCTAACCAAACTCTACCTTTATTATCACACCAAAGCACCATTTTACAACATACCGAGTCAGAATTACCCAATGTAAATACAGAAGAAACAGGAAATAAAGAAACGCATTCAAAACGATCTATAAATGAAGTCATCTCTCCAGAAACTGACACTGCACCTCAAGAAAACCCATTTGTAACACCAAAATCTACAGGAACTCGAAAAAAGCCAAAGAAAACTAAACTTGTAGAAACGCATTCGGATTTATCCTTTTCATCCAAGATAGAACCAGCCAAAACCTTCATCAATAATCACGAACCACCATTTCCACTGAACAGTGAACAATTAGCCCTCCTACTAGACAACACTGCCGGCTTATCTAATCCTATAATCTCGATCAAGGATTTCACTCCTGATTTGCTAGGTGTCTCTCACATGTTAAAACAAATCCGTCCCTATTTAAAAGAAAGGTCAATAAAATCGAGACTAACTAACTTAAACAAAAAAATATTTGCTTATCTTGGAGAGGTGGGCTCTGAAGTAGAAAGTGATGCATCACAAACCAGCACTTATTAGCAGCTACCGTTTAGTTTTTATTTTTTTTATATATAATTTTTTTTATTTCTTACATTCAACTCGATCATACAATGGAATATCGATGGATTCTTCCATCGCTTGGCTATGCTACAGATTATCATTGCCGAAAACTGTCCAGACATAATCTGTCTCCAAGAGACCAATTTAAAACCTCAACAGAAATACAGTCCTAAACAATACATATGCTTTCGTAAAGACAGGATGCTTGTTAGCCATGCTAGTGGTGGTGTTATGACATTAGTAAAAAAATCTTTCGATGCAAATTTATTTCCCGTAGTAAGCAATTTAGAAGCTATAGTCATCAAAATTAATTCCTTCATGTCATTTTATCTATGTAATATCTACATTCCTCCCAACTCACAGGTAAATTATGCAGATATACTGCACCTTATACACCAAATTCCAACACCACGTATAGTCGTCGGTGACTTTAATGGACACAATATAATATGGGGATCTTCTAACACAAATAAGAGGGGAAGAATAATAGAAAACCTAATACATAACGTTAATTTAAATTTTCTTAATGACGGAACCCCCACGAGGTTCAACTCAGCATCAGGAGAATCCTCGGCAATTGACTTAAGTCTCTGTGATCCAATTTTAACTCCTTGCTTATCGTGTTACGTTTTGTCGTTTAACTACGGCAGCGACCATCACCCCATAAAAATCTGCAATACTAACGCCCTACCGGAACCAAAAGACACCTTTGTCTTAAAATGGAAAACAGAAAAGGCTGATTGGGTGAGTTTTTTAACATATATTGATAATTCCGTAGAAAGCTGTGAAATAAATTACTGTGATATCGATAGAACAATCACCAATTTTAATGACTTAATACTAAAAAGTGCAGAACTCTATATTCAAAAAACAAAAAAAATTCACAATCATCATCCAGTACCATGGTGGAATAAGGATTGCAAAGAAGCAATACAGCAAAGTAAAAAAGCTTTCAATAGGTTTAAACGGCACAAAACCCAAGAAAGTAAAATAGAATTCAAACGATTAAAAGCTAGAGCCCAATTAATCATAAAAAATTCAAAAAAAGCCTCATGGTCAAAATACGTCTCAGAAATAATTAGTTCTACTCCAATGAGCGAAGTTTGGAAAAGGGTAAAGAAAATTTCCGGTTTAAAGTATTCTTCATCAATTAACACTCTTAAAATAAACAATACCACAGTCTCTTCTTCACAAGACATTGCTAACACTCTTGCTTTCACATTTGAACAACATTCCTCTAGCGAAAACTACGACATTAATTTTAGGGACTACAAGCTAAAGAAAGAACGCACCATCTTGTCTCTAGAAGAATCCCACGAAAACCCCCTATCTCAACCTCTTACTATTACAGAACTAAATAACTCCTTACAAGATATGAAAAACTCAAGTCCGGGACCCGACAATATTCCTGTCGTATTCCTGAAGCATGTATCAATCTTAGCAAAACAACATCTACTGCAAATTTTCAATCAAATTTGGCAACAACGACAATATCCGTCCATATGGGCAAAAGCCACAATTTTGCCTTTTTTAAAATCCAGAAAGCCTCGACTTGATCCAGAATCATACAGACCCATCTCTCTAACATGTGCCATGGCTAAATTAATGGAGAAAATAGTCAATGCCCGGCTTATGTGGACACTGGAAAAATCTCATTTCTTCTTACCAGAGCAAAACGGCTTCAGACGTAATCGGTCAGCAATGAACAATATCGTAGACTTACAAAGTGATGTCCAAAAAGCGTTAGCAATGAATCAAATATGCATAGCTATTTTCTTCGATATAAAGAAAGCCTTCAATACGTGTTGGAGATTCAACATCATTAAAAAATTGCACGCATCCAATATTAGAGGACACTGCTTAGCCTATATCGAAAATTTGTTAAAAGACTTTTCTTTCCAAGTAAGAGTTAATAACGTTTATTCTGATTTTTATACTGCAGAAAACGGTACCCCACAAGGCTCAGTACTTAGTCCTACCCTATTCCTAGTTGCCATAAACAACATATTAAACAAATTACAGAAACCTCTCAAAGCTCGCCTCCATGCCGACGACTTAGTGGTATACATTAAAGGAGCACAAAAAGAATCTATGTGCAGAATAGTACAGACATTTTTAACCCAACTAGATGAATGGACAGCTAGTACAGGCTTCGAATTCTCCGTTACAAAGACAACTGGTATGGTGTTTACGAAAAAATCATGCATTACACCAGTCCTTTATCTTCACAACAGCATAATTCCCTTCCAAAACTCCGTAAAATTCCTTGGTATGTGGCTGGATCAAAAACTTTCCTGGAAAAAGCACATACAACATTTGGCGCTAACATGCAACAAAAGACTCAATTTGCTTAAAACCGTATCAAATCGTTTCTGGGGTTCCGACTTCTCTACACTACTCCTTCTGTATAAAACACTAATTAGATCCAAGCTCGATTACGGTTCAATTGTTTATGCCTCCGCAACCAAGAGTACCCTAAAACCATTAGATACAATCCACAATGCCGCACTTCGGATCGTTCTCGGAGCTTTTCACACTTCACCCATAGAAAGCTTACATTCCGAAACTGGAGAACCATCATTGCAGTATAGGCGGGCACTTTTAACACTTTCACATGCTTCTTCTGTAGCTGCTAATGAGGATCATCCACTCTTCGAAAATACTTTTTCTAAAAACAATCTTGACTTTCTCTTTAATAAACCTCGTACTGGAAAACCTTATTACACACGAGTAAGATCAATTCTAAATAATTTTGACACAACAATCCCAGATGTATTTCACTGTAACATCCAACATCCGACTCCATGGCTGATAAGCATCCCAAATTGCAACACCTCTTTAATAGAGTTGTCCAAAAAATGCAATAACACCATAATAATCAAAAACAAACTAAATGAGATTCTTGAACGAGACTACCCTAACTGCACAAACATCTTTACCGATGCATCCAAATCTACTGATGGCATTGGTTGTGCTTTTGTTACTCCAACGTCTACTTTCAAATTTAAGCTACCGCCTAGCTCAAGTGTTTTCACCGCTGAACTGTTTGCTTTGTACCGTGCACTAAAACATGCAAACCTCTCAAAAATTCCAAAACCTCTGTTTCTCACTGACTCGCTCAGCTCTCTTCTTGCAATACAGCATCTGTATCCTAAACAGCCATTGGAGCAACTAATAAAAACTGAACTACAAATCGCCCAAGAGAACCACATAACTCCTAAATTTATATGGATCCCATCGCATATAGGAATTATCGGCAATGAAGAGGCAGACAGTAGTGCTCGTGATGCAGCAACAAGTGCGGAATCTGAATTAGTGCGTGAGAGTGTGTGTAAAGATCTCAAATCGTTTTTTAAACAAAAAGTGATGGGTCAGTGGCAGCGCGAATGGTTTCTATCGCAATCTAAATTAAGATCGCTAAAACCAGATACACGACAGTGGAAAACTAGTGCTAGCACACGGTTTATTCAAACGGTTCCAACGCGCCTACGTATAGGACACACTAAGATAACACACTCGTATTTACTTTCGGCCAGTGAACGCCCGCTGTGCGACCTATGTGTTACGCCTCTTACCGTCGTCCATTTGTTAATCGAGTGTCCAAAATACCATAGAGAACGTTCCATAAACAATATACCAAATACTCTACCAGATTTATTAGGAGAAAACTGCCACGTAAAAAACTTATTAAATTACCTAAGGTCAATTAATATCTTGTATCAGATTTAAAGTTTTGTTTACTGTGTAATGCCGCTAATAACCTTTTGGTGGATGCGGAAATATTTCTTCTTAATAAAAAAAAAAGAAGAAAACTGCTGATTAAAAATGGATGTCAACGAGAAAGGAAACAGATCACACGATGTATTAAAAATAATATTTAAACGTTAAAAGAAACGTGATGAAAAGTAAAAATAAGATGGATTTAAAATGTGCTGACGTAGATGGGTATATAAGGGAAACAAAAATTGGACAAGCATTGAAGGCAATAAAGTCTCTCCGGATGGAAGAAAAAAAAGCTAATCAAGTGCTAAAAGATTTTAACGCTGCTTAGGTTAAGTCGATGATCCATCGTCTAGAAGCGTTTGCGATATGGTTGCATAGAAACATGCTCCGAATATCCTGGACAGCAAAGCAGACCAACGTAGCTGTGGTATATATATCAAATGCCATTCGTGAGTGGCTAAACACTATTAACATAAGAAAAATTCCATACTAAGGACTTGATCTTACAGGAGACTGGTACAAAAAACTTTAGCTTATCATAAAAATTAAAATGGAGGGCTGCAGGGGAATTATAAGAAAGCAGATGTCAAGACTCAAGAACATTCATGATTAGACAGAAATACGCAGTGTCGAACCAGTATTACATTTAGCTTAAAATCGTGAACAATTCGCCAATATAATTGCCAACGTTAGGAAGACCTGATATGCCTCCAAATAAAGAAAACATATTGTTGACTGCTTTATTGTGTAGAATTAGTAAAAACAATTTTGCATTATAAATCTTTTTAAAACAATACTTACTTACAGCTGGTTTACTCTAAAGGATATATTATATTGATAAAACCGACCCTGTAATTTTATCCTCTTCGAACTGCTGAGTTTTTAGCACGGAGTTAATGTTTGCTCTTTAATAAGTTTGGGCCCGTTTTATGATGAGGCTACACGTCCCAACATTTTGATTGACTGAATTTTCGTTGGAATATTAATGGAAAATTGAGACTTTGGGTACATACTCCTTGTGATAAATTTGCGAACTTCCTTAACTTTGACTTTCTGTAGATAAACTTCGGCATCAAAATCAAGAACGATGACCTTTAAAATTCCAGGAAATATTTGAGTGATGGGATCACTATTTGATATTGAAACTATTTCTATTAAATATATAATATGGGTTAAACTTCCTATTTTGGCAATGGAAATATTATTTCCTATATTATTCTTAAATATCCTTATTATTTTGCTACAGTATTACTTTAAAATAAGTTTATTTAACGTTTTGATTTCCAATTCGGAAATTGTTCTCAAAATAAAATTATTAATAAATTAAAGAAATTTTGCTTTTGGTACTTAGTAGAAAATTCTTTTGATACCATAATTTTTTATTACTTAATTATATTAACAATTCAGAAATGGTAGATGATTTTAAAATGATATTGTTAATATTTTTAAGTTGCATTTTTATAACTACTTTATTGATAAGATAGTTCATTTAGTTACATCAAATTAACTTTAACATAAAAAACCTGTCAGCAAAAAAAATTGCCTGTGATTGGTTTTTGAAAAGACAACCACACGCAATAATGACGATGATAATAATGATGATAGTGTGTTTGGCATGGAAACTAGTCCATTTACCACAGATTTGTGTTATATTTGAAACTTGATTGTAACAAATTTATATTATAGGTATATCCGTATACATATAGGTGATATGCATACGAGTCTGTAAATTGATTTCTGATTAAGTGACAGTAGATGGGTTATGCTTACTGGAAGTTGCACATTACTTTTAACCAGGTTTTCATAAAATGTAGCTGGAAGTGCTTTATTTTTAATATATACTAACAAGATGATATTAATATCGCACTGGGAAATATTACTGCATGAGCACTTTTCTAATTATATAATGTTAAATCTAGCTAGATGAGCAGGAATAGCACCGTGACTAGTTTTTAATATTGTAATAGGTGCTTTTGATAGTTTGGATATGTTATATTGGAATCGGTGTAGTAATTCTATTAAGGATGGTAAAATATATCTTGTAATAATGATTATTTGATGTATTCGCCAATATTTTTTGGATTAGATCTGTTAATATGCAAATATATTCTTGTATAACAGAATAAGAAGAACCCTTAGCAAACTCGTCTACAATTTCATTATCTTTTATACCGGTGTGACTTTTTGTCCAAATAAATGTTATATTTTAACGAAAAGTCTACCAAAGAAAATTGAAATACTATTATTAAATAATACCTCAATCAACTATGGAAGCTTATCGTCTATGCTTCGCCTAACTCAGACTCTCAAGTGTGAATCCGTCTTGTCTTAAACTATGAATTAAATAATAAAAAGTCGGTTGGTAACAAATAAAACAATGAATTAACTAATCATATTTACTTAGCACAAAACCAAAAAAATAATGATATGTTGCACAATCAAACCCTGTCTAAAGCTTTACAATAAACAAATTTAAAATTGATACTTATGGCTTCATGTGGCTGACAGGGTAACTTGTTGATGGCTCCTGATGGTGGTTGGATGGATTGTCACTAAATAAGCAGATTTCAAGTTGATTAAACGCGTTGTAGTTTTAAGCAGAATTCATTGATATATATTTCATTTCCACAGACATCGTTCCGTCTCACTACACTAGTACCAATAAATTATTCCACAAATTAGTCCATAAATATTTCCATAAATTATTCCATTAATTATTTCATAAACTAGAATATAACAGGGTGTATTAGCAAGGCATCAATGGGGGTTAACTTTTGCCAATTATTTTACAAAATCACAATTAAACAAATAGCAGATGGCAAGGACAAAGTGAAATATAATTAATATTAAAATTAGTTAAGTTTTGTAAGATTTCTACATGCATAAAATCAAAAACGTGGCTTAGGAAGAAGTGAGGTTATGAATATTGAAAATACTGTCAGAATTATAAAATATAATTTACAATAAAAGTACTCATCCCAAGACATTTCTGCAGACCATAAAATAAACCTTGTAAATAAGAACAGACAAGACAGAAAGAAAGTGGCCGCCAACTATGTTTTGAAGAAAAAATAGTTAAAATATTAACGATGTATGCCAAGAAGTAGGCATTGAAAGTCAACACGATACCGGAAGTGAGCAATCAATAGGTTCTGAAGTTTTAAGTGGTCTACTACAAAACCCCCAAAAAATGTAAGAACTCCGTTACACAATGTTATAACAACACTACCAGCTCTTCGGTCCAAAGATGTAAGAAACGAGACTTTATCATTTTTTCTAATTGTCTTATTTCCGACGATATAATACAAGAAATACTAAAATGGACGAATAATAAATTACGTGCAATTGGTGAAAACTATAAAAAAATGAATAAAACAGAACTAAATGAAATTGATGAAATAGAACTGAAAGCCTTTTTGGGATTGCTTTTATACACATTAGCTTTTAAATCAAATCACGAAGATACGAACTCTATATTTGCTAGAGATGGCACTGGTAGGGATATATTCAGATGTGTTATGTCAAAAGAAAGATTTGCAATATTTCTAAAATGTTTACGTTTTGATAACCCTCTGGATATAGAGGAAAGAGGAATGATAGGTCCAACAGCAGCCATTAGTAACATATTTAATATATTTGTAAAAAATTTTCAAAACCTGTATTATGTAGGCACATGTGTTTGTATTTATGAAATGATGGTCGGCTTTAGGGGAAGGTGTAGCTTCATAATCTAATAAGCTTGAAAAATATGGCATTAAAATAATGTGCCTGACTAATGCACGAACGAGTGTTAATTACTATATATATATATATATATATATATATATATATATATATATATATATATATATATATATATATATATATATATAGAAAAGAAATTTAATCTTTGCAGATTAGTTAAATAGTAAACTCTTAAATATTGGGGAAATCTGCAAGAAATACTCTAATGTGTATCAATTGTTTCGCCGAACGTTTTCGCCAAAGAGAATTAATTTGGCTTCTTCAGGGCTGAATG
This sequence comes from Diabrotica undecimpunctata, assembly GCF_040954645.1. NCBI lineage: Eukaryota > Metazoa > Arthropoda > Insecta > Coleoptera > Chrysomelidae > Diabrotica > Diabrotica undecimpunctata. The sequence continues at coordinate 126,878,165 of NC_092807.1, forward strand.
AGAATAAATTATAATTAGCTACCATATATTATCTATTAAAACATTATTGATCTTACCGTAACTTAGAATTGTAGAGTTAGAATATTAAAAAACTTTGCTAGTAACATAGTGGTGTTTTTTGTTACTATGTGCAAAAAAAGTTTTTTATAAGGATTGAAATGTATGGTAGCTTCGAACTTGACACGTAAAGGCTTACCCAAGGTTAATCGAAAAACCCAATGCAACTACATTTAAAAGGAGGTAATTCTTTGAAATGTCGGCAATAACTAAATTTTTGATTTTTAGATAGTTAAAAGTGAGGTTCTGTTTAAGCCAGAACGCAAGCGCTGACAACTTCATTATTAGTTCGTATGAATCTTTATGTCGTTAAGGGTTCATTGGTAAAAAACGAATGAATTTAAATCCCAGTAAAGGGAAATATTATTTTGATTTTCTTTATTTAAGCTATGGTTCGTCCCATAGTAGCTTCCATTGGAACACCCACTGAAAATATCTCAGCTTTTGTTACAGACATACTTACTAATGCATATAATTATGAAAGTCAATATTACATTAAAGATTCTTTTGAGATGGTAAATAAATATAATGGCTACATACTTCCATCAAATTATGTCCTCGTTAGCCTTGACGTTGTATCCTTATTCAGCAATGTTCATCTAGGAATATGTTTGACATCAATAGAGATCAACTGGGACCGTATTAGAGGTTGTTGTTCCATGTCCTACGACAGATTCATCAGCATCGTCGAATTTCTCTTTAACAACACTTACTTCTCATTTAATGATAAATTCTATCAACAAACTTTCGGTACCCCTATGGGAGCTAAGATTTCTCCTATCATTGCAACTTACGTTATGGATTATGTATTAGACTCAGTCATTCCTTTACTATCCTTTAATATTCCATTTATTAAAAAATATGTTGATGATATCATTTTGGCTATACCCAATGACAAGGTAGATGAACTATTAGACACTTTTAATGGTTATGACCCCTACATCCAGTTCACTATAGAGAGGGAAGATGGTAATTGGTTTGTCCCCTTTCTCGACATAAGGATGATCAGGGAAACCAACAACATCAAAATAGATTGGTATCAAAAACCGACCCATTCTGGTAGATACCTTAACTACAACTCATACCATAATAATTCTACCAAAGTCAACTTAATCAAACAGATAAAAAATAGAGTAACAAAACTATCAGATCCTTCATTTCATACAAAAAACCTACAAATCCTACAGAAACTTTTTATTTCAAACGCTTATCCAACACCATTAGTTAATAAGATTTTGTTTAATACTATCCATGACGAAGATATTTCACCTTCCTTCGCGACTAACAATGCTGATCCTGATGTCTTAAGTGGGAACCCAGTCTCGGATACTCCTATAAACAAATATTTTTCATTACCATATTTCAGAGATATCACTCCGGGGTTAACAAGGATTCTGAAAAGTGTTGAAAATAGCTTTGGCAATAATAATAACAACATTAAACTTAATGTAGCTTGTAGATCAGCCCTAACAATTAATAATCTTTATTCTAAGATAAAAGATAAGACTCCCATAGATAGGCTTAGTAATATTGTCTACAACATTCCATGTCTCTCTTGCAACAATTCCTACATCGGTCAAACATCTCAATTATTGAAATCACGTATTACACTACACAAAAGTGATTCTCGACTTCACCCTGACCGTTGTGCATTAGCCAAACATGTCCATTCCACTGGTCATCTCATGGACTATACTAACACCACAATTCTCCACCGTGAGAACAATAAATCTAAAAGAGAGTTCATTGAAATGTCTTATATTTTCCTTAACGATTTCTCCATTAATGTTAATAGTGACATCAAGAATCTAAGCGATATATACCACCTGTTACTTAAATCAGATACCAAGAACAATACTATATCACAGATTACTAACTTGACTGATATATCCATTAACAACTAACATACCTTTATAATTAATTTTCATTAACAAAAAATATATAACATTCCCTTGCTTTTCTTAGATACGTCTTAATAAGACTTAATAATACATGAACAATATAATATAATTAAATAAAGAAAATCAAAATAATATTTTCCTTTACTGGGATTTAAATTCATTCGTTTTTTACCAATGAACCTTAACGACATAAAGATTCATACGAACTAATAATGAAGTTGTCAGCGCTTGCGTTCTGGCTTAAACAGAACCTCACTTTTAACTATCTAAAAATTAAAAATTTAGTTATTGCCGACATTTCAAAGAATTACCTCCTTTTAAATGTAGTTGCATTGGGTTTTTCGATTAACCTTGGGTAAGCCTTTACGTGTCAAGTTCGAAGCTACCATACATTTCAATCCTTATAAAAAACTTTTTTTGCACATAGTAACAAAAAACACCACTATGTTACTAGCAAAGTTTTTTAATATTCTACGGTAAGATCAATAATGTTTTAATAGATAATATATGGTAGCTAATTATAATTTATTCTCTTTCAGCCCTGAAGAAGCCAAATTAATTCTCTTTGGCGAAAACGTTCGGCGAAACAATTGATACACATTAGAGTATTTCTTGCAGATTTCCCCAATATTTAAGAGTTTACTATATATATATATATATATATATATATATATATATATATATATATATATATATATATATATATATATATTTATATATATATATATATATATATGAATATAATATATAAATATATATATATATATATATATATATATATATTTATATATATATATATATATATATATATATATATATATATATATATATTCATATATATATATATATATATATATATATATATATATATATATTCATATATATATATATATATATATATATATATATATATTTATATATATATATGTATATATTTTATATATATATATATATATAAAAATATATATAAATAAACCAACCATAATATTACAGCCGATAATTGGTTTAGTTTTATAGAATTAGTACAGCAGTTAGAAGTAAAGAAGTTAACCTATGTGGGAACCTCTAAGAAAAATAAACGAAAATTCAGCCACACCGATGCAGGGAAGTAAATTCGACTTCTTACAGATTTACGAAAAGTTTAACCCCAATTTCCCATGTGCCAAAAAATAGAAGGCTGTTTTACTTATTTCTTCGATGCACTATTCAATAAGCACGGATCAGGTTACTGTAAAACCAGAGATAATAGCTGATTATGATCTTACGAAAGGAGGTGTCGGTACGTTAGATGTCAAATGTGCCAAATATGCTGTTAAACGTCGTTCTCGCCGATGGCCACTTACTATTTTTTACCGCATTATTGATATAGCTGCTGTTAATTCGCATACTGTGTACCAATCACTACAGGAAAACAATACATAGAGGTTAAACTACACAAAGGAGTTGGCAAAGCAATAAGTTTTATCACATCTTCAGAGAAGACTCGAAAATCCCAGAATCCCGAAAGATATGCTGATATGCTGTATTGAACGAATAGTAGAACAAAAACGCAAAAAAGCAAATTTTGAACAAAGGCTTGAGAAAAAGAAGATGCGTTACTTATTTCCAAGTGCATTAAAGCAAAAAACCTTTTATGCGTGCTTTTCTTGTGGAAAACCAGTGTGCATACAGTGTACAAATAAATTTGCGGACCGGACCTTGCGCTCAAAATGACTAGTTATTTTATTGTAATTTTTAGTTATTGTTAGTATTTTGTATTTTATCTTTTGTGCCTCAACATTATTTTACCATTTTTTAATTACCAATTACCTACTCAAATGTTGTAATTCAATTTATAAAGGATTTAGTAATAACGTCCACCATTGTTTTTTAATATTATGCATGCGTTCATAATTTTCTTGAAAAAAATAAAGTTTATTTTATAAGGAGCATTATTTTATTCTACAGAAGTGTGAAAAATCATTCCGCAGTTGATTTAAAAAACAAATACAGTGATACGAGACAAATTCATATTAAAAACAAAGGATCATAAGAAGCAGTATGACATACCGCATGTCAGTGTCTACGTCCTGAAACAAAAACGTCAGTAGTTAAGGGCTTTTTAATTCTATACAATTATCAATTTTTACAATTATCAGTTTAAAAATTCCATTAAAGTGTGACAAAAAGAGTTATTAGTCAAACATTTTAAGTTAAACTGTCATATTTATCTTTTGAAAGCGATTTCTGGATCAGCAGGTATTAAATAAGGCTTTTTTTTACAAAATAATAGTCATAGTAAACAAGTCCATTAACGTGACTAATGGTGACCTTTATATTCTTCTTCTTCTTCTTCACCCTGTATTCGTCCACTACTGGACATAGGCCTCTTCCATTTGCTTCCATTGATATCTACTCTTGGCAATTCTCATCTACTGCATGCCCGCGGCTTGCACCTTTATACAATTTTTAAATTTGAAAAATACAGAAAATATAGTATGAAGCTGCGCGCTAGTCTACAGTACCGCCTACTGTTCTACTTTTGCTTCAACGCCTCTATATTTCCAATATTTAGTCAATATTTAGCAATACGCTCTTACAGAATATAAAAAAATTAATAATATTTTTTAATAATTAATAAAATTACAGGTAAATGGTGAACAACATAATTTTAATTTGAATGAGTTTGTAGCCAATTTATTATATTTTTATCTGAATTACTCAAATGAATTTGTAAGTTTTATATAATAGGTATGCATCTATATGCATGAATTAATGTAAATTACAGTAATTGTTTAAAGCTACGTATTAATTTACTCCAATTTACTGTTCTAAGTATTCCGTTTATTTCGAACATTACTACCATTTCATGTAGATTTAGGGAAGTTCAAAAGCAAATAATGTTATGACAATAAACGAAAGTACAGTAGACTGTAGTAAAATACAGCAGACTTACTACCTATTTAGGAATAAGCTTAATATGATAACCGTATTAAAATTTATTTTAGTTGGGAGTTTTATGATTATTGTTAAATACCTAATAAAACTTTAAAAATATAGTTATTGAGATATAGAGGCACATTAATAAAACGTAACTACGCTACAGTAAATTTTAGATAACATCTTTGTTACTAAAACTTCTGCATAATGATACATTTTTATATGTTTTATGCTTATTTAATAGTGTATGTACATGGGAACCTGGCCAATGTCTTCCAATTCTTTTAGCCATAATTTTCTTCTTCCTTCGCCCCTTTTTTCTCGGTATATCTTTTTAAAATAATATATTTAACGATCGATTATCTTTATTTGTAACACAGATTTATTCGTATTAGTAAATTACGTCTACTACATCCTTAAAAGTACTTCATTTATTACCTTACCTTACTACTTGCCTAATATTGCTGTGATTTTGACATTAATTCATAAAACTACAATAGTTTGATGTTTGTTAAACAGTTTTGTAAAATAAATTATATTATTAACTAAATCTGACTCTACACAAAAGATGGTTTGTATTGAAAAAGAGCGAATTGCTGTTTTAATGATGTGGAACTACGGCGACAGAAAAAGATCTTATAGTGAAGCAGCTAACTTATTCAACGATATAAAGATCCACATACATCGTCATCATTCTTCAGTCTTGAAAGAAATTACATAAAAATTCTATTACATAGAAATTTGTTTAACCGCTACAAAATCCAGTTGTTGCAAGAATTTAATGAAGTATTAATATAGAGGTACCAGTCAAGCCAGACATGGTGGTACCAATAAAGAAAAGCAAGATGTACTCGCACTTTCAGACGACTATTCACTGGCCCATACCATCCCGACCGGTATTAAAGACGCACAAGAATTGGCCCCTTTTAAAGGTTTAGGAAAATTATCTGCAACCTATTTTTATGTATCAACATAGTCAGAAGAATTTATATATTCTTACGTCTTTAGTGGCATCCTCTACTGCTGGAGTCATACGAGGCGTGTTTTTTAAGTAAGTACCGTTTTGGAATTAAAAAAAGACGTGCGAAGATATGGCAATAATTTGATTTTTACATGAAAGCCTGTACCTCAATCTACTTTTCTACATAATTTCCGTGAATATTGAGGCACTTGTCATAACGTGGCACCAGTTTTTGTATACCCTCCTGATAAATTTCTGCCGCCTGACTTGTTAACCACTGCATCACAAATGTTTTGACTTCGTTATCGTCTTGAAGACGCTGACCGCCCAGGTGTTTCTTCAAGTGCTGGAACAAATGGTAGTCGCTGGGCTCCAGATCAGGGCTGTATGGAGGATGATCTAGAGTTTCCCATTTAAATGATTTGATGAGATCTTTGGTCTGATTAGCCACATGTGGACGGGAATTGTCATGCAGCAAAACGATACCCTTACTCAACTTGCCACGTCTTTTGTTCTGGATTGCACGACGCAGATTTTTCAATGTCTGACAATAAGACGCTGCATTGATTGTCTCATTACGAGGCAGAAACTCCACTAGCAATACTCCTTTTCTGTCCCAAAAAACTGTGCACATGATTTTCCGGGCAGAAATTGTTTGCTTAAACTTCACTCTTTTGGGTGATGATGAATGTCGCCATTCCATGGATTGTTGTTTCGATTCTGGTGTGACGTAGGTCACCCACGTTTCGTCACCAGTAACAATTTGGTCTAAAAAATCTTCACCTTCACTTTGGTACCACTCAAGGAAAGTCAATGCACTGCCTAAACGTTAAGTTTTGTGCAAATCCGTCAACATTTTTGGAACTCAACGTGAACACAATTTCCGGTAATTCAAGTTCTCGGTAACAATGCGATACAAAACACTACGAGAATACTGAGGAAAGCAGTCGGACAATGATGCAATTGTAAAGCGTCTGTTTTTTCTCACCTTTTCGTCCACTTTCTGCACCAAATTTTCATTAACGACCGAAGGACGCCCATTCCGTTCTTCATCATGCACATTTGTGCGGCCATCTTTAAATGTTCTCACCCATTTTCATACCATTCCATCACTCATAATGTTTTGTCCGTAAACTTCAACGATCTCACGATGAATATCGATCGGTTTTACGCCTTTAGCACTAAGAAATCGTATAACAGCCCGTACTTCACAATCAGCGTGACTCACGATTGTTGGAGGCATCTTAAACACTGGAGTAAACAAGTATACAATGAAGAAACTGACCGTAATGGCGTCAGTTCGTACACAAGAGATAGGTACGTAACCAGCGCTCATGCGCGGAACGCCGACCGTAACGCTGCGGCGGCGGAATCGCAAAACGGTACTTACTTAAAAACATGCCTCGTACATCGGATGTCATAAAATAATTAGAGACATTTGAAATGTGTTACTACTGACATATGTTAATGGTCTCATATATGCACTACACAACTAACATAACTATTCTCCAGAAACTGAGAAAGCACAAAGAAATTATTCACACCCCAAAGAACAGAAATTTGGCTAACTTCAGCCACATTATGCGTAATAGTAAATACTTCTTTAAGTCAAAGACTTCTTTAGTTGATTCTACAAAGCAAAATTGTGGGCAAGAGAGGCCCTAGACGTAGACATATATCCTGGCTGGCTAATCTTAGAAAATGCCCTGCTCTAACGTCAACTAATTTATTTCAAGCTGCTCTAAATAGGATAAGACGGAAATGATGGTTGCCAATGTGAGTCCATAGATAGATAGATAGATATATAGAATTTATTCGTCTAGAAATTTATACAATGTATATAACATTACATAAATTTATCTGACTATTAAAAAAAACATTATATGTTATACAAATATACACACATATTAAAAGTTTAGTACATTAACGATTATATTATTAAAAAAATATATTACAAGACATACATTAAAAATTTAAAAATTCTTCAGTACTGTAAAAAGCATGGCTAACTGAAAATGTTTTTAGATTTTGTTCAAAGCATTTAATAGTGGCAAGTTGCATCTTATGTGTTACCGAAATGTCACTGAACTTATTAAAATATTTGATTCCAGTGTAGCTAGCAGCATGCTGTGCGACTCTGCGACATGTTATCCTTCAGGCGTGTGTTATGTGGATGTATATGAGCATTCCTAAGGAATGTTTGCTCATGTTTTTTTGTATAAATTATAAGCTGTAAAATATATAGGCTAGGAAAAGTTAAGATGTTAGGTTTTATAAACAGTGCTTACATGATGTAGTTGGTGATACTTTAAACATAGTTCGTAGTATTTTTTTTGAGACATAAAAACTCTATTCATATATATGGAGATAAGCCCCAAAATATTAAGCAGTACTGAAGGACTGACTGCACCAAGCCATAGTATATTAGTTTTAATATATGGAAGAATATAGTAATCCCTTATATTTCTAATTACATAACGACTACTTAGTGTCAAGGTTACTTTATCTAGGTGATCTTCCCAACTTAGCTTTGGATCTAACATCAGTCCTAAACATTTTATTACTTTAGAATTTTAAATGGACTTTTTGGAAACTGGTTTTTGTTATATTTAACTTGGTAGTTGTCTTTTTAATACTTACTAAATTCCTGAGATGCTATATTGCCCTTGCTAACAAGCTGATCAAACTAATAATATCATCTAATCAAGCTTGTATTATCTGCATATTCAATAATTTAATTAAAAGTAGTGCAAACTTGGTTGATATCTTTGATAAAAACAATAAAGAAGAGAGGACCAAGAACCGAACCTTGTGGTACTCCTACACAAGAGTGAAGAAGACTTCATTGGGTCTGATAGTGTACCATCTAATATTATTGTTTGCAAACGATTTGACAAAAAAATATAATCTTACCCAGTCATGTGGTATACTTCGAACTCCCATGCCTTCCATCTTCATCAGAAGCAGCCTGTGATTCACCATGTCAAAAGCACAACCAAGATCATAAAAACGACCCAACGTGTTCTGTTTTTTATTAAGAGCTTCATAGACATAATAAAGACAGTCATCACTAGCACTTATAATAGATTTTCCTTTCCTGAACCCATTTTGGACATCTGGCAGTAAAAGAAATGCTTCTAGGTAGCTTGTTAGTCTTTCACAGAATGCCAGTTCAAACAACTTTGCAATTTGACTGGGTATACAAATCAAACGATAATTCTCAATATTATTTGCAGAAACTTTATTTTTAAAAATTGGAAATCTCTTGGATTCCTTTATATTGAGAAATTGGCCTGTCGTAAAAGATTCGTTGATTAAAATACACCAATCCAGAATAAATTAATAATATAGGATCAGATTATTCAATTGCATTACTCTTTCAAATCATTGGCTAGTAACATGGTTTACTAATATACTTTTCAAATACCACAGAGGAAATTACTGAGGAACAGTAAAGTATGATGTTAACTAAGACGCTTGATTCATAAAGCTTTCGACAAAGTCAAACATGAAATGCTATTAGGCATTTTATACTCCCTTAATATCTCTGACCCTACCTAGGCTCAATAATAAATGACAACAACAACATCAGTCAAGAAATACAAGCACGGATTCTTAGCGGTAATACGTGCTTTTATGCATACAAAGACTAAATGAAAAGTAAGTTACTGAATCGTGAGTCTAAGCTGAGAATCTACAAAACAGTCTTTAGACTAGTGGTCACATATGGATGTGAAACGTGGACCCTCTCAACCACTGATGAAAATCAACTGAGAATATTTGAGCGCAAAATACTGAGGAAAATATTTGGACCAACCCAATGCAGCGATGGTTCGTGGAGAATTAAAATGAACCACGAGCTGGATGAACTAATGCAGAGCGCAGATATTGTCAGATTTGTAAAGTCACAAATACTAAACTGGCTTGGTCACCTAGAAAGAATGCCAGATAATTGAGCTGTAAAAGTAGTCCAGAGATGGAAGCCCCAATCAAACAGAACAATAGGAAGGCCCCGTAAAGGATGGATAGACGACGTAGAGAGGGATCTTAAAACCATGAACATCAGGCAGTGGCGAAGGAAAGTATCCGACAGGGCTGAATGGAAGAACATTGTTAAGCAGGCCAAGACTCACAAAGGGTTGTAGCGCCATTAGAAGAAGAAGAAGAATATCTCTGATCGTGATGTACGCATAATCTTACTGTCTTAAGTCTTAAGCTAAGGCAATTACCAAAAAGCTTGTTTCAGCTTGCTAAAATTAAGAAAAAAAATCCCTAAAAGAGCTGAACATTTAATTATTTCAAAGACTGTAGCATTTCAAATCATCTTATATAAGTTAAAACACCGAAATATTATTTCAATTCTTTTTGCGTCGACGAGTTGATAATAAACACAGTTTATTATTAAGTTTGTTTATATATCACAGATGCGTATTTTTTCTGTATGTTTTTTGATCGTTTCTGCTTAATATTGCGCATTAAATAAATATCTACTTGGGTGCATGGGAAAATTATGCAGGGAGGCGAATAATTTTTAAAGATAATTACATGACTCTCGTGAGGCCGCTGTCAAAGGCAGATGGTTTCGGTGTCAGTCCGAATTTTTCTTCAAATTCGTAAATATCTTTTCGTTTTTCGTCTTTTATAATGGGAAAATGTTTATTGTAGTAGCAGTGTGAACTTTTATGTGCAGTTACGGTTTGAAAGAGATTTGATTAGGAGCGGACACGGTGTGTTTAGTTTGAAGGAACGGCAGATTTGCTGTCAAAAAGTGAATTATGCTCAATGTAAAGTGTCAGTTTTGAAAAGAGTAATCACTGTTTTTGTTTTTATGCCGTCTCTTATCTACCGTCTATCAACTTTGAAGGGTACCCACATGGTTTCATGGTGTCTTGGTGGTTTCTTAAGAAGTAAAGTTACAAAGTTTGCGTCCCAGTGCCTAGCAGCTTCCGTCCTCATTTCTGTTTGTCTCTGGTTGTCATCCCAGGCTATTTCGCAGTTGTGAGATGCAGTGTTTTGCGTAGCATTGAATCTAAGTCCAATTCCAACCCCAGAAATTTTAAAGAAAAAATTTAGTGAAATTCAGGTAACTTTTTTGTTGAACTTTTAACCCCCATGAAAGCCCCTTGTCATTTACTTATCCACGATCCAGCTATCAAAAAAAACCTGACTAGCTGTTGGCAAACGTTCCGGTTTGTTTTGCTTGTCCTATCTCTACCCCAGTAATTTCTGTCTCCAAATTTCAACCCCTTCTGGTAATACCCTAGGTGGTAGGCAAAGTAAACGTTATAGAGTAAGATCCCAGAGCGATCAGACATAACTTATTTTCACACAGATGAAACCTTAGAGTCCGAGTAGCGTCTCGTGTGCTTTGAATACCTGCGTATTTATGAAACTTGCTGAGTGACACCTGGGCAGGTACCAGGTGAGAAAGGTAACTAAAAATAAGAGCTATTTAACTTAAATTTACATAACTGATTTTTATAAATATTTTGTAGAATATTATTTTGAAAATACTGTAATAAGTGTCAGACACTTGTCATGGACCAGAACTTTTGTCAGACGCTTTAAAGCTCCACTAAAATTAAATGAACTTTACTTACTTTTACATGTCTGATTTTTAAATAGAGATGCAAAAATATTTAATCGGATCGAAAACAGTAAGTATTCTTAATGTATTTGAATTTTTTACTCTGAGGCTCATGCGCACAGCACTCTTGCGCTCATACTTCTGGTTAACTAATTTTTGTGTTTGAGGGATGTTTGGTCATTTTAATTTGTCTGATTGATTAAATATAACTTTATTATAGTTCCATTAATAACATCCATAATAATTTAAAAATCAGACATGTAAAAGTAAGTAAAGTTCATTTAATTTTAGTGGAGCTTTAAAGCATCTGACAAAAGTTCTGGTCTATGACAAGTGTCTGACACTAATTATAGTATTTTCAAAATAATATTCTGCAAAATATGTATAAAAATCAGTTATGTAAATTTAAGTTAAATAGCTCTTATATTTAGTTACCTTCCTCACCTGGTACCTGCCCAAGTGTCACTCAGCAAGTTTCATAAATACGCAGGTATTCAAAGCACACGAGACGCTACGCAGACTCTAAGGTTTCATCTGTGTGAAAATAAGTTATGTCTGATCGCTCTGGGATCTTGGACTATTACAAGACTAGACAATCTAAGATACGTTTATTGCACTATTTTAATCGCAAACACTGCGTCAGACTTTTAGAGATTGGTAATTAAATTAATATTAATATTGGGAGTCCAATAAAAATCTATAACATAAATATAAACAACATAAATGGATTGTATAGAAAGAAAAATGGTGGAATGTCTTCATGCAGACAATAGAAAAAGAAATGAAAATTATATTTAATATAAAAAAACTAGAGCTTCTGGGATTCTGGGAATTTTCGTATTAAAAAATATGAAATGCTATTACTTTTATTGCAAATAAATTCTTTGGCCAACTAACTATTGTAAGGAGCCGTATATTATCCCGCGCTGTCTGTTAGATTTGTGTATACTTTTATAAAAAATATTAGGATTATCATATATATACTAAAGATAAGAGTCGCACTTAACATAGCCTATGACATAACCTATGACAGATCAATGTCTTCGGAAATATAAAAAAGTATTCAGGTCAGAAATCTAATAAATCGCCGTCACCACCGCTACAACTGGGGGACACCCATCCCTGCGAGCGGGGCAAGGCTCACTGGTCCCACTAGTCTGAGCTGACTGGTTTCGCCCTCGCGAATTTACAAGAGTGTAGGGAGATTTGGGAGAAAGGAGATTAAGGACTTATAGGTCTCAGGTCCTGTAAAGAGTTGAGTCTATGGGCTTGCTTTAGAAGCCGGAGAACTGCGTAAGCGAAGAATGTGTATCTCTTCTAGTCTCTGCCTGTAACGGCCGTGAAGAACAATAAAACCAAATTTCGAGTTTACAATATATTAAATAGACTAAGAATACAACTAAGATAACAAGATATGAGTTATGTCCAATAATAATTCGATCAGACGCGAAGGGAGACGAGAAGAGACAAAGCAAGAAATTAAAGGGTGGACAAACCGTATTATTATATATTCCTTGGGTTAGTATATAGATCGTAGTTACCTTCGCGTATTTAGGCTCTAACTAATGAATACGCCTCCAGTCCTGCAGGAATTCAAGATCAGTCTGTTGAAGTACACTACCCCGTCGAGTTACAATAGCGCGCTCACTGGCTGCGTATTCTCACTGTATTCTCAATTTCCGATCGTAGTACCAAGGTCGAGTTTTTATATTTTTTTGCTGACTGAGTCGCCGTGATTAAACCGGGTCATGCGGTGGTGTTATTTTCCAGCGAAGGTCTATGTTTTTAAACGTGATTTTTTTCTTTTGAACAACCGTGGCGACCTGATATTACACTTAAACTAGGTCGAGTTTACAATCTTTGTTTAATGTGGAATGTATACATTAACTATGTCGAATTATTTGTTCTTTATTCAATTTGGAATATATAATAATTATTTAAATAATTATTACTCTTTTCTAGGCTAACTACCTCTTATTTTTTTCTTCTTTATTTCCTTGCTTTGTTTACATTACAGAAACATTTAGTATGACTTTTAAAATTTTTTAATTTTAAATTAACCTGTATTGATTTCTGCCTATATGTTTCGTTTTTTCTATCGTACGACACTCTACATATTGAAATGCTTTAATAAAAATTCAACTCTCTTGGCTGAATGTAATGTATACGACCCTTTTTGATATCATTGTCCTCGAAATGGATATTTTTAATTCAAAGCATAAAAGATCCTGCGCTCCCGATCAATCAGAATTTCCCTTTTCTTTTTAAATAGAAAAAAAAAGCTGAAAAAATCCCCTGACAATTTGTCAATATTCCTATTCCCTTCTTACGAGGCTGACGCAAAAGAAAATTAAAAATAGCCTCGTGCTGTAATTTGAAATCGAGTCGACAGCAGGTTTACGTGATATATATGGAATAGCTTAACGAGTAAATTATATATTTGTTACAGCTGGAAATAATTATTAAAAATTAAAACAAAAAACAGGATTGACTACCAAAACATTTAACTTACTTTTTTTTAATTATTCAACAAAAAACCCTTGGAAACATCAATTTTATTTTAACTGGGACAAGTATTTTGTAAACAAACATTTTTAATTTGGAGATGACCTTAAATATCCAATAGAAATGGGTATCCTCTAAAATATAATTTTTAAGGTTATATATTTTTCTTTTGAAATATTTTATTTTGATAACTCATAAAAAATTTATCAACTGGTGGCAACAAATGCCACTCAGAAAAGCAGAAAAATTCTATGCGGTGATTTAAATATTAATTACACTGATGCTTAAGCTATCCAATATCCTTGGTCAATATATTCGAATCTAATGGTTTCACAGTGCACGTTAATTCTCATAAAAGAAATACTAAACCAACATCTACCATAATTAATTATATTGTCTCAGATTCCTCACTCCTTAATGCAGGACTATCTGATCATGAAGTAGTATATACCAAGTTTAACATTCTTAACAGACCATCATCGAAAACCCAATGTTTAGGTAGGATTTTTTCTGCTCAGAACTTTCGTAAATTCCAAAATTTTTGCTTGACTTCTGGGTGGCAGAAGTTCTCTTTGTGGACGTGGACTATAATTTAAGTGATTTTTTAGAAAGGCTTGTCTGTTTTTTTTTTTCAGTAAGGCGTCTTCTTTAATTACAATTAAGTCAAAACATCACAAAACCCTGAACTACCAAAGGTATCCGCATATCAGCCAAGAATATACGTTCCCTACTGCACATCAACAAATTTAGTACCAACGTCTTTGTCACTAAATATATCTTTAAGTACAAAGGAACTTATCCAAAACTTATTGAAACAATTTAAAAAATGTACTATCAAATGAAATCGTAGGCTTCCACGGCCAGAGTCAGAATTATAGTTTATTCGTCTTCCGGGTTTGGACCGTGTCATTTGTGAGTGACCCAAAAGTGGGTTCATCTCGACGTTTCGCTACAATTGTATGTAGCTTCTTCAGGGGAACAAAAAAGAAAAAGAAAACAAAAGACAGGAAGATGGGTAGTTAGCAACGGTAACTCAGTTACTCAACGCAACCAGAGGCGAATACTAACTACCAAGATGGGCATTTGGTCACAGTAACTCAACTACTTAACGCAGCCAGAGGTGAAAACCAAATGCCAGGACAGGGATTCACGTCCAACAACTCAGAACACTAACGCGTCGAGAGGCGGGGAGTGAATCCGGATCTTGAGTCTTGATTGGGCCTTATTGGAAAAACAGGTAGCTGTTTACGAATTAAGCAACAAGTTTCTAAAATATATGAAGAGGGAAGAGTTAAAATCATGTGATTTTTGAAATAGCTTCTGCAATGTGTTATTCTACTGAGGCCAACAAGATATCGCACTGCTCCTTCTAGTAATTTAAAAATAACATTAAATTTGGCAGCTGCACTATAACCCCAAAAAGAAAGACCATATCAAAGATGAGACTTGATTAAAGAAAACTGTGTTATTTTGGAAAATGCTACATTGATTTCCTTTGAAACAGAAGCTGAGGCTTATTGCTGAGGCCTTTGCCTAGAGATCCTAGTGCAAAGCATGCTGAGGCCAGTTTCTTGTTTAACAAATCGATATAACGGGACCATTAAGGTTGCTGTTTATAAAAATACCAAAAAGTTTTACAAAATCAACGTTACTGATCTAACTATTATTAAAAAACAAGAATTCAAGAACTCTTTAGGAGTCTAGTCCTATAGGATAATGCTTTCGAAATTAGATAGCAGCGTGCATCGGTTAGTGACACACATAAAAGCCTTCTTCTTCTTCTTCTAATGGCGCTACAACCCTTTGTGAGTCTTGGCCTGCTTAACAATGTTCTTCCATTCTGCCCTGTCGGATACTTTCCGTCACCACTGCCTGATGTTCATGGTTTTAAGATCCCTCTCTACGTCGTCTATCCATCTTTTACGGGGCCTTCCCCTTGTTTTGTTTCCTTGGGGCTTCCATCTCTGGACTACTTTTACAGCTATATTATCTGGCATTCTTTCTAGGTGACCAAGCCAGTTTAGTCTTTGTGACTTTACAAATCTGACAATATCTGCGCTCTGCATTAGTTCATCCAGCTCGTGGTTCATTTTAATTCTCCACGAACTATCGCTGCATTGGGTTGGTCCAAATATCTTCCTTAGTATTTTGCGCTCAAATATTCTCAGTTGATTTTCATCAGTGGTTGAGAGGGTCCACGTTTCACATCCATATGTGACCACTGGTCTAATTACTGTTTTGTAGATTCTCAGCTTAGAATCACGATTCAGTAACTTACTTTTCATTAAGTCTTTGTATGCATAAAAGTACTTATTACCGCTAAGAATACGTGCTTGTATTTCTTGACTGATGTTGTTGTTATCATTTATTATTGAGCCTAGGTAGGGAAAAGTGGAGGCATATTTTGTAGGTATGGTTGTCTACCTTCAGATTCTCATGTTCATTCGATTCTGTGCACTCCATATATTTTGTTTTGCTTTCATTTATATATAGACCAAACGTAGCAGATTCTCGTTTCAGTCCTATAACTTTTTCGCTTAATACCCTTTTGTTGCGGCTTATTATGGCAACATCATCCGCATATGCGCATATTTGCATAGATCTTGTATTAATACAGTCGTTTATATCCAGTTTTCTAACAACAGCTTCTAAAGTTAGATTAAAAAGTGTTCTTGATAAGGCATCCCCTTGTCTAACTCCATTTTCAATATCAAAGGCCTGCGTCATATCTCTATCTATTCTCACCATAGCTTTGGAACCCTCCAGAGTCATTCGTATAAGTTTAACCAACTTATTGGGTATCCCTAACATAGATAGTTGCTTTAACATCTTTTGTCGATCTACTCCATCAAACGCCTGTTTGAAATCGATATACAAGTTGTAAATAGGTATGTTATATTCAACACATTTTTCATGTACACCTCTTAACATATGTATTTGGTCTATAGTTGATCTCTTTGGTCTGAAGCCACATTGGTATTCACCAATAATCTCCTCCGAAAACGACACATAAAAGCCACTTGTATAAAATTGAATATAATAGAAATATGCTTTATTGTCACTGAAAATAATTGTACAATTTTATGAACAAAGCTTACAAAAAGAAAAAAAAATAACAATAACAATTAAAATTTACTAAAATTACATAAATCGCTTATATCACATAATCACAAAATTGAAGATAATAAAATACACAATCCATTGCAAAATTTAAGTAAATTGCAAATTGCATAATAAAACCTTACGAACTAGTTTACGAATAAGTCTAATTTGCTGCATGTGATACCCAAATATATTAAAAATACTTTAGTTGCTTGTACCTAAACGTACTGTAATTTCTTAGTTATTCTTCTACCGAATAATATGGTCTTTCAGATAGATCGTCTTTTTTTCTCTCGGGGGAATCTGTAACCCCTAGAGAGCGCGTCCCCAAGTGGCAGATAGGGGAATGCCCGACCCGGTTTACCGGTGGGTAGAAGGGAAATAAAATACCTCCCGTGGACCAACAGGTAATTCACCGAATGATTGCCGGTATACGCGATCCCACCATTTACTGGCCAACGGCTTCGGGAGGATGAGCTAGTATGTGGAAGGGCACTTTTTGTCCTGAGATCGAGAAATCGGTTTCGAAGGCGGATGAATCAAAGATAGTCAACGGCGGAAGTATGCAGAAGGCAACGGGGACCCACTGCATTAAGGACTCATAGAGTACCCCTGATTAAGTCATTATGGTGTACACCAAAAATACTGGAAACCCTACTGATCATGGGAACAGGATACCAAGATCCGGCAGAGTGAGAGAAACACAAGACTACAAGGCACACTTGGTAGTAAACATGCAAGATCCTTGTACAAGAGCGCAGAAACCAACAACTTTAAGAGTTGCAAGGCGGAATGTTAAAAGTTTGTTCTCTGCAGGAAGACTGGATAATCTTGAATAAGAAATAAATAGACTAAACATCGATGTTTTAGGAATCAGCGATATACAATAGCCAGGATCTGGGAAATGTTCAACACGAAACGATGGCGTATTTTGTTACTACGGAATCGACAACAACACCCATTGTTACTCTCTAATCACCTGTACTCCTTATTTAGAGCGCTTAATATTAATACAAATTAAAGAAAGACATAACTTAATACATTTTATTCAAGTCTATGCACCAGATAAAGATGACAATGAAATAGAACAATTCTACAACGATTTCAAAGAAATGCTGAAAACAATAAAAAAGCAACACATTAACATAATAATGGGCGATCTTAATGCAAAGGTGGGTCAAGGTAAGTTTATCCGTAACCATAATATTACATATATATTCAATACAATATACAGTACTGGTATAATACCTCAAGAATGGTTGCTGTCTACGTTTGTCACCATACCGAAGAAAACTAAGGCAACGCAATGTTCTGATCATCGAACAATCTCCTTGATGAGTCATCTGCTTTAAACATTTCTTAGAGTCATCCACAACCGAATCTATCAAAAGTTAGATATCGATATTAACGATACGCAGATGGGATTCAGAAAAGGATTAGGTACAAGAGAAGCTCTCTTTGCCTTAAACGTCCTAATACAGAGATGTATAGATATTAACCAAGAGGTACACGTCTGCTTTATAGACTTTGAAAAGGCCTTTAAAAAAGTACGCCACAATAAACTCAAAGAAATCCTGGAGGGTAAAAACATCGACACCGGAGACTTACAAATAATATTAAATCTGTACTGGAATTAGCAAGCTAATATAAAAATTGAAGACACAACATTGGACGAAATAGAAATACGTAGCGGAGTACTACAGGGTTGTATATTGTCACCGCTCTTGTTTAATATCTACAGCGAACAAATTATGCCAAGAAGCTCTCTCTTACATGCAAATGAAGGGATACTAGTCAATGGAGAAGTTATCAATAACATTCGATATGCTGACGATAATGTGATAATGGCAAAAACAGCGAAAGATCTACAAGATCTAGTTGAAAGTATCAATGAGATATGTAATAACTACGGCATAAGGATGAACGTCAAAAAAACCAAATATATGACCTTCAGTAAGAATCCAATACATGACACTAGTATCGCAATAAACGCTACCCAACTCGAAAAAGTAAACAAATACAAATACTTGGGAACCCTCATCAATGAAACAGGAGACCAAAATCACGAGATAAAAAAACGTATTAGAATTGCAAGGTCTACCTTTACAAAAATGAAAAAATTATTTTGTAATCGTGATATTAGTATTCAGCTACGAACTAGAATGTTAAAATGCTATGTATTCAGTATTTTGCTTTACGGTGTTGAGGCATGGACTCTTAAACAGAAGAATGTAAAAAATCTTGAAAGCTTTGAGATGTGGTGCTACCGCCGTATACTAAAAATAAGTTGGGTGGATAAAATTACAAATGAAGAGGTAATACGCAGAATAAATAATGATCCAGAAGTTATACTGAATATAAAAAAGAGAAAACTTGAATACTTGGGCCACCTGATGAGAGGACAAAAGTACACATTCCTACAAAATATAATGCAAGGAAAAATCGAAGGACGCAGAAATCCAGGCCGTAGAAGAATGTCCTGGATGAAAAATTTAAGAGAGTGGTTTGGCTGTACCACTAACGAATTATTCAAAACAGCAGTAAATAAAATTAAAATCGCCCTAATGATATCCAATCTCCGTTAGGAGAGGCACTCAAAGAAGAAGAAAAATTCTTTTTTCAATTTACGGAACTTAAGGAAAGAAGTTGTAGATTTAAGTTGCAACGGGAGATGGTTGTATAATTTTTTTGCTGAATATAATATAGATTTCTTTACTATCTCAGTGGACAAGATCGGTAAATACACACAAAAATTTGAATTTCTGGTGCAGTAGTCATGATGGATCCTGCTGTATTTACGAAGTAAATTTACTGTAGTTTACGAATTAAACAATTAGTTTCTAGAATATATAAAGACGAAAGAGTTGAAATCTCGTGATTTTTGAAGTAGCTTCTGCAATGTGGTGTTATTCTACTGAGGCCAAAAAGATACCGTATTGCTCTTTTTTGCAATTTAAAAATAACATCAGATTGGGCAGCTGTACTAGAATCCCAAAAAGAAAAGCTATATCGAAGATGAGACTCGAACAAAGCGAAACATGTTATTTTGGAAGATGCTAAATTGATTTCCTTCAAAACAGATCGTATTGCATAGCAGGTTGAGGTTAGTTACTTACTTAATAAATCGATATGAAGGGACCATTTAAGGTGGGTGTCTATATAAATACCAAGAAATTAACTAACAGTAACTACATTAATTACGTATTTTATTTCGGAGAGCCTAGGGCAAGTGTCACCTATAAAAGCCTATGAGCGTTGCGCGTCACCTATAGTGTATTTTTATGTATGAGAGAGTAATAAAACAATAAATTATGTATGCAAATCCCTAAACTGTTGATACGGGTGACTCAATAAAAAAAAGAAATATTTGTCAACAAGTTTACAGAAGTATATAGGAAAACAATTTTAAATTGAGTATGACCACCAGGTATAAAGGTTGGAGCAGAATAGAATACAATAGTTGTGAGGGTTACTAATCCCTAAATAAAGTTGCCAGTGTCGGAGTGATGGAGGTTAACAGGTACTAATGAATTTGCACGAAATGTAAGATGTTTATTTTATTGGTTATATATAACCAATAAAAGTTTAATAAGTACCTACCTATTTGCAAAATAAAGTTTAATTCTTTGCCTATTTGCAAAATAAAGTTTAATTCTTTAGATAAAATAAAACGTTTTATTTTATCTGAAATGAGTGCATTCCACGAAGTAAGGGTTTCAACAATCAAACATTTAATTCTTTAATCCAGGAATCTAAGACAGTAATTGACTAGATAATTACCTTCTAAACTTATTCCACAGAAAATGTGATAGTGGGTTTTTCCATTTTGTATATAGGAAGGTCCAAGTGGCGTATTCAAAATTCTTAACAGTTCACTAAAAGTAGGTACTTCAGTTGCAAGGTGCAGTTTATGTGCCGTGTAAACGCCGAAAAATTGGTCCTCTAACAGTTAATGAAAAAACATTATTATTTAATTGTTTTAAATCATTTACAGACAAACGTTTATGTGAAAGTGTTGATGAGACCGTTGAGTTAGTTAGCAGTACACTTGGTGTTGAGAAATCTACGATTTACAGAGTTATTAAAGAAGAGAAATGTGGTAGTTTTCAAATGCCACGTAATGCTCCAGGGAAACCAAAATTTCAAATAGAATATCATTTTAAAGAAGGACTTCGACGAAAAGTGCATGAATTCTTCTTTAGACAAGAATTTCCAACATTGGATAAAGTTCTTGTCTCAGTTCGAGATGATAAGGATTATCCAGAAATGAGTCGAAGTACGTTACGGAAACTTTTAAAAGAAATAGGCTTCCGCTGGAAAAAGAATCCCAGAAAGTCTATTTTATTAGAAAGAAGCGATATTGTCATATGGAGAAGACATTTTCTAAGAACCATAAAGGAAATGAGAAACCAAAAAAGAAAAATATTTTATCTTGATGAAACATGGATCAACGAGGGTCATACACCAAATAAATTTTGGCAGGATGAAACTGTTACAAGTCAAAGGCACGCTTTTGTAAATAACTTATCTACTGGTTTAAACCCACCATCAGGAAAGGGACGCAGGCTGATAATAGTACACATTGGCAGTTCAGACGGTTTTGTTGAAGGTGGTTTATTAATTTTTGAATCAACTCGTACCGGTGACTACCATGAAGACATGAACGTTGATGTCTTTCAAGAATGGTTCGAACAAATGATAGATCTTCTTCCTAAGAACTGTGTAATAGTAATGGATAATGCAAGTTATCACTCCAGACTTATAGAAGGACTGCCCACAACCAAGTGGTTAAAAAAAGACTTGCAGAATTGGCTGAGTTCAAAAAATATTACGTACCATCTCGGATCTATAAGAAAGGAACTTTATTCGTTGTGTGCCCTTCATAAAGAAAAATTTAAAAAATACGAAATTGATGAAATTGCCAAAAATCGTGGAATGACAGTACTTAGATCCCCACCATATTATTGTGAATTAAACCCGATTGAACTGGTATGGGCACAGATAAAGAGTGAAGTTTCAAGAAAAAATACCACTTTTAAAATTCATGAAGTTAAACAGTTGTTTTGGAGGCCGTAAATAATGTAAAACCTGAAAACTGGGAAAAGGCAGTAAATCACACTATTAAAGAAGAGGAAAAAATGTGGAAGCTGGACAATATTACTGATAAAATGATCGAGCCAGTTATTATAAATCTTGGTTCTGAAAGTTCATCTTCTGAATCTGATTTGGATTTGTAATAAGTAGCTGTAAGTTTTATATTAATTAAAACCCTTTTTAATGTAGGCCAGTCAGTTCTAATATAGTGTGTGATAAAAGAGGTCACTTTTGTTTACATACACATAACACTTTATAACACTGAAATAATTCATTTATTTTTTACAATTATTCAAAGTAATTTTTCAATTAATCTTGAGCACGCCCATGGAGTGGTCGGAGCTACCAGTTAAAATTATGCTAATTACTCTCTCGGTTATAAAAATAAACTATAAACATGTATTATAGATTGCAATCATTTATATTTACGTGGCTTAATGAAGCGTACGGTAACTGTCTTATATTGTTGTCGCCAACTTTTAAAGAATTGATTAGCGACTAGGTTCACGAGGTCACTTTACCAGTATGTATTTACAAAAATACATATACAAGATAAAGTTAATTGTTTTAATAAGCTTAAATCTAGTAACTCCAGTTTCAAATCCTCGATATCTCATTTTTTCACGTATCTAAAATACATTTAACATTTATCTCAGTAAAACAAAACAATTTAAATAATCTAGAATGTTCAAACTATATCCTTTACAAAAGTGCATCTGGTTTTAACAACAGTTTTAATAATAATTCGTATTTTCATAATTATATTAAAATCTTCGTGCTTCCCCAAATTATTTAGTGAAGACTTTCAGGCGAATTTCGGTTTAATTGGAATTTTCTAATGACCAATAAATTGTTCAATATTCGCTTAAGCTTTTTTCAATCCAACTGGTCTCCGCTATAATTCTCTTAATGAATTATGGATGGAACTAGTTATTGATTACTTCAGCCACCTTGACGATGGCTGCAGCAATTTCGTCGAAATTGTTTCGGAAACCCGCTGGTTGGCACTCGGATAAGCTGTTCGTTAGTTTGAATTCAGGGATGGCTTAGGAGTCGAATTCTCATAAAATATTATCTGTAATTTTTTTATAAGTCTAATTGGATTATGTTCATGAGTAAATGTTTCAGTATAAGGTAGTTGATGCTACGACTGCTAATCTTCGATGGAGATTAGAAAAATAATTTTTTTACGAATAAGCTACTGCTTCTTGTTTTACTGTCATGTATGGCAGGTGAGACATATTTTGTTTCTTCTATTTTTTACTTTAAAATAATTTTAATTATATACTTACTATCTTATTTCACATTTAGTTCTTGTTGTTGTTTGCTTTCTGTCTCCCATAGTCATATATTTTATGTTTACTTGGTTTATTTTTGACAAAACTTTTTCTGATTTTTCTATGATTTCTTAAAAATAAACAGTTATGTTAATGTAATTCATAAAAAAGTGATGTTAAAGAGTTCCATAGACTGAGGGACTTTTTTTTAGTAATTGTTTTGCAACAAATTCATTTGACTTAGTTATTCTCGTGTGATTTTATTTCTAGTATTTTTTTCCTCTGTTTCATTTATATTAACAAAACATCTAGATATAACGTTAATAGTCATTTTAATGTCTTAAACCAAAACATGGTAATTTTATTGGTACTATATGGTCTGTTGGACCAAAATAAATAAATACTTAATAAAACAAAAACAAACCTTATTAACCCTGCACTTGTGTGATAGACTAAAATAGAAAAACCTATCAGATACCCAAAATTAAAAAAAAATAGATAAATCTAATACATTTTAGAAAAATCTATATTGTGATTCAGATTTCAACAAATAACAAACCTGAATCAAAAGGAACTAGTGTTTACTATCAAATTACAAACTAAATACCTAAATATTTAAAAAAGTCTCATTTTACAGCATAAAAAATCTCACACTCAATTTCTCGATTAAAAAAAAAGATCAGAGAACTAGTAAAAATAAATAAATTTTTAAAAAACCATATCATACAAAATGCATTCGAATTATTTTTAGCTAAATAGGAAGAATTGCAGTGCAACAAGAAATGCACTTAACATATATAGCTTTTTATTAAATCATACAATTATAAAAGGTCTTTTTGTCCTGTTTTCTCGGCCAAACATTACCTTTTGGACACTTTGTTTCTTTTACCTGGTTGCACTTAATCGTTTATTGCAGTTTCTTCAGGATGGAATTGTAAATTTTGGGGATGGCTTAAGTTGATAGACCGAATTTGTTTGTTTTTTGCTAATACAGTAAAACTTCGCTTAACCGAAACCTTTTAAACCGAAACATCGTTTAACCGAAACAGCTGACAGTTTCAATAATTTCGTCAAAAAAAAGTAAATTTTTATCGCAAAACGTAAACAACTACATTAATTTCACTCACTGATTGATGCCTATTTGTGTTGGGAAATAAAAAAAAACTAAGAGCTCTAAAAGATATTTCCGAAAAAGCACTTCCATTTTTTTATAGAAGCCAAATAAGCTCATGGATGTCGCCAACTTTATTTTTAGAATGGTTTGAAAATAAATTCGTTCCGAGTGTAAAATCCTTTTTAAAATCAAAAAACCTTCCCATCAAAGCATTGTTGCTTGTTGACAATACACCAACTCACCCTCAAAATCTACGAAATGGTGACAATTGTCAAATTTTTGCCATCGAATGTCACGAGCTTAATTCAGCCGTTAGACCAGGGAGTAATAGAGACATTCAAGAGACATTATAGAGGAGTATTTTTAAGACATCTGTTATAACAGGAGACGAATAAATTAAAAAGTGTTCCCGAAATTCTCAAATCTTTAACAATGAAACATGTTGTTTATTGGTGTCCTAAGTCGTGTGCTAAGATCAAATTTTCAACTTTGAAAAAATGCTAGAACAAACTTTTTGATGGGATTTTGATTGACGATCCTGAAGAAGAAAATGGTATGGAAACAATAGAAGAAATTAAACCTTTAATAAAAAATTTACCGGCATGTGACGAAATTAACCAAGAAGAGATGCGTGAGTGGTTAGCAGCCGATGACTCAAAAAGTAAATTCACCGACCAGGACATCCTTGATATGGTTCTTCATACAGACAACCTGAGCGTATCAGAAGACGAAGATGAGGACCCAACAGAAAACAGGCAGCACGAGACCGCCGACGATATTTTCAATGCCTTAGAGGTAAGACTTTTATACAGTAGATCTAATTAGTTAGGGACACAACTAGGTTATTAATTTTTGTTGTCATTGTATAAAGTTTTGTCCTTTTCAAATTGTTTTACGTTTCGTCGAACAATCGAATTAGGCAAATCATAACGTTCTGCAAATGAACGATGGAGATATAGCTGCAAAATATCGTTATCAAATGAAAACAGAAGATTTCTTAAAAAATCTTGTTAAACTTGTTCATTTTCCTTAATTTTATTACTTTATTCTGTATTTGCCTATTAGAAAACATTAGAAACCACCTCATCGTATTTTTAAATACCAATACTTTGACCAAAGATACTAGGAAAAACAATGTCATTTTTAACCGAAATTCTTGTTATTCGAAACGGCCCCCCCTCCAATTATTTCGGTTAACAGAGGTTTTACTGTAACTGTATTTTTAATCATTTCAAAAATTCCCTTCGTTTTGTCTGAAAATCGCCAATATTTGGTTGATAAATGATTTTAGAATTTATGGCATAGTCAGGTATCGTATAAAAAATTGTAATGGGTCACATTATGCTACGAGTATTACTTGAAACATCGTATGAAGCTGATAATTCATATACCACATGAAGCCTACATTTTGTAGCGGTATAAAATGTAATTATTTCTTGCATTCGCCAATAATGTCGTTAATACCAGGGGTGTGATGTAAGGTTGACATTAGAAGAACTGTTCCTTTTTATGGTATATGTGAAACTATTTTTTTCTTAGGATTGAAATTTCTAAAAACCTTACCAGTAACCCGTCACTAAGGATGGCTGGCGTGTGTTAGATTCAGGGTCATCCTATAGCGATATAATTTGCCCACCATGTTGGGTATCATTTATAGGGGGTTGAAAGTGGGTACAGCAATTTCTGGACTGGAGAAAGGGGAAGGAAACAAACAGAAAGGTTTGCGAACGGTCACTCTTGGGTTGGTTGGAGAGCTGGGTCGTAAGTAAGTGAATTAAAGAGGGACTGAATAGGGGAAACTACAAAGGAAAAAATAAAAAAAATAATTGCATAGATTTCCTGGGCAACACATACAATAATGTTCCTAAGCTTTCTCAAATTGACGCCGAAATGCTTTTCTTTCCTTAAAAATAGTAAAGGGTGAAAATCTTTTTAAAGGAAGTAATTCTATAACTCCTGGTTTGGAGAGAAACATTAAAGATTTATTAAAACTTTACATCAACAATTATTGCAAATAATACTAACAAAATTATCAACAAAACTTACAATGGCGCTATTTGTAACGATTTACAACAAACTCCAGATATTGGGGACACTTATAGGAATTTAAATTATTATTAAAATGAAAATATATATTATTTTTAACGGAGCTTACATTGAGATTGCATTTAAACAAAACAATTCAAATTTATGGTTATGTATCAAATGTCTGAAAAAGGATAATACTGACTGTTTTATGTCGAAATGAAATATCAAACCTTTTTAAAATATTAATTAAATTTTAAAATTAATTTCATTTAAAAGAAAACTAATATAACAACTAGCGGACCAACTCGACATCGAGTTTTTTAAATGAAATTTTTATTTTGCGAGAAAAATTAAGAGATCAATACAAACAATATAAGCAAGAATATACATAACATTCATCAATAATAATGCAAGTAAAAAAAAGTGATTATGGAACTCGACCTCAAAAATGGAATGCAATTTTTAGTTCATCAAATGTCGACATGGATATCATTTAGCAGTTAATTTTGCATGCTGATCACGAATCCGGTGTCAGATTTGCTCTATCGTGACGTTTTATGCGCGTTTCGGGTCACTTCCGGTGTCGGATCGCAACCGGAAGTACATATTTGGATTCGTCTCGACGAGACCTTTCGATCCATACATTGTGGGGTCTAAAACTTAAAGTAAATTTTAACTTCCGCTCATCTCAAAACCGGAAGTGAATTTTTGTACCAAAAGTATATCTTGACAATCTCATACGTAATACTAATAATATTCCGAAAAAATATTTTAATTATCTAATATGGTTTTTGAGTAAAGTGGTGGACAAGAAAAGGGCTTAGCGTTTTAGTATATAAGATTAGCTAATCCATAAAACTTATAATTTTTTAGTTTGTCATGAAAGCAAATTTTTTTTATTAATGAAAAATGTCTATTTTTACTTTGAATAATTTTAATAAAAAGTACGTGGTATCACTGGTTGATGTAATTCATTTAAGACAGTTTTTTTGGATTGAATTGAACCAAAACACTGCAAACAACACACAAATGTGTCCCACACAAATCATGGAATGTAAAAATGGACAATTGGACCGTGAAAATAGACAATTCCTGGAAAGATGGAACTGATTCGGGCTTCGGATTATCCTGGATGACAACTGCAATCTTCAAAACTCGGCCACTCAATTTCTTCTTAAAACCATGTGGACCTTGTCAAATTGTTATAACGCTGCTTTACAAAACTCCTTACACAGGACACAGCATAAAAAACGGCGATTAACTTAAGAAAGACTGCCATTTAGCATCTTCAGCTTAAATTCACCTCTCCACAAAAAAAATGACTGGCTTTGAAGAACTACATGCCGCAAGCCATTTCTTCCAAATCAAAATCTTAATCTTTACTTAAACTCCACACTGTTACCATAATTTTCTCACAACATAAACGAACCACATGTAAACAATAACGAATTTAAAGAAAAGCCGGACTAAACAATGAAACCGACTCCTATCGTCGTCTATTTCAGAGTAATGTTATTCTCCCAAAACCTGTCTCTTGCTCGCATCAGCGAAAAGATTCCTGTTTATTTGACGTTGATAAGATTCCTGTGTTATATAAATAAAATTAAAATGTTTATATTTTTAATCTCAACGGCGCAAAAGGATTAAAAATATTTTTCGGTGTTTTAATACATACGAAAGAAAAAGAAATGCTACAATCCGAGCCCATTTTCCCTTAGAAAAAGGAGGTACAGCAAACAGATGCCTTCTTCTTCTTCTTTTTCACTGGCTTTGCTACTCCTGGTGAGTCTTACGCTTCTATTTCCCATTTTTGTACCCTAATTCTAGATAAATTGGCTTCAACATCATCCGTCCATCTGTTTCTTAGTCGGTCTACTGATCTTCTACCATCTAGTCTTTCAAAAAACACTGTCTTTAACACTCTGTCATCCTCTGATCGTATCACGAGACCTGCCCATCTTATTCGGTTTGCTTTGATATGTCTAGCTATGTTTTCAGTTCCATACAGAGTCACCGATTCAGCAGTGCGGTGTCTTCTTCAATCCCCTGTGAATTCATCTCTTTGAGGGCCAAATTATATTCTGAGAATATATCTTTCAAATACTAGAAGCTGTTTGATTTCCCGCTAGTTGAGAGCCCATGTTTCACTGCCATATGTAATAATTGGGCGAATAATCGACTTGTACAGTGTTAATTTAGATTTTCTTTTTAGCAGCTTCGATCTTAATAATGTTGAAATGGAGTATATATATATAGTTCAGCTCAACAGGCCTCAAAGGCCCAAGGCTTCAACGGTTTTCTTCCAGTTCTTTCTATCTTGTGCTAAGTTTTTCCAATCTTGTACCCGCAGCGACTTCAGATCTTCTTTTGCCGACTCCAGCCATTTTCTTCGGGGGCGGCCTCTTTTTCTTTTTGTACCAGCCTCCGTGTTTATTAATTCATTGGGAACTCTTCCTTCCTTCATTCTTGCTATATGTCCGAGCCATCTTAATCTTTGAATTTTAGCAAGTCTTGTTATTTTTGGTTGCCCATATATTTACATTATTTCTTCATTCGTTCTTCTTCGCCAGATGTTCCCTTCTTTTACACCTCCGTATATCCTTCTAAGAATTTTTCGTTCCCATCTATCTAATTTTACTTCCATATCTTTATTTAGTGTCCAGGTCTCGCTAGCATAGAGTACTGTAGGTCGGATAACTGTTGTATATATTCGTTTTTTTGCTGTTCTGGATATTATATTCGACCTCAGTATCTTAGTCAGGCTCCCAGCACTCTTACTACCTTTGGCCATTCTTTTTATGATTTCTTGGTTCTCTTCGTTCCTATTTGTTAGTGTCACTCCCAAGTAATCGAATTGGCTAACAACTTCAAAGTTATATTCTTTACTTGGGCTTTGTATCTTAAAGAACTGTCCTTGATGATTTTCGTTTCCCCTCATCACCATATATTTTGTTTTTTCTTCGTTTATTTCTAAACCATATTCCCTGGCCATTCTCTCTATTCTAGTAAAGATTTCTCTTAATTCTGCAGGTCTCCTTGTTATTAAGGTAACATCATCTGCATATGCTACGCATTGATGCCTGTGATGATATATTGTGCCTCTAGTGTAGATGTTACACTCTCGTAAAATCTTCTCTAAGATCAAATTGAAAAAATCTGTTGATAACGGGTCACCTTGTCGCAGACCTCTATTAGTGATAAAGCTATCCGAAACCCGTCCTTCTAACATGACTTTACTTTTAGTATCATTGAGTATGCATTTAGTCAGTCTTACTATTTTTGGTGGAAATTTAAAATGTTCCAGTGCTTCGAATACTCTATTTCTTTTTATAGTATCATATGCCTGTCTAAAATCAATAAACAGCATGTGTAATGTTAGGTTGAATTCATATGAGCTAGCTAAAATTTGTTTCATTGTAAAAATTTGGTCTATTACCGATCTGTTTGCTCTGAAACCTGCTTGATATTTACCTAGACAATTTTCAACTTTTGTTTTATTTTTATTTCTAATTGATATGGCCAGAATCTTATACACTGTATCTTGTAGAGCTATTCCCCTGTAATTTTTACATTCTGTAACGTCTCCTTTTTTATACACTGGACATAAGATTGCTTCTTTCCACTGATTGGGTATTTTTTCTCTGATCCACACTTCGCGTATTAACTCAGCGATTTCTTTTTGCACCATTTCGCCACCTTCTTTTAGAAACTCAGCAATGATACCATTTTCACCAGGTGCTTTGTTGTTTTTTAAGTTTTTTATGATCTCTATAATTTCTTCCTTGGTAGGTACTTCTTCATTTACATCTGGGTCCCTTACTTCTTCATGTTGTAGTTGCGTTTGTTCTCTTTTATCTTGGTCGTCCGTACATAATATGTTCTCGAAATAATTGGCCCACCTTCTTAATTTTTCATCTGTTCCACCTAACAGATTCCCCTCTTCATCTTTATAATATCTTGATGTGGTTTTGTATTGGGTTTGGTCTCGTTTTATTTCTTGGTAGAAATTCCTGACTTGTTTATGTAAAAAATCTTCTTCAATACGAACTAGTTTCTGCTCTAAACTTGACCGCTTCTTCCTTCTACAAATCTTCTTTGCTTCCCGTCTTTTTGCGGCATAAGCTTTTTTATTCTCTTCATTATTTCTTATTATACTATTTATTCTAGCTTTATTTCGGTCATTAATGGCTTTCTTACAGTCCTCATCATACCAATCCGTTTGTTTACATTGTCTGTTTCCTGTTAATACTGAGTCGGCTGCTTCTTGAATTTTTTCTTCTAGTTGTACCCATCTGCTTTCTATATCATTTACTGTTGTCTGGCTTTTCAGTTTCTCTTCAATTTGCTGCCTGAATTTTTTCTTAACTTCTCCCTCCTGAAGTAGTGCACCGTTATATCTTTTTATTTTTTTACAGCTAGTGTTATTAATTGTGGGTATTATTTGCTCCATTTTAACTTTGACCAAAAAGTGGTCCGAATTTGCATCAGCACCTCTGTAACTTCGGCTATCTTTTATGGCTCTCATATGTTTGGCTTCTATTAGTAAATGATCTATTTGGTTTACTGTTTGTCCATCTGGTGATACCCAGGTACCTTTATGAATTTCTTTGTGATCAAAATAAGTGCTCATAATTCGCATATTATGTTCGAAAGCAAATTCTATTACTCTTTTTCCATTCAGATTACTGTCTCTATGATTACTTTTTCCCCCTGTTATTTGTTTGTAATAAAATGGAGTATAATGCTCTATTTTCCGCAGCTATCCTTACTCAGACCTCTTTTTCTATATGGTTGTCCGCTGTGATTATCACCCCGAGGTATTTAAAATCCTTTACTTCTTCGAAGTTTTGATCATTAATACTGATGTTCTGCCTAACTCTTGGTCTTGGATTTTTGGTTAATACCATGTATTTCGTATTTTTTTCATTTATTCGCAAAACCCAGACTACCTGTTTCCTCCTCGAGCTGTGAAAATACCTCTCCCACGTCTCTTCTAGAATGTGTGACTGCATCTATATCATCAGCAAATGTAAGCAACAGTTTTGATCCTTGATAGCAAA
This sequence comes from Diabrotica undecimpunctata, assembly GCF_040954645.1. NCBI lineage: Eukaryota > Metazoa > Arthropoda > Insecta > Coleoptera > Chrysomelidae > Diabrotica > Diabrotica undecimpunctata. The sequence goes on from NC_092807.1 coordinate 126,909,770, forward strand.
TCTTACTGTGAGCTCAGAAAATATTCTACTTATTGCATATATTCTAAAGCCAAATTGAATAGCAACGGTGACAAGGGATCCCCCTGCCTAAGTCCTAAATTTATATCAAATGGCATCGATGTTCTGATTCCTATCTTTACTTGTGCATATGATTCTGTCACGCACATTTATAAGATTTCTATCCACAATTTGCTTCTTTTTATGAATTATATGAAAATTTGGTGCACATCGCGGTTAAATTCCCAGTTTTTCTCTAATATTTGTCGGATGGTAACTATCTGATCTATAGTTGACCTTCCAATACGAAAGCCGCATTGGTAGTCGCCTAGAATATCTTCCCAATATGGTGTGAGTCTCTTTAGCAAGATAATTGATAGCACTTTATATGATGTGCTAATAAGCGATATTCCTCTATAGTTTCGGAATTGTTCTTTGTTTCCTTTCTTATGTATGGGAATTATGACGCTTTCATTCCATTCTTTAGGCATTTTCTGTTGTTGCCATACTCTTAGAATGATGTCATACAATTTTTGGTGTAAAAGGTTTCCTCCATTTTATAGAAACTTTCCATTTATGCCATCATTTCCTGGTTCTTTATGGTCTTTTAGAGACGCGATCGCATTCTTTACTTTCTCAAGTGTTGGTGCTGGTATTTCGATATCTTTAGAATGAAACGTAATATCTGCTTCCTCCGTTTTATTTTCAATATTAAGTAAATTCCGAAAGTATTCCTTCCACCGTTCGACGATTTCCGTTTCTATCATTATAAGTTCACCTGCTTCATTTCCCATAGGCTGTGTTACTCCAACACTTGCACCGATTTTGACTGACTTTACCTCACTAAATAATTTGATTCCCCTCGCCTTTTCTATCCTCTATTATCCCATTAACCAACTAAAACCAATCTCTCTTACTTGTGGGCAGTTGACTGTCGCACGTACCGTACTCCGAAAGTGGAATGGCCGCTGTAAGGCTGACGACATTTTCGTAACACTCCCTTCTCTTATCTGTATCTTATCTCTGTCGTTGGTCCGGCTGGTGTTTATTTTCTTCTTTTTTCTTTTTAATTACTGTTTGAATCTAATTAGGTACAATATTCCACCCCTCCTTACTTCATGTCATCTTCTCGATCATCTCTCTCACAGTATTAGGGTTCATACCTCTGTCTCTATACATTCTGTTTCTCTTTACTGTCCATCTATTACATTTAAGTATTGTGTAAGTAACACATGCTATTTGGGCTGCAATATTAAGGATACTTGGGATCACAGCTATGAAATCAAAACCCATATTGAAAAAGCCAGAAGCTCTTTCAACAGCATTAGAAAAATTATCTGCAACTTATCTTTAAGTATCAACATACGCCTAAAAATTCTTAGATGTTACGTCGTTAGTGTCCTCCTCTATGGAGTAGAAAGCTGGAGCCTTACCGAAAATGCAATAAAACAATTAGAGGCATTTGAAATGTGGTGCTACCGACGTATGTTGAGGGTTTCATATATACACCACACAAGTAACATAACTATTCTCCACAGGCTAAGAAAAGACACATAAATTATTAACACCGTAAAGAACAGAAAATTGGCTTACTTCAGCCACATCATGCGTTATAATAAATACCAACTTCTATAGTTAATTCTACAGAGCAAGCTAGAGGGTAAGAGAGGCCTTGGACGTAGACGTATATCCTGGATAGCCAATCTTAGGAAATGGACTGGTCTAAAGTCAACTGATATAACTATTTCGAGCTGCTGTGAATAAGATGGGTCAATGTGATCGCCAGCATCTCTACAAGATAGGCACATTTAGAAGAAAAAGTAACAGTGTCAGAGTATTTACAGTAAAGGCATTTATCTGTATATGTCTCTTTTAATTTATAAAGATTTGTCCTAAAAGACCCACGTTTTTGTAATAATTATCACTCAGAACCATTTACTTCAAAATTATATTTATGTTATACAAATGCCCATTTAGCATGTCCAGCACATATTAAATATTGAAACGAAATTAACTCCGACGCACGGGCTATACCAGAGACGTTACATAAGTTGCCACTGAGCACTATGGGTTAAGATCGGCCGTATTCCAAAACTCTCACAAACCAATAATATAAGCCCTTTCTAAACCCTTTTGAAATAATTAAAGCGTTCCATTCCTAAAGCTTACTCTATGTGCGTATATCTTGGTTTAAAGCATACTACATAATGTAGTGTCCTATTATAGTTTACGTCTATTATATCTGTTTTAGATTTTATGCAAATAGGTAAAGCTTTTGTTTTCGACATTTGTCAGTATTCGTTCCATGAAACCCATAGATTAATCACATAGCAGGCTAACCTGTGCATTTAAACCGTTATATTTCAATATTCACTATGTATAATAAGAATAAACCGCAATTTTAATTAGAAATACGTTTTATTCGATGTTTCGATTTCACCGCGACAACGATTTCCATCACATACTATCTTTATTTATATCGATCATTTTAAAATTTGTTTACCAAAATTATTTTAAATTGACATCCGTATGTCTATATTCCGTACAGGCAATTATTTTTACTGTAATGAATATATTTCACCAATTTATTTCCACTATTAATCACCTATCATAAAATAATGAACATGACACATACGAATATTTTTGTTTTATGAAAAGCTGTGACATAATCTAAATCTGATACATTTCAATGAAAGATTTTTTTTTATTTTTTTTTATTTAAACACAAAACCACATCAACCGCGCAGGATTATTAGTGGATATAACAAATACATTAAATATTACATTAAATAAAATTAAATAACCTGATGTCTTTTAAATAGCTCAACACTGTCGAAATTTTTTTGGTGAGAACTGTCTTGAGATCATCATCTGTGAATCCGTGGGATCTTCTTTTTTCCTTGAATTGAGGACAATCAAGCAGGATGTGTTTCACAGTCAGTGGGTTAGAGCAGCTGGAGCAGATAGGTAGTGGTTCTTTTGTTATTAGGTATTTGTGTGTTAAGGCAGTATGGCCAATACTTAAACGATAATTAATGACTTGGTTTCTTCTGTTTAAAGGAGTCTCCAGGACATCAGTTATTTTTGGGCAAATTACATTTAATTTAGTACCTAATAAGTGTATGAAGGCATCATTTTCAAAATTTTGAATAAATTAACAATACGCGCTTTGTATTAAAACTTTTTTTATTTGGTTTATGATTCCAACCAGCCAGACCTTAAAAATAGATAATTTCATGTTATGTCTTTTTGGTAATTCAGGACCTTACTGCAAGAAGCGGGCAGCTCCATTTTTGATCAAATTTTAGTTTATAGATTCATGTTATGTAAAAAAAATTGTTAAATCGATTGATGCAAGAAAGAAGCAGATCCATGTATAAATGGTAAACCTATAACTGTTTATGTACCTACCTCCGAAATTGTTTGCTGCAAGAAAGTTGCAGCTCCGGAGCTGTCCCCTTCTTTCGCCAAACATCGAGACGCTTTGACTGTAACCGTTAGCTTGGCCTCGAATGTAATAAACGGAAGTTTAAGTTTAGTATTCAGTCTATTATTTAGTCGATTGAAGTCCATTGCTCTTACGGTCTAACGTATTCTCGTAGTGCATTTTATGAAAGTTAACCACGTGTGTCTCTATACCACTGTTTATTTTTTTTCTATATACAAGTGTTTTTTATTATTTATGTGTATCATGAGTGGTACAGAATCTGATTTTGATAATGTTAGTCTGTTTAGTAGAGGTTGGTCCTATCTGTATAATCCAACCGAATCGGAAAAAAGCTCTGATTCTGATGAAGCAGGGCCTTCAGTGAAAAAAAAAGTTTAAAAAAATACAAAAAATTGTTGATTGATTAAGTGGAAACAAAACATTAAGAAAAAGTGTATTGCAGAAGGAAAAAGGTATATTAACTGGAAAGGTATTAGGTAAAGTGGACCTTTAAATGTTTTGAAAAGGTAAACGAAGAACAGAGGCAAGCAGTTTTACTAAACTTTAATGAAATAGAAGACAAACAGATTCAAACTATCTACTTGGGTGGTTTAATAACAACAAGCAATGTTACCAGAACTCGAGCTAAACTGGTGAGCGAGAGAGGCGTAGTTGTGCTCACAAATACCATATTAAGCTGGATATGGAAAAAATACGAGTTTGTAGGAGAGCATTCGGAGCAATACACGGGATATCCAAAAAACTAGTGGATAATATTGCTAAAACTTTGCGCAGTAACAACATTACACCCCCAAATAGCAAACAAGCTAAACATAAAAATAGAAAAAACCGCATTTCCAAAGATTTACAGCGAAAGGTAGATAATCACATAAAAAGTTTTCCACGACGTGAGTCACAGTACAGCCGAGTGAAAACGTCCCGTTTTTATTTGTCTCCTGATCTCAATGTTAAAAAGACGCATGAGCTTTATTTTCAAGTGAATGAACTGGAAAGTATTGTTGATAAAAACTATAAACCTAAAGTAACCTACGATTTTTATTTTAGGTATTTTAAAGCAAATTTTAATTATAGTTTTGGGGCGCCTCGTTCAGACACCTGCAAAAGATGTGACATATTACACAATAGCCTTTAAGATCTAGCTTTTGATGATACTGAAAAGGAAAATTTACGACTTAAAAAGAAATTAATAATAGAGACCAGAATTCCTCCACTGTTTAAAAGTTATTCTGCTAGTATTATAAAAAATAAACTTACCAACTAATATCATAGATGCATCTGGACAGTGAGGTTTAATTTCTGAGTACCATTTAGAGGTCACATTTTCAAAAGATGAAGGAGAGGCTACACTAAAACATATTAAAAAGACATCTGTTTGGGGATAAGATAAAGGGCGTAATCTATCATAGTCTTCTTCTCCCGCTGTGTCCCAAAGTCCTAAACTAACTGAAATTCCATCTAATACCATTGGGGCGGAATAATTGTCAAACCTGCGAAAACATTTTATTTTACAAATATAATTTCGTTTTTTTTATGCAAGGATCAGCATAAGTCAATTAACAATGTCTGTACAGTGCGAAAAAAGTGTGAGAGGAAAAGATGAGACACAAGAAGTGCAGAATTTGGTAATTTACAATACTCTAGCACTATAAAGTATATAGAATCAGTATAAAGTAGACTAAAAGTGACTGATCTGTCTCTTGACTTTTACCTGCCATATCAGGCGAATTATTATTACTTTCCTACTACAGAGATGGTGTGCAAACTCGACAAAAACTTCCAATAAACTGGCCATATTAGATGTGCTACATAGTGATTACAAATGCAATTCATTCTTGAACTGTTTGTTGAAACAACCAGCCAATTTGCAATTTATTTATCGATTAAATTGCGTGTATCAAATCACAGTTTTTGCTGAATGTTGCACAACTGAATTATCATTGTTATGATGTTCGCTATATGCACTAATAAAAGACGACCTTAACCATAAAAAAGAATTTGGCAAGCAAATTCACTGGAGTAATGAAATGCATTTCAAATTAAATGAACGGATTAATTAATAGTTGCATGAGGTTAAAGCAAGTCGTTTTTTACAGATTTAAAAGAAAAGACAAAACCGAGCCAACAAAATAACAAAATGGAAATTTTAACGTTTTATTTTCAGCAGAATCTTCCTCTGCCGAAAATTCCGGCCGGCGAAGCCTTCCACAAACGTCAACTATGGGTCTACAATTTTTGTATACATTGGAGCAAAACAGGCAAAGCTAATTTTTACATTTACTATGAAAAAACTTCTAGAAAATCACCGAATAAAGTTGTTTCTTTTCTTTATCACTACATAAAAAATATCAGACAACTGTACCTCTTTTCCAATAATGCGCAATAAAAATTCAACGATACTACAGTTTCTGCATCTTCCTGTAAGAACCACGTCTTTCTTTGGAGAATATCAACATCGTTTTCCTGAACCTGGGCACAGTTTCCTACCGTGTGACCGTTGTTTTGGTGTTATAAAAAAGTTTTTACGAAAAAAACATTATATTTTCTTTCCTACACAATAATGTCAGTTTATTCAACAGACATCCAAATATTTCATACCCATTATGGTTTATCAAGATATAATCTTCAACTTTAGCAGTCATTTTGAGAACCATTTTAAAAAAGTTATAATGAATTCTCAGAAACACAGGTTTAAGATTTCTCAACACCGGATTTTTAAATAGAGCAAGGACCACATGGATACAGTTAATTTGTCTGTTACAACTGGTATTCCTGTTTTTGAATCTTACTACATTTTGAGGGACAATAAAGATAATCTTTCAGTTGAAACTAACTTGATGGTGTACGAGTTATCAATATCCATAAAAAAGGCCAAGTACAAAGACGTAATGCAGTTAGCTACCAACTACGTTCCAGCCAAAGAAATGGAGTTTTACCAATCCTTTAAATGTGGTGACGTTGGTAATGATAACCATGATTCCCAGATTTCAGGCACGGATGACGACGACCAAGCAGACGAAGACTGATTTTTGTTTAAATATAAAAGAAAAAACGTTTTTTTGTTAATTTTTAATATTAATAAACATATTTTGCAGTAACTTTTTTTTATTTGCCAATAACTACTATGTAATGGATACTATTTTTTTGTAATTTTGGAGCAAAAGATAGGGGCATCTCCAAATTTTTTTGCATTTTTTCTGGAAAAAGAAGCTTATATAAATAAAGGAAAATGTTGGCAGATGTAACAATATGATTATATTTTAACTAAACTGCTTTATTGTAATTAATACATGAGTAAATTTTTATAAAACATTTTTTCTATTTTTCCTAAAGTTAAAATAAATTTAGTTGCCCCCTTCTTGCAGCAAGGTCCTCAATTATTGTAATATTAAACATAGTCAGCTAGATTTTGTGAAACTAGACTTTTGTGTGCATAACACCTTTGTTAACTAACTTTAAATTTAAAATCGTATGTTTCGTTTTTGAATAAAAAAGTTAAGTAACTTTTAACTCAGATTTATTTTAATATATGAGCGTCGTCATAGATTGGACCTCTAAAGATCATACGGACAAGTTGAAATTAAAAAAAAAATCGATTTACCAAGAATGTATACGTCGTAAAACAAAATCTTATAAATACAAAATGTAGCTACAAGTATTTTAAACAAAATTGTTTGTTCTATCTTTTGTGTAGAATAAACCGTTTTCTCAGAAGCAACCAGTAATTTTGAATACTAGATAAGCGCGCGAAATAAATTTTATTAGAATTTGTATCAACTCGACCGTTAAAAATGTATTCCTTTATTACCGATCTAGTGTCTTAATCTCTAATTGGTATAAAGGGGTCAATTTTGACCCTAAGCACACTATTTATTTTATTTTTAGAAAGAAGGAAAAATGCGGCAACCCTACCTTGTAGCTATTATCCGACGAGACCAAGTTTATCGCTTCCGTCTATTACTTTAACCTTTCACTTAGGTGATCGGGTCAAATTTCACGCCGTCATACCTTAAGTGTTATTTTTTGATGCCTAGTGTTTAAAGGATAATGATCAATTTAAAAGATAAAAAGAAAACCTCCAGCCCAGCAGAAGTTAGAGAAAATTTCTGAACAGTTTTTAGACTGTGATGATGATATTTCTGACGCCAAAACAATTATTATTGACCATGATACTGATAGTTATTCTGAACTTAATCATAATGACTAACTTAAGTTATATATTAAGTTAACTTGTTTATTCTTTACTCTTTGATGTTACTAAGAGGTAAACTTGCGCTCTTACGTACCAAAAAAAAATCGATTAGTTTATTATAAAACTAAAGAGCTGGTTAAATGATATTAGATAAATAATAATGAAGAAAAAATGCAATATTTTATTTGTAAATAAATTAGCAAAAATAGCAAATACAACTGTGAATAAATTACGAAATTAACTAGCCATACTAATTATTGTTGTCTGTACAAAGAACAGAGACTTACCCTTTGAAATATTGAAGTCGTATTCTTAGCCAGTGGAACCTCGTTAGTACCACGTCGGGACGCCCGCCGCCGAGGCTCGATAGGACGAGAACCGATCACACTAGGTCGGTTTGGTTCGCTGTCTTGGGATGAACTGATTTGAGACTTAAGACGGTCAGAAAAGAACCCTCTAACCATTACGTGTGGTCTGTATACCAAGAGGGTCTGTATTGCGATTGTGAGTGGCGATTATTTAAGTTAATTTTCACGGTAATACGAAACCGTACACTTGTTTCTATATTTGTGACCCAAAATACAAAAGAGAAGCCAAATTCTCAAACTTAAAAGATAATAAATGAGATAGCCAGTTTAACAATTTTACAAAATAACAGAAAGCAATATATTTTAACAAAGTCGTTAGAATACAGCATTGAATTAGATCACAATATAGTACACTAAAAGAAAAATATTAAATGTAAAAATATGAAAAGAAATAGTACATACTTTCCCAAACAGCCTTATTTCCATTTTTATCATAATAACAAAGTTTTTATCAAACAGAAAAAAACTGAAAGATATGGTTAATTTTTACAATGTTATTAAAGTGGGAGTGGATGCACTGAATCAAACATGCAAATTATAGCGTAGAAAGGCGTACTAGAAGACGGACACTGGATGTTTGGATTCGGATCATAGATATTGCCAGCGTAAATGGAGTTATTTTATATAACAGTGCTCATCCATAATCTGAATTGATACGGCAAAAATTCAACATCGTTAAGAATTAATACAGGACCAATTAATTCGGTGTATTGAAATGATGAACAATCCCAGGGAATTGGGAAAAGTTATTCGTCGAGTTCAACAGTATCATCTACACTTTGACCAGGGGCTTACATTAATTTGTGGACTTTACTTTTTATTTAGTCGCAGAATCGCAGACGTCCTGTCGATTGTGGTTGACTCTTCCAATTCATTCCATCGTTAGTTTCAAAAATTACACACTCTGAAGTCTGGGAACTTGTAGCTACACATTCTTCTTCATTATCACTCAATACTATATGCTGATCATCCTCTTCACTTGCTTCCGAAAGATGATCTTCAATTTCAAAGTCGCTTTTAATGTTACCTGCTTCAGGAGATTCTTCATCATCGGCATCCCATAAATTATTAACAATATCTGCAGCTGATAATTTTTCAGGTTTTCAGGACATTTTATTCGCACTATCTACTTTCACCGTAATTCATTATAATTTTAGGAGCTTAGTTGCCGACACTAATATCGATATCAAATCAGTAGACTGATAGCAGATGCATTATTTATTTCAAAAAATGTATATGTACATACCTAACATGATTATTGCATTAGAACAGTGGTCGCCAACCTGTCGATCGCGAGCTACCGGTAGCTCGCGGAGGCAATTCTGGTAGCTCTCACAACGATTTTAATTTAAAAAATATAAACTGCAAAAATCAGAGAAGTTAGTTTTCGAGAACGATCTGGATTGCTTTGAACGGGATAAATACGCACGTCGCGGCGACATTGCGCTTAGTTTAAAACTGAACGCGTAACCAACGTCCAGCGGTTGGGTTAGTAGAGAACAACAAAAATAATATTATGGCAATCAGTTGTAAGAAGGTAAAGACATATCACTTTCATTTGGAATGGGAAGAACAATACTTTTTTACAGAAGTTAAAGATAAAAATGTGTGTTTGTTATGTAATACTTCGGTCTCCGTTGCTAAAAAATGGAATAATTGAGAGACATCATAAAACTGTACATTCTAATTTTGAAAAATCATTCCCACTACATTCTGCCGCCAGAAAGGAGAAACTGAAACAGATAAAAAAACAGTTAATTGGACAACAATCAATATTTTTAAGAACAGTCGACAAAAATAAGGCTGCAACTGAAGCATCGTACCGTGTGTCCCAGATAATTGCACAAAAAAGAAAGCTAGTGAAGCTATCTTATGAAGACGGGGAAATGATAAAACAGGCGTTTTTAGAAGCTGCTGATTCATTATTTGCCAACCTTAGAAATAAAGACGAGATAGTTTCAGCTATAAAATCTATGCAACTTTCTACTAATACAGTGATGAGACGTGTAGAAGTAATGAGCAATGATATTTTTTTACAGTTAGGAACTGACTTAGATAACTGTGTTTATTTTTCACTTCAACTGGATGAATCAACAGATGTCGTTGACACTGCCCAGATGGCCGTGTTCGTCAGGATGGTTTTTAGTGATTTTACGATTAAAGAAGATCTTTTGAAGTTCATTTCACTGAAAGGACACACTACTGGACAGGAGTTGTTTTCTCATTTAAAAAATATTATTTCTTCCGAGAAAATTCCAATATCGAAAATGGTATCGCTCCAGCTATGGTGGGTTGTGATAAGGGTCTGGTGGCGTTATGTCGTAAAGATGAAACTTTTCCGCAATTTCTCTGTTACCACTGCATTATCCATCAGCAAGCATTATGTGGAAATTTCCTGAAACTAAACAACGTTATAAAACTGGTGGTAAAAATTGTGAACAAGATTAGAGCTCAAGCGTTACAAAGAAGATTATTCAGAACCTTGGCCGATGAAGTTGACTGTCAATACGGGGACCTACTGCTTCACTCTGAAGTCCGATGGTTAAGTAGAGGACGGGTGCTAAAACGTTTTAATGATGTCCTATCTGGCATAGTTCAATTTTTCAAACAACGCGATGAACCGACTCCGGAACTAGAAAATTCAATCTGGCTTAGAGATTTTGGTTTTCTCGTGGACATTACAGAGACATTAAACGAACTTAATTTGCAGCCTCAGGTGACAGACAAAGAACTAGCGGAAATGATTTCTGATATAAAAGCATTTATCAAAAAGCTGGAGTTTTGGGAACAAAACCTAATTAACAGCGATTCCAAGCATTTTCCTATTCTTTCAGAAAAAATATCTCAAAATCCATTAGAACCCTATGACAACAAATATCATGTAGAAATAATTTCTACCCTGAAGAGTAACTTCAAAAATCGTTTTAAGGATTTCAATGAAATGGCTTTAGTAGCGCAGTTTGTTGTTTCACCCTTTATGGAAATTGATATCCAGCAGTTTGCAGCTTGTGTTATGCAGAACTTTGGCGAAGACATCGCTGCAAAAGAAATGGAAGTCATTGAGTTTCAAAATAATTTAGCCGTAAAATCGTTAGTCTCAAGTACTGAATGTATCTGGCCTATTGTAAGTAAAGACAAATATTCAGTTCTATTCCGTGTTGACTTGAAAGTGAAAGCATTATTCAGTTCAACCTATTTGTGTGAATCTTCTTTTTCCAATATGAAGTTTATTAAGAACAAATATCGCAATCGACTTAGTATTCGAACGGCTGCATCAAATTATACTGCAAACATTAAAAAAATTATCGATGAGTATGAGTGTCAGCCTTCTCATTGAACGTGCTTTTTTATTTTTCAATGTTTATGTTTATGATAGTGCGTTACTTTTTTGTTGTTTTTATGAACTATTTTTAAATCATACGTGACATGCCGTTCTGGCTGGATAAAAGTTTGTATTTATTTTTCAAATACCTTCGTTTGATAGGTAGGAATGTAGCTATGAACAAGTACGTACTAGTAATATTAGTTATTTTGTTATTAGTTTATTATTAGTACCTATGTATTATGTATTACCAGTTAAACAGTAAAATAAATACATATAATGATAGATTAACTGTGGATTATTTCATTTACGTTGCGTTACGAGGCTTCCGTGTGGGTAGCTCGCTGTTTATTCCAAAATTAACAAAGTAGCTCAACACGTTGGCGACCACTGCATTAGAATAATAATTTATCAGTTTTTAAAATTCATTTAGAATAGACTACCTATTGTAACCATATCTTTGATGTTCACATCAAAGAGATCTTTACATTGTTTGTTACACTGTTTGTTAGATAATCCACAAAAACATTACCTGAGTGCCAGATTAATTTCTGTAACAAAGATTTAGGAATACGGCCGGTTTGCGCTCGACCGGTTTGCGCCCTTACCTAAAATCGACCGGTTAGCGCTTTGCAATTTTCATAATAGAAATATCTAACTACTATAGTTTCCTTAATCGGCCGATTTGCGCTCTCTTGCAATATAATTTTAATTTAATTCTACAATAATAGTCTGATGAACCTGCAATGAACAAATTAACATGTCAACTAAACAGAAACATCTTTTTCCTTTAGATTTGAAAAAAAAAATGTCAATTCAAAACTAACAAAATTATTAAATTTTTCTAATACTGTCGAACAACAGAGTGTTCTTTAATCTTTAATACCTCTGTTTATAATCTGAAGAAGAATTCCCAAAATGAGAGATCGCTGGAACTAACTTTCCTTTTTACCTGATAATGCGAACTGGTAACTACTTAAGTCATTAACAAAGGGTATGGTAACAGAAAAATTACCTGAAAATTCTACGTGATAATGACTATATTGATGGTCAATCATTTCTATTGCGTTCTTTGAGATAGTAGGATCAAGAATTATTGTGAATCAGTGTGAGTTAGTGTTTTAAAAATGGATGTGCAAATTATTGAAACTTCAAAGGGAAAACCATGTGCATTGTATAAAGGGTACAGTTTTCCTATGAAAAAAACAAATAAAGGTGGTTCGGTGTTTTGGAGTTGTTTGAAAGAGAAAACTGAAAGATGTCGAAGCAATATGGATAATAACACAATGATTAAGGAAGCCGAACATATGTGTAAGCCGAGTGTTGCAGCGACAGAAGTGAAGCAGTGTATCTTCAATGCTCGAAAATGAGCTAGGGAAGACAATAGTTATTTGCCGATGTCAAAAATATATCAAGATGAATTTCAAAGATTATATAGTCAAGGACAGGATTTCGTGACAGACATCCCAAAATTCTCTTCAGTGAAAAGTGGTTTAAACGATTGTAGAAACGTGCGCGTGGGCTGCTCACAGATCCAGTGGCAGCATCCGAAATAGTATTTCCAGAAGAAATTATTACAATGAGCGACAAAACGAAATTTTTATTTATCGACAAGATCACTCCCTCGGGATACAGAATCGTGGTGTTTGCCAGCAACAAAGCTAGGGAGATTTTGGTTAACAGTAAGGACACTATATTTATGGATGGAACATTCAAAAGCTGCAGTAAGCAATTTAGTCAAATATATACAATCCACTAGGAAACTAAGTTCCTGTATACCATGTATCACAAAAAAAAATTTATTTCAAAATTTTTATTAAAAGGTATAAAAAAAATACCCAAACGGGCAATATCACAAATACAAAACGTTTTCGGAATGTAAATTCAATCATCAGTGTAACAAAGTGCACATGCTATGAGCCACTAAAATATATGGGTGAAAACCCTTTAAATGTTATAAATTTACAAATATGTTACATTATATAATATTAAAAATTAGGATGTTTAAGTTACCGTTGGAATTGGTAACATGGCAGCGTATGGCTCTACATCGGTTACTTGGTCCTGAGACAAAGTGTCTTCGAGGACCTGTTGATAATAATTGATGATTTCATCAGTTGTTAATAAAAAAAAAATTAACAAATTAAAAAAAAAAAACGAAAAAAAAAATGAAAAAATTACAAAAATTATCTTCTAAGCACGCCAATGTTTATATTATGTATAAACTATGACAGTTCTAAGCCTGAATGAAAGTGTGAAGGGAAGATGGTTTATTTTTTTATAGTTTTATGATTTTTTAAAACTAATTTTACTAGCCTAACCGTTACCTGATCGTTATGGTAAAATAAAATTAAACGTCGATTACAAAAGAGGGCAAAAAGGTCGATATAAGAAAATAATTAGCTATACATCCTCATTAAGAAAGTGTTAGAGCGCAAACCGCCCGATTTCAGGTAAGGGCGCAAAACGGTAGAGCGCATATCGGCCGACACCAAGATTTAGACTTTAGGTATAAATAAAAATAGGTTCCGATGATCCCGTGTTGCCCCTTTACGTGACAAAATTCTTTCAACGCAATAATTTTAAAAATGATAATGCATATTTTGAATACCTAATGGCTATGTTCATGGAAACATACTTCTGGAAGTATGGAAGTGTATACGAGTGCTTGTGTAATTAATTACTGTAAGTAAGAAAGACCCTGTAGAAGCATTATTGAATGATGTAACTATAGTTTTAATATTTTTATTAATATTAATATAGGACGAAACAAAACTGTGTGAGGGATAGAGAAAGAATATAAAAGTGCACTATTTAAAAAAGTATTATCCCACTAAAGTAATGAAAAAAATTGGTTTGGTTTGCTAGATCTTTAATTAAATTAACAATTAACTTTGAAAATCTTATTCAATAAATATAAAGATAAAAATAGCTCTAAAAGTCGAGATCGCTGAAATTTCTGAGTTAATACTTTTTATCAATCGTTCAAATTTCACGTCAAACAATATATAAAATCCCAGATTGAAATCAGAAATGTCCCAAAACAATAAATGTTAATACAGCTCTCTTTGGGTCTGGTGAAAATGTCAACACGAAGCGACGCGCGTAATGTTATAAGAGAAAATCCAGAAGAAATTTATTCGTATCTCATGTTAAAAGCGAATATTTTATCGAGTGTGTATCAAAGAACGATGCATATCAAAAACTTTACGATTTTTTTAAACATTTTATTACACTCAACTCACGTAGTTTCCAAATTAAATTATCTCTTTAACTTTCAAAGAAATAAGATCTGAATTTTGGATAATATTTTTTGCAACACAAAATAGTTCTAAATTATATAGCACAATTATTTTATATCAATATTTATACTAAATATAGATTGAAGAAATAATATAAAGCGATCGGCTTCGAAAATTAGCTAGATGACAAAGATAAAACAATGATTCAACAACTGTTTTGGTACCAAAGAGCGTAACTAGAAAATGGAGATCAGGAAATGCGTAAGACAGGGTTGTATTACTAATATACCGTATATAATCTACAATAGGATGCTGCGAGTGTATGAAATTAAGCCAAAAGAAGGGCATGTGATTGTTCGAATGGAGAGAACGTAGTTGCTCTGGTGTTATATTTCTCCAAACGTAACAGTGGGCAAGTACGAGAGAAAGATGGACGAAAAAAAGAGATTTTAACGCAAAAGGTGAAGTGAGGATCTCTTATCATCAACACTCGCCGCAGGACACTGACTAATTGGCTGGGTACTTTGAATCTAGTGGTACTAAACACAGGTCTATAGCCTAGGTTTGTAAGCAAAGATTGCTTCGACGTGACCATGGCACGCAAGGAATAGCGGCAGACGTAAGAGGCGAGAAGACAAATCGATGGAAATATCTAGAGGAGAACTATATTCAACAATGGATAAATTAGATCTAATTAGTGAAGACCTATAAGTACGCCACCAAATCGAAAGCCAAAATACTAAGAAATCAGGATACCATTCAGATTGCAGGATGTGGTCAGATGTGTTAGAGTGCGCAACCGATTTTAGAGTGACTATGTCAATCGTTTGTCAGAAGAGATATATAAAATAAAAGATTTAGAAACCCAGGATATACAGGTCAGTTGGCAAACAGACCAACCAAATAAATGCTTAACATAAAGTGGTAAACAAGACCTATTCTTGAAAAAATAAAAAAAAATACATTTGCTGTTTTTCTACTCTTATTATATTCCTAATTATGTTCATATTTTTTTAAATCCCTTTATATCTATAGAGTATATACTATATAGATATCAGTATCTATGAGTACATAGTGCTTTTAATAAATCTATATTCAATGACCATATTTATTTGGTATAAAACAGCATAGGTTATAAGAGAATATTTATTCCATTAGCCAATATTTATTATTATTCAAGTGAAATGAACCATTACATTTATCATGAGTGCTTAATATTTATTTCACCTTGATAAAGTTGTAACGTCAGTAAAATCTAAATAATTAGCAACGTATCATTATAACATAGCGTTTAACTAATTAATGTCAATATTAAATATATATTTACATCATCACATATCATGTTAATAATAATCATTTTAGAGCCCATAAAATATTTTGTAAAAGGAACATGAATTTTTATAAAATTATTCTTTGTGCTGTAAATATATATAGTTTTATTAAAAACCTTTGTTTGAAGTAGTTTTTTTGTTAGTATTTAATTATTTTAAATATTTACAAATTACTATATTTACAATTTACTTTTAAACAGGTAGCATCAGTATGTGTTTACAATATTACCTTGATTTAGGTACAGCGACTGTCCTCCATTTTCACATAAGCAACTAGTTCTACTGGTCAAGACATCTTCAGTCTTCACTCATCATTTGGTAGATTGTACAATTCACTAATATTACAGATACAGCATCGTGAATTTTGGACTTATTCTATTGATGATGCTTGTTGACCAAATAACTGGTTTTCGAATATATCGTTTTTTTTTTACTTATGGTTTAACTTAGAGTTGGGTTTAAATTGGTTGGATTTAAATTGGTAAAAAAAAACTGTAATTTAAAAAACCGGTGTTCGCGTCAAATTCATTTAATGGTTATTTCTTCTTACATGATCAGCTAAGGTACATCGTCCTAGGTATAGAACACAGTCACTCCTATGAGATGCAATTCGTTCTTTTATTCTGCGAGAAGTTTGTCCAATATAAATTTTATTGCAAACGACACAAGGAATACTGTACACCTCACTCGAGGTTGGTGTTCTATCTTTGATATTCGAAAATATTATATTAAATGTTAAGGCAGATCTATTAGCAAAGATTATATTAAGGACAGGTTAACTATTAGTTAACTCTGCAGAATTTACAGTTCCTATTATATTTATTTGATTATTAAAAGTATTTTCGGAAGGAAAATTTCAGAACCATAGCCCTCATTTGCTTCTATAAACCAAGAATTATCCGAGCAACCATAGAAATTGAAAGAGGACCAAATTGTCTCAATAAAAGAGATGACGGCATACGGTTACCCTCGACTTGGAGACTCTCATAAAGAAAATGAGAATCACTCTACCTTTCAACCAAAATTATACTGTCAGAAATGTTCGTAATAACTTCTCGCCTTCCCGCTCTAATCTCCGCGCCGATAATCACGCCAACCCCCATGCCAACCTCCACCCAAGCCGCATCACCGTCGACGGTATAACTGACCCGTCCTTGATTCACAATAGCAGTAATGCTTTCGTAAGTGATCAGTGTAGTAGTGTCTGGGGACTTGGTAAACTGAGACCTCGGAAGCCCCGAAGAAGACATCCAACAGGATGTCGAAAGCTCGGCATAATGATAATCAACGCGTTTCAACCCGGAAGACTGGTGAGGTTAATTCCTGTAATGGTATTAATCTTAGCTTTAATTATTACTTAAGAAAAGTTATAATATTATCATAAAAGGTCAGATTTTTAGTGAAATACCTATAGATTGTTGAACATACATTATTATAAGCGCTATTTTGGTTTATTATAGGTAAATAGGGTCAAAAAAATGAAAAACTAGTTACTTAAATGGTATGAAGAGATAGACAGCGATGTGGAACCACTAGATTCTGATTAGAACTAAATGATCTTCGCTCTGAACAGAGTATCCACAATACAGATTCTGACCAGTCCACACAAGATTTACCCAGTGATCCTGAAAATGCCATGAAACAAAGCGGCCAAGATGATGGTTATTCAAGATTTTATGGCAAAGATAAAACACCATGGTTAAAACATAAGAAACACACTCCCAAAAGTAAGACCAAAGCTTGTAATATTGTTACGAACTTACCTTAGGTTAAAGCAAAAGTAAAAGGCGCCAAAACCATATTAGAACACTGGAAATTGTTTTTCTGGGATGCTATGATCAATAATATTTTAAAAATATACAAATCAAAAACTGGATATGATAAGAGTGTTTTATACTCGCCCTAGGGATTGGCCTGCTGTTGACTATGAGGAAGTGCAAGCATTTATCGGACTTTTGTTCCTTGCTGGAGTAAATAGAGCGCAACATTTAAATACTGATGAACTCTGGAAATTAAATGACACAGCTCCAGATATTTTTGCAGCTACTATGTCCAAGAAAAGATTTCGCCAAATAATTTAAGCTGTAAGATTCGACGACGCCCCTAAGAGGCAAGAAAATTCGGCAGTTGATAATCTTGCACTTATTTGAGAAATATATAAAATTTTTGACACTAACTGTTTATCTGCATACACTCCTGTATTCTATGTGACCATAGATGAACTGATGGAAGCGTTCCGTGATCGATTCAAATTTAGGCAGTATATAGTCAATAAGCCAGTGAAATACGGATTGGTGGATGCTAGAACATTTTTCACACAGAATTTCACAATTTACCCCGGCAAACAACCTGAAGGACCATATCAACTACCCAACGATGCATCTAGTATAGTAAAAAGACTTATACGACCCATAAATGGAACCGGTCCATAAGTGGAATCGGTAGGTACTTTGCGTAAAAACAAACAACAAATTCCCCCTGAGTTGACAAACGTAAAAGGAAGACCTTTATGTAGTAGCATGTTTGCATTATATAAAAATAAGAATGTACTATTACTTTCAACACTAGACAGCAATGGTTTCATTGATGAAATTACTAAAGAGCATAACATGAAGCCAGAGATTATTACTATTATTATTACAACCTCATAAAAGGCGAAGTGGATGTTGTTTATAAAATAAATGCAAAATACTCGGTGACTCGATTTAGCTATCGCTGCTGGTCGTGTACTGTTTTTTGCAACCTACTAAATATTTCAACTATAAACAGCCAAATAATTTACAACAATAACACTAATATTGTAACATCTCGAAGAAGCTACATTACGGAGCTTGGCAAGTAACTTTTAATGTCCCATCTTCAACGACGTTCCAATATCCCCAAATGGCAACTCCAACTCCAAAATGGCAACTTTTATACTTGGAGTTGCCTCTCCAGGGGCAACTCCAACTATAAAACCAAGATGTTCTTTTTGCCCTGTAAGGAAGAACAGGTTTACCCAACATTATTGTACTAACTGTAAGTTGCCAATATGTAAAGAGCAAACTGATTTAACAAATTTTACTTGCCATCACTGCCTAGAAGATGAAGAAATTTTACATTTTTTTTTAATAAATCCCCTTATTTGTTTTGTTTTAGGATAATGTGTATATTATCTTAGTTTACCTAGTAGTTTTTTTGCAGTTTTGTTTTAAAAAAATATAAGTTTATCGTTTTTTGTGAGTTAATAGCAAATAAACTTAACCCATATGTACTAATGACTCATTTATTTCATCTATACCCATATGTTAGATAAAATCTAACACGCGAGTGATAGCGTAATTTTTTTAGGTGCGAGTGATGAAGGGTTAAGGAAATATGATATTTCCATAACATCACATCTACTGATACATTCATTGCATATTGTTATGGTATATATTTTTTGTTGGTTACTTATTGAATAAAAATAATTTTGTTATATTATCACTCAAGAGTCAATATTAATTTCTACTTACAAAAATTGAATGTATTTCCGAAATTTAAAGAAAACTAAAAATATCTCGGTAAGTAATAAATTTAGGAATAGGAAATGCTATTTAAAAATAAAAGAGCATCATAAATACAATATTTCTAAAAAATAAAATATAGAGTGATCTATTTAAAAAATTTGAAAAATCGTAATTTTGTGTTTGTATTTTACCTGTATACAAACTATTTTCAATGATTTCAATTAAACTTAGTTTAAAAACTACAGTAATATATTGGGCAAACTTCTGGATGAATAAAAGATCGAATTGCTGCTGTTGTTTGATGTTAAGAATGCAATCAATACGCTGCAGTGGAACGAGGTAATGAAGGCAATGGAGGAGAGAGAATATCCTGGTTTCCTGATTAATGTGGTGGCGAAGTATCTATCCGAGAGAAGGATTATAGTGAAAAAGGGCACGATCGTAGACGTGGCGGCCGGGGTACCCCAGAGATCTGCCTTGGGCCTGACGCTATGGAACCTGGCATATAACGGGGTTATACACTGTGAATACGAAGAGGGTACAATCTCCTTCGCATTCGTAGATGATCTCGCTATACTGGTAGTGGCCCGGAATGAGCCAGATCTCAAATACCGGGTTCGGAACGCAGGCCGCGTCATAAAGAAATGGATGACGCAGCACGGACCAACTTGCGGCAGAGGAAACCGAAGCCATCATTATAAAGGGGAAAAGGAACAGGCAAAAATTATTATTATATCTACCAATGGAGAAGTTTTGAATAACTTACGTTTTGCAGACGATACAGTAATAATGACGGATAACAACAATGATTTACAGAACGTATTGCAACGCCTTAATGAACGCTGACATGAGTACGGACTAAAGATTAGTTTAAAGAAAACTAAATGCATGATCATGACTAAATCTGCACATGCAAATATCCAATTGACTATTGAAGATAGTGCAATTGAGAGTGTTAATAACTATAAATACTTAGGAACATGGATATCATCAGATGTACACCAAACCAAAGAAATTAGGACACGCATTGAAATAGCACGTGCATCATTTATTAAACTGAAAAAGTTTCTTTGTTGTCTGGATATAAGGTTAGAACTACGCCTGAGAATGCTTCGATGTTACGTATTCTCTACTCTTCTTTATGGCTTGGAAGCGTGGACACTAAAATAAGTCCACCTGAATAAGTTGGCCGCCTTTGAATTTTGGTGTTACAGAAGAATCCTACGAATATCATAGATTCAAAGAATGTCAAACGTGAAAGTAACTAGAAGGATAGGAAATGAGGCGGAAATAATATTAACTATCAAAAGACGAAAACTTGAGTACTTAGAACATGTGATGAGAGGGCAAAAATACGCATTATTACAACTTATTAGGCAAGGCAAAATCCGAGGAAAGCGAAATGTGGGAAGACGAAGAATATCCTGGCTTAAGAACTTGGAAGAAGTGGTTTGAATGCAGTAGTTCAGAACTTTTTAGAGTGGCAGTCAACAGAGTCCACATAGCCATGATGATTTCCAACCTTCGATAGAAGATGGAACTTAAAAAAGAAGAAGCTCTTTAATAGGCTGACAATTATTTTCTGTACACTGCTTCAAATAAAATGGATACATTTCAAATAAGTTTAAGTTCCCCTGTAAATATGTTCTTTGTGTGCGTACGCGGCAGTAATGAGATTCTATTATAGCGAATGAATCTATGTGCCTTCTTGCAAAATTCTTTCTTTTATCATTTATTTTTGGACGTCCAGCCTTTTCGTTACCTCCTCTTCTGTCATTATCAATAAAACCTGTAGGTATTTATAATCTTCTTTAAAGATGCATTTATAACTTTGTTGATTATATTCAATGTATTTTTTAAATAGGTTTTACAGACTCTAATTTAATTTTTATGTAAATTGAAATAGTATCGATAATTATTTAACTATGTAACAATGTAAGTAGTTACCTTGTTTAACTTGTATGTAGAATCCTTAATTTTGGCAAGCTAACTGTAAAATACATTCAGATCTTGTTAGAAAATCACGTTTTTGATTCATTTTAGTCAAAATGTTAAGAATGTTAAAATCATAAGCCACCTACGGAACTGTAGCTGGCTATGTCAAGCTCAGAAAGTCAACCAAGTCTAAGCAATGTTGCTAATTTTGAAGTGTAAAATTTAGAAACATTACGGTTTGGAACTGAAAAAATATATCGATTAGGAAAACAAATCAGTTACAAAATGAAACAACTTGAATTGTTATACTTTGGAATTAAAATAAGTATAATTTTATGACAAAAAATATGTGTGACATCTTCACAGACCGTTACTATGAAGTTGTTACCCACTGGAACTCGTAAATATTGGTTATTGAAGCACTTTCCAATACTTTACTCGAAATCACTAAAATTCAGACTTGTTACAAGTGACATAAGAAGAAGAAGTAGACGAAGACTAATGCATAGAATAAATAAAAAAAGAATCTTGGCCAAACGTAAAACAAACAAAAAATTTTTAGCGTAAAAGCTCTTTAATTTCCACTCGTCGTATTTTAAGTTCATGCCGATGCATGAATGGTACAAGAACGTTTACTTGGCATTCTCTTTATCTTGCGAATAATGTAAATGTAACCGTAACTATATGGTCCCGAAAATCTAACTTATCTGCAATTACAATGCGCTACTGAACATCGAATTGTTCAATATTCATCCCGCCTTTCTGAGTACATTTCGCCTGCACGAATACAGAATTATATGCCGATGAATAATTGATAAACCTTAAGAGCGGTATTGATTAATTCTTGTATTTGTCTTTATCTTTCTCTCGGTGATACATATTCCTAAATCAGCTGAGTACAACGTAGACTAAGAAAAAAGGGAATCTTTATTATTTGATGAATATTTGATGCTCCTTAAAAGATATATTGTGTAATCCTTTGTTTGTCGCTGTTGGTTTTTAGTTATTATGTCTCTACTGGGGTATTATTACGATTAATGTACGAAAGTTTTCGCTTGTTATATAAAATATTGATTTTATTTTTGTTTATACATCAGTAGATATTCTAGTTATTTAATGCAAAGGGTATTATATCATGAAAGTGGTGAAGAAACGATAAAGGCAACTTTTTTTTTATCTTTTAAAGTGAATTTGAAAAAGATGGGGTGATTGATTAGTGTATAAAAGCTCAGTATATCCTTGCTAATAACAAAACCATAAAAAGGTATGTACAAACTTTAAAAATATGAAAATAAGGAAATAAATATGAAACTATGAAATATGATTTATGAAAGTAGTAAAATCCAGAACACATCTAGGAAAACGCGAATAACTCAACGTACTGAAAGACAAAAACAACGAAGTAAAACGCAAGAGTAGAGTAGAGTATTTATTTAACTACATTCTTCTTCTTCTACTTTTTATATAGACATAACTCTGTCTGTTTTCAATATGCCATTATTGGTCTGATGACTGTTTGGTAAATTTAAATTCTGCCCTTCGTTTGTTTCCCGATATTTTTGTTTCTCCATATTGTTTCATTTAGGCAGCCTGTGGCTCTATTTGCTCAACTTACTTGATCTTCCACTTCGGTTTCGAACTTTCCGTAGCTAGATATTGTGATGACTAGATATTTAAACTCCCTTTAAACTATCACTTGTTCTATTATCTGACCTTCCAGCTCCAATTTACATCTTAGTAAATTTGTTGTTGTAACCAGGCATTTTGTCTTTTTGGGGAAATTAACGTGTTAAATTTTCTGGCGGTATATTAAATTGGTGCAGGATATGTTGTAAATCATCTTCACTTTGAGATAGTAGTATTGCGTCGTCTGCATAGCAGATTATTTTAAGTTGTTTTTCTCCCTTTTGGTATCCTTTTTTAGTTCTTACTTTTTTTATTATTTCGTCCATAATCAGGTTAAAAAATAGAGAACTTGGGGAATATTCCAGTCTTATCCCATATAGAGTTGGTTAGGTCTTCTTATTCTTTAATTTTTGTTGTGTTCTTTTGGTAGATATTTTCGATCGTTTTGATGATTCCGAGAGGTATCTCTATTGCATACAATAAGTGGATAATGTCTTTTAATTTGACTCGGTCAAACGCCTTAGTAACGTCCACGAAACATAGATATGCCGGTTTATTGTATTCGTATGATTTCTCTTGCCTCAATATAACTATAGCGTCGGTGCATGATATTCCCAACCAAAAAGCTTGTTGTTCTTCTGGTAGTGTTATAATTTTATTCAATTTATTTGTTATCACTTTGGTTGTTAATTTTATTGTTGTGTTTTGTAAATTAATTCCTCTGTAATTTTCCTGGTCCGATCTGTCTCCCTTTTTGATTAGAGGTATTAGGATGTTTGATCTTCCTTCTTGAGGAATTCTGCTTTGTTCTATTATTTTTTGGATTAGTTTTAATAGGAGTTTAGTCAGATCTGGTCCTCCGTACTTTAGGAGTTCGTTCGGTATTCTGTACTTTCCTGGTGATTTTCTATTTTTTAATTTCCTTAATGCTTCCTTTACCTCTTCCTCCTCAATATTTATTTCTTCGTTAGTCGTCACTTCTGGTGTTGGTGGTTCATTATCGTCAGCTTTAGCAAATAGGGATCGAAGGTAGTCTACCCATGTTTCCTTTTGAATGTGTTTCGTTCTTATTAGTTCGTTTCGTCTCTTTTCTTTGTCCTCTGATCATTCTCCATATTTATTTTTGTGTTCCGTAGAAATCGTGTTCCATCTGTTTTAAGAAACTCTGTCAGTGTTGTTTTTTTATTTGTCTAACTAAAGTATTCTTTTTGTTTCTGATTCGTTTATAGTGGTTGTATACCTGTTGTGTTTTTCGTGTTCTGTATTGTAAAAAGGCTTTCTTCTTTTCTTCGCATTTTGTCTTTACTTCCTCTCTAAACCATGGTATTTTCTTTTTTAATATGGTAGTGTTTGTTACTTTCCTCTCTCCAAGTGATTCTGCTGCTGCGTTAATTATGTTATTTTTAAGTTTTTTCCAGCTTTCATCGATGTTATCGTTTTCTAATATTTCATTTCCAGCGATCTTCTCTGATATTTTTTTCCTGTATAAGTATTCCGTGGATTCTGTATTTAGTCCTTCGACTTTGATTTTTGTTTGTGTTTGCGCCGCTCTCTTGGGTGAGAAGTATTTCAGGATGATTATTATTTTACATAATACTAGGCTATGATCGCTACCTACATCTGCTGAGTTGAGGCATCTTACGTCGATTATTTTCGATGGATGTATATCTCTGTTGGTTATAACATAATCTATCATATATCTTTGTCCACGGGTGTTATTAAATGTATATTTGTGTTGGTCTTTGTGGTCAAAAGATGTGTTGTTTATTCTTAGTTCGTTATTTGTGCAGAAATTGATAATCAGTTCTCCATTTTCGTTTTAACATTCTTGTTATGTTTTTGTTTAATGCCGGGTATTACTTGATTGCCTGTTCGAGCGTTAAAATCTCCCAATATTATCATCTTCCCTCTGACTTGCTCTACTAATTGTTGTAATTGGTCATAAAATGCTTCCCTTGTTGTTCGAGGCTTGTTATTTTCTGGGCTGTATACTTCGATGATGTTTAGGTCTTCCTTCTTCATTCTTATCTTTGCTGTTACTATTCTTTCTGATATATATTGGCACTCTTTGATGTGATTTTGATACCTTTTGTGTATTAGTAAGGCTACAACTTCTTTGGCCACGGTTTCTTTTGCTACTTTACTGTAGATTAGTACGTATTCGCCTAATTTTGATTGACCTTTTCCGTTCTTTTTTGTTTCCTGTAGAGCACAAATGTCTATTTCTTTCTCTTTCAGCACTTGGGTTATTTCTTGGCCCCTTGAGTTGAGTGATCTAATATTCCAAGTAGTAATTCTCATCTGGGTTTTGAAAGTTTTTCGCTTGACCATATATCTTGCCGCAGTCGTCTTCATTGTATCAATCTGGTTCCGAGGCTGTATATTGTTTGTTTGAGCAGTATTTGTTTTTACGATTGTTAGGTTGCTAACCTTGCCAATTACCCTCCACATTTTATCCGGGCATGGGACCGACTGTTTAACTACATTACAGATACAAATATTGTTTGTAGCAAGTCAAAAAATACATAGTATTAAAAAAGGAAAATAAAACGTAACTTAGATATATATATATATATATATATATATATATATATATATATATATATATATATTTCTAAAGTATTCAACTAGTGAATTCAGAGGTTTAATCGATCATTCAGGTTGGCAAATAAAAAAAGAAGTCAACTACTTCATAAGTTTATTGAAGACGTTTCGCTTTATATTTCTAAAGCTTCATCAGTTCTCTAAAATATAACAAATGACATTGAGTTTATAAGAAATACAGATGTTTATAGTTCATAACTTACGTATATATATATATATATATATATATATATATATATATATATATATATATATATACAAACAAGAACATTATCTTCAACAGAAAAACATTTATGGCAAAGTTACTGTAAGCAGTTCAGTGGATGTTCTGCAATGAATCATATATATTCTTCTGAGCAGTAAAAACAGTGTTATAGAAGAAATTTTTTATAACTTTATCAAAACTATTACTGCTGAGCTGTTTAATACTTTTTGCTAAAATATTGTAATAGTTATAATTAACCCTAGAACCACACTGTTACGTCATATCCGAAATCGAGTCGGACATTTTATGCATATAAAGTAGTGGTGTGGGGTTGACGTCTACTGCCGTCTAGTACCCTCCTAAGTAGTAGTTCTCTTGATGCCCACGAAGTAAGGTGAGTCAAACGTTTTTTGTTCGAATTTTATTACGCGTTGATGTCGGATACGACATTACCGTGTGATTTACGTAATATTTTTTTTTTAGTAAATGGAATTTAATCGAAGATATTTATCTAAAAAGGAGATTTTGAAAGAAATTTCTAAAATAGAAGATGGAAAACCAGTAGATAAGAAAAACTTTTTTTTTGGATGCAGACAATAAAACAATTTGGACTGACATTATTACCCACCTTCCAGGAGCAAAGGGTAAAGCCAAAGGTCTTACTGGTGATGAACAGATGAGATGATTGAACTAATTGTTCAGTATACTAATGAAGAAATTGAGCGAAAATCATCGTCATATAATTCAGAACAGTCTTACATATCTTTAACAAATGTTACAGAAATAAATTCCTTTATTGGCTTGATATATTTGCTTGGTGCACTAAAAACTTCAGGCTTGACATTACTCGATGTGTTTTCTCCAGTTTTTCTTCTTCTTCTTTCTTTGCCCTATCCGTTTCGGACGTTGGCTATTAACAAGGCTATTTTGACTTTGTTTACGGCACCTCTGAACAGTTCGGTCCATGTTAGTCCGAACCATTGTCGCAGGTTATGCATCCATGAGTGTCGTCTTCTTCCCGGTCCCCTCCTACTGTCGATTCTTCCTTGGACTATTAACTGTAGCAGACGGTACTTAGTATGCCTCATGACATGTCCGAAGTACTCAGCTTCCGTTTCTTTACGGTGAAGATTATTTCTTTGCTTTTGCCTATTCTCTGCATTACTTCCACGTTAGTGATGTGGTCTGTCCAGGATATCCGAAGAATACGGCGATATATCCACAGCTCAAAGGGTTCTAGTTTCTTCAGGGTGGCTTCCGTTGTGGTCCATGCCTCTGCTCCATAGAACAAGACCGGGAAGACATAACACTTGACCAGTCTTAATTTTAGTTCCATTGAGATTTTGCTTGTAAACCACTTTTTCATATTGTTGAACGCGTTTCGCGCTTTTTCAATTCGTGATCTTATTTCTGTTGACTGATCCCATTTTGTGTTGAATGTGGTTCCAAGGTATGTGTATGTCTCCACTTGTTCTATTTTTCGGTTGTTTAATGTCAATTGCATCGGAGGTTGTTGTGTTCTGCTAATGAGCATGCATTTAGTTTTGGTTGTATTCAGTGGCGGCTGGTGTGGTAAAATTTTGGGTAGGCCAAGCCAGCAAATTACTTATAGCTATGTGTAATTAGTGGAGGATCCAGAGGGTCATGACCCTCCCCCCCTAAAAATATTTGAAAAACCACTTATCTTATTGGTGGTAAGACTAAAATTGACCTGGCATCAGAGAAAAGTAATCACCCTCAAGATCCATGACCTCCCAAAAAAAAAATTCTGTAGCCGCCAGTGTGTGAAATACATATTTTTTTTGTGAGAGTGGGAATCTTTTTTTTCAAACTTTACGATTTTTTTTAAATTTATTTGGGCAACCATGCACTTGTTTGCAATTGTGTTGTTTGTTTAAAGATATGTTACAATTATAGATTATGTTACATATTTTTTTATCACAATTTCAAAGAAAATTTATATTACAATTCGATAATTACGTTACAAGTGACAACGATGGTCGGTGTAGGCCCGATCGTCTGGTGCCTAAACAGCAAGCATAAACACGACAATATAAAACGTTGTCCGGCAAGGTGCTTAACTTCAAACGCTTTTTGTACGGGGATATTATGTGAGCTGGGTCGGCCAGTTCCGATCGGGCCTATTAATGATATTTAAAATGCCTGAATACGATTAGATGTGCTCTGTGGTAATATAATAACATAGTTGTTTTAACGGACGCTAATGTATTAAGTGATTTAGTACATTTAAAAGTTATTTACATGCATTAACATAATTTTTGAATATATGTTTTTCAATTTTAAAGCTCTTAAAATTATTGGGTAGGCCCGGCCTATCCTGCCTACCCCCAAAAGCCGCCACTGGTTGTATTGAGTTCTAAACCATATTCTTGACTTGCTGTGTGTATGCTTTGCATGAGTCTTTTGAGCTCGTTGTAGTCATTTGCGATAATAACTGAGAGTGCTCCGCTTCGATTTTAAGATCACGAGGGAACAACAAAGGAGAACATAACCAAGTAAACCAGATAAGTATGGACTCAAAATTATTTCTCTTTGAGATGCACGAGCATTCTATTTCTATGGAGGAACTTCTTACGTTGGCAAAGAGAACAGACCACAAAGTGACATGCTGTTACCAACTCAATATGTTCTCAAGCTGGTAGAACCCATTAAGAACTCAAACAGAAACGTTACCACCGACAACTGGTTTTCGTCTTGTCAACTGTCTGAGCAACTTAGGACGAATAATCTAACACTAGTAGGCTCCCTTCGAAAAAATAAGAGGGAGATTCCTAAATCCTTTATTGACACAAAAGGGATTCCTACTGAGTCATCACGATTTTTGTACAGTCCATATAAAATGTTGGTATCCTATGTACTTAAGAAAAATAAAAATGTAGTTCTGATCTCGTCAATGCATTCTACTGGAGACGTAAATCAAATTTCCAATAAACCTGATATAATAGAATTCTACAATATGACAAAGAGCGGAGTCGACGTCTTTGATCGGCTCTGTCATTCAAAGACCACCAAAAGAAAATCCAACCAATGGCCTACGAGGTACTTTTTTGGAGTTATTAACGCTGCTGTTGTGAATGCTTTTATAATTTACAAACTGAATGTAGATACACCTGTTTCGAGATCTCAATTTTTAAAAAACTTATCGCTCGCCTTATCGGCTACTCACATGGAGCGAAGAATTCAAAATTCAAGAATTCCAGTTGCTCTAAAGACGCAAATATCTATATTTCTGGATAAAAATGTCCCTTCTGCTATAAATATAGCTGCTGACACTCAACAAGGAAGCTAAAAAAGACCAGGATTGTGTGCCTTCTGTGATCGAAGGAAAAGAAGGAAAGGAAATTACAGTTGTGGTCATTGTAATAAAAGTGTGTTTGGTGAGCACAAACGAACTGTTTGCCCCCAGCATTATAATTAATTAATAAAAATTTTATAATTTTTTTATTTTGTTTAACCGTTTTTGTTGTTTTCTTGTTTCATTTTATAACTTGGAATATGAAGAATTGTATTACTTTTGTTTAATCGTTTATGTACTTCTAATGTATTTTATAAATTTTGTATATATCAAATTAACGTATTTTTGACTAAAATCTATTATGAGTTTGGTTATTTAGTTTACAATTGTCTGTTTTGTACATAAAAGTAAGTTTTCGATATAAAATAGCGGTAAAATTAGAATGATGTCGTATCCGACGTCACGGTACTCGATATGTCCCAATCATCACCGTGTGGTTCTAGGGTTAAGACAATTTTTGTCTGAAAGCCTTAATCTACAGCGATTTGTTCGTAGGTAGTGACAGTTTCGCGTATTGTCAACATGGACATCAGATTGCTTTATTAAATGGGCACGTTTTCTCTGAATTTCTGTTCGAACTTAAAATTCAACAGAGTAGGTAGCGGCATAATTTGGAATTTGATACAGAAAAGTCGGCAGTGCTCTAGATAACTAACCCCTGCTAAAATCCTGACCGTTTTCTTTTTCATTCTAAAAATTTGAAGTGCATTTGTTGAATTGCCCCATATAATTATACCATAGTTTAGGTGAGAGTGAAATAAAGAAAAATATGTCATTTTTAATGTTTCAAAGTTGACAACCTTTGCTAGTTGGCGAATAACAAATACTGAACCTAATATTAAAAAGGGAATCATTAAACCTTACGATAGAGCCAAAATGACCTAATGAAATGATGATCAAACAAATGAAATCATTTGTTAATATCTGTTTTATTAAAAAATGATTATTTTTTATCGTTTATAAATAAGGAATTTTCAACAATCGACCGACTAGAACAGAACAACTTAGAACAAGATCGTACAGCATGCACAAGGAATAGTACGAGCAAAATAACAATATAATACATAAAAGGATTATCAGAAAAACTTTAAAGGATAGAAAACAAATTCAACATTTCAACAACATTTAAAACAAGAAACACATTGAGATCTATTTTGTCTTAAAACCAAACCTAACAATGAACAAGAAAGGACAAAGAATTGCATTTATAAAATACCCTGTGAATGCGATTAGTTTTGTTTAGGTGAAGCATAAAGGCTATTAAATGTTAGAATGAGTAAACATCAATCTTATATTAAAAATAGAGAATTTGATAGATCTCAAATATGTAAACACGCATGGAATAATGAACATAGGGTTCAATGGAATGATTCAAATATAGTCCTAAAAGAAACGGATGGTAAAAAGAGAAAAATTAAAGAAGCGGCTCTAGTTATGCTAAATGAGACCAATTGTGTCGTAAATTCCTAGGGAGAATGTAGTTGGATCTGGTTACCCATATTAAAAGAGGAAGTTATTAAAAGGAAAATACCAGTAATAGTAAGTCAGTAACATAAAGAGGATACATCATTTATGTTTTTTTAAATAACAAACATATAAAATCAGAATTTGGTGTTTATTGAAAGTAAACTATATGTACGACCAAATACTTACCATGTTGGGATATTATTATAAGGTTTTTTTCCTGGTTTTTCTTTTAAAATTTACTATGGAATCACTAACAGGAGATTTTTACTGTCATCATGGCATGGTGTTTGTCTTTTTAAAGACGAATTACATGCAATGATTTTTACTGACGGATATTCTCAAATTAAAGTTGATTTCATGTAATAGAATGAACTGTCTTACAAGTAAAGTTGTCCCAGGAACGCAACTCAACAATATTGGCAATATTATTTTAAAGTCGTCTACTTTAAAGTGTATAATGTATGTCAATCAATAAACTTACTTTAACCTTTAATTGTGGCTTATTTCCATTTAAATAGTAATTTACTTTAAAATGCCACAAGAAAATAGCTCCAGAACAATATCAAGATGTTTATTTTCATAATCGACAATAATCTTTTTATAAGATTTTAAAGAGCAATTAATTCTCGATTAATTTTCTTTAACTATGTTTATTATTCAGGACTTATTATATAAAAAAGAGCTCTTAAAGTAGTCGTAGAAAAATATTGTTGTACAACTATATCCAAATATTAATTTTAAATACACAATATTGTTAATTTACGTCAAGCCCTATTCTTAGTTATCTTTCCTATTACTGTCGGCCAAAGGAAAATTCACTTTATCGGATTAGACTGGAATTTAAGCATCTATAGTTCGTTATTATAGTTCGTTACATTATATTCTATCATTATGTTCGTACTATTATATAGTTCGTTACATTCCCAACTAGTTAGTGTACGTTATTATATAAGATTTAGCTGCTGTAGAACGTGGAAGCGAAAGATAATAGATCAGTTATTCCTCTACGGGAATTTCATTGTTAAACGAGTATATATATACATATATATGTATATATATATATATATATATATATATATATATATATATATATGAAAGTAAAAGATTGCATTTCATTTCAATTGGAACTCCACCATTGCTCTACACGTGTTTCGAGTTATTCAACTCATCATCAGGAGCACTTATGGAAGTTCGACTGAAATGAAATGCAGTCTAGTATTTGGTTATTATAACCAAAATAACAGCCAGGTACGCTAGCAGCGACATCTATACGAAGTAACAAGAAGTCTAGAGACCTCTCTCTGATAGTAAGTTAGGTGAACCGCAGGTTCAAAGCCTCTTGCTAGAGACTTTTAACGACGCTAGAAGTATCCTTTTACTTCAACATGCATCTACGATTCACCTTTAAAAATTTACTATCTCTTTCGCTCCTTACGTAGAAAAAGACGTTTAAATGAAAGTAAAAAATTGCAAATTGAGTTAAAGATCATGGCTCTTTTCGGCTTACACTCAGGTTTTATTCTGCCACAAACAATTCACAAACTTTCTTTCACGATTCACTACTTTATCTCTTATCACATTTTTCCTTATTACAAGAACAACCTTTTCTCTTGTAGTGCTCTCTTAGACTCCTCTCCTTTTTTCTTTTTCCAAAAAACCAAACTATTTTTCCTTTTTTCTATCTTCTCAAAATCTCTCTCTCGAATCACACAAAACAAACATATCTTCCCATCTCCTCTCGTTTTTTATTCAAAATTTCCTTATGACTACTGCGCTTTGTTTTACTAAACAAAACCACCAAATTCCTTGGTTAAAAACCCCGAACGACCTTTCATTGTTTTTAAGTTAAATAGACAGCTTTCATTTTTACACAGTTTACATTACCTGGAAACCGGAGTTTGATTTAATATTTTTCTTCTTCTTCTTCAAGTGCCCTGTCCGTTGCGAACGTTGGCTATTAACATGGCAATTCTGATCTTATTTGCGGCGCTTCTGAATAGTTCGACCGATGTGAGCCCGAACCACTTCCTCAGATTTTGGAGCCACGAGTGTCTTCTCCTGCCTGGCCCTCGCTTACTGTCTATTTTTCCCTGGACAATCAATTGCAGTAGACGGTACTTATCGTGTCTCAATATGTGGCCTAGATATTCAAGCTTTCTTTGTTAAATTGTATTCACGATTTCTTTCTCCTTTCCGATTCTTTGGATTACCTCTGTGTTGGTGACATGTTCGGTCCAGGATATACGAAGAATGCGTCGGTACACCCACATTTCGAATGCTTCTAGTTTTCTCGTGAGCGTCTCCGTCAGCGTCCAGGCTTCCACACCATACAGTAAGATCGGAAAAATGTAGCATTTAACTAGACGTAGTTTTAGGGGAAGAGACAAATCCCTGCTTATGAGGAGCTTTTTCATATTGCTAAATGCTGCTCTAGCTCGTTCTATTCTCGCCTTAATTTCTGTGGCCTGTTCCCATTTTGCATTTACGTTGGTGCCAAGGTACACATAAGATTCTACATGGTCAATTAGTATGTTACTTATCCGTAACTGTCGAGCAGGCTGTTGCTTCCTGCTTATCAGCATCCACTTTGTCTTCTTGAAGTTGAGGCTCAGGCCGTATTCCTCACTAACTGAATAAAATATTTTTATATTATACAAATCCTTACCTCTTTAGTCTAAATTAAGTAACTAAATAAGAGAAAATAATTAGATAATACAAACTATTTAATAGTTCTTAGTATTCGAATATTAGGAAAAAAACACGCTTTCATTTTCCGATTTTGTTTTCACAAGTTTTTATACACTTTTTAAACTTTGTTTATTTGATGACGCACTTTCCTTCCATTAATAACATATCCTTAATCTAAAGAAACATATATGACTGCATATTCCAAATCTTAAACTGGAGACTAAGGAGGGTCTATCACCACATAACTTTTCTATGGGATATTGCCTTACATCAGGGGTCTATCACCACAGATAACAAACCTTTTCAGATAGTTTAACATAGTGATATCAAATTCAGTGTACAAAAGATTAGGGACATACTTCACTCACCAGACAGAAAGAGTTAAAAAACTGTATAACTTCAATCTAGTGTATTCTATTTCATGTGGTTCCTATTTGGAAGTGTATGTCGGTCAAATCAGCCACAAACTATCAAAAATAATAGCACAAGAGTGATGTTGTAAGGAAACCTAGAAGTACAGCTTTTAGCCAACATATTAAGAATACTGGACACATTGCCAACTATGACAATGTGAAATTACTAAAAAAGGTGGACAACCAATTCAAAAGAAATTTCATAGAAATATGCTACATCCATAACTGTAGCTCTTCTATGAACTGTAAGAAAGATGTGGAAAACTTGAGTTTTATTTACTCATTTTTGCTTCAACAAGACTTGACAAGACGTAACATCCTGAAATATGAAGGCAACTTATCATAACATACACAGATGACCTACCTGCACTCGAGAACAGATTTCATCTCCCGTCTGATTGTATTTCTTTAAAAGTTTTGTTCCGGCTGCAGGCTCCATCTTTATTGCATGAGGTGTAGATATGAATATAACCTTATTACATGTGACATCGAGATGTTGACAGAAGATGGCAAGATTTTCAACAAAAGAAAAGAAAAATTCTTCTAATCTAATTTTTTCCTTTGAAGTCCCTTTGACATGAAGTTGTGGTTTGTGCTGTTTTTTAGACGTTTTTGTGCTGTAGTTGTAAAAATACCCTTTTAAGTTGTAATGGTTTTGTGAGTGGTGGCGTGGTGGAGTAGTGGCTATACCGCTCTGAGGAGACCTAAAGAGGTCGAAATACGTATAAGCGGCTGTCGCTGCCCTGTATCAAAACAAAAATCTAATACCGTCATTATGTTGTAATGGTTTTATTTAAAAATTTTAAATATTGTTTACGTATGCATTAAAACATATTTTATGACAATGTTCACTACAAGGAATAACTAAATATTTTCAATGTGAGTTTTAGATGTTAACTTCTACTACTTGTACTAAATAAGTTTTCCATTTAGATGCCGATGAAGGTGATAGCCCATCACCGAAAATTTCACATTTAGAATAAAGTTCTTTACAAACGGGCTTATACCATTTTTAGTCAATTCTTCACCTGAAGACTTCCCGAAGGATATAGTATGAATAATAGTATGAATATTATTAATTTTACGAATATCTTTTTCACAAAAATATCTTTTTCTTCAGCCTTAAGTAATCCAATTTTGGACATAGGCCTCTCCCAAATTAATCCAGGGTTTTCTATTTTGAGCCACTTGCTTTCAGTTGTGTCCTCCGATCTTCTTAATGTCATCAGCCCATCTCATTTGTGGTCTTCCTCTGCTTCTCTTTTCTAACCATGGTCTCCATTGTTGTATTTCGTGGTTCCATCTTTTATCCTTTAGTCGGGCATTGTGTCCTGCGAAGCTCCATTTTAATTTGGCAACATGTTCTCCTGCGTCTTTTACTTAGATTTTGCTTTTAATTGTTGTTTTGTCTATAAGTCTCACCCCGAGCATTGATCTTTCCATCGCTCTTTGTGCTTTTACTATTTTATCCATATTAGACTTGGTGACTGTCCACGTCTGTGAACCCTTTTTTTTTTTTTTTGGTGGTAAATCTTCTAAAGACCGTACCAGGCCGTGTCCCCGTTAAGGATGACCTGGCGTGAGTTGGATTCAGGGTGGTGGAAGGATCCATCCGCACGCAGTCCCCCCAGAGGAGTCGTGCTCACAGATACACCCATAGCTCCCTGCCTGCCAACTAAAGTCCACCCCCTTTTATACAGGCTACTCATGCGGTAGGTCCTCTTCAGACCGGTGCATCGCATGAATAGCCCATCCTCTCTTTCTCTCTCTCTCTCTCTCTCTTTCGCCCTCTCTCTCACTCTCTTACCTACCTTTGCTGTAGATTCCTCTCCAATATCTCCTTCTTTCTGACAATTTGAGTTACTGCCTCCAATATTGCCTTGTACTCAGTCTCTCCTCTCATTGCTACCTGCATTATGGTATTTGTACTTACCCTACCTAGCTTTTTGTACAATTCGTTTCTGTCCTCATTAAATCTTCTGCACTCGAATACACAGTGCTCGGCCGTGTCAGCCACTCCACAGTCTGTGCAATTTCCATCCGCAACCTTCCCTATCCTTTCTAGATAGGCCCTGAAGGAGCCGTGCCCTGTTAGGAACTGGGTGAAAAAGTAATTGGTGTCTCTGTCCCCGCACTTCATCCAGTCTGCGATATTTGGAATTAATACCCTCGTCCAGGCCGCTCTATGCTCATTTGTCCATTCTTCCTGCAATTCCGTTATGCTCCTATTCCTGGCTATTATTTTCTCCTGCTCATCCTTCCCGTAGGTTTCTGCCGTTTCTTTCACCATCAAGTGGATGGGTAACACACCCGCGATCACTTGTATGGCCACCGTTGATGTTGTTCTGTATGCACGTGCTACCCTTAGTAGTGCTTTCCTTTGGGCGTTCTCTAGCATTCGTCTATATTTCTTGATGTTAAGCACTTGTTGCCATACCGGTGCCGCGTAAAGTATAGTAGAGTGGACCACTTCCATTAGAATTCTCCTTTTGGCGGTCCCCGGACCCCCCACATTGGGCATAATCCTTGTCAGCGCCGCAGTCCTCACCTCTGCCTTGCTAACGACATATTTCACGTGCTCGCCAAAAGTTCGCCTCGTATCTAGGACTACTCCCAAGTACTTCACTTTTTTGGCAGGTACGATCCTTTCTCCCTCCAGGACAAAAACTATATGGTCTCTGGCCCTCGGACCCTTGAGAATCATAGCTTCAGTTTTCTCGGCCGCTAACATGAGATCTCTGCTTCCCATCCACGTCTTCACTTTGTTGAGGGCTCGATTCCCTCTCTGCATGATTGACCAGTTTTCATCGTGTTCCACCAGCACCACCAGATCATCCGCATATGCTATTGCCTGTACGCCGGTGCCCAGGTCGGTCTCCAAAATCTCGTTGTAAAGAACATTCCAAAGCAATGGCCCCAGTACGGAGCCTTGCGGCACTCCTATCGTGGTTCTCATAGAGTTACCTCTCGCAATGTTGATGCATCTATCTGTGAAGTAGTTCCTAACCAAATTCTGCAAATAGGAAGATATCCCCAAGTCGCCCAGTAGTCTGACGATAATTTCCCAGCTAGTGCTATTAAAAGCATTTCTTATATCAAGGAAGAAAGCCACCATCCATCTGCTCCTACATATGGATATCTCCCTCTTGATCCTGCTTATAGCCTCTACCGCAGATTTCCCTTTCCTGAACCCATACTGCCGGTCGGATATGCCACCCCTCTCCATTATTTCCCTCTCTAGCCTTGTCTTCACAAGAATCTCAAAGACTTTGCCTAAGGTATTTAACAGGCATATAGGTCTGTACGCCCCGGGCTCCTCTTATTCCTTTCCTGGTTTAGGGATAAGTATGAGATTTGCCGTTTTCAGGTCTCCTGGGAACTCTTGTCTTCTTAGCAGGTTGTTCATAATATCCTGTACCCATTGCACTTTATCCTCAATGATGGTTTTTATTATCTCGGGTACCACTCTATCCAATCCAGGCGCTTTTCCTGCTTTGAGCGTTTTGCCAGCTTCCGTCACCTCTTCCCTTGTGAATTCAGTCACCGGTGTCTCTAATTGGAGTGGTATAAATCTTACTTCTTCCCTCTATGGGAAAAGAGCCTCAGCCAGTTCTTTCCTTCGACTTTCCTCGATCTTAAAGAAGCCTCCTGTCCCTTTAAAACTCTTGACAACTATTCGGTAGGCGTCTCCCCAGATATCATTTTCAAGATTTTCGCAAAGTTCTTTCCAACATCTCCTTTTTTCGCCATTTATTTCTCGCACCAGCTCTTTCTTCATGGCTTTTAATCTTTCTACCTCCTCTTCCATCACTCGATGCCTCCCTCTGTCCCTCGTGACTTTTCTTCTTAGCTCGATGTAGCCTCTTCTTATTTCTTCAATCCTCTCCGTCCAACAATAGGGACGACTGTTTGCTCTCCTTCCCCGCGGACTGCACCTTTCTGCTATATCTTTTATTTTCTCGTATCCCTCTTCGAAGTTTCGGGCCTCACCTTCCATTCCTTGGATTTCCTCTTTAACTCTTCTTTTGTCAAGATATTTCGACCTGCCTCCCTCCCTTGGTTTTGTTACGTTTCCTCTAATTTTAAGCAAAATGTATTTGTGATGAGTGAATATTTCTCCATCCAGAACGTCCCACTCTGCCACCTTTCTACTTATCGGCGTCGTTGCCATTGTGACGTCAATATGTGTCTGACTTTCTCCTCTGACGAAGGTCGCCTTACCGTTGTTGAGTACCACCAAATTTAGAGTCTGGATAATCTCATTCCACATTTCTCCCCTCTCGTCATTCCTTTGCGCCCCCCATGAAATAGACTTTGCATTCAGATCCCCAGCAACGATTAGTCTTTTTTTTCCTACTATGGTTTCTGCTATTTCCTCTACCAGATTCTTATAATCTCCTAGTGGGATATTAGGGGAGATATATGTCGCCACTATTGTGACGTCTGTGTAGCACGTCTGTGAACCCTACGTGAGTATAGAGAGGATACACTGATGGTAAATTCTGGTTTTCAAATATTGTTCTATTTTTGTGCTTTTCAAGATCCAACTCAGTTTTCCAAATCCTGCCCAAGCTAATCTCATTCTTCTGGTAATTTCGGCAGTTTGATTTTATTTGTTAACTTTTATTATCTGTCCCAGGTAGATGTATTTGCTTACTGTTTCTAAATTTATGTCGTTCAAGGTTATTTCTCTAATGTTTGGTGAATTTGTCATTATTTTTGTTTATCTTAAGATCTACTTCTCCCGAAGCTTGAAATAGTTGCATCATCATGGTCTGTAGTTCTCTGAAACTTGTAGCGAATATTACAATGTCATCAGCGTATCTCAAATGGCTCAGTTTTCTTCCATTGCCATTTATTCCTTTATCTACCCAGTTAATGTCTTTAAACACGTCTTCCAGTCCAAGTGTGAATAGCTTTGGTAAGATAGCATCTCCCTGGCGAACACCTCTGTTGATTGGCATAGCTTTGGTTTCGCATCTATTTTCATTGTAGCTTTATTGTAAATATTATGTATGAGCATTCTGTATCGGGAGTCTATCCTGCAGTTTTTCATAGCTCTCTCTATTGCCCAAAGTTCTATGAAGTTGAATGCTTTTTCACAATCAACGAAGCCAATGTATAAGTTTAAGTAATATTTATTGGCTTTCTCTATTAGCGTTCTGACTGTAAGAAGA
Organism: Diabrotica undecimpunctata; assembly: GCF_040954645.1. Taxonomy (NCBI): domain Eukaryota; kingdom Metazoa; phylum Arthropoda; class Insecta; order Coleoptera; family Chrysomelidae; genus Diabrotica; species Diabrotica undecimpunctata. The sequence continues at coordinate 126,948,586 of NC_092807.1, forward strand.
TGATCTGCTCTACTGTAACCCTTTTGGAATCCTGACTGCTCTACCGGTTGATAGCTTCCACGTTAACCTGTTAGTTATTACTCTCATAAACAGTTTGTATATTTGGGACAGCAGGAAGATTGGCCTATAGTTCTTCAGATCTCCTCTGTCTCCCTTTTTAAAGAGAAGTATTTTTAAACTTTCATTCCAAATATCTGGGACTTCTCCTCTGTGAAGACATTCGTTGAAAAAAATTTGTTCGAGAATAATTTCACTCCTCTCCTTCCACATTTCTACAAGTATTCCATCTGGGCCCGGAGCCTCATTGTTTTTAAGTTGTGCCATAGCTTGTTTTATTTCGAAGGATTCTATGTTAGGGAGTATTTCTGAGTTGACATTCGTTATCTTTCTCTTAAGATCTTCCTTTGCAGTGTTATCTAGGATCTTGTTGGAGGAATATAAATCACAGTAAAATTTTTGTGTAACTTTTAGAATTTCGTTTTTTTTTCTCTTATTTCTTTTCCATCTTCATCCTTTAATGGGATTATTATAGGCTTTCATAAGTTTGATCATAAGCATTTTAGGCCTCGGTTCTTTTCTATTATTTTTTCTACTTTGTTTTCATTATAGATCCTTAAATCTTCTATTACTCCCTTCTTTATTCAATTCTTTGAGACCATTGGTGTTTCGCTTTCCTTCGCTTAGAAATGTGCGTCTCTTTTCCATGAACCGTTTTGTTTCATCACTTATTCTGACTTCTTTATTTTTCGTTTTCTTTGCAACAGTCAGTCTTGCTTTGAAGAGCTTTCGTTGCATTTATTTATTAATAGTGTTCATGTCGGAGTATTCTTGTTCATTATGTTTTACAAATTCTTTTCTTAAGACTTCTCTGTACTTATCTCCCTTCTGTCGAATTTTAGTTTGATGTATATGATTACAATAATTATGTGGCCTGTTTCTACTGGTTTTTGTCTGTTTAATATGAATCCTTGGTCTTAAAAGGCGATGATCGCTGCCAGTTGTGAATCGATTGAGAGCAGTTATATCTTCAAAAATGTCTTTGTTCCCACACAAGAAGTAATCGATCTCATTTTTCGTCTCTTTATCGGGAGATATTACCGTCCATTTTTGGTTTGCTGGTTTCTTGAAGTGTGTGATCATGGCATATAAATTTTGTTGTTCTAAGAAGTAACATAATTTTTTTAATCTTTCATTTCGTGTGCCATAACCATGCATCCCTATTTTAGTTTCAGTATTGTCTTCTTTTTTACCTAATTTTGTGTTGAAATCTCCCATAATGATGGTATACTTTTCATCATTTTCTTCTAATGCTGTAATCAAATCTTCGTAAAACATTTTAACTACCTCTTCCTGATGTATTGTTGTGGGAGCATACAATTGTATAACCTTGATCTTGGTTTTATTATCTAAGTAGGTCTATTATAATAAAAGCTACTTTATCGGAAACGGTTTTATATGTAGAAATGTATGGTGTGAGATACTTTTCGACAAGAAATCCTACTCCACCATATGTTTAGTCCATTTTCCCTGTATAGTAGAAGCGATTTCCAGAGTTTAGATGCATGCATTGTTCGCTTCTTTTCACTTCTGACAGTCCTACAATATCCCACTTTATCTTGGATAGTTCTTTTTCTAATTCGTAGACTTTTCATATGTAGCCGTAGATTGGATGTTGTATGTGGCTAGTAGTAACTGTTTTTGTTTGTTCGTATCTATTTTGGCGAGTTTTGTTGAGCTTGTGCCTCCGCCAGAATCCGTGAGGCTGACCGGTTTTCCGGTGTGGGATTTTGAGCTGCTAGCTCAGAATCCCACAGGCATATTTACAGATTAGTCAAGATACTAGATTGTTCTATTAGTACATTCAAACTGCAATAACGCAATAACGTAATTATTTTAGATAGAACACTCTATTTTATTAGTCTGTCCTAAGGAAAATTTACTTAGCTATTAAACTATCTCCTATAACTTCTATAGCTGTCTGTTTTTTTTAAATGTTCAAAGATTTCCTAATCTGTAAGGTTTAACAATAATTATAATTAAGTATGTCGTGGTTATCGACATTTTTGTATCATATACCGTATACTTGAAAACATTTAAATTATCTTTCATTCCATATACGTGTTCAAAAATGTGTGATACCTCAATTATAATACGAGTACTTCTGTGTATTCGGACCAAAATACGTAATGAAACGAAATATCGAATCACATTTGCCATACTTTTTATATATTTAGTTGCAAAATGAGGCATTTTTTTATTTTAAAAAAAATAAAATAGACAATTAAAAAAATTGGATAACGAATAAAATATCAATAATAAAGAAATTCGGATCCAGTATAGTGGATGCGACGAAGACTCACCCTGAGTTATAAAGCCTGTCAAGAAAAAGAAGAGGAAGAAGACTAATAATAAAGAAATTATTCAAAATGACGCCCATCTTGATTTTATCATAATTGAATTTGTTTCAAAAAAAAACTTTTCGTCTTTAAAGTGCTGTCACCTGTTACTGTTGAAAAACAGTTCTTATTCTCACTTTAATCTTTTTTGAAGTAAATGATGGGGTGATGTACATTATACTTTGTAGATATCATCAGAAAAAAAGTTTATCAGCGTCAACCGGAGAACTTAGAGGCCATTTATGTAGACCACCTCTTATGATCCATTTATTACCAAAACGCCGATTTAAGTATTGCCGTATCCAAAGTTGAAAATGTGCAGGGGCTCCAACCAACTGCATTCGCATTTTTGTCTAATATTGAGAGGTATCATCAACAAGGCCATATTATAATGTTTACCGTAAAAATTACCATTTAAAAATTAAGGAGCTATAACATGCGATTCTACTATTCCCAATACTTCACAGATTTTTCTTTTAAAAATCATGAATGTGTTGCTTGTGTGAGTCCATTTCAAAAGGTGAAAGAAATAATAAGTTAGACTTACTCACAATCAATTTAATTTAACTAATCGGACGACCGGTTTCGCTTTCTATAATATGCAAAGCATCATCAGGTCACGATACAAAGTTAAAATTCTGAAAACAATAATCCCATATTAGGGTGTTGTCTAATAAAGATAAAAAACATAGGTAGGTGATATAAATTATATAAATTACAGTAATTATGCCAATATTACATGTCTGTGGTTTTATAAATGAATAAAAATAATAATAATAAAATGTTTAAGCAGACAAGGTAAGACCCACAAATTGGTAACATCGTCTATTAAACTGTAATGAATCAATAAATAAATAAACAACTAAATAAACATTACTTACATGCCGGTACTCTATTAATTGATGGTTGAAAGAACATGGTTCAAACTATCTTGGATTGTTGATTGGAGAATTCAGGTTAACTATTGTAATTGTTTAACGGTAAACTGGGAAGTTCTTGAGGAGACAGATTTTATCCAATGAAGTAGAGATAGGTGGAATGTATTGTTTGTTTTATGAAAGTAATGTTCTATACCATTAATTTCTTTAAAGTTATTTAAGTTTATTCTGGAGATATATTTATGAAATCTGTGTTATTTATTGAGATTTTATGTTTTGTTCTGGAAGGTGGCAGTTGTAAGACAATGAATAGGAATGGATGTACAGATTGTGTGGGTGTGCAATTGTATAATCATGTAGTTATCAAAATTTCTTTGATAAAGTTGTTGAAATATCTGGCAAATTACTGCAAAGTCCAGAGATTTTTATGTTAAAATTAAATTAAGACACTTTTACACACACAGAAACACACAGAAAACACTTTAAAAAACGGGGGACGAAACAAACATTTAATTTAAAATAAAAGGAGAGAATTTCAAAAGGACTACATTTCTTACTAGGAGACAATGAGTTTTTTATGTGCTGTATATCAGAATTTTAGAGGTAAACTTGACAAATGTAGGTTAAAGTGTGACAGTTCTTCTTCTATTTTAAATGCTGTAAGTTAAGTTATCCAGTTTATGAAGCAAGCTGATATTAATAAAAATCTAAAATTTTTTTAATTTTAGATATCAAAGTTATTTGATGTGTTAATATTGGCATACTTTAACAAACTTTAAAAAATTTGATTTCAATGTAACAATATAAATAATTGTAATACTTATTCTATGATAACTAACTCAGCTTAGTCAAAGTTACAGAACAAACTTAAGTGATTATTTGTTAATTAAATTAAATTAAAATATGTACATTTGTATTGAAAATGTATAATGTATAACTAAATTACAAACTTTCTTTGAAAATAATTGTTGGTGTGATTCATCTGTCATGGTGTGTATAAGTATTTTTAAATATTTATTCCAATTCTGATATATTAATATGGAAATGAAATAATAAGCTAATAAACCATTGTTGATAAAATTATTGATAAATTAAAGAAAATTAAAGAAATTGACTGAAATTAAGTATTCAAAGGTTAGTTGGTAATTTTAATATCTGACAGTTGGGACCGGAAATTGGTTATACCGACAGGTAAAAGGTTCTCTATTTAAACCGGTGTAAAGTAAAATTATTCTTATTTCAATTTTCCAATACCATGAAGAGGTATCATCACACCGACACGAACATTGGTGAGTTTGTACAATAATTTCTGTGACACTTTAACAATTTTAAATTTAAAACAGTTTATAGTTAAAATATAATATTTCTATTAGAAAATGTAGATTTGCTAATTATTAGGATTAACAAAATTCTATTTAATTAATACTGCCAGTCTGAACGACTTTACCATGTTGTGTTGGGAACAATCAAACCACGTGTTAATTTGAAATTAAATATTTTGTAAAATGAGTGTATGTCGCAACTGGATGGGGTGTAATAATAATTTTGGGTTAAATAAGTTGAGGTACCATACCAGTTCAATACTGATGTTTTATATAGTTTTAGGAAAATGTAGTTTAAAGTAATATGTAAATGAATCCAGTGAACAAAAAACTTAATCAATGGGGACCGTATTTTAAACTTTATGTAGAAATTCAAATAATCTGAGGAGTATATCAAATGTATTTGAATGTATATGGGATACTGGAATAAAAAGTTTGACCATGATGTTGAAGTTAATTCCAGAAAATGTGCATGAAGATAATGGATACTGTATGGAAAACCTCATATAAAAGAAGATATTGGGTAATCAATTATATAAGTATATGGATTTTGGTGTGGAAAGCAGAAATGGAGTGAGATCAGGTAAAATTATTAATATTAAGTTTATATCAATACTGAGTATACAGGTGTGTACTCTAGTTCTAACTGTGCATTTAAAGTTTCAGCTGTGTGATTTTTTAGAGATTTTAATATTTCTAAATGTTCCAGGTTATTGAGTAATAAGCCTTTGTTACAAGTATGGAGGATTGTGAAATCTGTTTGTGGATCAAAGTTATGGTTTTTATGTCGGATATGTTGGGAGAAGTGTGATTGACCCGATGTTGGACGTTCTATATATCTAAGATGTTCTCTTAGTCTAATATTGAAGGATCTGAAGGTTCTACCAATATAGCATGCATTGCAGGTATGGCAGCTCAACTTATACACTCCGCTATACTCAAGTGAGTTACGTTTATCCTTGTTATTCAAGAAAGTCAATCCTAAGTTAGAGGCAGTTTTAAAAGAGATGTTTATGTAGTCATCAAAGACTTTTGCTATTTTATAAGAAAGATCACCTATGTATGTTAAAGATCTGTAAGGTTTTTGTTCCACCATTTCATTAGAATGTTGTGTATATACTTGGTGTTCTAACATTCTATTAGTCTTTTTATGTAAAATTTTATTCACTAGATTAATTGAATAACCATTATTTATAGCTATTTGTTGAATAATTTTTAATTCTTTATTGAATGATGTTAAAGTTAATGGTAACGATATTAAACGATTAATGTAACTGTAGAATGCTGCCATTTTGTGTTGAATAGGATGGTGTGAGTCAGCTGGTATAACTGTACCAGTATGCGTTGGCTTTCTATAAATATCAAGGACAATCGTGCTATTATTTAATGTTAATGTTAAATCTAAGAAATTTAAGCTATTTGAGTCATGAGTCAAGATGACTCAAATAGCTTAAATTTCTTAGATTTAACATTAACATTAAATAATAGCACGATTGTCCTTGATATTTATAGAAAGCCAACGCATACTGGTACAGTTATACCAGCTGACTCACACCATCCTATTCAACACAAAATGGCAGCATTCTACAGTTACATTAATCGTTTAATATCGTTACCATTAACTTTAACATCATTCAATAAAGAATTAAAAATTATTCAACAAATAGCTATAAATAATGGTTATTCAATTAATCTAGTGAATAAAATTTTACATAAAAAGACTAATAGAATGTTAGAACACCAAGTATATACACAACATTCTAATGAAATGGTGGAACAAAAACCTTACAGATCTTTAACATACATAGGTGATCTTTCTTATAAAATAGCAAAAGTCTTTGATGACTACATAAACATCTCTTTTAAAACTGCCTCTAACTTAGGATTGACTTTCTTGAATAACAAGGATAAACGTAACTCACTTGAGTATAGCGGAGTGTATAAGTTGAGCTGCCATACCTGCAATGCATGCTATATTGGTAGAACCTTCAGATCCTTCAATATTAGACTAAGAGAACATCTTAGATATATAGAACGTCCAACATCGGGTCAATCACACTTCTCCCAACATATCCGACATAAAAACCATAACTTTGATCCACAAACAGATTTCACAATCCTCCATACTTGTAACAAAGGCTTATTACTCAATAACCTGGAACATTTAGAAATATTAAAATCTCTAAAAAATCACACAGCTGAAACTTTAAATGCACAGTTAGAACTAGAGTACACACCTGTATACTCAGTATTGATATAAACTTAATATTAATAATTTTACCTGATCTCACTCCATTTCTGCTTTCCACACCAAAATCCATATACTTATATAATTGATTACCCAATATCTTCTTTTATATGAGGTTTTCCATACAGTATCCATTATCTTCATGCACATTTTCTGGAATTAACTTCAACATCATGGTCAAACTTTTTATTCCAGTATCCCATATACATTCAAATACATTTGATATACTCCTCAGATTATTTGAATTTCTACATAAAGTTTAAAATACGGTCCCCATTGATTAAGTTTTTTGTTCACTGGATTCATTTACATATTACTTTAAACTACATTTTCCTAAAACTATATAAAACATCAGTATTGAACTGGTATGGTACCTCAACTTATTTAACCCAAAATTATTATTACACCCCATCCAGTTGCGACATACACTCATTTTACAAAATATTTAATTTCAAATTAACACGTGGTTTGATTGTTCCCAACACAACATGGTAAAGTCGTTCAGACTGGCAGTATTAATTAAATAGAATTTTGTTAATCCTAATAATTAGCAAATCTACATTTTCTAATAGAAATATTATATTTTAACTATAAACTGTTTTAAATTTAAAATTGTTAAAGTGTCACAGAAATTATTGTACAAACTCACCAATGTTCGTGTCGGTGTGATGATACCTCTTCATGGTATTGGAAAATTGAAATAAGAATAATTTTACTTTACACCGGTTTAAATAGAGAACCTTTTACCTGTCGGTATAACCAATTTCCGGTCCCAACTGTCAGATATTAAAATTACCAACTAACCTTTGAATACTTAATTTCAGTCAATTTCTTTAATTTTCTTTAATTTATCAATAATTTTATCAACAATGGTTTATTAGCTTATTATTTCATTTCCATATTAATATATCAGAATTGGAATAAATATTTAAAAATACTTATACACACCATGACAGATGAATCACACCAACAATTATTTTCAAAGAAAGTTTGTAATTTAGTTATACATTATACATTTTCAATACAAATGTACATATTTTAATTTAATTTAATTAACAAATAATCACTTAAGTTTGTTCTGTAACTTTGACTAAGCTGAGTTAGTTATCATAGAATAAGTATTACAATTATTTATATTGTTACATTGAAATCAAATTTTTTAAAGTTTGTTAAAGTATGCCAATATTAACACATCAAATAACTTTGATATCTAAAATTAAAAAAATTTTAGATTTTTATTAATATCAGCTTGCTTCATAAACTGGATAACTTAACTTACAGCATTTAAAATAGAAGAAGAACTGTCACACTTTAACCTACATTTGTCAAGTTTACCTCTAAAATTCTGATATACAGCACATAAAAAACTCATTGTCTCCTAGTAAGAAATGTAGTCCTTTTGAAATCCTCTCCCTTTTGAAATCCTCTCCTTTTATTTTATTTTAAATTAAATGTTTGTTTCGTCCCCCGTTTTTTAAAGTGTTTTCTGTGTGTTTCTGTGTGTGTAAAAGTGTCTTAATTTAATTTTAACATAAAAATCTCTGGACTTTGCAGTAATTTGCCAGATATTTCAACAACTTTATCAAAGAAATTTTGATAACTACATGATTATACAATTGCACACCCACACAATCTGTACATCCATTCCTATTCATTGTCTTACAACTGCCACCTTCCAGAACAAAACATAAAATCTCAATAAATAACACACATTTCATAAATATATCTCCAGAATAAACTTAAATAACTTTAAAGAAATTAATGGTATAGAACATTACTTTCATAAAACAAACAATACATTCCACCTATCTCTACTTCATTGGATAAAATCTGTCTCCTCAAGAACTTCCCAGTTTACCGTTAAACAATTACAATAGTTAACCTGAATTCTCCAATCAACAATCCAAGATAGTTTGAACCATGTTCTTTCAACCATCAATTAATAGAGTACCGGCATGTAAGTAATGTTTATTTAGTTGTTTATTTATTTATTGATTCATTACAGTTTAATAGACGATGTTACCAATTTGTGGGTCTTACCTTGTCTGCTTAAACATTTTATTATTATTTTTATTCATTTATAAAACCACAGACATGTAATATTGGCATAATTACTGTAATTTATATAATTTATATCACCTACCTATGTTTTTTATCTTTATTAGACAACACCCTAATATGGGATTATTGTTTTCAGCATTTTAACTTTGTATCGTGACCTGATGATGCTTTGCATATTATAGAAAGCGAAACCGGTCGTCCGATTAGTTAAATTAAATTGATTGTGAGTAAGTCTAACTTATTATTTCTTTCACCTTATTTTTCTTTTACTTTATCAAAAATACGATAAACGAGAGGATATTGATTACTGTAATAATGGAAGCAATAGCGATACCAAATCCATTATACCATTATTATCGATTATTATGAAATGCACTCATGAAAAAATAAAGCATAATCAAAAAGTTTCTACCGGATACTATTTTATCCATAACCCATTAAAAAAATCGATTCGTAGTTGAAAATCCATTTTGTTACTGGTTTTAGTAACCGAGTCAATGACCCTGTCCCGTAAGTGGTAAATATTTATATATTATCATTTTTTAATAAAAACTCCATACTGGATTACTGGAGTCCATTACTTCCAAAACTCGCTAATCGGCAAAATTTTTTTTTACTAATTTTATTTCAATTTTAAATGGAAATCGAATGATGAAGTTATAATTTTCCAAAACTTATTCTTTAGCGTACAAATGCTGTCGAGAAAATTTCAGTTATCTGCATGACTCATTATTTACTGTAACTTTTACTTGCAAAACTCGCTGCTTGCTTTACCACCAATGAAATTTTCCCGTTGGTTTACGTGAAGAACACAATAGTACAAGAGCTATTTTTAAGAAAGTTATTTTTAATAAATCCGTAAACTAATTTTTTGAAATCAAATTGTTATATTATTAGAGACAAAAAAGATGTTATTAGAGGCATGGGGAATCTGAAATTGCATTCCACAACATATCTCCTCAACTAAGCACAAAACTTAGCGAATTGGTTTCTAGTACTCATAAAGAGTATACCGGAATAAAAGGAAAAAGACAGTTAAGATTTGATTTCACGTCTAAAGTGCGTCTGTAGATCCGCTTATTCGTATTTCACCCTAAAAGGGATCATCAGAGATGGCCATTCACAGACGCTCTGAACATGAAAATAAATCTTTCTTGTCTTGGGAAGCAACTCTAACAAGGCTTTGTATGGACGCAAATTGCAACATTTGATAATAAATCCGTAAACTAATTTTTTTAAACCAAATTTAGATCTGTGCTTTAATCTGTCCCTTTTAAGAACTGCAAGGCAAAACAGACATTGATAAAGATAATATTAGAAACATGGGGAATCTAAAATTGCATTCCACAACATATCTCCTCAACTAAGCAAAAATCCTTAGCGAATTGGTTTCTAGTTATCATAAAGAGTATACCGGAATAAAAGGAAAAATACAGTTAACATATAATATCACGTATACTGCGTCTGTATATCCGCTTATACGTATTTCACCATAAAAGGGATCATCAGAGACGGCTATTGCTTTCCAAGACAGGAAAGATTTATTTTCATGGTCAGAGCGTCTGTGAATATTTGTCTCTGAAGAGCCCTTTTAGGGTGAAATACGTATAAGCGGATATAAAGACGCACTATACGTGAAATCAAATCTTAACTGTCTTTTTCCTTTTATTTTCAATAGTTTATAATTATTCAATCAAAGAAGAGTTGTTTTTTTGTCAAATAAGGAGTAGTTTTTTTTATATAGGAAAAGGACGCAAAGAACTTCTTCAGTCAGAAACACATAAAAGAAATGTTGCTAGGTAAGTGCTTCTTTTCAAAATTTATGACTTGTGAGGGTCTACTTTCCATGTGACTCAAAATTTAAGAAATTTTACAATTAATGTATTCGAAAAGTACCTATGCGTGTTTTTTATTAATCCCACTTTTATTACAATCTATCTATATAGGTAGATAATGGACAACTGATAATAGGACTGACATTATTTAAGGTATTATGACATGCAGTGAGGCATCCAGTAATGCACCATTTTTTTAAATTTAGTCTATGCATATGATGCTTGGTTATTTTCGAAGTATGTGAATTTTAACTACAACATCGCATTTGGAACTCCGCTGACTAACTATTGCTCCACTAGCTTGTGAACAAAGGAGCATTAGAAAGTAGCCACTTCTTTAGCTGCTCAGTAGAAGATAGCCACTGAGCATCGTGTTTATATCTCACAAGCACTTCTTCCAAACTCCTTAAAAATTCAAAACTCAACACAACTTACTTTTCATTCGACTGCCAAAAAAGCTTGGCACTGCCTACACTGCCTGATCAAGCAGCATAATTCACTATCTTAATTGTGGAGAGAAATTTACTTTCAAAAAGATTCCAATACAAAAGCATTAACTTTGCAACAACCTCTAAAAATTTTGCTTTTGATGTCAGTATAGAAACAGTCGGAGATGCCGTACTGGACAGAGTAGAAATACTCGTGTATCTCGGCAGTAATATCAATGTCAACTGGGATCCAACCATAGAAATTAAAAGCCGCATAGAGCAAGCCAAAGCCGCTTTTGTAAAAATTAGAAACTTCCTGCAGTTACGATCTTGGTATTGACCTTCGCCTTCGAATGACATTGCTATATTTTTCCAGTGTTACTACCTATATGAGTGGAAGCGTGGACCCTAAGTTAGTGAATGCTTGAAACCTTTTGAGATATGGTTATATAGACGACGACTGCCAATAAGATGAGTCAACAGAGTCGTAAATGAGGACACCCTTAGACGACTTAACTAAACAACACAACCGGTCAATATAATAAAGAGACGCAAGCTGGAATACTTCAGTCACAAGATCAAGGTAAACGTCGTCCTGGTAGAAGAAGAATACCATGGCTGAATAATTCAAGACAATGGTACGGAACATCGACTACATCGTTATTTAGAGCTGCTGTCAATAAAGTCACGATAGCGAATATTGTAGCCAACAAGATATCCAACGATCGATAACGGTCATGGAACTAGAACAAGAAGATAGACGATAACGGTCATGAAACTAGAACAAGAAGATAGAAACTGTACGTTTGTTCGCTGTTGGTTGCTGCAGACCAAACCAAAATACAAATATGATGACAATATTGGCTTACTGACTTCTAGAAGAATCGCCGAAACATATTAAACAAATTGAATTAATTTTTCTAATTATCTATCATTCCTTGATTCCACCTGATCGCATCTTCGGCCTTATATAGGAAAAGATATTTAAAAATGCCTGTTATCGTGAAAATCAGTGACTATGGCGATTTAATTGAAAAACATTCCACTGTACGAAACATTTGTATCGATTGGGATGTGTTTAATTAAAGCACACAAACAAAACAAGTTATTAAGTACTCTAGTTTATGGCACCTTAAATTGAATGGGACAAAATATTTTATTTTTTACAAAAAAAAAACGCTTCTTACGCTTCTTGACAATTTCTGTGAGTTCACGTTCTCTATTCATACGCCTTAAAACTTCTTCATTTCTAACGCAGTCGGTCCATGAAATTTTTAGCATACGATGAAATACCCACATCTCAAAGCTCTCTTAACGTCATAACGAGCTGACTGTTAACGTCCAAGCTTCCACGCCGTGTTATAGTACACTATATTCATATCACTTTATCATGCGGTATCGTAAGGACAAATCAAGATTACGGGTAGTGAGTAACTGCCGCATCTTTAAGAAGGTGTTTCTTGCCTGTTCTATTCTACATTTAACCTCTTGTTCTCGATCTAAGGTTTCATGTATCTAACAGCCTAGATACTTAAACTTTTTTACTTGTTCAACTTGATTGTTGTTGACTAGTATGTTTATAACTGGTGTGTGTTTTTTTGAAATTACCATTGTTTTGGTTTTTTTTACATTCACCTTAAGGCCGTATAGTTCTCCTTCTCGCACTACTTTGGTTAAGAGAATTTGCAGTTCTTCTTCACTGCCAACAATCAGTACTGTATCATACCTGATATTGTTCATGATTTTTCCATTGACTTTTATTCCTTCTTGTGCTTCATCTAGAGCATGTGCAAAGATGTCCTCTGAGTACAAGTTGAATAATAATGGTGATAGGTGATAGTATACAACCTTGTCTAACTCCTCTTTGGATGTTTATGGTTTCAGTATCACCCATTTCAGTTCTGACAGAGGCGTTTTGGTTCCAGTAGAGTTAACGTATTGTATTAATGTCGTTTGCATCTAGGTTCTTTTTTTGCAAGCATTCTGTTAGCTTATCGTGTTTGACTTTGTCAAAAGCCTTTTCATAATCTAGAAAGCACAAGTAGACATCTTTTTGTTGATCCCGATACTTTTGCATGAGAACAATGAAACTGAACAAAGCTTATCGAGTTCCCATACCGTTTCGAAAGCCAAATTGTTCCGGACCCATATCTTCTTCGCATTTTTTGTAAATTCTGTTATGGATAATTTTTAGAAATAGCTTCAGAATATGGGGCATTAGACTTATTAATCGAAAGTCGTTACATTTTTTTTGCGTAGTTTGATTTGGGTATATGCACAAACGTAGACGTTAACCAATCTTGTGAAATTGTACCAGTCTTGTATATACTATTGAAGAGTCTTGATAATAGTTCTAAATTGTCTTCTTCCAAAAGTTGTATAATTTCACTATGAACGTAGTTAGGTCCAGAGGCTTTTCCGGTTTTCATATTTTTTAAGGCGTATTTTATTTCTGATGTTAAGATGGGCAAGTCGTTATTTTCGATGTTTGTTTGTCTATCAATATTTATTGTTCTATCATCTGAGAATAGGTTTTGTATGTATGTTCGCCATTCAACGCTTATTTCTTCTATTGTGGTCAGGACTCTATCATCCGGGCTTGTTATTGTGCCACACTGCCTAGCGTTTCTGATCCCACACATTTCTTTAATTTTCTTATGGAGAAGTCTATCATCATGTTTATTCTGTAGGTCTTTTATCTCTTCGCAAGTTTTTACAAGCCACTGTGCTTTTGCTTCTACTATCTTTTTTCTTATTAGTCTTTGTATTTCTTTATATTTATTCCAGTCTTTGTTCTTGTGTTGTCGTTTCACATTCATCATTTCTAATATTTTATTGGTTATCCATGGTTTCTTTCCTCTTTGATTCGTGTATTTAAGGTGGTCTTCAGCTTTTAGAAATACAATCTTAAGTTCTTTCCATATTTGGTTTAAGTCGTCGGATTCTTCTGGTACATCATTTTTCTTTTGTCTGTTTTTAAGTTCTCGACATTCGTGGTTAAGTTCTTGTGATATCTTCTGTCTCGTTTCTATATCCTTGAGTAAGCTCATGTCTGATTTCTGTTCTGTCTTCTTTCTTTTTATGCTTTTTAACGTGTTTTTGAATTTGGCGACGAGCAAGGTGTGGTCGGAAGGGACATCTGCACCGGGGTAAGTTATTGCGCTTTGTATGCTATTTCGGTATCTCTGGTTGATCATGATATAATCCATTTGGTTTCTGACGCAATGTTTATTATTTTCTTGTGGCGATTTCCATGTATATAGTCTGCGCGCAGGTAATTTGAACCATGCATTCATAATAGTAATATTCTGTTCTTGGCAAAATTGAAACAGCCTAACGCTTCTTTCATTTCGCTGACCTAATCCATGTTCTCCAATGATATTCTCAGATCTACCTTTTCCCACTTTTGCATTGAGGTCATTTAGTCCTTGTAGGTCTCCGTAGAACTCTTCAATTTTAGTGTCGGGTTTATCAGTTTTTGGAGCATATACCTGTATGATATTGATATTAAATGGACTTCCATGTAATTGTAGAAGTAGCATACGATCCGAGTGGTAGACCACGTTTTTAGTGCATTTTTCTGTACCTTCGCTTACGATGATACCAACTTCATTCCAATGCTGTCTTCGATTGTTACCTGAGTAGTATATTGTCTTGTTGTCAATTTTCATGTTCCTGAATTAGGCCACCTCATCTCACTGATGCCAAGGATACTAACGTCAAGTCTATTCATTTCTTGGATGGTGCTGTGAATTTTGCCATCTTCATACATACTGTTGACATTCCAGGTTCCAATTTGTATGATTTGTTTAGTTTTAAATCCTTCCACTTTCGGATAGGTCCTAGCCTTCTTCGTGGGGACTCTTAGCACCCCCTGACCATCTAAGGTCTGCCACGGACTGGGGGCCAATTGTGTGGTTGTGCTTTGCATGGTCATTAGTCTAGGGAAATCTGACGATCTTTAATGTAGTGGTTTCCCGTTGCCTTCTACATCCTTATACCCTTGACCCTATATATGTTCATCCGCCTTTGAGGTCAATTTCTCAGCCCCAGGACAAAAAAGTGCCCTACCACTTACTCATCCGCCCGAAGCCGTTGGTCAGTTAGTGGGGGCTTATACCGCTAATCACTCGGTGTATGAGAATTTAGTAGAAAGAAGTATAATAACTATAAATTACCACCGGAAAAATAAATAAAGGGTGACAAAGAAACTATTAACAGTCTTCTTTCCAAACACAACGGAGAAAATTAAGAAGCCTTTCTGAACTAAACTTTTACAAAGAAAATTTGAAGAAAGAATCTAACCCACCAGAAGAATCCGTTGATGATTTGGAAAATTACCAAAATGATGAGAATGAGTGCTTTTTCATTTGGACATAAGCCTTTTGATTTTTTTCTTGGTGTAATATTTTCTTTACATTATTAAAAATGTGAAAGTTTTATTTTTATTAATAAATCTCTTATGTTTGTTATTAAACTAAATACGGTTTGTTTTTATTTTAGATAATTTTATTTGCAATTAACATTTTTGAAGTTATACTTCTATACGCCCGGTCGGCGTTGGAAATTTGCATGAGAGTGAATCTGTTAAACCATTACATATGTAAGATAATGAGTAAGAGAGAGACAGAAGATATATTTTCTCTCTCTTCCTCTCTCGAGAATAAAAATGTTCCTTTTGTATTTAATATTATATATATATATATATATTATATATATATATATATATATATATATATATATATATATATTATATATAATTTTATATATAATTTTATATATAATATTATATATAATATAATATGTATTAATATTATTATTTATGTGATATGTTTTGTATTATTTAAAATTAAACGTTTATAATTATTTTAGGCTTTTGTATTTCAAAATAATCACTGTTTTACCAAGAACTGTCAATTTTGAAATCCGGTAGTGTCCTGTCTAATTGGCAAATCCTTTACGTGTTTGGTTCATACGCTGGTGGTTGTGAGTTCGAATCCCAATCCTCACGTTAATCTTATTAAATATATGTAATATACGCAAAAAACATAAATTTTAAAATAAAATGAAGATTTACAACATAATTCGAGTTGTTGGTTTTTTATTTTTATCTTCGTAAAGTAAGTTATGTATATTGGCAGTTTTAAATACTTATGAATATTACATTTTAATTTATATTGTATTAATATATTGAATTGTGTTGCAGTGTATTTATTGTATTGTAATTTTTATATTAATAACAAAATAAACAACGAATTTTACTGCGGAGTATGTGTAATTTTTTTGCATTCAACTCGTTTTAGACATATATAAAAATAAAAATATATATTTTCATTAAAATCCTTCATTTACTATACTCCTATTACAGGTCAAATGTTTATATACAGCAAATGATGCACCATATACCTATATAATTAATTCTTTTTCTCTTTCCTTTCTCTCTCTCTCTCTGCTCTCTCTCTCTCTCACCTATAGCATTACATATGTAATGATTGTGCAGATTAACTCCTATATAAATTTTTAACTGCGAACGCGTGTATAGAAGTATAACTTCTACCGGCAGTCCCGCTGGACTGCCACACCCGTTTTTTTTTATCTCTAATTTTCCCGATTTCGATTTTCCCGGAATTTTGGAAATAATCGTCTCATATTAGAAATGTAAATCCCGTGTTCATTATGGTAAACGTTTTTGATGAGTTGCAAGTATTTTCTTTCTTTTCAAAGCTTAATTTCTCCAATGAGAGTAACCTCCTGTTTATGTTAAATTACCCGTTCTTGTAATTTAAACTAACATATTAAAAAAGAAAACCCCATAGTTTAGAAAGAAAGTAAACACAAAATGTGAAGAAAAAAAAACCTCTTTATAATACAAAACACAACAAACTCAACAGGCGAATCAGAGATGAATTGAATACTTTAGTTAGGCAAAGAAAAAGGTAACACTGGCAGAGTTTCTCAAAACAGATGGAACACGACTTCTACGGAATACAAACAGAAATATGAAGAATGGTCAGAAAACAAAGAAAAGAGATAAACAAAATAATAAAAACAACACATTTAAAAGGAAACATGGACAGATGTGACGACCAGGGGTGACGCCACACGAAAAAATAGATATTGAGAAAAAAGAGGTAAAGAAAGCAATAAAAAAATATAAAACAGTAAGTCTTCAGATAGAGGGAGAGAATACCGAATGAACTCGTAAAGTACGGAGAACCAGATTTGATCAAAAAACTACTAAAACTAATCTAAAAAATAATAGGACATAACTGAATTCATCAAGCATTAAGAAGGCATTTGTTGGGGTCAAATAAAAGACCTTATCTGCTTAATGTACGCAGGAATACCTTTACTTGTACTGCAAAAAGAGTACCTTTAGGAATAATTAAAACGTATAATGAATAATCAAAATAATTTACAACGTATGCTGTTCTAATTTAACATAAATGCTAGAAAATTTAACATGTTAATTTCACCAAAAAAAAAAAGACAAAATGCATGGTTATAACAGCAAATTTAATCAGGTATAAATTGAAGCTGGAAGGTTTTCTAGTATCTAGTAATGGAAAGCTCGAAACATAAGTGAAAGTTTAAGTAAATAGAGTAAACAGAGCCGCAGTTTAAGTAAATGAAATAATATGGAGAAATAAAAAGAGCAGAGAAGAAATCACTTAGAAAAATTGATGGTAAAACACTATAAGACAGAGCTAAAAGTACAGATATACGACGTAGATGTAAGGTGGACAATATCAAGGACTGGATAAAAAATAGAAGAGTAGAATATAATGATCATTTAAGCTGAATGACAACAAATAGTAGTAAAAACGGCAAGAGATGGTTAGTCAATAGGAAGACGATTAGTAGGAAGACCACGAAAACAATGAAACGACAACTTACTGGAGGCACATTGAAAAACAGACGAGTCATGTCTACATTAGAAGAAGAAGAAGAAGAGGTTTTTTTATGTATAGAGGTGTATTCGCAAAGCTTGGCATATAAAAGAAGTAAGTAAGTGAGCAAGCAATAGTTTAACCGAGCCTGTAAGTTTGACGTTAGGGTGATACAATTCATTGGAGCGAGGAGGATTGAGTCGTGTAATCAGGAGTCACTCACTAAATTGGAAAGAAAAATGGAAAAACATAGCAACGAATTTAAATAACCAGTAATATACCATCCACCCTACCTTACCACAATATGTTGCCTATATATTCAAATACGTAATGCCAAAGAAGTTGACAGCCACAATTAAACGTCTGAAAACTAATCACAATGCATTCCCAGCTTACTTGGCTAAGTTAAATATTATCCCTTTTGGAGTATGCTCATGCGATAATATGTCACAATGTGACATTAACCATATTCTGTTTAAGTGCGATAAACATAAGTATGAAACAGATCAGCTGTATTAAAAACTATCAGAACTTAAAATTTAGACTAACATAAACATCACCCATTTACTTTCCTTAGATAGTAGAGAAGTATACGAACTAACATGTAACTTTCTTTTTAAAAATGAATACATTATTTAAAAACTAATATCTATATTATATAGATCGGTTTACAACGTTCTCCTACGCCTTCCGATATCCAGTTTCCTCTCCTCTCGATTCATCCATAAGTCTTCTTCTATGTCTCTGTCTTTTATTTCTCTATTGATGACTTCTCTCAAACTTATTGTATGTTTTACTTTTATAATTTTTCTTATTCTGTTGTTCGTTACTCTTTCTAGTCTAGATTTTCCAGATGAACGTCTCCAGAAATCCATTTCCGTTGTCTCAATTTTCTCTTGTATCTTTCCTTTCTTTGCCATACTTCACTACTGTAAGTAATTATACTTTTAATAATTGTGTTATATATCTTGTGCTTGTTATTATTAAAAATTGATTGATTTCAAAGGATACTATAGAGAAAGGAAATTGCTATTCTTGCTTGGTTGTTTTTCTCCTCAATTGTGTCGTCTATGTTGCCTTCTTTTTTGATAATCATATCTAAATATTTATGTGTTGCAATGTTTGATAACTTCTCCATCTTCCAATATAAGGTCCTGTTGTTTCCCGCCGATACACATATACCCGGTTTTTTGAAAATTGATTTCAAGTCCATATTTTTTATACTCCTCGATTAATTTTTGAGTCGTATACTTAATATCTTCATAATCTTGTGCTATCACTAGTTAATCATCTGCAAATGACAAAGTTTATATGCTATTGTTGTTAATCGGCATTCCCACGTTTCTACATTTGCGCTTCCACAGTTTTAGAGCTTGTTCTAGATCAATTTTAATATTTTAATAATGTCGGGGAGAGACAGCAGCCCTGCTAAAGGCCTTTATTTATTTGGAATCCATTTGACATATTATTTCCAACCTTTACCTTTGAGTTACCATTAGCGTACAGTTCTTTCGTCGCATTTATTAAATTCATGCTTATGTTTGTTTTCTCTAACGCTTTTCATAATTTATAATCACACTTACTTACGCTATCATGAGCCTTTCGTAGGTTTATATACAATAAATGTACTTTTTGATTAACCGCTATCTTCTTTTTAATAATCTGTGTAATGCAAAACAAATGGTCAACAGTAGATCTAACTGCCCTAAATCCTGCCTGTTCCTCAGCCTCTAAGTCTTTATATTCGCTTTCTATTCTGTTTATAATTACTTTTCCGTATATTCTACTGATCGAGTTTGTAACGGCAATGCCTCAGTAATTGTCACATATATCCCTTCTGCCTTTTTTTATGTATAGTGGATATGAATGATGTCTTCCACTCGTCTGGGATTGTCATTCCATTAATGCAGTTTTGGAGCAGTTTGACTAAACTTGTATATAGTTTGGTTGTACCGTGTTATTTGTTATTTTTTAGAGATCTATATACACTTCTTTCGTTGTTATTCGTATGGGCGCAGTTAAAATATTTATATTTTGTGTTTCGTTGCTGTCTTTAAATTGTGGTCTATCTTCCCTTAGAAGTTTTTCAAAATTATGGTCCCAGTCATCCATTGTTATTGTTGACACTATGTCTCTCTTCTTATCTTGTCGTAAAGATTTTAAGCCTCTCCAACTTTCTTTGCTTCTTCGTTGTCCTAGATGTGAATTTATTATGTTACACTTTTGTTGTCATGCTTCATTTTTCTTCCGACATATCGTTTTTCGTACTTGAGACTCATTGTAGATTATTTTATCCGTTATATTCTATATTTAAGAATCAACTCACCAAACAAACACAAATTCAAACACACACACACACACACACACACACACACACACATACACACATAGGAGTCACTACCCCCCTCCCCCTTCCCCACCCCATAATTCTACTTTGCTGTTATCAGCAAAGTGCTTGTCGTGTGGAAGTCCTGGATACAAGACCTCCCACATGAAATACTACCCCGAACAATGCAGGCCAGCGTAAGATGTCTAGCGACTTGTCATCGATTTGTATTGCTTGCTTGGATCTCGATTCTCCGCTCTGAGCTACAACCAACTCAGTGACTCGGAGCTCGAGGATGTGGGCCCCTCTAGCACGTTTTTTTGGGGTTTGTTAGTATTTTTTGTGGCTTGGACCTTTTGTGTTAGTGTTATAGTTTTTTTTTTGTGGCCAAAGCCGTTTTTTGTGCGCTTACGAAAGAGGAAAATGTAGAGAATTTGGAGAATTTAAAATTATTAAAATACCAGATAAACTCTGTGTGATTTAAATTTATTGATGGTGTACTTTTATTTAACTATCTACTTATTTAAGTGTTTTATTTTTACGGAACATTGTGTATATTTATTTTTCTCTAATGTTTATGACGTTAAAAATCCCATTTATTAAAATCAAACGACTAAGATATTTTACCGTATTGGTGACTTTTTATTCGCTATCCCTATTCACAGCCATCACCCTCATCGAGTAACTAATGGCGAAAAAGAAAAAGGTTTTCATTATATTTAATCATCGCCTAAAAGAACCGTTGCGGGATTCTATAGAGTTAAATGAATGTGATACATTTTTCAAAGCATTCTTTCCCTCTAAAAGCTGGTTATTTTTGTTTGTGTCATGTTGGGTTATCTCCAACACGGGCTTTTTTGGTTTTCTTTAATAGACAAAAGAGATTTGTTTTTGTGATCGAGAGAAAACATTCCGCAGGATTTCTCCGAAATCGCTTTGAAATAATCCAAATAAATAGCTATTTCGTTTAGATTTTCTTCTATGAAAACGGTGTTTGAAAACTAATTCTAATTATATCTGGTTTTAGCTCGACATAATTTTGTTTTGTTTTAGTGCTAGTGCATTATACTTTATACAAAGAAATCATGAAATTGTTTAATAGTAGTTGATTGAAAACTTCTTTTAGAATACGTTCGTTACTAGACCGTTTTAAACTTTTATTTCAATTACAGCTACGGTATATATAATTAATTGATGGATTCGACTGTTACTTGATGGAAATTCATTTATTGTAACAATAAAACACTGAAAACTTTGTTTTCAAAATTTACATAAAATTTAATATAAAATCTTATCACTATAACTGTTTCGGCAGAGTGCCTTTCTAAAGTGATCTATTTTTGGCATGCGTTTACACTTTATAGTCTTTAATGAAATAGGTTGAGGAGGGGAGAACTGTCTTTATTTTTAATGTTAAGATTTTGAAAGTCGTCATTAAAAGAATGATTATGATCTAGAAGCTGAAGTGCGTATGTAGAATATGTGTTTCTATTATTGAAATTTATATTCTTCTATTCTTACGTTTAAAGTGGTCTAACTTCAAACGACTAGTAAGCATAGGAATTGGAAACGTTTCTATAATTGACAATCCACAACTAATGCACGAAAAAGTCCTAAAGCTAGAAAACATCAGAAAAGTAGCACTAAGGAATAGCACTAGTGAAGACGAATATGAAATTTAACTGGGAAAATTTATAGCCATTATTCAGAAAATAAAAAAAATGTTAAGGGAAAAGAATAAAGCCAAAAAGAAAGCTAGAAGAACAATAAATCCGAAAGGTAAAAATAGGCAAACTGACTGAATCAACAAATCAAATATAGACTAATAAAATATACAAACCAACAGCGGAACAATTATGTGAATAAAATGAAGAAAGGAGGCCAAAATATGCAAAAAATATGTAGGCTTCAAACAACTTTGATACTTTAAAACAACACTCATTCCCACACTACACGGAGAAAACGGAATCATCTACTCAGTAGAAAAGCCAAGGTGATGAGTAGGACTCTTTTGAGAGAGAGTGTACAAAACTAGAAACGCTTGAAAAACAAGAAGAAATGGTTTTGTAATGTATTTTACGTATATTACTCAACTTAAGAACTCAACTCAACTTAAGAAGAAAATGCCCTATATGTTAAAAAGCAACATTTGGTACCTGAGCAATATAAAAATCATAAGTTATAAGTTCATGAGCTTAAGCTGGATAGATAAAGTTAATAGACTGTTGGTGTGTATTGAAAAGATATGTAAAAACTGCAATTGTAGATGAGTTGTAGTTAGCTCTGTTAAATTTAACTAATAATATGTGATGTTTTAATATTGGTGTGAGAAGAGAAAAGACTACAAGAAGCTAAGATCTCCAGAGATTCGAAACCATACCCTGAGGGAAATAAATGTGTATAAGTAAAACAAAGTGTGGTATAAAAAAAGATGAAAAGGTGATGAACTAGTGATTAAGCAGATATGTGGGGGTTGCTGTATATTGTGAATAATCTGTGTTTTTACTGAGTTAAAAAATGAATGGTGTGTAATTATACTGATTGGTGTAGGAATGTGAATAAATGACAAGAGAAGAATGATTAACGTAAATTTTAATGTAGAAGTAGACATTGCGGATGTGGGTCATAAGAAGAGTTGGCGATGGAGCGGAAGTCTCGATTGAATGAGACATGGCGATTAACACAATTTGAAATTCTCTGTTTTTCTGTAATAATTTCAAGATTTTCATATAAGTCTAGTTTGAGAAAGTTTTTTTTGGAGATATTGTGAATAAGTGATACGTTTTCTGGGATATTGAGAGTGTGGTTATGTTATTTTAGATATTGAGAGAAAGTGGAAGTGTTTTCTCTTTTTGTGTGCTCTAGAGAGCGTGAAGACAATGGTCTACATGTTCTTCCTATGTAGGTGGCATCACAATCTGAACATTTTGGTCTATAAACAATATTACGGTTCATTAAATTGATGGAGTCTTTGGAATTAGATATATACTAACCCAAATTATTGGGCACTTTAAAAGAAACGTGAATGTTTTCAACCGAACGTTTAATGTGACTTGGAATATCGCCAGAAAGACTCTCGTGATGGTATGAAAGTGAAACTTAATTGGGTTTAGTGGTAGGGTCTCTGGGGAATGCAGTCTTCTGCAGTGTTTTAAGACGTCTTTGATATAATGGAAACTGGAGTGCTTATAAAACTAACAACTGGACGAATTGGAATGCTAACTTGTGTATCTTAGGTGAACCATACAGTCTGGGTGTTAAAGCGTTGCTGAGAAGTTTGTAGTATGGTGTAAAGTAAAGTTGCTATTAGTGAGGAAAGTAGAGACTTTATCATTGTATTAAGTTTGATCTAAGATCACTAGGCAGTTACCTTTGTCAGCTTTGCTGATAATTAAATTGTTGGATTTGATTTTGTTTTTAATAGATTTGAGGATATTTAGGTATTCGTTACGTTGTTTTTTTTGAGAAAATTGGGGAGAATTAGGTGTGAAATGACTATTTTGGTAGGTGGTAGAAAAGTTGATAGATGAAGGAATGTTAGAGTTAAATACTGTTAAAGAATTAAAAGAAGAATTTTTATTTTTAAATTTGTTTATAGTATTAAAACAGGAGTTTCTGATTGATGTTTTTTTGATTTAAAGAAACAGAAAGATTTTGGATTATGATGTCTAGCTCAATAGAGAGACTCTGAATGTCTTTTTTAGAGACCAGGCCTAGATTAAGTAGGTACAGTTCATTATTGTCAATGGTAACTGAAGAGAGATTTTTTAGTCTTGGGTGAAATGAAAAATTGGAGAATTTACTGCTAATATTGCTATTGTTACGATTTGAAGAATTAGATTTATTTTTAATAAGATGGTTTAATTTTGATTTAAGTTTGTTAAATTGGATAGAAGGCCCTTGAAATCAACTAAAGTCATACGTTACCTTAAGTTTACAATATAATATGTGGTTATAATTAATAACAATTAATATAATATATTATGTAGTTAAGCTGGATATAATGTCTACAAATCTCTTGTTTTAAAATTTTTAGTTGGAAGGTGTTCTATAAGGTGACTGAAATATTTCCTAGAGTTTTGATCTAACAAAAAGTAGAGAAGACCTAGGTACTTATACATTAAGAGATCAACCAAATATCCAGTTTCAAATCATGTTCCTTTTATATATAAGATATTTAATATTATATATATATATATATATATATATATATATATATATATATATATATATAATATTATATATATATATATATATATATATATATATATATATATATATATATATATATATATATATATATATATATATAATATAATATATATTAATATTATTATTTATGTCATACGTTTTGTATTATTTATGAAATGTTCATAATTATTTTAGGTTTTTGTATTTCAAAATAACAATAAATCACTGTATGACCGAGAACTGTCAATTTTGAAATACGTTAGCGTTATGTCTAATTGGAAAATTTTTACTTGTTTGGTTCGTACGCTGGTACATGTGAGTTCGAATCCCAATATGAATTCCCTTTTTTTATTTTTGAAATATTTAAAAACTCCACGTTAATCTTATTAAATATATGTAATATACGCAAAAATGGTAAATTTTAAAATAAAATGAAAACTATATTTAATATTAATTAATATTATTATTTTTTTAATAATATTATTATCATGGTAAATTAAACATATGCGTAAGTAAGTTATGTATATTGTCATTTTTAAATACTTAGTTATATTGCATTTTAATTTGTATTGTATTATTATATTGAATTATGTTGCAATGTATTGTATTGTATTTTAAAATTAATAACAAAATAAACAATGAATTTTACTGCAGAGTATGTGACAAAAATTTTTTTGAATTTAACTCCTTTTATACATATATGAAAATAAAAATATATATTTTGAATAAAATATTGATTAAATCCTTTATTTACTATACTTCTATTACAGGTCTAATGTTTATATACAGCGAACGATGCATACAGCGAACGATGCATTACATAATTATGTAATGATTGTGCAGATTGACTCCCATATAAATTTCTAATGGCGAACGCCTGTATAGAAGTATAACTTCTACCGGCAGTCCCACTGGTCTGTCACACCCGTTTTTTTGTCATCTAATTCTTGTGATATTTTTTAAATTTGAATTTATTTTTTATTTCAAAATATTTTGTTTGAAATATCCTAAACCAAGTTTAATTTACATTAAGATCAATAAACATTTTGAATACCTTTATTAAACCAGGAGTCGATTTTGTATCATTTAAAAATAACAAATCGTCACAATATACTTTTTAAGAAATCGCCGCGGGATGTTTACTGCTTATCACCATATCTCATTCACGATACTCGTAGTAATGGTACGCCGCCAATTTGAGATTAATCTCAGTCGTTGGCATAACTCGTTGCCACCGAGCACTAAATCAAAAATGCCGTCGCATTTTTCCTTGAAGCTGTAAAATATGGGCCGCATATTCGCAAATAGGTCCGTATTTTCTTTTTCAAAAGTGTTATAAAATGGTTTATGTTGTGTAATTTATATTTACAGTATTTCTGCAGTTTTACGTTATTCTAGTTGATGGTGACGTGAAGCCAAGTCAAGAAAATAGCACTTGAAAACCAACAAACTCATAACAAACTAAAACTACAGGCAGAAATTTTAATTCAATCTTTGAAACTTTTAGTATTTATTTATAGGTGAAATACCCTTAAACTACTGTAAAAATGAAAACTATATTGGCAGAAAAAAATTATGTACAAGTGATATTATATTATATTAGAATTGCGGTAAACAGCCTTTCAATAACGAGAAAATTATGTCTACGGGATAATAAAGCGAGCGGCCACACAAAGAAAATTTTGCCGTTTTTGATGTTTCATTCCACCTACTTTACTATGTAACCCGTGAGCTGGAGTCACGCAGACTCCTAGTAATTTTGAAGTCATAATAACTTTTTTCCGGTGACCTTGAATCTTGCGCGTTCTCATATATGTACCTTCAAGTCACTATTGGTAGTTATTGGTATTCAGTGGGCATTCAACTAGGTACTGTGAACACGTTCAAATTAGAAATCAGAGTCTACCATTAACCTTTAACTACGGGCGCTCAACCATGAATCTTAAATACGGGCGCGGTGTACTCTATACACCAGTTACAAATAGCTACAGAAACAAAATTTCTTTAATAATTAGAACTATATTAAATTGCACAACTTGTGTTTAATCAATAATTAGTTATTATATAATAAAAAATAAAACTAAAAAATAATTCAAAATGGTAAACCAGTGAGAAAAAAATGAAAACAGTAATTTATTACATATTGAAACACCAAACTAAAAAAATATGCGAAAATTTTAAAATTTTTAACTAGGTAAAAAAATAAACACATACGAGTCTTTATTCACTTTCGTCTTCTTCCTGGTTATTTGAGTTTATACACTAAGGACAAATAATGGTGGAATGTTCTTTGCAAACCATTCTCCTGCATGTCTGACACGAAATGGTTATCACTCTATTTTTACGCCTGCCGCAGCAATAGCACCTTCCTCCTATTTTTGCTGGTGGTTTTTTTTCTTCTTGTTCCACTACAGTAGCTTTATATTTCTTCAGGAATAGTTTTAAATCTATGGACAAACTCTGTATTTCAGCTCGTTCTGAAAGGTGTGGTCTCAACAAAGATAAAGATAATTCGTTTAAAAATATCCCTCTATATTTTTGAGGATTGTTCATATTTGCAGCATTATACAGGATTTGGCAGCATTATAAAGGATTTGGATAATTCCTGCCATGTTTAGGAGCTAAAAAAATATAACCATCGGCCACCTTTGCGTTCTTCTTTCACCCGCACATTTTATCTACTGTAACGATACCTCCTTTGTGAGAATTATAATCTAAAATTATATTTGGCTTTTTTCTCTACGGATCTACTGCAGAATCATTATGCATGGTTGATATCAAAGGCACAGCTTTATTTTTTGCAGGGACATATGACACTATAGTTACCTCTTTTTGAAATCCGGAAAGGGACGATCCAACTTCTCTTTCTTTATGTGGTAGGAACTCCAACGGCAGCTCCCGTTTATTTTTCTTTAGTGTGCCAACCGTTGTTACTTTATCTTTCAAAAGATCATTGGCCAATGAGTAACTTGTGTACCAATTATCACATGTCAAGTTCCGGTTTTTCCCTTTCCAGTCTTGAAGTAAACGATGTGCAATATCAGCAGGTTTATTTGATTTGTTGTAAGGTCCTTGTGGCTGATTACCACAATACACCTCTAAATTTGTAACATAAAATGTCTGGGCATCACACAATACAAATACTTTTAACCCATACTTTGCAGGCTTGGACGGGATATATTGAATAAAACTGCATCTACCTCTAAAAGGTATTAACATTTCGTCAATTGTTACATATTCTCCTAAACAGTAGTTATTGTTGCAGTTCTCCACAAAACGATCCAGTGTAACTCGAATAGCATCAAGCTTATCAGTTTCCTTGCGTATCTCTCTACTATTTTTGTCATTAAATCTTAGAGCAGCAAGCAAAAATAAAAATCGATCAGCATCCATGCACGCTCTAAATATTTCTGAGCCGGTTCCGTCTTTAGTCCACAATTCAAGAAAATGTGTATGGTTTTGCTTTTTAGTTCCTGCAAGAAGTAGTAGTCCGATAAATACCGCAATGTCTGTTTTTGTTGTATCTTTAGCCCGTCTCGTCTGGTTATACTTTATTCGCATATTTGCAATTTTCAAGTTTGTACACTCAACTATATTTTCAATAATGTCGTCACTAAAAATTTTTTCGAAAGCAATTCTCTAATTGGTAATATCTCTAGCACTCAGCTTTGGCCCAGGAAGTATTTTTACAATATTTTTGCTGGAAGTTTTGCTACATTTGCTCATCACTGAATATTTATACCACTTTGTTTGTTTATCTTTCGCTATAAAATACTCATCTTCATCGCTTTCTAAACTCTCACCATCACTCTAGTTATTTGAATCAGAAGACTCTTTATCATTTAGTTCTATCTCCGACTCAGTGTTATAATTGTTGTCTTCCGTAATTTCTTCCTCTTCTTCTGACGAACTAGTATCCTCTTCTCCCCTAACTTCTTCTTGAGGTTCTTCTTTGAATAATGCTTCAGCCATAGCTCTAAGCTCATCTTGTGTGAGACTTTTAGTTTTTCTAACACTCACTCGATCCCTATACAAAATATTTCTCCCACGTTTCCATTTCACATTTTTGTATAAAAAGTACAATGTAACATTTACTACATAGAAAATAACTCGTTTAACATTCGTTAAATTTACTTACATAACTATGTGCGTGGTGTACTGAAGGCACCGTTCGGGAACTCACTTTGATATTTTTTATCACAACCCAACTATTCGATCAAAAATCACGTATCGACTGTAACGGACAATGGTTGATACTATACTGATAGGTTACGTCGAGTGCCGTAAACGCAGAAAATAGTTTTAAGAAACGGCAACCAACTTAACACGCATGGTGTACTATGTACACCGTAGCCCGTAGTTAAAGGTTGGTAAGTCTTGTAATTGTTATAAAATTTAAGATTTTTGTGTAAAACCTGTTACTTTTAGATGGATTTCGTTTCTAATACATCAAAAAAAGTTAATCCATTAGACAATAAGTACTGTTTTAAGATGGTACAATAAAAAAGAATTTGACTTATCTAATATAGAAGATGGATATGATATCGAAGAAGAACATGAATATCTACCTTCAAGTGAAAGTGATGGTAACGAAAAATCTTTTTTAAATGATGAAAATATTGATAAACAATAAGACTAATAGAATTAGGATGAAATTGGAAAAAAGTACTTTTATGCAAAAGATCGACAAAAGTGGGCGGTAAATGAACCTGTAAAGAATATGCGAACTCCGCAACATAATATAGACATAACCCAAAAAGGCCTGCTACTACTCTAAGAGATAAATCTACTCCAGAAGTTATTATAACCTTCTCACACCTCTGAAGCTATAATAAATACTATAGTGCCGTATACAAATATAAGTATTGCAGAAATTAAAACAAGGTTTGCTATAGAGACATAAACAGATTTAAAAGTTAAGGATAGAACTGAAATACGAGCTTTGTTGGGCCTATTAATAAATACCGCGATCTACAAATTTAATATTATTATATTAATATTGACGCCATGTTTACTGCAGATAGAACAAGAGATTTTTAGGACTGTTATGAGCGGAAAACGATTTAGTGTTTTGATGGTGCCACATGTGGCAAAGAAAGACTGAAAGAAACACCAGCGGCTCATATTAATAACATTTTTAAAATGTTTTTTAAAAATTATCAAGATGCTTTTACCACTGGGAAAAATGTATGCATTGATGAGATGTTAATCGGGTTTAGAGGACGGTGTAAGTGTTGGATGTAAATACCAAAGAAGCCACAAAAATATGGCATAAAACTGATGTCTGTATTTGCTATATATATATGTATATATATATATATATATATATATATATATATATATATATATATATATATATATATATAATATAGTAAACTCTTAAATATTGGGGAAATCTGCAAGAAATACTCTAATGAGTATCAATTGTTTCGCCGAACGTTTTCGCCAAAGAGAATTAATTTGGCTTCTTCAGGGCTGAAAGAGAATAAATTATAATTAGCTACCATATATTATCTATTAAAACATTATTGATCTTACCGTAACTTAGAATTGTAGAGTTAGAATATTAAAAAACTTTGTTAGTAACATAGTGGTGTATTACTATGTGCAAAAAAAGTTTTTTTAAGGTTTAAAATGTATGGTAGCTTTGAACTTAACACGCAAAGGTTTACCAAAGGTTAATCGAAAAACCCAATGTAAAATTGTCGGCAATAACTAAATTTGTGATTTTTAGAAAGTTTAAAAGTGAGGTTCTGTTTTAGCCAGAATGCAAGCGCTGACAAATTCAGTAGTTTTTATGAATCTTTATGTCGTTAAGGTTCATTGGTAAAAAATGAATGAAATTAAATCCCAGTAAAGGGAAATATTATTTTGATTTTCTTTATTTAAGCAAGGGAATGTTATCTTTTTTAGTTAATGAAAATTAATTATACAGGTAGGTTAGTTGTTAATGGATATATCAGTCAAGTTAGTTATCTGTGATGTTGTATTGTTCTTGGTAACTGATTTAAGTAAGAAGTGGTATATATCGCTTAGATTCTTAATGTCACTCTTAACATTAATGGAGAAATCGTTAAGGAAATCTCCATTAATGCTAAGAGTGACAATAAGAATCTGAGCGATATATACCACTTTTTACTTAAATCAGATACCAAGAACAATACAACATCACAGATAACTAACTTGACTGATATATCCATTAACAACTAACTTACCTTTATAATTAATTTTCATTAACTAAAAAAGATAACATTCCCTTGCTTTTCTTAGATACATCTCAATAAGATATAATAATACATGAACAATAGAATATAATTAAATAAAGAAAATCAAAATAATATTTCCCTATACTGGGATTTAATTTCATTCGTTTTTTACCAATCAACCTTAACGACATAAAGATTCATAAGAACTACTGAATTTGTCAGCGCTTGCGTTCTGGCTAAAACAGAACCTCACTTTTAAACTTACTAAAAATCAAAAATTTAGTTATTGCCGACAATTCAAAGAATTACCTCCTTTTAAATGTAGTTACATTTGGTTTTTCGATTAACCTTGGGTAAACCTTTGCGTGTTAAGTTTAAAGCTACCATACATTTCAAACCTTAAAAAAACTTTTTTTTGCACATAGTAACAAAAAAACACCACTATGTTACTAGCAAAGTTTTTTAATATTCTAACTCTACAATTCTAAGTTACGGTAAGATCAATAATGTTTTAATAGATAATATATGGTAGCTAATTATAATTTATTCTCTTTCAGCCCTGAAGAAGCCAAATTAATTCTCTTTGGCGAAAACGTTCGGCGAAACAATTGATACTCATTAGAGTCTTTCTTGCAGATTTCCCCAATATTTAAGAGTTTACTATTTAACTTATCTGCAAAGATTAAATTTCTTTTCTATATATATATATATATATATATATATATATATATATATATATATATATATCCCTCTACCGCATGGAAATCCGTATATGGATTCGATAGTTTACTATTTTTTTTGTAAGTTTAAAATTGAGCACATACGCAGGCATAGCATAACGTGAACCGTACATTTGTTTGGAAACCTCTATATATTTTTAAAATCTGGCAACTCTGCTAGACGTAGACAAGTCAACCCAATCATTTTAGATTTTAGTTTCAACGTGCTGTGCATTGCGATTTTTTAGAACAAGTGAAAAATGTATCTTCAAACATCGGCGTTTTACAAGTAAGTAATTAATTTATTTATTATTTCATATCTATTTGGTGTTTGTTCTTCATAAGTTAGAAAATGTTTAGTGATTATTTACTTGGGTTTATCAGAGAAAACGACATTTAGTGATCAACCATATATGACTTCTTATGCATTATCGTAAAAAATATACAGATTTCGTCGAAGCCATGGCTTTGTATGCATTTGAAGAGTAATTTATGTAAATATTATTTGTTCTCCGAAATGGATCCCCAAATGTTTTATCGCAATTCTAAATATGTGAACACTATTCCCCGTGATGGAGGGTTAAGCGATGATGATTATATTGATTCAGATGAAGAATATTTACCTTCTTTGTCTACAAAACAACGTCTTTAGTCCGTAGTAGTATCTGAAACTGATTATTCTGACGAGGCATCTGATGCCGAATCAGAAGTTGAGGATGTAAATGCAACTACCTCAAAAGGACTCAAACCAGCAGACAAAAATAAATCAATATCTACATCTAAAAACAAGAAAGAGAAAATATTATGGAATGAATTAAAATTAAAGAGTTATTATGAAAATGATTATGCTTTCTGAGAATCTGAATGGCCAGAATGGCCAAGAATTTAAAGGTAAGAATTTAAATTCTTATTTATTGTTTTTACATACTACTACTATCGGTTTACAGCTTTCTCCGACGCCTTCCGACTCCTAACCGCCATTCTTCTCTATTCAGCCATAGGCCTGGAGGGATTTCTCTTTCCTCTAGTTCTTATTCAATTGTTTTTACATACTTTTTTAAATTACATGTACAACAACCATATGGTCTTTTGCTGTGCTATGTTCGAAACAAATTGTAAACTGTATTTAGTTTCAATTGATTGTTTATGCGACCTAATTAATTAATGTCTAATTTCTTAAGCTTCTTTACATTTTACACCACTGACTGCTACATGTTTTTTTTTTTGAGGTAACACATTTATATTAACTTTTCTATGGATGTTTGGTTTTTCATATTGTGCTTTTTAGATGAACTGATGATGCTTTCTGGTTAGAGAGCGAAACGTCTTCAAATCAATAGATAAAGTATCCAACTTCTTCGTCTTTTTTCTCCACCTTTTGACCGAAAAACCCACCACTCTTCTAGTGATCCTTATATATATATATATATATATATATATATATATATATATGTATAAATTGGATGAGTTTTATAGCTATAAGATTCAATATAAAGTTTAGATTTTCATTTAAAATTTGTGCAAATTTCACTTCTTAATGTTCTTAATGTTTATAAACAATGGAGTTATTTTAAAAAAAATAGTCCCTAACTTTGTTCCTAGTGGTCACAGAAGATTTTTTTTAAATATAAGTTTTTTAGCAGCTATTCAACGTCAGAATCCTAAAAACGCAGAAATAAAATGCCATGTTTCCTAATAAATATCATATTAACCCGTGCAATTCCATGCTTCGTTTAATGAAAATTTATTACTCGTTCGAAAATGGCTCTGAGATGAATATGCATTAAAACTAATAAGTTACGTATAGTATGCAGTAAAATCTACGTGTTATTAAAAACTAAAATTTACAATTGCATTTTTTAAATGGTTAGTTAAAATGTATAAATATTCACATTGAGGTATTTGTGGAAATATTTTAAAATTTTTGGTGATCTATTGTAGTTTATATTATGCAAGCCACATATATATGTAATAAGTCTATTTAAGAGATTGAAAAGACCAACATAAACATATTATCCACAAAAAAATTCTTGTAGTTTCTGTATACCATTTATCACAAAAATTTTATCTAAAAAATTCCTTTATAGAAGGTGTAATAATAAAAACCCTATCGCTCTATATCACAAAACGTTTTCGGAATTATTATTCCATCATTAGTGCCATCTGGATGTACATGTTTGAAGCCACTAAATTTATGGGTAAAACCCTTTAAATGTTCTTAGATTAACATACTCTGGGTTACATTTTTTTAAATAATAAACTATGATGTTTAAGTTACAAAAGGAATTGATTACATGGCAACGTAAGACTTCACTGGAGTTGCTAGTCCTCCTCAAAGTCATGTACGTAGTGTCAATTTTAAAACTTACAATGGGCTATATCTCACAAACAAAAGCTGATATCGAAAAATGCTTGAAACTGTTTCTAAAAAAAGTTTAAATTGCAAACCCCTACTTGTGATACATCATTGAAAAGACTATAAAAAATGCTATCCAATGGTATAAATAATAATTATACAGGGTGAAGCAATCATTGTGAAACTTTGGTTTAAATGGAAAATTTAATGAGGTTTTTGTTGATTCTATTGATTCTTCTTTTTCAGGTACCATCTCCGCTACGGAGGTTGGCAATCATCATAGCTATTTTAATTTTTGAGGCAGTAGCTCTAACAAGTTATTTTGAGCTGCATCCAAACCATTCTCTCAGTTTCTTGAGCCATAAAAGTCGTCTTCTTCCGATGCTTCTTCTGTCACAATGGTCTACACTACAGTATACCTGAATGTGTGGAGCTCATTTTCATGTTTGCCTCCCAGACCCAGTGTTGTTTACGAACAGCTCAAATATTTCATGAGAGGCATCCGGACAAAAATATAAGTCACGTGTACGTCCGCGATTTAGTTGAAAAGTTTAGAGAAACGGGGACAGTGCAAAATAAAAAAGGGATGGCCCAAGATTACTAAATGAAGCATCCCAAATCGAGGTCCTTGGAAATTTTGTAATAGGGCCTACTGCATTAACATGTTTAGTATTTGCAAATAACAGGAATTTCACATAAGTCGGTTAGAAAGGTATTGAAATTACATAAGTTTCACCTGTACAAAACACAAATTCTTCAAGAACTAAGTGATAATTATTTCTTTAACATTAACAAAAATTAAAATTGCTTCCAATAAAAAATAAAATATAAGTTTAATTGTCTTTTCTGTGTCACTCAGCAAAACAGGGTGTAACACATAACACAATGGGCTGTCCATCACTCCCCTTACACTCCTGATGTGTACCAGGTGACAGCCCTTTTTTTACTTGCACTGCAAGAATCTGTCATCTTCATTCTGCTATCTTCATTATCAAAAAAACCAAGTATATGGTCTTTAGTAAGAACATGACATAACCAGCACATATTAATAAAAACGGCATTCAAATTAAAGAAGCATCAAGTTACAAATACTTGGAGACTTCAATAAACGAAACTGAAGACCAAAACAATGAAATAAAAAGACCTATAGAAATTGCCAGGGCCACCTTCATAAAGATGAGAAAATTTTTCTGCAACAGAGATATAAGCATCCGTCTACGATTAAGAATGCTAAGGGGCTCCGTATTTAACACGCTATTATACGGTGTAGAGGCTTGGAGTCTCAAACAAAACAACTTAAAAAATATTGAAAGTTTCGAGATGTGGTCTTACCGTCGAATGCTGAAGATAAATTGGGTTAAAAGAGTCACAAACTTTGAAGTAATGCGAAGGATAGTAAAAGAAATTTTGTTAACGATCAAACGAAGAAAACTCGAATATTTGGGTCATCCGATGAGAGGACATAAATACGCATTACTTCAAAGTATAATGCAAGAAAAAATAGAAAGAAAACGGAATCCAGGCCGTAGAAGAATGTCATGGTTGCGTAATTTGAGAGAATAATTTAACTGTACCACTAATGAACTCTTTAGGTCAGCTATAAACAAGGTCAGGATAGCCTTGATAATTTCCAATCTCCAAAAGGTGTGACACAAGAAGAAGAAGAAGCAATCATCTGTCGACATCTTTTCCGTTTTTTTTTTTAAGTTGTGTTCCGCAACAACTTTTCTGCTTGGCCGTTCTGTTTGTGCCAATAAATGTTTAATCACTTCCTCTCTAAACTGAAGTTTCTTGTTTTCTTTGCAATGCAAATATCTACTAAGTGGAAGAAAACTTTCATGTACCATCTTAAAGTGTTTCGTGGTGTGCCATAATATGAAGTCATCTGGGCAATTCTGTCAATTCCCGACATAAAGGAATTGTAGTCACGTATCATTACTTTCTTAATTACAATTTTTTTCTGGCATCTACGATTTTCAACTTCAACCATTTCGGAACCATACTTGGACGAAATCATTATTATTATTACATTTCTCTTATCTTTCCATTTTAATACTCTGATTGGACATTTTCTTTGCCATACGACTTATTGTTTCTTAATTTTTTTTTGTAGTAACACTCTTTGGGTTATTTTTTCTATTTTTTTTTAATATTGCACAAACGTAGGTCTTCTATTCATGTAAAAACTTGGTAAGCTTATAACTATTGTAATAATTATTGTCCATGTATATAGTGTGTCCCTTCTCTAAATATTCGGTAACAAGCCTGTTAGCTACTTCAAACACATGCCCATTTTTACTTACTGCTGTTCCCTTGCCGTTGTAGATTAGGAAATTTAGCAAAAATCCGTCAGAGCTTATAATTTCATAAATTTTTAGTCCATATTTACTAGTTTTTTTAGCATATACTGTCGGAATATTCACCGCTCTTTCCACAGTAAAAGGGTTTTGTCAAGACCCAAGTTCTCTCCAGGATAGTAAACTTTAGAGATATTATTATCTCTCTCAAGAAGGAGGAGAAAGACAAACAACACGGAGGAGGAGAGAAGAAAAAAAGGAAAGAAAAAAATGAAGTTGGAGGAAAAAGAAAGAAAAAAAGGAGAGAGTGAAAAAAAAGAGAAATAAAAAAAAATAAAGAAGCAGAGGGAAAAGAAAAAAAAAAAAAAAAAAAAAAGTTAAATGAGAAGAAAAAAAAAGGAAAGATGTGATGAAAAAAGAAAAAAAAAAAGGAAAAAAAATATAAGAAAAAAAAGTAAAGGATCAAGGGAAAGAAAATAAAAAAAGTGATAAACTAAAGAATACTTTTATATTTTCTTGTTCAGTAAACTGATGTATCTCAATATCTTTCTCTACATCACTCCAGTTTGCCTCATTATTTTCTTGTACCACATTTTCATTTGCATCGTTCGCTTCGCCTTCATCATTACTCGACACACCCTCATTATTGCTAGTATCCTTAGTCTCTCTTCCATAATGAAAAAGAGAATATTCACTTTCACTAGAATAAAATATTTCATCATTATGGTCCTCCTCGAATTCTTATACAATATTTTCGGTATCTCTTTACTCATTAACTTCCCTACTAGCCATCTCGATCTCTAATTAAATATCTCGTGAATTTAGATATCATTTTGACATTGCTATTACATCTGAAACAAATAATAAGGGATTACACCGATAAATAAGTTACAGGAGTTATTACCTGTCTAAATTATACAAAATAATGACACGTTTCGCATTTGACGTTTAAATACGTGCTATAAATGTATAGGTTATTTCTTCTGTTTTTAAACTTCGAGATCACAACCCAGCCATAAAGTGTGAAAGAAGGATTGTTCAGGTGAACTGTGGCCAAATTTAGACCCACAGTGATTAACCGTGGTAAAATTATTTTACATTTCATCACGTTAGTTCGGTGTCACACATGTGTATCAGCAGTTCTTACGAAAACTTCACCGTCCCACATATGTGACGGTTGGTCGTGAATGTGTTAAAATAAAATGTTGTGCCGTCTTGCTTAACTATATATCAGATAAATCGTATATCGTAGAAAATAATATTATTTCGCACTGCCAATGGCACAGCCCCAAATGGGCTACCAAGATCAAAACCAATAGGTCATAAATAATTTATTAATTAAAATCAGCTTTAACTTAAAGAAAATTAGTATTACATATATATGTAATAAAAAATAAAGTTTAGCTTTTGTAATAAGTTTTTTCGAGCATTGTTAATAGTATTTACATCGTATATGCATTATATTATTAACATAATATTATTTATAACACAGTATATGTAAGTTAACCTTCTTTCGTCTTTAGCTCAATTATCAGTGTGTTCATTTCCTCAATTTCAGAATGAGAGAAAACTCCTAGCAAAACTATTTTTGATTCTGCTTGACAAAGACTGTGTAATATTTCTTTGATTAATATTGGCTATAGTGCTGTTCGTGAATGTTTGATATATGAGTCTCACTAAATTGAATGAGAATTGACATATTATTAAAGAGTGTTTGGTTTGTGCTCTGAAAACGTATTTTAATGCTCGTAATATAGCGTGTACTTCATTTAATATACTGTATATACTGGGAAGCTTACAGAAATAATATTTCGTATCGTGGTTTATGAATACTGCTACTCCTACGCCTATGGGAAAACTTAGATGAATCAATAAAGATGTTGGTATACTTTTTGTAATTCAAGACGATTTGTATACAATTTTGATATAATATAAGGTATGGATTGATATCATATTTATTTTATGGATGACTCATCAAAATCATTTTTTATTTAAAAGAATGAGTTTGTTGTATACTTACTCAAAAGTTTTACATGAGATTACAAAAGCCATATTATGTCTTCATGGTATTAGCGATAGTACTGTTTAAATCTTGTATAAAACTTCCCAGTCGTGATAAGAAACTCTAAACTTTCCAAGCGAACAGTGCGATTTTCAGATAAACAAAGAAATAACCACAGGGAGTAATAAAATAAAATAAACTTGTTAGAATAAATCAGCATTTATCACCACAACCCCATCTCTCTGTATATGTACAAGGTACCATTGATTTACGCTAAGTTACAAACACATCAGTATATATATATAAAACTATTCCGCAAATCGGTCCTTATCTTTCGCTCGAATAGCACTTAGGTGAATTGGAGATTTATTTCTGTGATTCGATGCTTTGTATGTAGAACACATTTACAGAATGTTCTACAATGCACCTAGAGAGAACATAAAGTTTAGAGAGCAGGAAAGCTTCAGAAAGTTTACGTCGAATGCAGGTGCTATGCGATTAGAGTATAATTATTAAATGTAAAATAATACTTGATAATAATAACCCTAGATGAAATATTTTATAGACATAAGTTCATTCTATAGTTTTTAAATATAAAATTACCACTTGTTATTTCTTCTAGTGCCCTATTCTTTTAAGATTTGTTATTTATTATATAAAATTTAATAAGCATTCAGGGATAAAAGCATAATTCAAAAGATATCAGGTAGGTATATGAGTCGTCACATACTATCCGTTGTAAGATAATTCGGATGGAATTCCCCAGATTAAGAGACTGGGTCGATATCAAACACAAAATGACTGTACTCCCTTAATGCTGTAACGAATAGTCACTCTTAGTCTTTCGTTACGTTAGGTTCAATTTTAAATTCCGTCCAAAGTTTAAAGGTATTTTACTAAATGATAAAAAGTGTGTGTAGCCAGGTAAGTATTTCAATTTTGAGTTGTTAACGATTAGTAAATAAAACCTTAAGCCAAATTTTGTGTACACATTTAAATTTAATCAGTTACATAATTGCCAGTGTTTATAAGAGATTAGAAAATTTCTTGGAATTTTATTCAGATAAAAGGATAATGTTTACTTAATATCAAATGATCACTAAATGGGCTTCTGTGAGAAGAAAGTTTATTTGAAAATAACTTCTTTTTTTTTGTCGTTTATTTAGAACAGAAGTCAGTGTAATAACCATAAATATAAGTGATATAGGAATGATTAGTGACGATGTCCTGTACATTGCTGCCACTATTTCAGGAAATGAAGACGAGTCTGAACCTGAAAAACGTTCTGGTTATATTCATCTCACACACGTTGCAAAGCAAATAATGCTAAACGTTTACAACGGTAAGTACTCGGTAAAAAAACTCTTTAGTTAACATTCCTAATACCGGGTGATTTTAAAACTACCGATACCAGGTGAGGCGACTTCTCGCCCCAGTAATTTGGTTTACTTTTAAGCGTAAGGACTCTATGTATCTCATTAATCTAACCATTTTTTTAACTGTTTATTGTCTCTATATGGTATAAAACTTTGTTTAGTACCAATTCAACAAGTTAAAAATTAAACACAGAAGACAGTCACATTCAGAAACTCACCAAATAAACAGAGACAATCCTAACTAGAAAGTGATGCTTCGAAGAATCTAGACAAAATATATATACAATTGTAGCATTTCTAAATTCTTTGGATATGTATCGAAATCCTCTCGTATTTGATAAAATATCAAATAATAATCTTAGTGTATTAACCTTTAACTACGGGCGCCCCTCCATTAGTCATAACTACGTGCGCGGTGTATTCTGTACACCACCGACTAAAAACGCAAATAAAAACCACAACTAGGTATTTTTAGTACATATTATATTGTATATAACAAATGTAGGCATATATTTAAGAGAATGTCTTAACATAAAAAATAATACATAACGAAAATATAAAGATAAGCAACAAATATAAGAACAAAAACTCAACCACTTCTTTTTCTATAAAAATAACTTTCTTGAGATTCTTGTAGATATATTAGCTTAACATTAAAAATATTATAAAACTAGTATATAAATCTAAAAACTAGGAGTAAATAATCATTCACAAATTAACATATTTGAGAATATGTGTGCTATTCACTTTCGTTTTCTTCCTCGTTTGCGTCTACTAAATTACAATTTGCACAAATTGTAACAGAGTGCTCTTTACAAACCATTCTATTACATTTGTTGCAAGATATTGTTGTAACTCTATTTTTGCTCCTTCCACAACAATGGCACCTCCCCCGTTTTTTTGCTGGTGGTTCTTCATCGTGGTCGTCTTGTACGTTTTTGTATTTCTTCAAGAATATTTTAAAATCCAGAGGTAAACTCTGTATTTCCGCCCTCTCAGAAAGATGAGGTCTTATCAATGCCAATGATAATTCTTTTAGAAAAACTCTTCTATATTTTTGAGGATTGTCGATGTTGGCAGCATTGTACAGGATCTGGCTGTTAATTCCGGCAATATTCAGGAGTTGAAAAAACAATGCCATTGGCCATCTTCGTGTTCTTCGGGATACCGAATAGGTACTGCACATTTTGTCTACAGTGTCTACGCCTCCTTTATGTGAATTATAGTCTAAAATTATCATTGGTTTTCCTGTTTCGGGATCTACTGTAGAATTACTGTGCATGGTAGATAGGAGAATGACAGCTTTATTTTTTTTTGGTGTGTAGGATACAATGGTAACTTCTTTTTGAAAACCAAAAGTGGATCATCCAATTGGTGTGTTTTTTCTTGGTAAAAACTCTGGAGGTAGTTCCCTTGTATTTCGTTTAAGTGTGCCAACCATCGTTATATTTTCCTTCAAAAGGTCAATTGCCAACGGATAACTCGTATACCAATTGTCGCATGTTAAATTACGGTTTTTACCTTTCCAAGGTTGAAGAAGGCGATGGGTAATATCCGTTGGTGTGTTAGATTTTTTGTAGGGCCCTTCCGGTTGTTGACCACAATACACCTCAAAATTGGTGACATAAAAGGTCTGCGCGTCACATAACACAAACACTTTTAAGCCATACTTTGCAGGTTTACTTGGAATGTATTGCACAAAGTTGCATCTACCTCTAAAAGGTATCAACATTTCATCGATAGTCATTTCTTCTCCCAGGGAATAGCTGCTGCTACAGTTTTTCATAAACGTATCAAGAGTAAAGCAAATGGCAGCAAGTTTGTCAATTGATTTTCGGTCCTTTCGAGTATCTTTGTTGTCAAACCTAAGAGCAGCAAGCAAAAATAAAAATCGATCTGCGCTCATACAGGCTCGAAAGATTTCTGAGCCGGTACCATCTTTTGTCCACAATTCGAGGAAGTGTGTATGATTTTGTTTTTTAGTCCCTGCAAGAAATAATAGTCCTAATAATGCCATGATTTCCTGTTTAGTCGTATCTTTAGCCCGTCTTGGCCGTTTATAATTTAATCGCATTTTTGCAATCTCCAAATTTGTACATTCAACTATATTTTCTATGATTTCATTTGTAAAGAGTTTTTCAAAAGCACTTAGTTCCGTAGTAACATCTCTCGCACAAACTGTTGGCCCAGGAAATATCTTGACAATATTTTTTGAAGGAGTTTTAGTAAATTTGCTAAGAAGAGATTTCTTATACCATTTAGTTTTTCTGTCTTTTGGTATAAAATAATCATTGTCTTCATCAAGATCTGAACTGTTTTCAATGTTACTGTTTGTGTCCGAGTCAATCGTATATTGATTGTCGTCATTCAGATCAACTTCTGATTCAGTGTCGTGCTCCGTTTTTTCTATTAGCGCGTCGTCTGAAGTATCGGGGTCTCCACCAACATCTTCATCAGATTCTTCCTCAAATATAGCTTGAGCCATAGCTCTAAGTTCATCTTCTGAGAGGTTTTGGGGATTTCTTACTGGTACACGATCCCTGCAAAGTAAATATTTTGTAGTACCTCTCGATTTATAAACGTTACGAGAAATATATAGAGGCAACGTTTGTAATTTTTATTATTTATTTCTAATTAATATTTCAAAGAGACATGACCGTATTGCTATGGAAGAAAGAACATGAAAAAACAAGACCACAAAAACAACTAGAAGGTCGTTAAATAGTCCAATAATAGGTACTCACAAATATCCAAATAGATAACGGTATATTAAGTTATGAGAAAATGCTAAAATAAAATATTTGATCAAATGTATTATCATAAAACTAGTTTTATTATAATAAAATTTTATTAAAATCTTAAAGTTTTATTAAAATTTTAATAACAAATTACAAATTCTTTTATTCAAAACGTTGCAAAATGTCTAGCTTTTGTTACATATAAGTCGCTATACATTAATAATGCTATTTTTTAGTAGATAAACGTAATATAAATCTCACAAAATTTACTTACATAACTAGGTGCTTGGTGTACTACATACACCACTGGTAAACTTCTCCTGAATTTTTTCAACCGTCAGTCTATCTCTGCAGCAATCAATTTTACAACTGTTGAGGTTTATAACTGACACATCAGAGATAGGTTAGGTAGAGGGACACGTGCGCAACCAGTGCTTATCAGAAATAGCGGCCAATTTAGTGCGACTGGTGTACTGAGTACACCGTAGCCCGTAGTTAAAGGTTAATCTTAGTGAACATCTTAAAAAGTTTTATAATCGGCTTTATAGTACTGGAAGTGAGCATTCTCTTCTTCCTAGATTACTTGGCATTGTATATTGTTTACAGCACTTTTGCTGTAAACTTCGGTTGTGATCGATAATTTGGTGTGAAATTTTGGCGGTATTTCTTTGTGGTACCTGATATTATACTCATTGGTGTTGGTCTAGCTTGCTGTGATTTGGGTATCCCTAAATTTGACTTAATCCGGGATCTGAATGCTGGAGGGTTTAAATTTTGTCTAAATTGGTTAAAGTTTATCTGTCCGAAAGACTGTTAGAACTGAGATTGGAACTGGTTCTATAGGAAAAATTACCTAACCGTTTGCTGCAATTTCGAAGTCGCAAAATTTGGCTGTTGATAGAATGGTTTTTGGATGGCTACTGGCATCAGATGAGTTGATCTTTGCGGTTAACGTTCTTGGTAGTATTCGTTTGCTGATTTTGTGGGTTGAGCTATCTGATTTTTCTTAGATATCATACATTGTGTTCGTCTAGCACATATTGTGTTGGTGTTGCTAAACTTTCTGGTCTCATTGTTCTAATAACTGAACTCATTGGTTTTATTTTGCTTGCCAGGAATGTTGTGAGAGTCTATTGACGGAAAATTTTTGTTTGCTTCTTATTTGATATCAGCATTTATAGTATGTAGTTCTATACAGTTGTTAATACAGCTAGATAATCCATTATTTTTTTGTAAAAATTCATAAGAGATTCCGTTGAGCCTTGTCTCAAATTTACTAGATCTTACTAATCGAATTTTTATCTCTCTAATCTCCACAATTTTTAATTATTGCATCTGTTATTTTATCCGAAGTTTCACATTCATATGTGTATGTCTTCTTCTTCTTCTTTCTCTTAATAAGCAATTCTGCTTGTTCATTGGCGGATTAATACCTTATGGAAGGTTGTTACTCCATATTTTGCGCGGTCGTCCGATACTTCTTCTGCCGATTGGTGACTTATCTCTTGCTATTTTGATGACACGGGTTTCCTCCGTTCTGGTTATGTCGTTGTTTCAACAGATTCCAAAATAACTAAAAATATATGTATACATATATTATGTATTGACCATAATTTTGGAAATTGTGTGTGAAAATAGATAACGAAAGAGAACAAGCCTGGCTATATCAAATTTTTGATAGATTTACTATTATTGGTGAACATCTTTAAACTCTTATTGAAACGTTAAGAAAAGTAAACCTTAAATCTTTCTAATAAAAAGAGCAAGAAAAAAACAGTATGGATTGTTCGCATTTCTAGACAACTGTACTCTTGTATCATATATACCTCAAAAAGGTAAAAATGTTTTATTGTAATCTGCTATGCATTATGATAATAATATTGACAATGCAACAAAGTAAATCATAGATTATAATCAGACTAAAGGAGGTGTAAATATCATGGGCAAATTGTACGTGAAATAAAATTCTTCCTCTTGCAGTACCGTCTCCTATCGGAGGTTGGCTACCATCACGGCAATCTTTACTTTGTTGGCTGCAGCTCTGAACAACTGTACTGAACTGCACCCATACCACTCCCTTAAATTTCGCAACCAGGAAATCCTCCTACGTCCCACATTTCCCTTTCCTAGATTTTTCCTTGGATTATAAGTCTAAGCAGAGAGTACTTTTCTCCTCTCATTATGTGTCCCAGATATTCCAGTTTTTTCGTTTGTATGGTTTTTATGACTTCGCATTCCTTCCCCATCTTCAGCAGATCATCTTGATTTGTTACTCTTTCTGTCCATGGTATTTTCCACATTCTCCTGTAACACCACATCTCGAATGCCTCAATGTTTTTGATGTTTATCTTTTTCAGTGTCCAGGCTTCCATGCCGTATAGCAGAACGGAGAAAACATAGCACCTTAACATTCTCGTTCTTAAGTTTATATTTATGTCCCGGCTGCATATGAACTTTTTCATTTTGACAAAAGATTGTCTCGCTATCTCTATTCGCCTCTTGATTTCTCTTGTCTGGTCATTAGTATAAGTGAAGCAAACCCCTAAATATTTGTAGGACGTAACTCTTTCAACTGGCTGATTATTTATGGTTAAATTCACATTGGTGTATAGCTTCTTTGTTACAATCATGGATTTAGTCTTTTTGATATTCA
Organism: Diabrotica undecimpunctata; assembly: GCF_040954645.1. Classification (NCBI taxonomy): domain Eukaryota; kingdom Metazoa; phylum Arthropoda; class Insecta; order Coleoptera; family Chrysomelidae; genus Diabrotica; species Diabrotica undecimpunctata. The sequence continues at coordinate 126,993,508 of NC_092807.1, forward strand.
CTTTTAGACCATACTTATTGATATGGGTGTTTATGTTTTCCATCAAAAACTGTAAATTTGCTAGGTTATCTGTTACTATTAGCGTGTCATCAGCTTATCGTATATTGTTAATTAACTCTCCGTTAATGTTGATACCAATGTTTTGCTCTAGGAGCGCTTCCTGACATATTGTTTCGCTATATATATTGAATAATAGTGGAGAAAGCACACAACCCTGACGCACACCTTGACGAATCTCAATTTCATCGGTTAACTCATTATCAACTTTGATTTTTGCTGTTTGTCCCCAGTACAACCTGGATATGATGTTAATGTCGCGACTGTCAATGTTTTTGCTTCTTAGGATTTCATACAGCTTTTGGTGTTTGACTTTATCGAAGGCCTTCTCAAAATCTATGAAACCTACGTAGAGGTCATGGTTTGCATCCAAACATTTTTGCATTAACACACTCAGACCAAACAAAGCTTCCCGTGTTCTTAGTCTACCTCTGAATCCAAACTGTGTGGCGCTTATGTCCTCTTCTAATTTATTAAATATTCTTTTGTGAATTATTTTTAAAAATACTTTTAGTGTGTGGCTCATTAATGCTATAGTTCTGTGGTCTGAACACTCTCTGGCGTTGTTCGTCTTCGGGATTATGACAAGAGTAGAGGAGAGCCATTTCTTTGGTATGATGCCTGTTCTATAAATTGTGTTAAAGAGGTTCACCATTATTTCGCACCATTATTTTCGCGCGAAATAGAATTGCGCTAGAGCAATCCGTCTCTGGCCCATGGTCGTTTTTACACTTCTTTGAATATCGCTGGTATAAATTCTTACATTATATAAAAATCGAGGTATATCTAGGCAAGAAAGTTTTTGGAAGGGTTAGGTTTATAACTAACTGAAAAAACAAATCACAGACGAGCTATAGAACAAAATATTCCAAGAATAATTATTCATATGAGGTTAGCCGAAATTTGTGGCATGCATACAAGAAATCTACCTAAGATATGTGTATGGGACATATATGTTTTGCAGCAGTAAGAAAGATGGAAACATCGGTTTCTTTGTAGGTATTCTAATACATATATAGATTTTCGACATTATTTTGACAACATTTAACTGGGCTATACAATGTGTTCAGTGGAAAAAAATGAGGAAGCAAACAGATAAAAATTTTAGTTGTGCCGGACATTTATCGTATAATTTTATCTTTTTTTTCTGTCACTTCAACCCTTGTTTATAGGATTGCTGATAATTTTTATTTAAAAACTAGTTACGCTTTTGTAAATTGTTTGTCAATATTATAATATCTTTGTATCTAAATGAGCCATTTTTTTTAACGCACATTTTTTTACAAATAAAAATTGATAATTTCTTACCGTATAATTATGTAAAAACAGTTTTTATTTTTATTTAAATACAAAACCACGTATTAACATCACAACAAAAGATATTCATTAAAAAAAGAAAGTCGGTGTCCATATAATAATTTCTAATTGAAAATGTCTGAAAATACTTTTTATGTAATTAGTTTAATGTTTAAATTGTAATAGCAGCAATTAAACAATATATGCAGTATTTTATAATGTTTAGTTTATTGTTATTTATTTATTTGAAATTAAATCTGAAATACAAGTCCACGGGCATAGTTTTCTATGTGAGTAAGATTTTAGCTTAAACTATTGATCGAAACCATCAACAAAATGATTTTAATGTACATACCGTATCTCACCTCATACCGTATCTCAAGTGTATATTTCATAAAGATAACCTAAATACTAGCATTAATGAAAAACCGTTCGGAGTTTTGTCTTTCCACGCAAAATACCATACAGCACATACATACAATATTAAGAGAGAAAGAGATAGCGAAACAGCGAAATTGTTCCGTAATGGATCTGTCAAGTACAGCAATAGTTCATCTTTCGTATACTATACACTTGTTAAAAATGGATAGGGGTAAAAAGCATTGTACTGCTGATAAGAAATTGAGGGTTTTCTCACTTTCCCAACACGAGTATCGTAGAGTATATTACACAGTGACGGGTTATCTCTAGGGTAATATTTTCTTTATTTTTTATAGTTACTGTACTTGAAGTGAAAGCTTTTATATTTCTTTATATTTTGATAGGTAGTATTATATTAGTTTAAAACCTCGTATACATCACAGACACTGTTCATCTGACTTAAACCTCTGGTAAAACTGTTAAATTAATGTGAATTCTATCCCACAAAGGTATTAAAGGTAACAAAAGATAAACAGGATTTAAATGAGCAAACTACACGCACCCTTCTTACAATTACATTTATCAACTAAACCAGGAAAGAGATGTGTAATCAAAGAGAATCAAGGTGAACCACATTAAACCCGTGTGGTTACTTCAAAACAACTTCCAACTTTAGTCCAACGCCAAGATCAAGTACTTCTCATCATATTATGACTTAATCACACTAAATAATTAACACCTTATTGCAGTACGAGGCAAATAGACCTAGTATTACAGCAATGTTTAATGCGTCGATAATACGAGTATGCCAAAAATTATCTCATCTTGCGAAAGACATTTTTTTTCATTTTTCAAGATTATTTCCTAATTGTTATAGGGATATATCTATCTATATAACAGGCTATGACGACAAGTCACACCGTTTGTCCAGTAAGGTAACGACGCCACCTAGTAAAGAAATCTGAACTACCAACATTCGACATTTCAATCATATTCATTCTACAAGTTAATTATTCAAATATTGTTAATCAGAATTTTTACTACTTTACAGTAATTAATTTTTAATTTAACGTCAACGCTTTACCAAAATAAAATAAAATAAAATAAAACCTAAATAAGGTTAAATAAAATCCAATAAAATGAATAAAGGTAAATAGGATTAAATAAAACTAAATCAAGTTAAACAGAATTACATACAATAAAATAACAATTAACTAAATTTAGTAAAATTAAATAAAATTAAGTAAAAGCTATGCCTGTAAAAACGCTGCTATACCGTTTCTGATTCATTTCCTATGTAAAATCCCATACGAAAATGTTAAGGTTTATTCTGCTCATTTTTTTTTAGCCTTTTGTGGGGGGTAGAATAGTTCGTCGGATCTAGACGTACGCTACATCATTGAAAAAAAAAGGGGGTAGCGAATATGTGGAGACAGAAAAAACACACATTACGGCATTTCTAAGAGGACATTACATCATATCTTCTTTGTTATTGATCCGATTGGAGCGGGTGATGCGTTAAATGAAAGGGAAGAATATCACAATTATATTATGATAGAATAACAAAAAATGTGACTACCAAAAGAGGACTACACTGTGTCTTCATTATTAATTAATGTATAGTTACATACGAGATGGATATGGATATGGATAAAAATAGTTTAACTAAAAGACAAATTTCGATTTATTGATTTTAAGAAGGCCTCTGGTTGAGTGCAAAATAATCAACTTAACGAATCGTAACATGCTACATAGTAAATAAAAGGGGAGAAATTCACAAATATATTAACTAAGAAAAAACAAACAAGGCGACTAGTAAAATGACACAGTATTTTTATTGATAATGAAAGTATAGCGATATACGAGATATTATAGGGCACTATGGATAAAAATAGATTTACCATAAGCCAAATTTTTATCTATTGACTTACAGAAGGCCTCAGGCTGAATACAAAATAAACAACTAATCGAATTCTAACATCTGACATAGCAAATAAAAGACGAGGATTTAACAAATATACTTAGATAAAAAAAAAACAAAAAAAGAGACTACCAAGTGAGCACTACACTTTGTATATGTTAATAATGAACATATAGCGACATACGACATTTATCACATGACACTATAGATAATAATAGATATATTTGCTTTATATACATACGACATTTTTATCACATGACACTATAGATAATAATAGATATATTTGCTTTATATATAACGCATAAGGTAAATATGAGGTAAATTTTCTTTATTGACCTGAAAAAGGCGTCGGATCGATTACAAAATAAACAACTAGCCTAATACTAGCATATGACGTATCAAACGACGTGAGATATATAGTACATATAATGTATATAGGTTTATATATATATATATATATATATATATATATATATATATATATATATATATATATATATATTGTTATGGATCAGTTTATCGATCAGAAATAGAATAAAGAGTTTTTTTATTATTTTAATATACCGCGGGTATATAAGTTAAAATACAACCCTGTACTTATTTGTAATAGTTAGAATAAGAGAAAACATTGTTCCGTGACGAGACCCTGACGAGTTTTTCCGTGAAAGACTGAGTGAATAGTGAAGGGACAATGGAACCCGTATAATTATAGATTTAGGAATAAACTTGTAATTGTATTTTGCGGTGGGCATTTTTCGAAAGTAAATAAGAATTATATGAGATAACAAGAATTTGGAAACTTATTTCTGTTAAAAAAGGCAAAATTGTTAATGGTTTCTGAAAAGTAATTTGAGTGAAAGTAGTTTATTTGTTTTAAATATCATGTTGGAAATTTTCTAAATCGAAAATAAGTGGGATACGAATGCTTATGATTGGTTAAAAAGGAATGGTGGGAATGAGAGAGTTGAGAAGGTTGTCTGGGAGAGTTTGAAAGAATTATTATGTTACCGGCAGACCAGAAGAGAAGACGTGTTTTCGTGTAGTCAATCTGAGTACCAGTGTTTTCGTTTGTTAGTGAAAAAGGTGGAAGCTGAGAGCAGATCAAAATCGAGAAGATTAATACCTCTTTTGAGTCTGCATAGTCCACGAGATATAATTGAGAAAGAAAGGAGAATTTGTGAATAAAGAATACCGGTCAAAAGAGGCTTGGGCTTGTGTTTTCGGAGGAGTAGTTTGCTGGTATGCGGTTTGGATCGATGCTGAGAACGGGAAAGATTTGATGGTAGCCGGACATAATCAATCAAGGAAGGAACTGTGGTTTGATCGAGAGGAGACATCATTGGTGTAAAAAAATAAAGGTCGGTCAAATAATTTGAATGAAAGAAAATTTTAAGATATTCCATAGATAAAATCAAATATAAGCATACGAACTAAGATTCCAAGTTTCAAAGAGTTATTTTTTTGTGAATAAATTATATTTTTACATGGTTATTGTTTTGTATAAAACTTAAGAGGTCGCTGGTTAAATGATAATAGATAAATAATTATAAAGTAAAAATGTAATATTTTGTTTGTGAATAGAATAGCGACAAATAGCAAACACAACTGTAAATAAATTACGAAATTAACTGGTCTTACTCATTATTGATGTTTGTACAAAGAATATCGACTTACCCTTTGAAATATTGATGGATTCTTAGCCAAGGAGATCTCGTTGGTACGTCGGGACGCCCGCCGACGTGGCTCTATGGCACGAGAGCCAACAAACTTGGTGTGTTTCGTTCGCTGTCTTGGGATGAAGTGTTGAGATTGCAGGTCAGAAAAGAATCTTTTGGCCGTTGGGTAGAAGAGGGTACATCAATAAATCACCCTATTGTATTGTGATTAAGAATGCGATAATTTGAGTTAATTGAGACCGTAATACGAAACCGTACACTTGTGTGCATATTTGTGACACAGAATACAAAGGAAGTCAAATTCTCCGTACTTAACATAATACATGAGACAACCAGTTTAGCAATTTTACGAAATAACAGTAACACAGGTGGGTGGTCCAAGGAACATCTAACAAAACTAATATATTACTGGTAAAAATATATCTTCAAATACTTTCAAGAGTTATTAAATATATAAATTTAGCTGCACATCCCAATTGTCATCTGGTTCTAAGACAGGATAGTATCAGGTATATTGAAACTCTAATAAAATGTACATGGAAATGTACTCAGGGGAGCAACGGTAAAAATTAAATCTAATTTTGTACGAAGATACGTTTGAACCAAAACGGTTAAAGAGAGATCAATTAAATAGAAGGAAACAAAAAAAAAAGAAATAAAAATTGAAATACCTAAATATTTTTGTAAATTTTATTTCGAGGTCTATGAATTTTTATTTTCCTTTATTTGAAAAATACATAATTTACACAAAATTTTGGGAGAAGTTTAAAAAAAACAAAATTTTTAAAATATGAAATAAAACGTAATATACAACAAAGTATATTTAGCAAGCATATAAAAACTAAGAAAAATAAAGACATAACAATAAATTGCTTTGGTTTATAAATTGTAACTTAAGCTTATACTCGGTTATTTATTTGGAAATTCAATACAAAAATACATGCTAACAACTTATGAGAACTTCATTATTATATAACACCAACACTGCTGCTACATATTAAAATTCCAATGTGCTGCTTATACTAGAGCTCTGCTATATGAATATTCATCTCTCTTTTCCATTACACTTATCCTTAACAGTTTTACATACATGTACTTCCGACGTGGCAGTGTCGGAAAAGTTACAGGCGCAAAGCTCCTCTCTAATTTGTAGGAAAAGGAAGTTTTAAATTGATGTATAAAAGTATGGAACTTTATGTCACCGTTACAAAACTATCTATATTTAGATAGATCTTATTTACCCCTTAGCGTCCAGTAATATCATTTATTGTGACAACATTTGTTATCTTTATTTTTAATTAAATTAAAGGCAGATATCGAGCACAGTTTTTATTAAACCTTGAACTATCACTTTCGCGCTTAGAACATTTTCAGGGACATTTCGTCAAAATGTAGGCTAACCAGCACTTCGATGAATGTTATATGTACAATAGTGAACGGCTAAATTATGGAATATTATCATTGATTCAAGAACCGTCGAATTTTGAGAGAAATCCCGAAACAGGTCGATTTTTGTTATAAAATACCCATCTTATAACATACGTGGAGTAGGGATGACGTCACCGGTGTGGGTGTAGTGACATAACCGTTAATTTTTTTAAATAGAAATTGGTATAATGCGACCTCATTTAAAGGAGAATTTAATTCTCTATTTAACGACATTACATTTTTAACTAAAATATTTTTTTAAGGGTACAAAAACAATTTTTTTTTAAATTAAATTCAACTAACGTACAACTAATGATATAATTCATAATATACTTTAAAGTAACCTAATTATGCATAACAATTATTTTAAATTAAATGTTTGAAATACCATCCATCGATTCCTGCCATGACTTTCTGAAGTAAATACTTTAAAAAGCAAAAAAAAAGTAAAAATAATAATGGACACAAAAGTTATCTCATAAACACTGAAACTTTTTGTCAAATGTTGTCAATTGTAATTTTTACTTTTGAATACTAAATTGTGAGTCACCTAAAGGAAACACAACGCATAGAAATATAAATTCTTAGCGGATGCGGAGATAAAAAAGAACACAGAACAAGGTATGCAAATTATTCAACGCAAAATATCCAGACACATGCATCAACCAATCAACACTAAGTAAAATAGTCCGAAAATTTGGAGAAACTGGGCACTTTAAACATATTCCCAACTCAGGGCGTCCTAAAATTGAAGACAATGCTAAACTTGATATTTTACATGTACATGACAATACTCACAGTAGTTCAACATAAATGGGTGAATATGCTGGAGTTTCCCAACGATCGGTATTACGTATTTTAAAAAAAGAAAAATACCGCCCCTACAAAATTCAACTACATCAGGAATTAAACGACGACGATCCCGATCGCCGGCTTCAATTTTCTGAAATTATGCAGGATTTATGTATCCACAATCCACATTTCATCAATCAAATCCTTTTTTTCAAAGAAGCCACATTTTTTATACATGGTGCCATATATCGTCAAAATTGCAGATATTGGAGTCAAGAAAACCCACATTGGATGACTGAATCACACATGCAATATCCTCAGAAAGTAAATGTATGGGCAGGGATCAATAATGACAGAATCATTGGCCCTTTTTTCTTTGAAGAAAATCTAAGAGGAGAACGTTATTTAACTTTTTTGAGAAACTAACTTATATTTGTCCTTGCTAACATGTATCCAAATGCCAATAATCCAAATTAACCTAGTGAAATTATCTGGTTTCAACAAGATGGTGCCCCTTCGTATTACGCACGTAAAGTACGTCAATTTTTAAACCATTGCTTTCCCAGTAGGTGGATCGGAAGACGAGGTTTTATAGAGTGGCCAGCAAGGTTGCCGAATCTAACACCTATAGACTTTTTCCTGTGGGGTTACATATAATCAAAAGTTTATATCAATAGACCCCAAAACTTACAGGACTTAAAAGATAGAATTAGGCATGAAATGAGTCTAATTACTCCAGAAGTCATTCACAATGTACTTGATGAATGTTTCCGTAGATTCGCATATTGTCAAGAAACCGATGGATGATATTTCGAACATTTAATTTAAAATAATTATTATGCATAATTTGGTTACTTTAAATTACATTATTAATTAAATGATTAGTTGTAATTTAGTTGAATTTAAATTAAAAAAAAACTGTTTTTGTACTTTTAAAAAAATATTTTAGGTAAAAATGTAATGTCGTTAAATAGAGAATTAAATTCCCGTTTAAATGGGGTGTCGCAATGTACCGACTTCTTTTTAAAAAGATTAACGATTACGTCACTACACCCACACCAGTGACATCATCTCTACTCCATGTACGTTATAACAAGGGTATTTTATAACAAAAATCGACCTGTTTCGGGATTTCCCTCAAAACTCGACGGTTCTCGAAATAATGATAATATTCCATAATTTAGCCGTTCACAGTATACAATGATTAATTCATTTCCACAAAATAAAAAAGGACAAACAGTTTAACGTTTTTTTTTTAATTTGGAAGCTACATTGTATGTGACAGCGGAGGAGTTTAAATAATATATAAACTCACAGAAAGCTTTAAATTATTTTACTTCTTACCTTAAGACTACAGTAACCAACATTTTATAATTATATTACTTAGTAATTAATATTATTATTATTACTATTTAAACGACTATAAATGTATCGTTTCAAGAACAAAATATGATTGAAATGTCAATCATATTTTGTACAAACCTACAGTACAAACAGTGTGACTTGTCGTTCTAATATTTGATATTAACTTTGGCAGTTAATTATATAGTAGTACATTTCGAATTGCAATTTTTAGTTTATTAATATAACACAAAACGTTTCGCGAAACGGTTTTCGAGTAATTATAGTGTAAACTTTTTTAAACAGCTCAAAATTTTACATAATGATCAAAAACAAATTTGAATTCGAGTTTTTTAAATTAACCCTTTAATCGACAAGACCGTCTGCAGACGGTCTTTACTCTAATCTAAGTATTTTTTCAATAACGGATGTGATAGAGCTGAACGATAAAGCCGTTTGTAGGTACTGAAAATACGAAACAAACGGTACCGATTTGAACGCTGTAGCTTTATTTGATTTACAGCAGTTGACATTTGTGTCAGGGACATTCATATGATTCAGACGCTAAAATTATTTGTATTATGGGTAACAATAATAAATTTTAAAAAAGTACTTTCTAGTTGAGAAATAAGCATGAAAATTTTTTGTGTATAGTTATTATGTATATTTATTGAATTACTACTGTGTGTGGAGGAAGTGTGGGTACGGATGCACATCAATTGAACTATTCAGAACAGCAGCATCTAAGATCAGAATAGCCATGATGATTGCCAACATCCGTCGCGGAGATGGCACGTGAAGAAAAAGAAGTGGAGGAAATAAGCAGTCGATTTGAAATACCACGCATTTAGTGAAGCTCGTCTGCAGACGGTCTTGTCGCTTAGTTGCTAAATTTTTCTACTCGTTTTTATTATTACGCCTATTTTTGTTCTTTATTTTACTTACTAAACGTGTGGTTACTATTTTTTTATGTAGAAAATGGAGGGTAAACGTGGTATAGAAGGATGTACGAGAGCATGGGCGACAGGAACAGGATTCGATGTCTCTACTCTGAGTAAACAAAAAGTAATAGACATTACGATGAATCGTTTAAGTATGAAGAAGATGTTGATGACGTAGTGTGATGAAATGTGATGAGATAACACCTGAGGATGACGAGATGATAACTGAATGCATGCAAAATATAGATTCTGTATATTTCCACAGGCTACGAACTTATCATTAAATATCAGTAGTACTTCACTCAGTTCGACCGATGTTACTCCAATAGCACAAACTTTCACTCCTGAAGCAGCTATTGTGATTAGAGATAAATCTGCACAGCAACCAACCACAGCAGCAGAAACAGTAGCATCGAAATCAGAAGACACAACCACAGTAGCAACAACAGTAGATGCGACAGCAATAGCAACAACGTCAGCAGCAACACCTGCATCTATATTCAAACCACTGAAGAGACCAAGATCACCGTTACTGACTTTGGATATAGGTTGGATGTCTACAAATCGTTTGAGAATACAACTCTCACATGAGAGGTGTATACCTCATGAATTCATATATAGGTCTAAATGGACTTCGTATCAAAACAGTGGACATATCCACCAGATTTTTTTAACCATCTACTGGGCATGGTGATTACCGTGCCTCCGTTCTTCATTGATGCGTGTAAATGTCGAGAAAAATCGGAATGTATCAGATCAATATGAAAGACAAAAAGACATGACGATGCAACAATTTCGATTGAAAATGGCTAAAGAGCCTTGTGCTACTACTGAAAAACGTCCTGTTTGACAACTATCGTCCTTTCCACAGCCATCTAGTAGTAATGCCGTCGGTATATGAGCTGTTTATTCGTTGGATAGTGTAAGATATGACGGATTAAATCATTGGCCTGGATGGAGATCGAAAAGTCATGCAAACTGTGTATGAAGTCTGACACATCCTTTTTGCACCAGTGCAACCTTTATTTCTGTAACAGGAAACGTAAAAATTACTTCACACAGTATCACACCAAAGCCTGGTACCTTTTTGTTTATTTACTTCTAATAAATTTTGTTGTTTTCATAAATTTTCCTTCTGAACGACAAGACCGTCTACAGACTGTTTACAATTTATTGAGCTGACGACCAAACACACACACAATATCGCCAAATTGACCTTAGATTCATTTTTCCCACACCCAAATTACCCTGAATCTAAAATTTCTGAAACCTAAAACCTACTATTTCTATCTTGCCGATTAAAGGGTTAAATAAATAGACAAAAAGGTAAGTGTTTACTAAATTTTGTGGTAAAAAATTCAGTAAAAACCAAAAATAAATTTTAACCAAAAGAAAAATATTTTTTTTGTGGTAGATAAAAATAAATAACCAAAAATTTCGTTGTTTTAATTTTCGAAAAAATTTGAGCTTATGTGCAAAAAGTGTAAATAATTCTTATTAGATATGATTATTATTTTAATGATTTAGATGCTACACACAGTTAAAGGATAACTACAAATGTAAATGATGAACTGTATAATGCCGATGCTAGTTTAGCGTTTAAAACGTTGTTTGGTAGATCGTAAAAGCAACTAGAACTCAAAATAGCACGCTTGGCTCTTTTATGAAATATTCCTTTTGAAAATGTCTTTTGTTAAAATCTGAACATTCTCCCTGTACGCTGTACTCATCTTTATCAAAGTGTAAGATTTGCTTGTGTAATAAAGAGAAAACCTTTAAAGTTTTCAAAGCTTTATGATGAAATCCGACCCCAATAAATCAGTACACAACAGTTGTTACATTTACCTAAGAGAACTTTATAGATGTCTTTGTTCATTTGTCAAACGGGAATATAAGAAAGGCTGCATTGTGCTTTAATTTGTGCGATGGGGTTTTCTTGGCATTTTCTGTGCGTAAAATTTTCCGTATATTATTTAAATTATGGCCAAGGGTTAATGATTATGCCCCTTAATACACTTACAATATTTTATCAAACACTTGCAACGTTTATTGTAAAAAAATTTAAAATAAACCGAATTCATTTAAGTTTATAAAAAAATATTTTATAATAAACTGTCTTAAACTGTGAAATGTGTTACTAAATTTTGCCTTCTTTGCATAAAATTTTTCGGATTTACAGTAGACTCGCCATTATCAGAGATAATTGGGACCGTGACTACCTGGGATACGGAAAATCCCTGGTTAACACCGAGATTGGTTGAACTATTGGTTATTATAATGATTAAAAATTAATATAGTACTGTATATAAAAGATGAAAACATTTACTTTATCAATATAACTGTTTAAAAAATAGTCTACAGTATATCATATAAAAGTCGATTGCTTCCCCTTAGTACATGGTACTTAACTAATTCTTCTTTTATTTCATCCGCACTCTGCTCAGAAATAGAATTAGAGCTCTTTATCAGATAAAACTTCGTCATTAAACTTTTGTAGCCTTTTAATTCCCTTCAGATAAGGATCCACATTTTAGCCAAAAATAATTTAACCCATGAAGGACTGGAGTTGCCATATGACAACACTGGTATTGACGTACAAATCTTATTATTTTGAGGTTATGTTAGTTTGTTTTGTTTCCAAGAACGTGCCGGTCTGCAGAAAATAAGTGATTTGAAGATATACACCTAACAAAAATTTAATTCGTTGGTGTTTGTGAGATTTTATAGTCACCGTTTTTGATAGTTGTAAAAATGGATATAAGATTTGTGTAAGTAGCTCAATTTGTCAATTACTTCTAAATAACTATTACATCTAAGTGGCTAAAGTAACAATTATGCTCTAATAGAAAGGTCATTTTCCCTCTGTGAATATTTGACAACCCTTGAAAAAAAGCGATCTTTTACAGTATTTTGTTTTTATTCATCGCGTTGCCATATGGCAACGCTAGTATCTACAGGCATCTTGTTTTTTCAGGCAGGGTTTCTCTCTACAAGAAGCTTTGAACATGGTTTACGAAGATGACGTCAACGTTAGAAATATTTATGTTGAGCCCCCAAATAATGGAGACCTCACTGATGAAGATTCTGGCGAGGAGGATGGGGGAGGATTTATCGACAATCTGTCTAGAAAACAGCTGGAAGCAACTGTTGAGGTGCAAATGTATGGCGAAGAAGCAGACAAGGAGGATGACGACATCGAAGAAGATGCAGTTCAAGCGATAGATATCTCCCAGGAAAGCAGCGGAAGTTTCATCCCACAAACTACCTCTCAAGTGAAGAAAATTGAATACGAGTCCCTAAATTGGATAACGGGTGATTTGGTCGACAATGCCGCTAGTTTCCCAGAATATAGCTACGAACCATTCAATACGTTGACACCTGTCGAGATGTTCGAATTATTTTTCGACGAGGATATAATTAGTTACATTCTCAACCAATGCACGAGTTATGCACTACAGAAGAACTTTCCCGACCCCAAAATTTCCGCAGGAGAAATGAGGTGTTTCTTTGCCATTTTGATTCTATCGGGGTATAATTGGCTCCCGGGAAAAAAATTTTACTGCGATACGAAAGGCGATATGGGTAATGCAATGGTCATGAACGCTATGCGAAGAGATCGGTTCCTTACAATTTGGCGTTTTTTCCACCTTGCAAATAATGAAGCCATCGATGAAAGGGACAAATATTACAAGATCAGACCTTAGCTGACTATTTACAGAAAAAATATAAAGAATATTACGTCCCTGAAGGCGAATTAAATTACGACGAATCTATGGTGAAATACTTTGGACGCCACTCATGTAAACAGTTCATAAAAGGAAAGCCGATTCGTTTTGGATACAAAGTTTGGTGCCTCAACACTAAAAGTGGGTATCTTGTAAGCTTCAACATGTACCAAGGAACCGATCCCAAAGCAAATAATCATTATTATAAAGTTTTTGGAGCATGTGCGGCTCCATTCGTCACAATGCTCGATGAACTGCCCAAATCAAGATTACCCTACAAATTTTTCTGCGACAATTTATTTACGAGCCTCCACCTTTTGAAACATATAAAGGATCGTGGCTATAGCCTTACCGGAACAATACGGGAAAATCGCATTCCCAAAAACTGCCTTATAGAATCGAAAGCTAATATGCAGAAACGCAAAAGGGGTGATGTAAAGTCGATTCTCGAGAAAGAAACTGGTATTATAGTTGTAAGATGGTTGGATAACAGCGTCGTAAGTGTAGCGTCAACATGTTATGGGGTGAAACCACAATCGCTCGTGGAAAGATATTCACAAGCTGAAAAGAAAATCATCCAGGTTCAAAGTCCATGCCTGATTGGTAAATATAATAATGCAATGGGGGGCACCGACCTAATGGACGAAAATATAAACCGCTTTAGAATAGGAATGAGGGCAAAAAAATGGTACTGGAGCTTGATTACCTGGATGCTAAATGCGACTATACAAAATGCGTGGGTGCTACATAAAAAATCCGGCAACAAGTTGATACAGTTAGAGTTTAGGCGTGAAATTGTGCAAGCCTATCTGACCAAATACGGAGTGCCTGCAAAACAAGGTGGCCGACCGTCTAGTTCACTCTCAAGTCGTTCCTTTCATAGAGTATCTGATGATATTAGATACGATGGAGTTGGGCATTTACTGGAACCAGTACCAAATAAAAAGAAAATTAGGTGTGCAGGTGAAGAATGCAGGTCGATCATGAGAACAAGATGCGCCAAATGTGAAGTAGGTTTGTGCACAAAGTGTAATGTTAAATTTCATACACAGCTATAGAAAGTTTTTTGCCGATTATCTCTTAATTTCATAGAATATTTTTTACTTTTATTTCATTCGGTTAATGTAGCCATAGGAACCTAGCGTTGCCATTTGGCAAAAGGCAATATTTTTAGGTTTTAATATATTTAATAATTATTTTTGTCGTTTTCTAAGTAAGTTTTGTCCATTCATAAGAGTTATTTGTATTATTTATGTAAAATAAAGATTTTCGAAAACTTCGTCCTTCATGGGTTAAACAAAAAACTAATTAAACATTTGATGACAATAAATAGAATAACATAACCGCTCAGGTGGTGTATGTGAGACAATTATAAATGATAGTGTCTATATTAGCGCACTTGTTTGAATTACTGGCTTAATGCGACGTACATGTGAGTACTCTTTGAAACGTATTCGGGTGCGTATCCAAACACCTGGTGTCGCGCTGACAATTATGCTTAAAAATACTCGTAAATGTCTGACAGGCACCACCCGAGTACTCAAGGGTTAAATGGGAATGGGCTTAGTAAATCACCTTGTCTGATCCCACTGTACACTTTCCCTATTTAATCGCTTTTTAATTGTGTTTTCTCTCTAAAAACATATTCCTGGCTGGTATTTTAAGGTTTTACTATATTATTATGAGAAGTTTTTCTCCACGCTATAGTGAATTGCCTTATTTAAACTTATCGTCGTTGTTATGTAATAGGGGCGAATCCGCCATTTTTACGTTTTTGATGTTTTCGCCGATTTGACATGTGGAATGTGGATATCGGGAGCTACAGTTTTGTAAAAATGGCGAACTTGTATGACCAATGGTTTCCATAGAAACCTCAAGTGAAAAAAAGGCGAATGTAATTACAAGTGTGTTAAAAAGGCGAATGGGCACATTCGCCTTTCTTACTTTGGATTCTTAACAATTTGTATTATGTAAATAGGGCGAACATGTAGGTAAGAAGGGCGAATGTGCACGTTGGCCCTTCTTACATTAGTAATAATAACACGATTGATTAAATTTTCATGATATACTATAGTCATAATTATTGTGATTGTGTGACAAAACGATAGACAACACACGAATTTTATTTTGAAACCCCATTGTTATAGTCCACTATTTTACTACGCTAACAATTAAGCCGTTGGTTGGTACCACTGATGCTAGATCAGGCTACCGGCTTTTGTTGTCAGCTGTTTTGTTTTGAGGTTAGCTCTGAAAGATTTTCAACAACAACTGAGTGGTGGTGTAGATATCTGTCTACTCAATTGTTTATATATTTTTCTGTGTAATTTATGTATTAACATTTCACTCTTGAGTGTATTACCTTGGTAAGTACCAATAAATTATTGTAACATCTTCCATATGCTTAAATTTTGTATTACTACCAAAGCCACAACTGTGTGAACTAAACCTTGGAATATATCCCTAATAACGGTTTTTTGAACTCTTTGTTTACAAATAGTATCTCTAATATTCCTAATCTACGTCCAAGTATTAGTTTCTGTAGTGTTTTCAAATGTTAGTAAGCCTATAATTCGTCAAAAACTCATGCTTACAGCACAAAAATAATTATTCAACTGTTAGTATTGTACTGTAGTGTTGCCGAGAGGGGGCATTTGGGCCTGTAGGACCCATCGCCGGCTCTTCGGGCTTCTTCCTATCCCCGGAATTGGATCGGGTATTCACCATCTTTGGTTTGTCGCTGGTAGAAAGGTTAAATACCACCGCTGTTATAAATAACAGTCCCAGTGACAAATATCTGTTATAGGTAACGGTTCCAAGGAACAGTTACAAAGTAACAGAGCAAAAATGAAAAACAGATAGGTAAAAATGATCTAAGTGTTTCTTGACTTACGGAAGAAACAACTTAGGACAGAAAATAAACAAGAGAATCAAATATAGTAAAATAAATGCACAAATAAGTGTTTCTTGACTTACAGAAGAAACAACTTAGCATAAAATAGAAAATGAAAGAGACAAATGTATTAAGTATTTTCTTAACTTAAGGAAGAAAATATCTTAGATAAAATATCGGAAATAATAATGCAACAATGATTATAAAAATATTTCTAAGTGTTCTTTTGACTTACCGGAAAAGAACGACTTAATAAACAATCAAAATAATCAAATAAAATATCAAACAATCAGTACATGAACAAATATAGATCAATGTAATATTCTAACCTGAAAAGGTCTGAATATACAATAATGCTAAAATAAAAATGGTATATAGGAAATCAGAAATAAAGCAATAACTTAGTTGGAACAATAATAGCACCGACTAGGTCTACAGTAGAAGAGGCAAGCTCGACTGATCGATGAGAGAAAATGTACCTGCTTTTATGTAAAACAAATCCTTTGTTTTACGTAGCAAAAGTGGAATTTCCCTGCATCGAGTCAATTAGAAATTTTGGATTTGGCCAAACTTGGAATTCCCAAGTATTTTGACCGATATCCAAATTCCTTGATGCGACCGGCACGGCTGTCAGCTCCCGGCTGACACGCCTCCGGAGGACAGTAGTACCTTGGTATGTTTATGGAAATACCAAATAATGCCAGTTGACTTTTAGTTGCACACTATGGGCTGTGTATTCTTAACTAGGCCTAAACTCTTTACGTTATATAA
Source organism: Diabrotica undecimpunctata (assembly GCF_040954645.1). NCBI lineage: Eukaryota > Metazoa > Arthropoda > Insecta > Coleoptera > Chrysomelidae > Diabrotica > Diabrotica undecimpunctata. The sequence goes on from NC_092807.1 coordinate 127,010,709, forward strand.
CTTTAAATAGAAGTAACCTTCCATTGTAGGGAAAGTCTTTAAATCTAGTCTATTAAATCTAGATACATTAAATACTATCGAAACCACACATTTACGTTTTGTTTTATTTCAGGGGGAAAATGTTTCAATCACGTTCTCAAAAAATCATGGCTCTTGCCCAGCAAAATATAGAGGTTCTAAACAGTGGGTTTGACCACGGTAATAACACAAACATGCAAGTAAGTGTCAAAATACCAGAACAAGAGCTAGGCCAATTAGATAATAATGAAGAGCGTATACAAGATTAAAGCAACTTCAACCGGCAAGCCCATCATTCATCAAGGAAAATGAGCAATTTATGCTATCGTCATGCGTAGAAAACATTGTGGATATTTAAGCTGTGACATCCAAAGTCATCGATGACCTACTATCTAAAGAACTAACATTAAATCATCCAGATTTAACTGACCCAACAATCACCTACGACGCAATAGGCGAGCCCCCTGATACTAATATTTAGTTATGCTTAGGAAAACCCCCAAATCAAGTAAATGACAAAAATTATGTTAGACAGGGGTTCATGTGCTACCATTGCAACATCATTTTTAAAAACAAAAAGGAACAAGAAGAAAGAAAGTGTTTAAGGGTAAAACCTACAGAAATGTAAAGGGAAAAGAAGTAAAAAAGAAAGGTAAACTTTAGTGTGTACTAAATGCTTTCTTAAGTAAAGTGACAAATTTTTCGAATTTGAAAAAAATTATATTTTCTTTCAGTTTTGGAAAATGGGAGCACGTTCAAGACCGACAACGACAGTTTGTTGCTAATCATGTAGTTGAAAGTGAACCTAGTAGACGAGGAAGTAGTCCTGCATCCAAAGAAAAACTTCCAGGCTTCACTACCATTTAGAGAAACACCCAGAGCACGTTCGTGTTTGTCGTTTATTTTTCCTGTCAGTTTTGTCCGTAACATAAAAATTTGTTCGGACCTATCTGGAAAAAAGGAGCGTTGCTGGAATTGTATCGACTGACCAAAGAGGGAAAGCCTCGACTGTGAACAAAATACCAGCCTGGATTAAAGAACACGCCCGTCAGCATATTCAATCCATACCAAAAGAAGAATCCCACTACTGCAGAAAGTCCAGCAATAAACTCTACCTTTCTTCACAACTCAATCTTGAAAAGTTATATATTTTATATCTTGAAAAATGTAGGGAAGATAACTCAAAAACCACTATAGAAAATAAAAAACTAGATTCAAACAATAAAAAAAGCATTGTGAAAACCTGTTTCCAAATTAATGTACAAAGCCTATTTCTACTCCTATGGAAACCTGCGCTTTCATAAGCCTAAGAAGGATCAATGCAGTACCTGTAATCATTACAAATCACTGACCCTAGATAAAAAGAAATCAAGGAAAGATGAATATGAAAGGAACTTGCAACCTATGGGACGAGACCGAAGGGAATAGAGGTGCTAATAAAATAGGAACCTGTGTATTTCATTACATAGAAAACCATCCACAAACTGAAGAATGGTTCCTAATGACTAACAGCTATTATGGGCAGAATTTAAATCAATATTTTGCAACTACATTATTACATGCTGTCAGATGTACGAATTGCAAAGTAATCGATCACGTATTTTATAAACCAGGGCACTCTCAGCAAGAAGGTGATTCGATGCATTCAACAATTGAAAGGGCAGCAAAGCATGTACAAATTAATGTACCTTCAGAATGGCATGTGGTTTGTCAGACTGCAAGAAAAACACCAAAGCCTTACAACATTGTTTATTTGGAGCACACATCTTTCATAGATTGGAACGAATTGGCTCAAACCAACAAAAAAGAAAAGGTATGAAACTTTAACTGGGGATTTAGTCAGCTGGAAAAAAATCAAATGGTTCAGGTTCTTGAAAGATAAACCTGATTCTATTTTTTTCAAGTACGAATACAATGACAAAAGTTATCAAGAAATCAAAGTCCTGAAAAATGTGGGAAGGCCCTCTACAATTGACTTACTCCCTAAGGCGTACAGCAGTCGGTTGCCCATAACAGTCACTAAACACATAGATCTCATGAACCTGTGTACCATCGTGTACCATCACAAATACAATACTATGAGGATACTATTATACTTTGAGGATATACCAAAAGGTGACACTCGATGTGGTAAAAGAAGGAATGTAAACACAACAAGAAAATGTTCAGCTGATCAGAAAGAACAATCATCGTCTCAGAAGAAAATCAAATCATCGTGTCAGAAGAAAAACAAAGTATCATTATGTCAAAAGAAAAAAATTAAAAATAAACAATCTGTACATGATTTTTTATATTTTCTCACCAATGTTTTTGCTTATTCAATTTATGTGTAAAGGACTCAAAATTGAAATAAAAAATGAGTATTAAGCTAGTTTTCTTTGATTTATTTCTAAATATACTGTTTTTAGTTTGTACAAATAACGTGCTAAAGGGCCCAAAAAGCCATCATGAATAGTTTTGAGATATGTAAAAAGGGCGAATAGCAATACAAATATTTATTATCACTAAACGGCTTTACTAGAAATTTTGAAACTTAAAGAATACAAAAATGACATGTTTACACTATTGAAATAAAAAATTACAGCTTATTTGTATAATATTCAATAGTTTTCCTGAGGGTCTAAACCTTAAAAAGTGCTCTCCTGAAAAATTGAGATTTGGTGAATTCGCCCTTTTTCCATAACTCCGACGATATAGTTGAGTCTCCTGGTAACAACAGTAACAAAATAGTGGTGAATACAAAATTTTAATTAATTATTAGTGGGCAACAAATTTAATCATTAATTATGAGATACCAAAAATATTTTATGTAGTTAATCAGCTCAACAAACAAGGCTTGTTTGGGACAAATAAATCGTATAGTGAATTGCTTTGAAAGCTTTGGTATTATTATAATGTGAATTGTTATATGTACATGCATACAATAATTTACATAAGACTATTATGCTATAAAATTATGACCCACTGTAATGGCTAATTGTTCTATAGTATCTAAATAATTTATATGAAGGTAGGTTTAATAAAAGTAAGCCAAATTTGAATAAAGTGAATTAAATGATATAGGCATTAGAAGTACTACACTAAAAATCTAATAAAACAAAAAAATCATTGAAATATTGAAAAGAAAAAAATTTAATGCTATATTATGTATTTAGTATTACTTTTTTTATTAATTTTATGTTTATCTATCTACATACAAGGCTAGAACATCAAGTCACACTGTAATCAATGTTTATTAGCAATTATTTTTTCGCAAAATTATTAAAAATGTAGGTTACTGAAATTGTCAGGTAAGATTTACCTTCATAAACATATGCACTTATTATAAAAATAAAATGACGTTTAATAAACGTCAACTTTTTACCAAAAAAAAAATAAATTTTAATTAAAATGAAAAAAATAAATAAAAATTAAATAAAATTAAATAAAATTAAGAAAACTAAGAAAAATAAAATAATTAACATTAAATGAAATAAAATAGAACTATCTATCTATATAAAAAGCTAGGAGGACAAGTCACACGGTTTATACGATAAGATAATTTCTAGCGCCACCTAGGAAAGACAATTTTACCTACCAACTCACATTTCAAACCTGTAGCCTGTAGCATTTTTAAATTCTTTAGTATATATTGAAATCCCCTCGTATATCTATTAAAACACAGAAATATTGTTTCAATCCTCTTTGCGTCGCCGAGTTGATATAAACACATTTTACAGTTTGTTTATCAGAGACGCATATTCTTTGGTATTTTATTTGATCGTTTTCCGTTTATTATTGCGTTTTAAATAAACATCCATTTAGATCGCTGGGAAAGTATTGCGGGGAAGAGCTTTTCCTCACTCTCACTAAGGTCGCTGTGAGATACAGTTGGCTTCAGTGTTGGTCCAAATTTTAAGTCAAATTTGAAACGTTTTGTGTCTTTTTTGTTCCTTTTCATGGAAAATGTGTAGCAGTGATAAGTTAGATAGATAGATAGATTAGGTAGTGTTAAAATATTAGACTTCTTAAATATTGGCTTGCAATCATCTAAAAATGGAACACCATGCATACTTCTTAAAACTTTCTTTTGATCTACAAATAACCGTTCAAGATGAGATCAAAAACCCCAAAATATTAAGCCATACTGAAGTACAAACTGGACTAAACTAAAGTAAATCATTCGCAATATATTAAATGAGACAGTTTCTCTTAAATTACGCATTATATAGCTACATGATTTACGTGAGTTTCCCATGTAAGTTTATGATCTATGGTTACCCCCAAAAATTTCGTTGTAGTATAACTTTCTACCACTAACGACTAACACTGAACTGTTCCGCGCTGCAATAAACAAAGTAAAGATAAATATAAGGTTGAATGCTCGAATAAATGAACTTTGATCAAATAAAAGGCATATATCGAGCACAGTTTAATTTAATCTTGCCCAAGTACTTTCGATCCCTAGATCATCTACAATTGCGGCCTATCCGACAAGAACAAAATGTCATAAACATATAATTGTATATCACACTACACTACAAAAGGACAAACAAACACTTTAAAATTATTAAAGAAAGGCTACATTGCGTGCAGAAGCCGGACACAGAATGAGACAGAATGAGAATGAGGAGACATTCAATGTACTCCATATACTCTGCTAAACTATACGCTATACCAGACCACCCTTACTGTCAACGCATCCAATAATACCAATTACATTATACTCACAGACTCTCTAAGTTCCGTACAGTCAATCCAGTATCTCTACCCAACTAATCCTTATGCCATCAAGATAAAACAAGAATTTTATACCGCTTAACTGAATGTAAAAAAATATTATATTCTTCTAGATGCCATCCCATATTCAAATTTAAGGAAATGAAGACGCAAACAGCGCTGCAAAAGAAGATGCAACTAGTGAAAGTGCGGAGTGTACTGAAACATTCATCGGTGCGGTCGTGAAAGCGCCGGTCAAATATAAAGTGCGATATATTATGTGGGAAGAAAAGTGGAAAGTGTCATCGGCCAAGCTACGCGATAGTAAAAAATCGATAAAACCTAGCCCACATTACCAACAAGTCAAAAGTGTGAAGAAAAGTTAACAATCAAACATATAATAAAGAAATGTCCACCATTAACGCCAAAGCGCATGTTGTACAATATACCCACCAAACTAAGTGATATTTTAGGTATAAGTACAGTGCAATACGTCAAACCTAAAAAGTTTCTTAACTTCAATTAACATTCTAATCGCTATCTACACGTATAAATGCTAATAGCCAATTTGGCAGACGCGATTTTTGTTAATAAAAAATATCACATTTACAGATCTAGTCGCAAAATATATGTTTGCCCGATGTGATATGTAGATTAATTATAAAAATTTGTTTAATATATATTTGTAGTTTTAAGTACTTATTTTTGAATTTTAATTAAAATGAAGTAAAACAAATACTGCCGCTTAATGGTTACATGTTGAATTTACACCATATTAATTTAAATATTGTTAAAACTTTGTTGAATCACAAATTAACCCCTTAATTTGTAATCTCACATTATTCTTAACTTCTTAATCTATTATAGTTTCACCGTGTATTAGTGACATTGTAAAACCATATCGTATAATATTTTAATAATTAGTTCATTAACCTAGAACTAAATAAATTGCCGAATAAAATATTTTCTAATTGAACTTCCTAATCGTCGCAATTAAGGCGTAGATTAAATTGTAGTGTAAGCAAAGTTTGTTGGTATGGTATGATAGGAAGCATTAACCTCGATGCTTAGGTATGAAATATTTGTGAGATTATAAATTGGGGATTTGAGTTCATTTGCGCACAGTCAATCATAAGTAGTTTCCTAACGAACATCATATTGTGTAATTACCAGTAGCTGTTAATAAATCAACACTTTTACTCCACAACTTCAACTTTATTATACCTATCATCGTCGACCGACAAAAAGCGGACAAAGGGGCATTTACAAACCGATTCGAACCTCAAATCCAAGTTCGAAACTTCCCATTGGTCCTTCGACAAAACATCATCAAAAGGGCGTTAATTGGTTTGGAGCTTCGAAGGAGACGATCCTTAGCGACTTAAATAGCTGTTTTCCAGTTCCGTACAAGATCAACGATCGAATTAGAAGTGTGGAGAAAGGAAAAAAGAAATAAAAAAGACCAGAAAGCACCGAAATTAAGGGTAGGAGCCTTACGAGAGCCTTTGATTACAATTTAACCTGAATAGCAGTCCTTAAGTCTACTGTTCCATCTGTTTGGAGATCCAGTTTTCAGCAGAAAAATCTAGTAGCATCCAAAGATCCAGCTCACCAGTTCCAGTTGCAGTTCTAAGAAGGAAGAAGGGACATACAAGTGAACGTCGGGATAAAACTGTAAGTTTTTGAATATTTATTATCATTTAGAGCAGTGCATTTTTTTTATAAATTAAAAAGATTATTAAAGAAACATAAGATTCAAATTTAATAATACTTAATTGAAATATTTTTATTCTGCATACCTTTTACTTAAAAAAGTAATAGTTTGTCTACAGCTAATTCAAATCTAATAGCTTAATTATTTTAATTTTAATTATACTCCATAATTTGATTCTTACAATTTAAAATTCTTAAAACATTTGATTTTCATAATATAGGGAAATATCGTGACAAATCGTTATTTTTATACACATTCAGAGTTCATTCATTCCAAATATATAGTATTTTGTAGTATTTGCATGTTTTTTTATATAAAGAATTTTTTCTCTCTAGTTACAAGTGATAATATTACATTGTTTAATTTGTACAATAATCGTGTCAGCCGTGTCAGCAAGGTTAAGAAGTTCATTGCGTTGTTGTCTAAGGTAATCTTGCTGAGACTTTAAAAGTTGAATTTAGGTCATCCTTACATACGTTTGAAATGGAGCGGTTATATTTAGATCAAGAAAATTTAGGTCAAGAAATTACAAAGTTTTTAAATAATTTACGAAAACTTCGGAAAGAAAAACGAACGAGAGAATACTTAAACATCAAAAGACAGACACTTGATGAATTGTGGAACGACTTTGAAGATCAAAACACAAAAATTGAAGAGAAGGGTTCGAGAGTTGATAAATATTTTACGTCTAACTTTTACGAACAAGTACAAAAAAGATATGAAGAAACGAAAAAGACTTTAGAGAATTTTATTAAAAATTCGTACAAGTCTTCGACAAAAATTAGAGAAGTAGAAATTAGGATGGGAAAACTTCATCATTTATTGGAAGACGACGAAACCGATGAAGATATACAAGAAGATTTAAAAGAAGAGGTACAAAAAATAGATGCTTTAATCATGGAAATAACTGTGGACAATGAACAGGATACACTAGAAGAAGGTGAAATAGAAAGATTTTATGCAATGAGAAGAAGGGTGCGGTCGATCATAATGAAAAATAAGAGATTAGAGGTGGAAGGATGCAAGAAAGATAAAATAATATTACCCCAAGTGAAGTTACCCTATTTTGAGGTAAGGTACGAATCCTGGGTAACATTCTATGATATTTTTAAACGTTTTATACATGAGAATAACCAACTATCAAATGTGAAAAAAATGCAGTATCTGAAGACAAGCCTCCGAGAAGAAGCAAGTAGAATAATACAACATTTAAATAAAACAGAAGCAAACTACAGTGCTGCCTGGAAAATGTTGCAAGATCGGTACGATAATCCAAAGATGAATCTATTTATATTAATAGACAAGATACTTCAGGCTGGGGAGATAAAAGAAACGTCAGCAAAGGCGCTGAATACATTACATGATACTCTCCACGAATGCTTAGAAGTCATTAGTGGACTAGGTATAATGACAGAGTCCTGGAGCCCTCTTATAGCAAGGATAAGTATGTTAAAGTGGGACACAGAAACCAGGAGATTATATGAAACGTCAATTCAAGACAGTAGGGACATTCCGATATATAATTTAACACAGAAATTCCTACAAAGAAGATTTCAGACATTGGAGATGTTGGAAACAGAAAGAAAAAGAACAGATCATAGACAATAGGTTAAGAAGAAGATAAAGTGTGTGGTGTGTCATGAAGAACATAACCTGTTGAAATGTACAACGTTTCTACGTCAACAAGTACGTGAAAGAAACAAAATCGTAAAGGAAAAGCAATGGTGCGGTAGATGCTTACTACACAAAAGGGAAGTACCATGTTATTCCTATCATAGATGTGCAGAATGTGGTGGACAGCACCATTCATTACTACACTTGTCAGAAGGTCAGTATGATAACAGAAAGAATTCTGAAAACAGAAGGCCAAAAAATAGACAAAATTCTAGTGGGTCAGGTCAGTATGATAACAGATGGAATTCTGAAAACAGAAGGCCACACAATAGACCCAATTCTAGTGGGACCAGAGGTGACAACACTTACGACGGATCGTCAAGGAGACAAGAGAATACCGTGAGCTGTTTAAGTCATCAGAATGAAGAAGTGCTACTTGCAACGACATAAGTACGAGTAAGAGACTCAAAAGGAAGCTTACAATTGATGAGAGCATTGATTGACCAAGGCTCGCAGTCATCATTCATTACGGAGCAGGCCGCTACAAGTCTCGGAATAAAAAGAAAGGCTGTCCACGCTCAGATATCTGGAATTGGCAATGAAGACCAAAGGACGTCGCAATGGAGCGTAACATTAAACTTAGAGGCGCATTTCAAAAACGAATTTGAAATAAAGACCGAAGCCATTGTACTACGAAAAATAACAAGAAATCTACCGGAGAAGGAGATACAGATGAAAGAAAGGAACCATAGGAACTTAGTCCTGGCGGATCCAAATTTTAATGAAACAGGTTCAATAGATATTCTATTAGGAGCCAAAGAATATACTGTGATATTACTGGACGAAGTAGATCGAACAAAAGATGGTTTTCTCACCCAAAATACAAAATTGGGTTGGATAATGTCTGGGATAGCACAGCAAGAGAATATCCCTAATATACAAGTAGTCAGCATGATATCTAGACGAGAAATGGATGAACAAATAAAAAAATACTGGAAGTTAGAAGAAGTAGATCAAAGCAATGCTCTTTCAATAGAAGAAAAAGAGTGTGAAGAATATTATAAAAGAACAGTAAAAAGGGATAACGAAGGAAGATTTGAAGTTAAAATACCCTTTAATTCTGATACAAGCCTATTAGGGGACTCAAAACAGCAAGCATATGCGAAACTGCTGCAATTAGAGAAAAAATTTCGAAAAGACAGAAATCTAGAAAAAGAGTACAGGAAATTTATGAAGGAATATGAAGACTTAGGTCACATGAAATCGAATAAAACCGAATCCATAAATAAGCAAATACCTTCCTCATCATGCAGTAATAAAAGAGGATAGTATCACAACAAAATGCAGGTCCGTGTTTGATGCTTCCAGTAAAAGTTCAACAGGAATCAGCCTCAATGATGTAATGCACTCTGGACCTCGTTTGCAACAAGATCTTACAAATATATTAATAAATTGGAGGTCGTACGAAATAGCATACACGGCAGATCTGGAGAAAATGTTTAGGCAAATAAAGATAGCTGAAGAAGATCAAGTTTACCAGAAGATATTGTGGAGACAGTCTGTAAAAGAACCAATAAAGGAGTATCAGTTGTCAACAGTAACATACGGTACGAAACATACATTCTAAATAATCAAATTATAGGTAGCACTGCTCGGGTGAGATAATAATTCAAAAACCGAGTGAATTAGTGTTATGATTATTGTTATATTAATATTTTATATTTTATATGTTTTAAATATTTCTATTGGTCGTCTGTTTGTTTTTTATATAGTGACCAATATGTTCAATCACAAATTAACCCCTTAATTTGTAATCTCACATTATTCTTAACTTCTTAATCTATTATAGTTTCACCGTGTATAAGTGACATTGTAAAATCATATCGTATAATATTTTAATAATTAGTTCATTTACCTACAACTAAATAAATTGCCGAATAATATATTTTCTAATTAAACTTCCTAAGTGTCGCAATTAAGGCGTAGATTAAATTGTAGTGTAAGCAAAGTTTGTTGGTATGGTATGATAGAAAGCATTAACCTCGATGCTTAGGTATGAAATATTTGTGAGATTATAAATTGGGGATTTGAGTTCATTTGAGCATAGTCAATCATAAGTAGTTACCTAACGAACATCATATTGTGTAATTACCAGTAGCTGTCAATAAATCAACACTATTCCACAACTTCAACTTTATTATACCTATCATCGTCGACCGACAAGAAGCGGACAAAGGGGCATTTACAAACCGATTCGAACCTCAAATTTTTTATATAATTAATTATTAAAATAGTAAGTAAATATAAAACCCGTTTTATATTTACTTACTATTTTAATTTGAAATAAAAGAGTCACACTTGATTCAGAGTACTGTATTTTTATTCATAATTTTATGACATGTGCGTTTTTAACGCTCTGCCTTTTCGGTAAAAATAAATTTTCTATTGTTATAAAAGATCTCTCTCTAAACCGGTGAACACTAGCAGATTTTCAGGACATTTTAAGCTTTTTTCTGTTTTCATTAAAATCATGTCGCAGTAAGTTCCTTTGTCACGTTACGTGTACTTTTAAATCCCTTAATCCGCCTAAAAACCCTTACAATGTGCTCAACCAGGCCCAAAAAGATCCTGAATTACGAAATCCGATACCACTAGCGGCAAATATCCACACAGGGAAAGGGGAAAAACGGAAAACGCCCCCATAAGCTCGAATTTATGTGTTAAATAACCGATATAATTGATAAGCTATAAGAAAAGGGATGCTCCCGGTTTATATATCAGGAATTATTCATTAGTGGGGTGCGAAAGACAGGAACACTTTTAAATGGGCATACTTTAAAAAAATGAATCAGGATAAAATTAATATTTTTATATTAGTTAAGACCGCGAATAAAAATTAATCATTTTTAAATTAATTGATTCATATCTAGTTAGCTATGATTTATAAAAAGCATTTAAAATGCGTATAATGATTTTTTTTAATTATTTAGGAATTTATCTAATTCTTCTAAGGAATAATCTCCATATTTATGATTACTTCCATATCCACTTCTTGCATATGGAGGGATATTTCCTTTAAGATATTTACAACGTTTTTCAGCTTAAACATTTTGTTGATTTGTCTATTAAATCTTGATCTTTAGATAACGCCTCAAATGGTATAGGATTCTGTAATCTATGGGTCCACGTCATCCAATCCGCCTTTCGGAAAGACTGTGTCGGACCGTGCATGCAAAATACGAAGAAGCTCCGTCTGGTTGCAAAATACATTCTTACTGAACATTTTGTGCTTGATTTGTTTTTATGTCAATTAGTGTACATTTTATTTCATTCTCTTACACAGCATATCCTAGCCTTTTTCAATCCGCAGACTCCTAACACAATTTCAAGGACTCCTTAACCCTCCATCACTCGCACCTCAAAAACTTACGCCATCACTCGCGTGTTAGAGTTTATCTAACATATGGGTATTCGCTCCGTGCGTGACTGACGCGACACCTACCGCCTTCATCTGACAGTTTTGGACCTACCAATTTTCAGGTTAAATATATGACATATGTTTGACATTGTTAAATTCATGCGAAATAGACAATTATTAATAATTAACTTTTTAATTATATTTTTTCAGTATATGAACAAAATAAATGTAGTATTAAAAACTGGGTTTCTCAAAATTCATCATAATATATCTTTTCAACCACAAACGGAAAAGAAAGGGAAAAATCTAGTAGTGGCAAATTAAGTTTTTCACGTGAAAGAGTATATATTTAAAAACAGTTATAGTAAAAGATACGATATAAAAGCTAAAGTCATCAGGCACTCTGCAGCCTTGAAGCCTTATAAAATATCATTTAAGGTAAATTATTTAAATTTTTCCTATTTCAATTGCATAAAAATGAAGTTATGTGATATTTACTTTTTCATATTAATAGCACGGATCCATCTTTTTCGTTTCTCTAATTTATATTTAATCTTTGGGAACCTATTAAAACTACACTTACTATTTTTGCTATTATTAGCACAATTAAATACGCAATATGTATTTGCACACATTTTTGATAAAATTTATGCGTAAAAAGGTAGGTCCAATTGTGTCATATTTCGCCGCAACGCACGCTGGCATCGTTTCGAAGTACCCCTACCATGGTCACGCACGGAGCGAATAGGTCAAATACATGAGTCATTAGTACTTATTGGTTAAGTTTATTGGCTATTAACTCACAAAAAACGATAAATTTATATTTTTTTTAAACAAAACTGCAAAAAAACTAATAGATAATCTAAAAAAATGTACACATTACCCTAGAAAAAAACAAATAAGGGGATTTAGTCCAAAACAAATGTACGCATTACGCATAAAATTAGATTTTTTCCTCTTCTAGGCAGTGGTGGCAAGTAAAATTTGTTAAACCAGTGTGCTCTTTACATATCAGCAACTTACAGTTAGTACAATAATGTTGGGTAAACCTGTTCTTCCTTCTTCTTTATGTGCCGTCTTCTACCGAAGGTTGGCGACCATCAAACTAGGTTAGGTTTCTCTGTTTTGTGCCGCATCTATTATGTTCGCAGCTTCTGGTATTTGAAACCATTCTCTCAAGTTTCTCAGCCAGGGTTTCTTCTTTCTGCCCAAAGCTCTTCTACCTTCAATCTTGCCTTCCACGATAAGCTGTAGTAGACTGTACTTATTATTACGGAACACATGGCCCAGGTCTGACGCTTTCCTCCTTTTAACAGTTGTTAACAATTCCGCCTCTTTACCCATTCGTCTTAATACCTCTATGTTATTCACTCTGTCTGTCCAAGTTATTCTCAGTATGTGTCGGTACAGCCACATTTCTAGAGCCGCTAACTTCTTTAGAGTTGCTGCTGTTAACGTCCACCCTTCAACTCCGTAAAGTAGCGTAGAGAGTACGTAAGTAAGTAAGTACTTAACGCTAAGTGGCGGTTGCTTAAGAGCTTTCTAATTTTGATGAATGTGCATCTGGCTATTTCAATTCGACTCTTAATCTCTACATCTGGGTCCCACTTATCATTTACTGTATATTCTAGATATTTAAATCGGTGTACTCTTTCAATACGTTCGGCTTCAATATTCAGGTCGATATGTTGAATGTTCTTTTTACTGATCACCATAAATTTACTTTTCTTTCTATTGATCTTAAGTCCAAATTGGTTGCCAGTTGTATTTACTCTATTTAGCATCATCTGTAAATCTTCGATGTTATCGGCCAGTATAACAGTATCATCTGTATATCTAAAATTACTTATTGGTACGCCATTAATGTTCTTCCTTACAGGGCAAAAGGAAGTTGCCCCTTAACAAACTGATGGCTTTTCTCCGGTTATATTTCGAATCCTAAGTCTCAACTGAAAAGGCTGATTTGGGATATTGGAACGTCGTTGAAGATGGGACATTAAAAGTTGCTTGCCAAGCTCCTCAATGTAGCTTCTTCGAAATGTTACAAAATTAGTATTATTGTTGTAAATTATTTGGCTGTTTATAGTTGAAATATTTAGTAGGCTGCAAAAAACAGTAAACGGAGAGCAATTGCTAAATCGAGTAACCGAGTATTCTACCATCATTTTATCAACAACATCCACTCCGCCTTTTGTGAAGTTGTAATAAGTACTAATCTCGGGCTTCATGGTATGATCTTTGGTGTTTTCAGCAATGAAACAATCGCTGTGCAGTATTGAAAGTAGTAGTCCATTCTGATTTTCTTTGGCACATATGAATGATACAAGTACACACTTGTTTCCATCGTCACCATATGCAAACATGCTACAACATAAAGGTCTTCCTTTTACGTTTGTCCACTCAGGGGGAATTTGTTGTTTGTTTTTACACAAAGTACTTATCGTTGTCAAGCAATGATCGTTCAATAAAGAGTTGGCTAAGAGTACAGAGGAAAAGTAATTATCTGTAGTTACATTTTGACTGGTTCCACTTATGGGTCATATAAGTCTCTTTACTACACTAGATGCATTGTTGGGTAGTTGATATGGTCCTTCAGGTTGTTTGTCGGGGTAAATTTCGAGATTTTGTGTAAAAAATGTTCTAGAGTCCACCAAGGCATAAATGTTGATTCCGTATTTTGCTGACTTATTGGCTATATACTGCCTAAATTTGCATCGACCACGGAACGCTTCCAACATTTCATCTATGGTCACATAGAATCCAGGAGTGTATGCAGATAAACAGTTACAAACATTTCATATATTTCTCAAATGGGTGCAAGATTATTAACTGCCGAATTTTCTTACGTCTTCGTGGCTTCGTCAAATCCTACAGCTTGAATTATTTGGTAAAATCTTTTCTTGGACATAGTAGCTGCAAAAATATCTGGAGCTGTGCCATCTAATTTCCAGAGTTCAAAGACCAGACCTCACATACAAAAAAGAAGGCAGCTCGACTTAAAATTCCGGCAAATGTTATGGCTTCTTGGACATAAATCAAAACTTAACATCCAAAACAAAATTCCTCTATATAAAGCCATACTCAAACCTATCTGGTTCTACGGACTACACCTATGGGATTGTGCAAAGCTAACGTCGCTGAATATTATCCAAAGGTTTCAGTCTAAAGTGCTAAGATCGATAGTGGATGCACCATAGTACGTAAGTAATCAAACACTTCACAACGACTTAAAGATTCCTTTCATCAGAGAAGATATCTGTCGAGCCACGGAGTCACAAAATGAACGTACCATTCATCATAAAAATGAGCTAGTAAGGGAATTATTCAACAATGGTCCAGCCACAAGAAGACTAGATAGAACCTGGCCCCAAGACCTACTTTAAAACTAAATCAAAATAGAATAAGGTGAGACATCATTGGATGTCTCTCCTTCACGCGCAAAACCTGTATATATATATATATATATATATATATATATATATATATATATATATATATATATATATATATATATATATATATATATAACAAGTTTATTACAGCTGACGCCGTTTCTCGCAACCTAGCTTCCAACGCTTGCGATCGTTCCAGTCATCTACTTGTAGACCCCTATCTTCCATTGCACCTTTTACTTCTTGTCTCCACGATCTTCTTGGTCTTCCCTTTTTCCTGCGGTTGCTGGGGATCCACTGTAACATTCTCTTTGGCCATCGTTGATCATTCATCCTTTCTACATGGCCATACCATTTCACCCTTTTGCATCATTCTATAGTTTCCAGGACGTCAATGTCTATGCCCATACGCTCTCTGATTTCAGTATTCCTTACTCTATCTCTTCTAGTGAGTTGGCAACATCTTCTCCAATAATTCATTTTCATTGCTTTTATTTTGGATGCGTCATTTTTATTTATTACCCAAAGCTCTGAACCATATGTAGCAATGCTTTCTATAATACTTTTGTATATACTAATTTTTGTGTTTTGAGTGATGTGGTTATTCCAAAGTATACTATTCAGTTGAAAAACCTGTAATTTACTTAATACGCTGTAATGATGTAGATTGTAAATAAACATAATTATAACAAAAAATATCTTATTCCTATATACGATAATACAAATTAACTCGTAGAGCTACAATATTATCGTAAGTATGAAAGTATGTACTTACGATAAAAATACATAATTAACATTGTTGACAAATTTCGTATAACTCTAGATACGACGAAATTATTTGCTTTGTATGTAATACAATAAAATGGTAAATGAAGTTACGATAATATTAGGGCCAGTTTATCACGAGAATAAGATACGATATAAAAACTTTTTTCAAATAAATTTGTTTTTTTACCTTAAAGTAATTTTTATTTTACCTTAAAAAGCATGAATTTATTATAGCAAAACGATCTTAACTCATTTTTAAAAAATATCGAGTTACGATGTTCTTATTTGCGAGCGTCGATATAATATCATTAAATTTATAAATATTTAGAAATACTTGGCAAAAAATGACAAAAAATTTAAATTTAACACGCTATTGTTCAGCAGTGACAACTTATCAAAGCATATTTGTTTGAATTAACATATTTTAGTTAAAATAAGCTGATTTTTATCTATGTTCTAATAGTTATAACTTAGTCTATTATTAATTCCGCTATTACTTTGATAGAAAACATTTACGATCTACGTCTTTAGGATCAAACCACAAGAGGATTAAAAACCGCCTCACGACGCTTCTGAAATAGCTGTTTTAATATTAAGTTATTTCACTAAATGCGCTTCGGGTTTTTTTCCTATAAAGTAGGATATTTTAAATGAGAAAGTTCTTGCGAACGTCTGCAGTAACACTCTAAGTAAGATTTATATCACTACTGAAAAGTAGAATTTGAAACACGTCTTCGCCACATTTCACTTTGTTTTAAAAATGGACCAGTGCCTTGGGCTGGAGTTTGTTAAATATTTAGGGACGATGTTGGTTCGTGTAACAAAAAAATAAAGAAAAATCCAACTTAATCTTTTAAGCAATAAATTTTAAACACGCTGCCCTTACGAAATACATATAATGTTCATTCTCAGTTTATCTGGATTGCTGTGAATTTTCAAACGATTAATTCTATTTTATTTTTTTCATCTCTACGTTTTAGGTATGAGCAATAAAATTGACCGTTTTTTGCTGTTATTACCTATTTTTCTTTAGTATACTAGTATACAGAACATATGGAACACTCAAAAACGATCGTTATTACACAGGATGTTAAAAGATGTAAACAAAAAAGTTATAACATATTTTTATAAGGGTATGCGCTTAGTGCAGCTGAACAGGTATCGCCCTCAATAGGATATTATATCATCACAGCACAGAATAAGAAACAATCAGAATGCCCACTCTCAGATGCCGCCATGTTTTAGACGGAAACACAGAACACAGACTCGAATTGAGAATCACATTTGGCATTTGGTGTA
This sequence comes from Diabrotica undecimpunctata, assembly GCF_040954645.1. Taxonomy (NCBI): domain Eukaryota; kingdom Metazoa; phylum Arthropoda; class Insecta; order Coleoptera; family Chrysomelidae; genus Diabrotica; species Diabrotica undecimpunctata. Next base: position 127,027,630 of record NC_092807.1, read on the forward strand.
ATTTTACTACTGACAAAGTTCATATTTTGAGGTTATATTGTGTTAGATTAAAACTTTATTTATTTTTTCTTTATTTCAAAGAATTTTGTTGTTGTTTTTATCAGGTATTTTAATATAAATCATTGAAATTAGTTATGAAGTTGAAAAATATTTAAATTAATATTTTATTCTTTTTAGGTGTCCCTGATTTTATCCTGTACAACACTAAAGATATTCGTTTTCTCCTAGTTTAAGTAGTTAATAAGGACTTTTAGTTGTAATATAACATTATGTGTAAACCTTTCTATCAAATTGCCATAGTGAGTGTTTAAAAAAATTTAATATACCAAATTAAAGTGCAATTAATATCTTGCACATGATTCTTTGATGTTATTAGCTGTGTAATTTAGTTTAATCGATTTTAAATTGTTTTTTTGTTTATTTCTTTTCATATATGTTATTTGTAAATTTTATGACATGTGATAAATTAGTTTTAAAATTATTGTACATATTGTATAGTATTATAATATTGTATTTAGATTGGGCAATTGCTCCTTGACAAATAAATAAATAGCATTGAGTAAGGTCTCATTGTCACAAGACATATGTTTTTGTACATTTTTGCTACATATTTCGAAAAAAACTCCAGCAATAGCAACTATTCCGAAGAGTTTATACAACACAAAATCATCACAGAAAAACAACAGCTCGATTGTGAAGATAGAGATAATAGTTCCTTCAATATTCCTTTAACCTTAGATGAACTCAACTTTGCTCTTAATACTACAAAAAAACTCAGCTCCTGGACCCAATAATATACCTTTAGTATTCTTGGAAAAACTGGCAGACAATGCTAAGTGTACTCTTCTAAAAATTTTTAATCGAATATGGTTAAATAATATCTTTCCAACTTCCTGGAGTGATTCAATAATTATACCTATTCTCAAACCTAACAATGAACATCTCAAACTGAAATTGAAATGTTGGATATCTATCACGTCGTTTTTGTGTTTAGATTGGCATTCTGTAACTCACATGGTAGTCGGTGTAAATCGTAAACGCCAACAACTTCTACTTGACGCGCTCAGAAATTGGTGACAATCCCACACTAAAAAGGGAAATAAGTGTTCTGTGACGTTTTGTTACTGGAAAGGCTAGTGCGCGCGAAAAATTCATCAAAAACGAAGATTATTCAAGCTTGTCGTCAAGTAGTTTTGATTTGTTTTGGTTAAGTTTAAAAAGTTCGTTACAAAAATACAAAATGGCAAGCGGGACACCAAAGAAAAAGACATCTGCTGAGCAGTTAAATTATTTAGTAAACTTTATCTAAATAAATCTAAATAAATAACACCACAGACTAAAAAATGTCAGACTAAAAAGTCAACAAATAAATGTCAAAACAATAATGATACCAATGCGCAAGCGTCAAGACCAATTTCGATGTCGAAACTTGATCTCGACAGAACTTGTCTAGTCGAAATCAATTTCTACACAACATTCCGATAATAGAGGTCGAGATGAGTTACAGAATACCGATTCCTACAATTCCGATGGGACTCGCTGACCTCTATTCGATTTGACTCATTTCTATTAGATTTGTAGTTACAGAATAGGGCTGATTATGTCATATTTAAGCTTACTTGAGGCGGTGAAAGGAAAAGTGGTGCAAGTCACTTTTTTTATAGAATAGAGATAATTGTATATTCAAAATCTCCATATTTAAATCTATCAGACGCAACAGTGGTGTAAGTCATAAGTCTTTCATTTGCTCACAGATAGTAGCACAAACTTGACAGTCAAACAAAATCTATGTTGTAGTAGAGGAAATAGTGGTGAAAGTCAGACTTACACCACTATTCTGTCATTCCTATGACAGTTGTTTAGTATTTTGTAGTTGTGATTTTTCAATACAATGCATGACGACAATTTAAGTGATGTGAGTGATGAGCTTAGTATTTTCGCTTACTCAGGAGATAAGGAGTGGGTACCTTCTGATTCTCAACAAGAAAGTATTGGTAAGTTAAACTTGTGTATTATATTTATTTGTATAAAATAAAAACTAACCTCAAAATGTTGAATCCTCTACACTAACAATAAATAAACTCGTATAAATAGAACAACGTTTTTGAGTGTTATTTTAATAAAGTTGGTTTGTTTCAGACAGTGAATCAAATGAGGAAGTCCCTCCGTAAGACCGTGAAAGCGAAAGTAATAGAGAAGTAGAAGTTCAACAACCCAAGAGAGCACGAAAACGACAGAGGCATGAAAATAAAAAAGAAAAAATAAAGCGACTTCGCATCTCAGGTTGTAAGTATAAGACAACAAAAGGAAAAGTAGTGCCAGGTAAAACTTTTTCACACAACAACTGTTTTTGCAATAAAAAATGTTTTGAAAATATGTCATGTGAAGACAGAAAAAAAGTATTTGATTCATTCTGGAAATTGAAACCATTTACAGCACAGAATGCTGTTATTTGTGGTTTGATCAAACAAAAGAAGCCTGAAGTAAAACGTGCTAGGGATTAGTCACGACCTGGTAAGACAGTGTCTAACCAATATTTCATTCAAAAACAAGGCGAAACCACGAAAGTATGTAAAAAATACTTTCTTGGAACCTTTCAGATATCTGATGGCCAAATGTCACGGGCCATTAATAAGATAAAACAAGGGGAACCACCTGGTGATATTTATCGCCGTACATTCAATAATGAGTACAACCTTCATTTTCGTGTACCACAAAAAGATACGTGCTCTAAGTGTGATGCTTACAAATTAAAAAAAGCTGCAACAACAGATGCTAATGAGATAAAACAGATTGAAGTTGAGCACAAACTTCATCTTAGGAAGGCCGAGCATGCACGTACTTCTATGAAAAAAGATACAGAAAAGGCCCAGACTGACGATTCTTACTATGCATTTACTTTTGACCTAGAGAAAGCCCTACCTTTCTCAAAACTAACCACATCTATCGCATACTATAAACGTAATATGTACCTACATTTACAATTTGGGCTGCCATGAGCTATCATCTGGCTTAGGCTACATATATGGGTGGGATGAAACAACAGCTTCGAGAGAATCTCAGGAAATCAGTGCCTGTGTCACAAAGCACATAGAATTACGTGCAACAAATTCAAAGCATGTTGTATTGTACAGTCACAGCTGCACCGGCCAAAATAGAAACTGGAATTTTGGCTTGGCATTGTTACAGTTAGTTCAAAGTGAAAACAATAGTATCGAAATAATTGATCACAAGTTTATGGTAAGCGAACACTCTTACTTACCAAACGACTCAGACTTTGGTTCAATTGAAACTCGCTCTAAAGGCAAACTGATTTATGTGCCTGAAGATTGGTTTTCAGTCATAGTTCGGTGTAGAAAGAACAAAGCTTTCATTTTCACAAAAATGCTTAGAGAAGACTTTAAAGATCTAAGAAATCTCACTAAATCAATTTCAAAAAGAAAAACCAATACGGATAACCAACCAGTGTCATGGTTAAAAATTCAGTGGATTAGAGTCAAAAAAGATGAGCCATGTTCTATAAAGAAACATTAAATGAAGATTTTTCCTTTTCACAACTTAATATCCTTCGAAGCAAGCAGAAGGGGAGACCACCATTGTTGAAAAATCTTTAACTCGATTGCCTGTACACAGCACCTCGACCAGTCATGCCAGCTAAAAAACAGGATATGTGAGATTTACTACCATACATTCCTTCAGTCCACCATTCTTATATTAGAAATCTTATATCATCTGATGAAGTCAATGATGAAGCTGGACCACTTCCTGATGTAGAAGAAAACAATGACTAATAAACTAGTGAATTTATGTTTGATTTTCTAATGTTTACATTACAACAATTAACATGTTTTGCTTTCTTTACATTCTCTTTAAACTCTTAAAGGAAAAGTGGTGTAAGTCATTTCACCCCTTAAAAACTAACCTTAACATAGTTTTATTTGTACAAAAATGTTAGTAGAGTTTAACATGTTCTTAGTAAATAAAAAAATATCACAAGCATGTTTATAAATGTTCCATAGATTTAATTACAATGTTTCTAGTAAAACCTTTTATATCTCAAAATGATGCTCAGATGACTTACACCACTTTTCCTTTCACCGCCCCACCTAAAAAGTTACACCCTCATCCCTGCATCATCCCTTTATGTTTTTAAATGATTTCCCATTTTTTAATTTGTATTTGGTTTTTCTTTTTTGTGCTGATTTCAAAAATGTGTAACACATTCGGTCTGAAGTTATTAGTTTATGACATAGACAATTTTTCTTTTAACAAGATAGTATCTCTTTCACCTTAATTGACTGTAACAAAATAGTATGTAGCATAATTTACACTTTATATATACTAAAGATTTACCGTACTACTTGAATTACTTTCAAAAACCAAGAATCAGAAAACGTTACTTTTTATTAAAGTTTTATCAAAGATTTTTGATATTTGGATTATTTGATATTAATCGGTTATTGCCAATTTTTTATAACTTGTAACAGAGTATTTTGATACCTGTGCAATTTGATCGCTGCACAATCAAGCCTATTTGGTTTTCAACATGAAAAGTGTCTAGTATCAGCGGTTCCAAAAGAAAACAAGGTTGTACTAAAAATCCTTTATAAAAGGTATATAATTTAAAAACCCAATCGGGCTATCACAAAACCTTTTCGGAATCCATATTCCATCATCCGTGCACTAGGTGGGTATACATGTATTGAGCCACTAAATAAGTGGGTAAAAACCCGTTAAAAATTGTTTTTTAAATTTGGTTTACATTATATGGTGATAAATTCTATGATGTTAAAGTTACCAGTAGATTTGGTAACATGGCGACGTATGACTCCACGTCATACGTCGATTGGGTTTTTAAATTATATACTTTTATAAAGGATTTTTTAAAAAAATTTTTGGTTTATATGGTATACAGCCAACTACAGGAACTTAGATTCCTTGTGTGAAGGTTGTACTATTGCTTCCCACGATGCATGATGTCAATTATGTGGACGAAGAAATTAAAAAATCCGCTGTAAATTTGGATTACAATGATACAAAAGAAGGAATATATACCGTCGACCAGATTTGCTCATCCTATAGGAGCTCCAGAATTACCCGGAGATGGCCTCTTTCATTATTTTATAGACATCTAGATATAGCGCCAATAAATGCCGATGTTATTTTTAAATTTAATAACCTTGACATTAACAAACCACGAAGACTATTTCTTAAAGATCTGGCATATGAACTATTGGGAAAATTGAAAGCAACACTTAAAAATCTTCCTAAAGAAATTAATGTTTATTTGGAAAAATATAGAGATAATGACGAAACCGTTCAAGACATTGTCAAACCTGGAATTTGTTACATTTGCGGTAAACACAAAAATATTCGCACGAAAGCAATTTGTCAGCAGTGTAAAAATAACGTATGTAAGAAACATAGCCACATTTCTGTTAAATGTAGCTATTCATCGTGATAATATTGAGTAAATGGAAAATCGCGATGAGTGTGTTTTATTTGTAATCATAGTTAACTTGTTTGTAATGCTGATAAATTAAATTTAGAAACTAAAAACTTATTTTTTTTTGTAAATACTGAAGAAAACAATGAAATATCTTATGTAAAAATCTTAAAATCGAAACTATATAATGCGGTGTAAAAGCCGCCATGTTTTACACCGCATTATCTAGTTTCAACGGATAAAAATTATCTGGTTAAAGTTGACTAACAACTTTAATTTTATATAATTTTTTTAATTACCGAATACCGTTTTTATAACAAAAAGTGAAGAACTTATTACTAAACCAAACTTTCCTAACACAGCCACTAAGTTCCTATTAAAAGGTTGGCGTAAAAGAGCATCTCCACAGAGCTTCTCAATCCTTAGCGGCAACTCTCTCTTTTAACCGCTTCCACTTTTACAGTTTTTTTTATTATGCAACCTCTATATCCTGGGTTAAGTGAACCAAAATTGAAATTTCCACCCTCTTTTCGTATGTAATATATTTCGGGTCGCTTGAATTTTATAATTCTTAAAACGTGTGCAGTCCCCAGACGGTAAAAGTTTATATATAGATGGGATGTACTGAGATACGGAATTTTCGGGGTTATGTAAATGTTGGATTAAACTGAAATCTAGCAAGATATACGACGTGTCTGGATGAGACTCAAATCTAGTGGTAAAAACTAAAACTCATCGCTTCCAGAAGTTAAATAGGTCCTAAATTACTTGCTACCTTTTCTATTAATAATATTTATTGTATGACTGTGGATATATTTTTTTAATTAATTAAACAATATACAATAATTACAAAAAGCACATGTTACTAATTGCTACAGTTAATGTATAAGCTTAGAACCTATGACTAAATAGTACAACAGTTTTATCACTAAGTTATAAGTTAAAGGAGTATATGGAAAATAAGGGGTCGTATTCTGTTGAACAACTGAATGTCTTTCAAGAAACCAATTAGGTTAAAGACTTGATCGGGTGAGGTTAAAACGTCTTTAATATTTGACTTAAGTTTATGTTGCATTCTGTGTTTTGCGTACCGGGGACACTTGATCAGGATTTGTTTCACAGTTAATACACTTGAGCAGATTTGGCAATTGGGCTTTGGCTCGGACTTCATTAAGTGTTCATGTGTGAGTCGGGTATGTCCTATTCTTAATCTTTGGATGACAGCTTTTTCTTTTCTAGAGATTGTTGGAAGTTCAAATTTTTCAACAGTTTGCCGGATCTCATAATGCATTCTTGATTGTGTTTCAGTGGGTTTGTCAGATATGATACTGTTGTTGCTTGAATATTTGCTTTAAGTCATTACGGATTTGAATATGTTGGGCTTTTGAGGATTGACTGTTTACACACAAAGCTTGCTTGGCTGCTTGGTCTGCTTTTTCTTTACCGGGGATACCGATATGGGATGGTAGCCAGATGATCGTGACATTTACATCTTGAAAAGCGAGTGCACTGTAAATCCTATGGATTTCTTAAACTAAGGGATGTTGAGAGTATAGACTTTGTATCGAGTGTAGTGAAGACAGGGAGTCTATGCATATTGCTTGGTTTTTATCATCTGCTTTTAGTTTTTTAAAAGCTTCTAGTATCGCATAAAGGTCTCCAGTGTATACGCTGCATAAATTTGGTAAAAAAGATGATTTTATTATTAAATCATATGTGGTAACGGCACATCCAACGCCTGCTTCGCTTTTGTGGCATCTATGTACAGAATTTTTTGGAATTGGTTCTTGCGTCTGATTTCTTCGAAGTGTTGCCTTATAAGAAGGTTTGAGGTTTCATGTTTACTGTATTCTAATAGAGAAGTGATTGAATGTGGGATTGGTCTATTTTGTATGACTATAGACTGGAGTGTAGCATGCAGAAAATTTGGTAATCTATTTAGTATTTAAGGTATCAAAATTTTCTAGTACATCCCTGGCCGAGTATAAATATTTCCCAATTCTCTGTTTACGTTGTGATGTAAATGAAAATTCTAAATTCCAGTTTTTAACTGCGACTTTAAATATGGTTTTATTTATTTGTACGTACTTAGTTCTACAATTTTAAAAGTTGTTTAACTCAAGATCGTTTTACGATATAATTTGAAGCATGTTTGACGATATGTTTGGGCTGTTCCTCGGCGAGAACGGGTTAAAAAAGAAAAGTGTGGCATAGGAAGCCGGTACGATACATTGATCGAAGGTCGAAAGTTAGGATTGAAAAGATGGGCGATTGAAGCAGCCGTGTTTAGTTGAGTCGGAAAAAAACCGGCAAATTTGTTAGAAAAGTGATTTTTACTCAAAGTAATGTATCTGCTTAAATAAGAGTAATTACTGGCTTTTGTTGTATGCCATCTCTCGTATGAGATGTTTGTAACACGGCGATTACAACAAATTTGAAAAATACTCACGTGTTCCAGTTTATTTTAGAAGCCAAGTCTACGGTTTGCGTTTAGTGCCACTTAAATTTCACTTTTGTTTGTCCCTGGTCGTCGTTCCAGACCATAGATGCAGTTTTTTTGTTCGTGTGTCAGAGATTCCCAGTCCAGTTCCTACCCTTAGAAATTTTAGTAAGTCCAGTTTACAACTCAAGTGCATTTTAGTAAAATCAAAGTAGCGAAGCGAAAGTAGAAGAAAAAAGAGGTCTAGGAAGAAGAAAATGCTCCTGGCTGAAGAATGTAAGAGACTGGACAGGCATGGACACACATTTGATACTAAGAACAGCTTAAGACATTGAACAATTTGCTGTAGTTATAGCCACCCTTCCGTAATGAATAAGTAACCTTAAGAAGAAGTTTAAACAGAATTATATTTAATTTAATTTATTCAACAAAAATATTATATAATTTAAGAATAGGTATTTCTATAATTAGGCATATTAGGCTACAAGTGAGTGAAATATTTTTTTATTCGGCACTGAAATTTTTCTCACGAATTGTCAGCAACAGCCGACAACGAGTGGTAAATAAAAGTTCTGTGATTAAAAATACTATAAGAATACGATAAGTAAATAATATATAATTTTATAAAATGTATTCTTTTCGCCTATCCGATTTAACAAATTCAACATGTATCAACATGTACAGAAATTTCGGGATGCACATTGATGAGTGCTAAACTAGATACTTTTCCTCTGAAGTTCTATTTCTAAGTCAAGTCTTTAGACGCTTAAGCGTAGAAAAACTACGCTCTGCTATTGCTGCATTGACTGGCAGTGTAGTTAATATTTGCAGAAATATTCTGATATTTGGATACATATGAATATCGCAGTTTTCTAATACTTTTAAAATAGAATCAGGAAATTTTCCATTATTTTGTACGACTCTTTTCCACTTGTGAAAACTCTTGTTCTACTGTGGAATATGCAGTAGATGGTCCAATAATATCCTGGAAGGTATCAACAATTTTTTAATGCAACTTTATCTTGTGCTGTGTTATCAGTTTTAGGTAAAACAACTCAAAGATTAAAATGATTCATAAATTTCGTTAAAAGTCGTTTTTTAAATCTGTTAAGATATTGTCTAAAAGGGGTAAATAAATAGGTCTTCGGAAATATTCTTCGCAAGAGTAAGCACGTTGGTTTTGACGAGAAACTATACGAGGCATCTTTAATTCAATGTCTAGTTGTTGAGCTATTTCCTTTACTTCATAGTAAAGTTTGCTAAAAACTGATTCAGCATGTGATCTTTTATTTTAAAGAATACATTTAATGTTTTCTATAGCCTTAGTAGCCTTCTTTAATTCTAATTTTGTTGACTGAAGAAGGCGACTAAGTAATACAGTTTTTCCTAAAACATCACTAAGACAAACTACTGAAATGAGAAAGTCTGGGCTCCTAATAGTTTGCATTAAAGAAAATGCATCAGCTGACGTTTTACTGTCCTTCCACGTAAAAATTGTTTCAGGAGCGTTGTATATATTGATGATTGATTCGCTCTGGAACTGAAGACGACCTTCATGCCTTTTAACCCAACAAGTCTCACAAATACCTTGGAAAGCAGCCCCCAGTTCCTTCTTAAAAACATCATGTCATTTGGGAGAGGCATTAGCATAAGCTACTACTTTTCTCACAGTTTCTGAAGCATTACGACATGATACAACTTTTAAAAAGCTTGCCAAGGAATTATTCAAAATATGATTGCTAGATGGACAACGCACAGCATGTTTGGCCGATTTTTTTAATTCGTTAACGGCACCTTTCGTTTTGGATGCCATTACTGAGCAACTGTCGACACCAAAACCTACGCAAAAATTTAAATCTAAATTAAAATTCTTTACGGAATCTTCAACAAGTGGCCTAAAGCAACTCCAGTTAAGCAGCATTCTGCTTCTGAACCGATATCTTCTTCTTAAATCGAATCGTAGGCGATAAAAAATGTAATAAAATCTTCTCTTATCTTATTTAAACATCATCATCATCATGGCTTCTTCACTCCTGGCGGAGTGTTTGCCGCCCTTTTGGGCTTTCTGATTCATTTATTGTGGAGAATCAGTCCGCTGTTGTTTTTTTTTATTATTATAGCAGCGTGTGTCACTTGGCCCTGTCTACAATTTTCCTCCATTTTTTCCGGTCCTTACAGCGCTTCTTCCAATTGTAGATTCTCAGCTTCTTTATGTCGCCTAAGACTTGATCTCTCCATCTTGTTTTGGATCTCCCCTTTGGTTCCTTTGTTGTTGGTCTCCATCCAGTTATTCGCTTTAGCGTAGAGTCTGGGTTAGCTCTTTCTGTGTGTCCCAGCCACCTGAGCCTTTGCGTCTTCACGAACTTGATTATGTCTTCACCCTTGATGACTTCTTGAATTTCTCCATTGGTTAATCTTCTAAATTCGCCTACACTTATCCTCACTGGTCCCATTGTTCGTCGAATTATCTTTCTCTCTAAGATTTTCAACCTCATTTCATCTTTTTGTGTTAGGCACATCGTCTCTGCACCATAGGTGATCACTGGCCTGATTGTAGTCTTGTAAATTTTTAATTTGGTTTTCTTACTAATGTGCTTTTCTTTCAGGAATTTTTGGTAGTTCCAGTAGGTTTTATTGCCCAGTAGGATGCGTTCATATATTTCATCCGTTCTATCATTTCTGTCATTCACCATCATCCCCAGGTATTTGAAACGGTGTACTCTTCCAAATGTATATGCACCAAGCTTAATTTCTTTCTCTATGTTCGTATTCTCTCTTGAACATTTGAGGTATTTCGTTTTGCTTTGGTTTATTACTAGCCCACTTTTCTTTGCTTCTTTATCTAGTATTAATATTATGTTCTGCATGGTTTTTAAATCTCTAATAACCAGTGCAATATTATCTGCATACGCTATCAGTTGGGCTGAAGATTCGATAAACGTTCCCATAATTTTGGCTGCTCTTACTGCCCCCTCTATGGCAACGTTAAATAATGTTGTTGACAGGGAGTCTCTATGTGTGACACCTACCTCCATTTGTACTTCATCTGACGGGCCTTCCCTTGTTAAGATTCGTGCCTTGGATTCCTTCATCCTCATTTTCGTGAGACTTATTAGTTTTTCTTGGATGCCTAATTGATTCATATCCTTAATTAGCTCCTCCCTTATTATATTGTCAAAGGCTTGCTTGTATTCAATAAACAGTATATGTAGACCTATTCCGTGCTCGTAACTTTTTTCGACGATTTGCGTTACAATGTGTATTGCATCTATTGTTGACTTACCTTCTCTGAATCCATGTTGGTATTCACCTATTTTTGTTCTAGTTTCTTTTTCTATTCTTTGTTTGATCAAATTAGTTAATATTTTGTACATTGTATTTATTAACGTAATTCCCCTGTAGTTAGTGCATTTCGTCTTGTCGCCTTTTTTAGGGATTGGTGTTATCAGATCACAATTCCAGTCGTTCGGCATGCGTTCTTCTTCCCATATTCGTTCTATTAGGTTGTGGATTCTCTGTGGGCTAGTTCCTCTCCCCCTTTCTTGAAGAACTCATTTATAATGTCGTCTAATGCTGCTGCTTTCCTTGTCTTTAATCTGTTTATGGTCGCCAATACTTCGCTGTATGAGGGAGGCTCTGATTGTTCTCCATTCCTATTTTCTGTTTGTTCTTCATTTTCTGCGTTTTCAGCATCGTCTTTCTTTTTAAACAGTTCTCTATAGTGTGTTTCCCATTCCATTTTTCCAATATTTGCCGGTATCTCTTTTTTTTCTTTGTGATTTTATGTATTTGTATAGTCTTGCATTGTCATTACTATTGGCTTCGAGTTCCTGCAGTAATTCTTCGATCCATTTCTTTTTTTTTGTTTTGCAGCATGTGTCTGACTCTTTCTTCTTCTCTTTATAGTGTAGGAGATCTTCTTGTTTCCCTGTGGCCAACCACCTGTGTCTTGCTTTGTTTTGCTCGCATTCTTCATCGTACCAATCCTTTCTTTTATTGTCTTCCATTAGTAATATCGTCTCGTCTGCTGTTGTTAAGATACTATCTTTTATGTCTTCCCATGTCTTATCTATGTTCGATGGTTTTGGGACTAGTAGTTTTTCTTCCAATTTAGTGCAGAATTATCTGTTTGCATTATCTATATTTAGTTTTGACCGATTCCACCCCTTTCTTTTCTTTCTGAATAATTTTTATCTTTAAGTATCTTTAATTTTATGTCGCCTATCACCAAAATGTGATCCGAATCAGCATTGGCTCCCCTGTAAGACCTTACATTCTGTAAAATTGTTCTCCATTTTTTTGAGATTAGGATGTGGTCTATTTGGTTTCCATCTGTTGTTCCAGGTATTAGCCACGTTACTTTGTGCTCTTTTTTGTGCTTGAATTGAGTGCTAATAATTAAAGTATTGGTTGCTGCTGCTAGATTACATATTTTCCTGCCATTGTTATTCGTATTTTGATGGATCGTTTCTTTTCCTGCGATTTCTCTGTTCATGTCTTCTTTCCCTATCTTTGCGTTAAAGTCTCCTAACAGGATTAGTATGTCGTTCTTTGGTATTTCTTCGTACAATTCTTCAAGTTTCTCATAGAATTTCTTCTTTTCTTTTTCAGGAGCATTCTCAGTAGGGGCATGTATGTTAACAAATGTTAAATTTGCTTGTTTATTTTTAATTCTAATATATGATATTCTGAACACATAACAACCTGCCTGATTTCAGCGGCCTTAGAAGCTCTTGGAGAAGACGACCAAAGGAACACCCATCAGAATATCAAATTAAGGGAAGACACATTGAAATGCATAAAAGAAAAGAAAAAACTACACATAAAATACCTAAACACCAAAAAACAGGAAGACTTAGACCTATATAGAGCGAAAAACAGAGAGGTAAAGAAAAGAGTAACAAATGAAAAGAACGAACGATGGGAACAAGCATGCACAGAGATAGAACGACATATCGGAGGAACGAGAAATTCAGAATCATGGCGAATATTAAAAGTACTTCAACGAAATAAGACAGAGAAAACCCAGATCGGCAAAATTAGTGAAAACGAGTGGCAAGAATACTACGTAGAACTACTTACAGAAAACCGTCCCCAATTTCAGGAAGAGAATATAGAACATGCAGGAAATGGGGCATACGACCAGATAGAAATAAGCCTGGCAGAAGTTAAGAGAGCAATCAAGACATTGAAGAACAAAAAAGCCAAAGGACCCGGAGGAATACCAAACGAACTAATTAAAAACGGAACGGAAAAGTTATTCCGCATGCTACATAGAATGTTCGAAAGAGGACTAAATGGAGAAGAAATACCTGCGGAATGGACACAAGCATACATCACATCCATACATAAGAAAGGAAACAGGAAAAAATGTGAAAACTACAGAGGAATTAGTATAATATCGTCGGTAGGTAGACTTTACGGGAAAATTATTAAAGAAAAACTAGAAACTGAAATAATAGGAAAAATTGGAGAAGACCAAGCAGGGTTCACAGTAGGAAAATCATGCCTAGATCATACGTACACATTAGAACAACTGATATAGAAGAAAATGGCAAAAGGTAGACCGGTCCATCTGGCCTTTGTTGATCTAAAGAAAGCATATGACTCAATACCTAGAGTCAAATTATGGGAAGCAATGAATGATCTCGGAATCCGACAAACACTAATAAAAGCAGTTAAAGCACTATACAAAGAAAACAAAGTAGCTATTAAATGTGGAAATAAAGCCTACAATCCATTTAAGACGACAAAAGGACTTCTACAAGGCTGTGCTACGTCCCCTACTCTGTTTAAAATATTCTTGGAAAAGACACTCAAACCATGGAGGAGAAAGTGCGAAGGAATGGGCATACCAGTAAGAGACGAATACCTATACACCTTAAGTTTTGCCGACGATCAAGTAGTCATCGCACAAGATGAAGAAGATCTCAGCTTTATGCTCAGAAAACTAGAAGAAGAATATAAAAACAACGGAATGGAAATAAACTTAGAGAAAACCGAATACCTAACAACAGAAAACAAGGATATGAGAAACCTAGAGATAGACGAGGGAAGACAAATAAATGGAACAGATAAATTCAAGTATTTAGGAACCATAATATCGAACCAGGGAACAACAGAAGAAGATATAAACAACATACTGAGACAAACAAGAAACTGTATAAGACAACTAAACTCAGTGTTGTGGGATAAGAACATTACGATAAAGACAAAAAAGAGAATATATAACACCCTGACAAGAAGTATCCTGACATATGGGTCCGAAAACTTGACAATAAACAAGAGAAATAGAGGTAGAATAAGAGCAGTAGAAATGGAGTTCCTGAGGAGAAGCTGTAGACTTACAAAAAGAGACAGAATTGAAAACGCAGAGATTAAGTGGAGAATGGGAGTGCAATCAGACATAATCGACTATATAGAGGAAAAGAGACTATCCTGGTACGGCCACGTCAGAAGAGCGGACAGAGGACGCTGGATAAAAAAAATCACAGAATGGAGCCCGATTGGAAGAAGAAAGAGAGGAAGACACCGAAGGTCATTCAGAGATGAAATCGACGAGGCTATGGAGAAAAGAACCCTGCGAGATGGAGACTGGAATGACAGGGAAAATTGGAGAAAACGGTTGAGTGAAGGAAGACAGTGAAAACTGTGGAAATCCTTAGTAGTAGTATGATATTCTTTAATCAACCGCTTTAAAGTTAATAATCTTGTCTCTTACGCTATTACTAACTAGAAAGGTAGTTCATTGCGCCCCTGTTTGCTTTCTCCTGCGTAGTACATTGTGTAATTTCTTCTAGCAATCATCCCTTCTCCTGCCCACCTTATTTCTTGTAGCGCTAGTATTCCCATCTTGTATTTTATCATTTATCGTTGTATTATATCATTTAAACACAGATATCGCAGATATATTCTTCTTTACAGCAAGAAATGATATAATTTTGAGTAGTCTCACTAATTAATGTAGCATTAGTCGAAGCAGTTTCCAAATGTTTTAGCAGATCATTATCGCCAGCATCTATCCTAAACCGAAGCAATACTCTAAAATTTCCATTATTTTTTTGTACCATCGCTGTTTACAATACTTTTAATATTTTAATCATCCCTATGCCCTCTCAAAAAAAATATTTTGTTTACCACAAAGAATAACAGTTTTTATTGTTGGATCCAATTCTTCCTATTTTCTTGAATCATTTCAACTCTTAACTTCCTACTTATAGGGTTAATCGGTTTTAAATTATTTTTTTTAGGATTATTTGATTGATATTTATTTTTGTTTGGAGGGGGTCATGATCCCGTGACCCCCCTTGGATGCGAACGTCATATTAGTTCGTTATTATATCTACAAATAAACATGTTCTAAAAAATCCGAAAATTTGATTTCCTTTTGACGGAAATGATGTTTCTAATAAATTATCTTTTTGTTTGTATCTTTACGCCCTAGCGGATCATAAAGTAATAAAAGTAAGCAATAAAAACACAATAATAAACTCGTATGATATAAAAAATAATATTATCAGTATTTTAGTTGTTGTTACACCATTGTTTATATGTTCCATTAGTATTTCTATTTGTATGTTTATATAAAAAAACATATTTCGATATATATCTAAAATGAAATACGTATATAAAAATGGAACCCTCTGACCCTAACACGGTAACAATAATTCAAACATTTGGGGCAAGCTCGTTCAAAACAAGGATAAACGAATGCAGTTATTTTAGATAAAAAGGCAGTTAATATTGGGGGTTTTCTTTGAGATTTGAAATAAAAAGAGTAAAAGACCGCTTTAAAAGCATCCGAGACTTTAAACGTTGAAATAGAAGGCATGAGACGACTTTTATGTTTTGTCTTTCTTTTTTGTTCGATTATAAAAGTTTAGAGAAGTTGGAGAAATCATAGTTGTATTGGCTTCGGTTTGAAAGTAATTTTTTGTTGCTTGGAATTTGTATGAACTTTTACATAAATCTAATTCAATAAAGTTTAAATCTCTAATAAATTTCCATCCAGTTTACCCTTTAGTTTAAACAAAAGTGGAATCCGAAACGAAGTAAACTGCATAATCAAAACAAATTTAAAATAAAACTAAGTTTTTAAGCTAGTGTTTAACCCATTAGTGCTCAGAACTTTTCTTTATGTGATCTTTTATGGTATTTTGAATAACATAATAAAACGGCATTAAGTTAAATTAAAAAAAAAAAGAGTTTTTATGCTTTATATGAAAGGGTTTTTTCATAAAACTTTTTACCGAATGGTCACGCTGGGTATTTACATAACCATTATTTTTTAATATGATTGAAGATTGAAGGAGATAGGTACAATGCTACATGAATGCTACAATGCTAGCAGCTAGCGGAAATATCAATATTGAAGACAACGAAATAGAGCTGGTAAACATTTGACCCATGTGTGTTGCATGTGATAACATATGGTGCTGAAACTTTGACATTGACAACTACAATTTCTAAAAGGCTGCAAATAGCTCAAAGGAAAATGAAAAGATCAATACTGAGTATGCTGCTTTGTAATTTGCCGAATTGCCACACTAAAATGGAACTGGGCTGGACACGTCGCCCGAATTAGTAATAAAAGGTGGACGAAGATATTGCTTGTGTGGAGGCCGAGGTTAGACAAAAGAAGTAGAGGAAGATCCCCTACTCGTTGGACTGACGATCTCAAGAAAATATCAAGAAATTGGATAAAAAATGCTCAAGATAGAGAACAATGGACAAAAATGAGGGAGGCCTATGTCCAGCAGTGGACGCAAAGGGCTGGGTGATAATGATGATGAATGCAGCGGTTGAACTAAAACAAGTATATTGAAACAAGAACTTAATAAAAAGAATTAACAGTACTTTTTTCATAATTAAAATATCTGAAGCAAGCAATGTATTTACAGTCATTAGACATCTACAGCATTAGACATTATACGTCCCAAACGAATACATCTATTTCCGACACATCTTCTTCTTAACCCGTTGTAACAAAATAAAATGAAATTGAACAAAATATGATATCAGTTAGCAGACTATGCCGAAAAATACCTAATTAACACTCGAAGAAGGATTCGGCCAATTTCCATGCTCTTTAAAGACAGTAAAATTAAAATAAATATGGAAATAAGATAAAGAACAGATAAACTGATACGATGGAGTGTAATGAACTGAGATTGCTTTAAATAATGTTTGGGAGCTGTAAATGGAGTATGGCAGGTCATACTGCTAGACAATACTACCAACGTTGAAATATCACAATACAACATTGCAGACCTTAAAAAAGTATAAAACCAAAAGGAAGACGACAGATGAGATAAGTAAACGACAAAAAAAAAAGAATAGCCGGAACATATTGGAAGTATGCTGCTCAGAATAAAGATCGATAGATGTAGTTGGTAAAGGCCTATGTCTGGTTACTAGGAACGTATCAACGTATATTTCCCAAGGTATTCTATACAGCAGTCAGAGTTATCTTCATTAATTTCTAAAAATGGAAAAACAGATACTAATAAAGCATATTATACTATGTATAACCCACTTTTATTCCTAACCAGTCGTTAATTTATTTACAAGGACAACTTTAATTTAACCCTCCATCACTCGCACCTCAAAAAATTACGCCATCACTCGCGTGTTAGATTTCATCTAACATATGGGTATAGGTCAAATAAATGAGTCACTAGTACTTATTGGTTAAGTTTATTGGCTATGAACTCACAAAAAACGATTAACTTATATTTTTTTAAAACAAAACTGCAAAAAAAACTACTGGACAAATTTAAAAAGTACACACATTTCCCTACAACAAAACAAATAAGGGGATTTATTAAAAAAAATGTAGGCATTACGCATAAAATTAGATTTCTTCCTATTCTAGGCAGTATTGGCAAGTAAAATTTGTTAAAACAGTGTGATCTTTACATATCGGCAACTTAAAGTTGGACAATAATGTTGGGTAAACCTGTTCTTCCTTACAGGGCAAAAAGAATATGATGGACTGAGAAACTGATGGCTTTTCTCCGGTTATATTTCGGATCCTGAGTCTCAACTGAAAAGCCAGATTAAGGATATTGGAACGTCGTTGAAGATGGGACATTAAGAGTTGCTTGCCAAGCTCCGCAATGTAGCTTTGAGAAAAACAATTTCCAGCATTTTAATATGGTTTTGGCGCCTTTTACTTTTGCTATTACCCCAGGTAAGTTCGTAACAATATTACAAGCTTTGGTCTTACCTTTGGGAGTGTGTTTCTAATGTTTCAACCATGGTGTTTTATATTTGCCATAAAATCTTGGATAACCATCATCTTGGCCGCTTTCTTCCATGGCATCTTCAGACTCACTGGGTAGATCTTGTGTGGACTGCTCAGAATCTGTATTGTGGATACTGTGCTCGGAACGAACATCATTTAAGTCCTAATTAGAATCTAGTGGTTCCTCATCGCTGTCTATCTCTTCATACTTAGTAACTGGTTTTCCATTGTCTTGTCCATATTTACTTGCAATAAACCAGCGCTTTTAATAACAAATGTTCAACAATCTATAGGTATTTCACTAAAAATCTTACCTTTTATGATAATATTATAACTTTTCTTAAGTTATCTCTCTAAAAATCAACACACGCCAACACTCGCGTAGTTAGATTTTTTCTAAAGCTCCGACGAACGCGATCGCTGCGTGTTAAATTTGAACTAACAACAACTGCTGTCGGCTATAAGATAATAGGTACTCTCACCATTATTTAACATAGTCTTATAAGAGTCTTCACAGGAGTGTTCTTGGTTGCAGAACTCAAAAGAAGCAGTATTTCGAAAATTATGGCTAAATATTTAAAAATGTTAGATTTTTTTTTACGGTGCGATTGATGGAGGGTTAATGCTAATAATTTAGACAAACTTACTCTCAAACAATAACGTATGTATCCCTCACTTACAGGTACAGATTAAATTGGTTTATTAATAATAAAATACCTAAATCTGTACCATCTGTGAATAAGTCGATAAATCAAAAATATAAACTGTTCAGTATAGCCATTTTAAACATTTTAATAGTTTTGAAGAATAAAAAATTTAAGTTTAATTTCGTTTTCATAGAAATTGGTGGAAAATCATGCAACGAATGACGTACATAATTATGAGCTGTGAATATATCACTTACGCTTAAAAAAATCTAACTTATCCACTTATTCACGCCAAATTTCTTATTGAGTTACCGACTTATTGTACCTACTGTACATAAATTCCAGGACAAAAAATTAAACAGTTTTTTATACTTTATTTCTTTATAACATGCAACATCAATTTTAATTGGAAGAGGAAACTAAAAAACTACTGATTATCTGCATCAAACTCTTCCAAATCGAGGTCCAAGTCTTGCATATCTGTAGTGGGCAGATTTTGGTAAAAATTATGAAAACTTCATCGATAAGCGGCAAAAGATCAAATAGGTCTTTCTTTTTCGCCTTATTAATTGGCAGAAGCTTGTCTGTGATATAGGGCGATGTGCTTGGTACAACGTGGTTTTCTCTTCTTCGGAAATTTACAGATTCAAAAGGATTGAAGACATCTAAACTATGTTTATATTTCACTATTCCAATATTACTATTATATTGGAACCACTGCACTGGCTGCCACAGGAACTTTTCTCCATCGGTGTTAACTTTTTTAACGATTAATGCTCTTTTTTCTAGACTGCTAAAATCCGAGAATTCTTCTTGTTTCATTACCACTCCTTTGAATGGTTTCTTCCTTTTGTAGGATCTTACCAACTGATACCAGTCGTTAGGGTGATTGATCTTAATGTGTGTTCCCTTTGTTCCTTTCTCTATAAGAGCATGATCCGTATCACACTCCATGTGAGTATGTTCACTAACCAAAAACTTGTGATTTACAACTTTGAAATTTGGTAGTTTTGTGAAAGCGAAAGTGAACATGAAAGCGACTTTCTGGTTCTTATTTGGCTTCCGCAAGTATCTGAGTAGAAAGTTACCTCTTTCATATCATGATGTTCTGATAAAAGGCGGTAAATACAAGAAGCTATCTGATTGTAACCTTTTCCAGCAGTTGATTCATCCCACATGAAACATGTAACTTCAGTTGTTGCTAAATCGTAAAGGGTAAGGTAAACGTCCACATTTGTCGCTTATAAAAGACAGTGTTCGCTGTTAAAAAGGGGTTTGGAAGGCACTGGTAAAGATCAAAAGTGTATGTATGCTCTTTTTTTAGTGTCTGAAGACGCAACCTCCTTATCCAGCTGTTTTGCCTTGTAAGCATCGTCTGAGAGCTGATGGTGTTTATCCCTTTCTTGTCTCAAATTCTCTTTCTCTGCTCCTTCCTCAAGAACTTTTAATTTTGTTTCGAAAATATCACATTTCAAACAAGTATCCTGGTTAGGTTTCTTAAATGCAAATACCTAATCGTTAAAATACCGGCTCGCATGTTAACTGCATAAACTTAAAACTAAAACTAACGGACTAAAAGTTTATTCATTTTTTTTAAATGTGAATATCTAGTTACTCCCTATTAAAATGTAAAATCCCCCACTATTTTGTTATGTTAATAAACAGGTAATTGAAGATACCAAGAAAAATCAAGCAAAATGCAACGTGCAAGTGGGTATTTCTACATACCTAGTTATTCACTGACTGAATATTATGTACACGGATGGTCAAGTCAAGATATATTATTTCAAACAAATATTTGAAACTCTTTAATATTTAGACAAGTCGATATACCGGTTCTGATACCAAATAAATCGTCAAATCCAAATATTCACGGGCTTCTACCAAGTAACTTCTTGCAAATTTAAATTACTCATTTATTCACCTGACAAAATTAAAAGAGAACTATTTCAAGATTGAAATATCCTGTTTTTACGAAAATTTGACTTATCCACTTATTCACGAATGGTACAGAAATATAGATAAAAACTTCCTTACATTACATTTACTTTAAATTCAATGAAAATAAAAAAAACTTGTAACAATCATTAATTTACCTGCTTTTTACTAAAATATAAAATTCATAACTTCAGCGTTGATGAAGTGGTAATCACAAATAAAACGGAAATCTAGTCTGACGTAGTAAGTATATTCCGTGTCTATCAATATGTTTAGACAAAAAAATATATTACTCTCTCTACACACAATCTGTACACAGTTATTGACATACGAGTTAATTGGGGTATTGCAACGTCCCCTAATACATATGTTATAAATAAAAATACAGGTAGTGAATATTAACCCGGCATTAAAAGCGCCAAGAAACTTTGTGGTTAAACTGTGCTTACGCTGTAAAACGCACACGGTAAAATCGACCGTATACATACCCTTGGTTTTAATTAATTAAACAAAACAAGTAGAACTTAGTATAAACCAAAAATCGTTTATTTTAAACTTACGTTACAATATTTTATTTGTTGTTCGCTTTTATAGCATTTGTGTGGTATTATTAAAAAAAATATTAAGAATTCAGTAATAAGCAGATATTACGAGATGTCATAGGGCATTATGGATAAAAATAGTTTAATAACTAAAAAACTACTTTTGATTTATTGACTTAAAGAAGGTCTCCGGCTAAATACAAAATAAACAACTAAACGAATCCTAACATGCGACATAGCAAATGAAAGGGGAGGAAATAACAAATATAATAAGTAAGAAATAACAAATATCAATAACAAAGGCGACTAAAGGGTACTACACAATATCTTCATTAATAATGAATGAATACAAATAGAGTTACTACCAAATGGGCACTACACATCTTATTCGTTAATAATAAACATATAGCGACATACAACACTACTGCAGGCATAAATCACAAAATCATATCTTTAATTGCACTCTTAATAAATACCCTACAAAAGATCTAATTGCAATACTTCAAGAGCAGCATGTTAGTTTACCGCTAAATATTTCACACAAGGTAAGCGTCAACACAAAACCCATTAATGATATTATAAAGTTCCTTAAAGACTCTAAAATAAATATTGGATATGACATCCTAATTAGCCAACACGAAAAATTACTAAGCTGCTGGATCATGAAAGGAGTAGGAAGACCCACGAAGAGCTGATGGGAGACGCTTAGAAAAAATGTGTCTCTCACAGGTATTAATATTAGTAAAACGCACGACAGAAAACTTTTAAACAAATGAAATAAGGAAAGCCGTGTATACTTAAAGATAAATAAAAGTTAATAATTTAACTTAATATAAAATACTTAAAACAATTATGTTGAATCCTAATTGCATGTAAAGTGTCACATGAATAAAATCAATAAAAATTATTAAAGTAGGTTTCTTAATGCGCACAGAGCTATATAATTAATAAATTATTAAAAGTCCTTTAAAAAGTTATGCAATTATTGCAATTTAGCTGCATAAAATATTACAATACATTTAATTATTAAATGAAACAAGTTTGCCTAGTTTAAACAAGTTGGTAACTCCTTTAAGTGTTTTAATAATACTGTATAATGGAATTTTGACTAGAACGTTTCAGTTTTAACAAGGTTTTCTTATTAAAAACCTTACTAATTATAAAAAGAACTACTTTTAAATATTCATTGGACTAATTAATGACTTGTAAATTATCCGCTGCTTGTTACTAGTGTTTTTGTTGGATTTAATACTAAATCAAAAAATTCACTGCATATAAGCGTATAATTGTATCCATATGTCTATCGCTCATCGAAAAAAGTGGCGAAGACTTGTTTACACGGGTAGAGTTGTGAGGAGAGTAGAGTAGCGAGTAGAGTCGACACTACTCGCTACTCTACCAAAAATGGCTTGATACCGTTCACACGAGGAGAGTTACAAGTATAGTACTGATGCTAGTATAGTGTGGAGTAGGTGTTTGTTTAGTGCAAAATGAATTCACAGTTGCAAATGCATTTGTAACTGAAGTCGCTGAAGCTATCGATGATGAGGTAAACAAACAAAGAAAGAAGTGGATCAGAGAGTGGCTTAAAAGAAGGA
Source organism: Diabrotica undecimpunctata (assembly GCF_040954645.1). NCBI lineage: Eukaryota > Metazoa > Arthropoda > Insecta > Coleoptera > Chrysomelidae > Diabrotica > Diabrotica undecimpunctata. The sequence goes on from NC_092807.1 coordinate 127,050,487, forward strand.
ATACATACGGGGCTCTTCTGCTAAGAGAACTAGCCTCAGAAGATGAATTGGAATATAAGATGTGTCTAAGGATGACCCCAGGGAAATTAGAAGAACTTCTTAATATGGCGCATGACAAAATCAAACGACAAGACCCGTTTATGAGGGATGCAATAAAACCAAGAGTGAAGCTTGAGATTACATTGAATTTTTTAGCTACAGGGAACAGCTATCAAAGCCTTTCTTATTTTTTTAGGGTTTCAAGACCTACAATTTCAAAATTGGTTCACTAGGTGTGTGATGCCACCTCCGAAGTATTGGGGGAGTCAATAAAGGTAAGTTTCAATAACAGGGTGAATAAACAGGTACACGCATTACAAAAAATAGTTTTAGTTGGAAATTCGTAAAATAACAAAACAGTACTTCAAATAATTGTTGAAAGAGGTACACCACAGAAACTTCGGTGAAACAAGTCCCGCTCAAATATTAAACCTGTGGTAAACCATCAGTCATTTGTATACCACGTGTCAGAATATCTGAATCTTCAGGATCACTGCTGCATCTTGTAGATGGATACTGTTACCATCTGGATACTGTTGCTGTTGAGTAACCTTTCATGACGAAGACGCCATTTGCTGAGCACTACTACTCGTAGGACTGCCAAGTGGAGAATTGGTGTAAAATGAATGGTGAGAGTTGCATCCTAATGGAACGGAGTATGCAGGGGTGCTGTGAGACATGTGCACTGGTAAACTTGGTAATGTGTTGAGTTGGAGTACTGAGCAGTTTGCTAAGGATAAAACCGTTAGTTTGTGCTTCATCAGAATTACCTGAATCTCATGTTGGGCCACAACAGCTTGTTCCGGTGGTAAGTTATTCAAGCCCGCTGAAACAAAATTTCCAAATGCTACGTTCTCATTGCTGTCCATCTGGTCGTCATGGATATTTTGACTAACGTGTTGAAGGTTCTTCACTGCTTGTGTTAGATTGTCAAGTCTCTTCTTTTTACCTGCAGGCTGTCGTTTAAATGTTTCTGATGCCGATTGCTCACGAGATGGTGTTTGTTGGGAGCTAGATGTTTGTGGTAGAGTTATATTTTCCACTGATTGATCTGGATCATCGATAGTCCCTTCCTCTTCTTGCGATTCTGTGTTGAGTGGATCCTACGACTCTGTATTGTGTGAAATGGTTGTTTCCCAAAACAAACAAAAACTAAATTAGTAAATGTTAAAAGGGGAATTTTAAATTTTGCTTTCAGCTACCTTCCAGAGACGAATGGAACACTGTGGCTGGGGGTTTAAAGGAGCATTGAAACTTTCCAAATTGCTGTGGGGCTATAGACAGCAAACACGTTTTAATTAAGGCCCTCCTAATTCTGGCAGTGTTTAGTTATGCAGTGTACACTACCTAAATTCCATAAACACTGGTATTCGCCATACATCTCTACAAGTTTTTAAGTTTCATCTTCGATGAACTTCATTTTCACTATTTACACAAAATACAACTCCAGCCGGAACGACAGCGTCCCTATGCACTCTCCTACCGACTCTACTCTAAGAATTAACCGCGTTCCATGGGTAGAGTGCGCAGGCGAGTGAACATTTTGGCGGTGGTGGTGGTAGTAGAGTAGAGTTACTTTGCCACATGTTGCTAGTCACTCTACTCTACTACCTACTATGCACTCTACTTGCTACTCTACTGCGCTGAGCGTTTTTACGGGTAGAGTTACTCTACTCTACCAAGTACTTGCATCATTACTCTACCTGTGTAAACGGCTCTTAAAAATATTTAAGAAATTCGAGTAGCCGCTGCCAAGGACGTATCACGATATTGGTTGTTTTACCGGCAAAAATTTGTTGATGTAAGTATTAAATCATAAAATAACAATGTGTAATAAGTATATAGTCAAAGAGCAGAAAAATCTGATTTCGAAAAAAAAACGTTATGTTTCTTTGTTTTTTAAATGTTTAAAAGTGTAATATTCAAAAAATTTGCCACTCTGCAGGAAAAAAATACAAGGTTATAATTCGGCATTTTCTATTAGCGTTTAACGATTATGTCACATAAATAAAAATGCAGAAAATTATTGTACACTAAAGAAAATAATAGTCGTTTAAATAATGTTAAATAATAATTGTCTTAAATATTTTTTCTATAGACGAGCTCTCATCATCATCACTATCGAACAGATCAATAATAAATTGTCCACTGTTTGAAGTTAATTGTCCTGTTTAAAGTTTTCTGTATTCATTAACGACGCGGTTTATCGTTTTTTTTTTCAGTCGGCTCTTGTGATTTTTGATAGTTCATATCGTATTAAATCAATCACTTTGGCGTCAAATTAGGTAAAAATATTTTTCCTTAATATTCGTTTTTTTACTTGTCCCCAGATAAGTTCTATGGGATTAAAAATGTAAACATATGGAGGTAATCTTAACAGTATAGCCATCTTCTGTTGCAATCGTGTCCAGTACCTATATATTGTTTGTCATACTTGAGTAACAGATACTTTACTAAACGCTCTATAAGGGAACAAGATACCAACATCAAGTTATGACAGAGTGTTTCACAGGGTTCGGTACTAGGTCTCACCCTGTGAAATGTACGACGGTGTGTTGAGGCTACAGATGCCAAGGGGATGCACTCTTGCAGCTTATGCCGATGATCTCGGACTGGTTGCAAAGGCAAGTCAGAACACGGACATATGTCGTATTAGTGTGTATTAATAGATGGATCAGAAAGAATACAGATAACACCTCAGAAAACTGAGTTGATAGTTCTGAAAGGGAGCCGGGACCAATCCTCTTTTTGCTTTAAAGTTAAAGGAGCGGAGGTTGCACTGGTGAATTCGGTTCACATTCGTGGAGTACACATCCAAAAGAAAGTGTAAATGATAAACTGAAGCCTGAAGGCGGAGACGCAAAAAAAGGGTGCTTAATGGAGTATTTCCGTCGGTGGTACCCTAAGCTTCCCCCGTGTGGCGTAGCCCACTAAACACTGCGAAATACGCCAATCTGATAAAGACTTAAGAACTAAATGCTCTTAAAAGTATGTAGCGCTTACAGGACGGCCTTAAATGAGGCTCTGTATGTCATTGAAGAGGTGATACCCATCGTCTTGTTGTGTAAAGACGAAGCTAGGATGTATGCAACGAGAATGGATAAAAATGTGAAAAACTAAGAGAGAGAGAGCGATAGAGGGCTGGCAGAGAGAATTAACGAATGATAGCGGAAAGCCAAGGTCGACGAAGGAGCTTATTCTTGATCTGATGTCGTGGTGGAAATGTAAGTTCAGGAAACTCAACTACTTTCTGAAGCAGTTTATGACCGGACATGGTGGTGGCACCTTCACAAATAGGATAGGTAAATCTACCTTGGTGGTCTGTACTGCTTGTGGGGTGCCGGATGCTTCCGCCCACATTGTTAAGTACCAGAGATGGGCAATTGAGAGATAAGACTTCGAAACATGGTTAACATGATGATGAGAGAAGATAAACACTGGAGATAAGTACACTGTCTGATCTCTAGAGTGAAGAAGAAGAAAACATAGGAGGACAGAGTAAATTGTAACAGTAAATTAAACCAAGGATCTAAAATCTTGTTTCTTTCTTCTTGAGAGCCAGGAACCGGTAAGGACCAAAATTATTGTATAACCCCGGAAATATTTTTGTTGTTTTAATTTTTTTGGAAATGGTAATTGATTATAGGATATGGTTATCTGTTTTTCCTTTATAATATGGTTATTCTTTTTTTAAGCCGATTATTAATATATGGATTATAGATTTTTATTGAATGGTAAGACCACTGCTCCGAAACGGTAGTTAAGGTTTTAGATGGAATACGGTTAAGCTGGTACTACCCTGGGGTCTTCTGGTCTGGTATCCTACTGGGCCGAAAGATGTTAGAATGTCTTGCTCCGTAACGTTAGATGTCTAAAAAGATTTTCCTCACCGCTGCCTGGCAGAATTCAATAGATAATAATGGTATACCTAGAAATGAGATGGTTGTTGCTAGAAGATTGCGTGTCGGTCACACCAGACTTGAAGAACTGGACATGAAGAGCGACATTACAGATATATTATCGAACCAGAGCCAAGTCATCACAGCTATCCAGTTCCTGAAGCTAGAAAAATAATATATAACTATGGTATAGAATATGTAATTGTATTAAATATATAATTGTATCCACGGTACCTCGTGCTAATGGCCGAAGCTGTCACAAACACGTTAAATAAAAAAAAATATTTTTAATTCTAATCATACGTAATTGTGTCAAAAATAAAAATATTTTACTTTCGACTAAATATCACATATAGGTCAGTATATTATAACTGTTTGTATGGGAAAATAAAACTGCTTTTACTATTTTCCGTACTATTTCGACATATTTTCTCGAGTTTATGGGAAACGAAAATAGTCTAAAAAGTTAAAGTAGACATGTCGTTTGGTAAACGTCACTTTATGTTTTAATGAACTTCCAGTGTAGTAGAAGTAAAGTCTTAATAAAACCATTCTGGTAGACTGGGGACGTAATCAACGATCATTTTATCATCAATAACCCTGTATACAGAGTTTCATTTTAATTGCTTATTAAATTGTAAAAACAAAATTGAAAATTAATTTGGATTGCTTTATATGAACATAGTGTACGAGAAACTTTAAATCGTGGTATAAACTTTAGGAGTTTTATCCGATCTAAAATTTCGAATTCCACATTTCCTTTCGACTTAAATTTGGTTGAAATATCAAAAGTTTTTAGCTGAAAGTTTCTTCCCTAGAGGTTTTAGTAGCTGTCGGTCAACGAATTTTACCTGTTAGTGTGGAATAATAAAATTTTTGTTTTTTGTTCAAATCTCTGAGGATAGATAGCAACTGCTGAGGGAGACCTTGAACGGCATTATGTGCTTAAACTTTTAATATTTTAAATAAATGTTAAGTATTTAAACATAAAAAATTTACTCATAACCTCAAATGATAACTAAAAACACATTTATGTATACCGCTTTGTTATATTTGGTGGTAAAACTAACAACGGAGTTTGAAAACAATTAAACTGGAATTTAACATAATCTAGTTGATATTAACTCTGTTGTTAGTGTATAAAATATTTTACGTACAGGAGAGACGCAGTAGGCTTAATCACGCTATATTTACTCAGCGGGTAAGCTGCTCAATAACAACCTATAGAAGAGGGGCATCAACAACACTGAAGAGAAGTAAAGAATTTCTCTTTATCGCAGCTCAAATATTCAGTCTTTCACTGTAGATTCTAAAGTCAATAATAAGGTCTTTTGTTCTTTGGTTTACCTTAAATCTTACCCCATCCATGTGTGGCTTTCATTGCAGCTATAATATATGTAATGAGTTCTCTTGTCAAGAGTGCCAGTTACCGTCCACCGCATTTCCTGCAGTGCTAAAACATCTACTTTTTACGTGTTCACTATGTCTAGTAAAGATGTGAGTGATCCAGTTCGGTATAGGGTTCGGGTATTCCATGTTCCTAATCTTAATTCCATTTTTCGTTTGCAGAGTCGTCGTCGTGAGTTCCGTCAAGCTAATAGTTCCTGAGGTTCCGTAACATAGGTTTTTATACAGTAAGAGGTTCTAAGAAAGAGGTAAGCCTCTAGCTTAACTCCTAAACTGGAGCGCCAGTGACTCTTCTGTTAGGGTTGCCATACCTTAGTCTAGTTTGGTTCGCGGTTGGTATTTTTCTTTTCCAGCTACCCACCGGTTCTATGACCAGTTAGGGCGTTCCCCTATCCACCACCTGGGAATGCGTCCGATAGGACACACTATATATATATATATATATATATATATATATATATATATATATATATATATATATATATATAGGTGTTTTGTTTATCTGTAATCAACTTAAAAAAAGGAATACAAAATTTGTAGTTTATGTTGTTGTTTAATATGTCAAAAACCATAAATTGAAAAAAAAAGAGAAAATTGGAGCAAAAAAAATATATTGCAAATCACCCATGTTTCACATACCACCACAAGATGTCAAAAATACGAAATTTAAACTTAAAGTATGGCCACCACGTTGGTTTATCACAGCTCTACATCTACTGTTCATGCTCCGAATCACATTGTTAATGTCTGCTTGAGGTAGTTGTATCCATTGTTCTCTCAAAAGCTCTTTTAATAGACACAGACCCACTATTTAATCTGGCTCTAGAAAAATTAATACGTATGTCACAAATCACAACCACTGATGCAATATATAATAAGTTAGTGCAAATTCTGGCCTATGCTAATGATATCAATATTGTTGAGAGAACGGAAAACGCTGTACGAGAGGCGTATGTAGCATTAAAAAAATCGGCTACAAAAATGGATTTAATAATAAACACCAACTAAACGAAGTTTGTGAAAATAAGCACAGAACCACAAATCCTACGACCACTTGTTATAGAAAAGGACGTCATCGATGTAGAAAACGAATTTGTATACCTGAAAGCGCTCCTTAAAACTGATTATAATACTACCGCAGAGATAAACCGCAGAATTTGCACGGCCAACAGATGCTATTTTGGGCTCAATCTCCTCCTGAATTCCACAATCATCGATGAATAATAAAAAAATAAAACTCTACAAAACAATAATACGCCCAGCCCTAACATATGGGTTAGAGACCCGGACTCTAGCAAAAAATAGTGAAAACATAAATTAGGATGTTTCGAAAGAGACGTACTAAGACGAATCTGAAGTACGCTTATCTAGTAGTAACTTAAAAAACTTGCATGTTTTATCTACATCCTGTCTGTGTCTTCGTAATATTATAAGTCAGAAAAAAAGAAACACCAGAAACTTTTATGTTTGACAAAGAAATACCAGAATGACCAGAATATTATTTCTTCATTAGATAATCCTACAAAAAGTGCCTGGAGACTTGTTGCTGACGTGACTAATAATGTTGACAATAATGGAAGGAAAAATATATGTCTAAAATCAGATGAAAATTGTGTAATATAAAAATGCCCTATTGTTGCTAACATGTTCAATGTTTTCTTTAATAATGCTCCAATTGCGGTACGTTCTAAAATTTCCAGTCATTAAAATAGTACTTTAAGGAAACCGCCTTATAATGAAAATGTAAATTTTTTACAATTATGTCCTTACACTATAAATGAGCTGAGTGAATTATTAATAGGAAAATTAAAATCTTCAAAATCGTGTGGATTTTATGAAATACCTCAATTTAAAAAAAAAAAGTAATTTCATTCATACTATCACCTTTAACATTTCGAAAAAACTTGCCTTTTTGCAATAGTATTTTCCCGGATTATCTAAAGGTGGGAAAAGTCGTTCGTGTACATAAGAAAGGTGATAAGAAAGGATATTGGTAATTATCGCCCAATAACTGTCCTTCAGTGTTTTCGAAAATATTCGAATACTGTTATCTTAACAGATTAAACTTTTATTTATTGGAGAACGGTATTGTTAGTAAATATCAGCATGGCTTTCAGGCAGGTAAGTCTACAAATACATCAGTTCATTCATTTAATGAGACTTTAACTAACTATATTGATGTAAATGAATGCCCTGTCGGGATTTCTGTGATCTCAGTGGGGCATGTGACTGTGTCGATCATATTTTACTCATTAATAAGTTAGAAAATATTGGAATAAAAGATCTCTCTCTAAAATGGATAGAATCCTATCTATTAGAACGTCGTCAGTATGTCTCCTTAACAGATGTATCTCAAAAATCAGTAAATATCTGCAAATCAGATTACATTTACATTCATATGGGTGTTCCGCAAGGTTCTCTAATTGGTCCAATATTATTTCTTATTTACTTAAATGATATTGTCTCAATAACTTCTGCTGTACAGTTTACACTTTATGCAGATGATACTTCAATACTTATATCAGATAAATCACATAATCACTTGAAACTAAATGTAACGAACTTTTGTGTGATCTTAGTTATTGGTTTTCCTCAAATTACTTACATCTTAATGCGGATAAAACGCATGCTTTTCATTTCCACAATAGACAGAAACATCTGTTAGATTTCGAACTATCAATATATTCTAAACAAATTGAAAAATTTCTATGCCTAAAGTTTTTGGGTTTGTATGTTGATGAATGTCTCAATTGGAAAAGGCAATGTGATGATATTATTTCCAAAATAATCTCAGCATGCTACCTACTTCGAAACCTCAAAAATATACTAAGTGAAAAACAGCTAATTCTGTTGTAGTATGCTCAGGTGGAGTCTCGTTTGCGGTATGGCATAGTATTTTGGGGTACGTCTTGTAAATTCAGTGACGACTTTCTATCCCAAAAGAGAATAGTCCGTTGTATTGCTGGTATTTCTGGAATAACTAGCTGTAAGAGTTATTTTACTAGATATAAACTTTTAACTATGCCGTGCTTATATATTTTTGAAGTTTGTATTTTTATTCATTCAGATCTTGAGAATTTTAAAACTAATAGTCAAATTCACAATATAATAAATACAAGGTAGAATTAAAAATTACATGTTTCTTTTTCTAAAGGAAATGTGCATTTTTACTCACCTGCAATAATAGGTCAAAGAATGTATAATTCTACGTAAGTTACCCGAGCCAATAAAAAAATGTAAGAATATGAAAATATTTAAATTAACTTTAAAACATTTTTTATTGCAGAATACGTTTTATTCTGTTGATGAAAATTTTAGTAGTTGACATTATTTTACGTATATGCTAGTAATTTTCTATTTGTGTTTGTCTTGTATCCTTAGGTTTAGCGTTATTTTAGATTTACATTTATATTTACTAATTTTGTTTTCTAAACTGCGACTGATCCTATACAAATCGTATTTGTCAAAAAGAAAATAAAGTATTATTAATATTATTATTATCTATGGACCAGTGAATGACAATGGACTGTGGAGAAGGCAATATAACTTCAAACTTTATAGAATATACCAGGAACCTGATATCGTAGAACATATTAAGATAGGATGTCTGAGGTGGATAGGGCATATAATGCGGATGGAATGAAATGACCCAGATATAAAAACGCCCCCTGGTAGACGTATTGGTCAGAGCAGAAGAGGAAGACCCAGAACAAGGTTTCTTGATAACATCGATAAAGACATGAGAAATATGATAATACGTGCTTGGTGGAGAAATGCAATAGATAGGGACGACTGGAGAGAACTTCTTAAGGAGGTTAGCACCCATGCAGGGTTGTTACCAGAATGATGATAATGAGAAGGTTCATAGGAATGACCCAGTAATAGAGAGAATAGTAGGGTTTGTCTGGGTACTTTCGATTCTCCATTGTCTTTGTATTTGAATTTTCAAATTTCTGTACTTGACGACTCTCTAAGAGGAAAAGTATAATATTATTAACGATAAATTAATTTAAGTATTTAATTTTAATTAATTATAAACTTTAACTATTTAAAAATTAATTTATAAAAAATATGAAAAATTTAATTATAAAAAAACGGTATTGTTATTATCTAAAACTTAAACCGATCGGCCACCGTTTTAAATACGCTGGATCTGCCACTGCATTAGCATTAATGTCAGAAAAAAATAATATTGAAGGCGCTTTTACATATTACAAAGAATTATAATATAATACCGCAACATATACAGGGTGAGTCATAACTATTAGGATATAGACTAAGGACAGGTTATTTGGACCAAAATATGGCTATTGGGCCAAATATGCCTTAATAAAATGTTGCTGAGAAAAAAGATACAAGGTGTTAAAGTTAATTTTTGTTTTTCGTTTTTTGCTAATAGTTTCCATGTATATTTATAAATTGCTATTAAAATTGGCACAGAGGCATAATCTTAGACAAGAAATAGTATTTTATTTACAATTTTGCGTTTTGTCATAGAGGGCGCCACGTGGATCATTCCTAATGATCAAATTGAGTCTAAACTTTTTCTGATAAAAGTTTTTAGTAATTTTTATTAGAAAATATGACGTAAATTATCATTTTTACGTAAAATTGGTACTCTTGTTTAAACATTATAATTTTAACCGTTTTCGATAAAAACGCAGTCGAACTGCTTATAGTCTTAAAAAAGGATTTCAAATATTATTTCATTTATGAAAAGTTTGCTTTGGACTGTCAGATAATTTGTTGTTGGTAAATGTCATTTGTTCAGAGTAAATTATTTTTGATGTGACAGTGTAGTGTAATGTTGCATTTTTTAAAAGTAATCATTACTTTTTTGATTAAAATGGCTCGTCGCAATCATTTTACTAATGAAAAAATGTGAGATATAATTTGCGTATACGCACAAGGAAATTTTTGCGGTCGCTCGGCAGCCAAAAGGTATGGAATGTTATACGCAAACAGAAGGCAACCAAATCACAAAACTTATGCAAGATATATCGTAGTTTAGGTGAAACTGGGTCAGTTCACAATAAAAATCGGGGTGGTCGACCAAAACAAATCACACCTAATCAAGAAGATAAACTTTTGGTTCGAGTAGATGAAAATCCTGAAATAAGTTCACGACATCTATTAGCAGCAACAGGAGTAAGTCAGTCGTCTATTGTTAGAATTCTAAAAAAGAAAACCTCCATCCTTATTACTTCACTCCTGTTCAAAATTTACTTTCAACAGATCTTCCACGACGGTTACAGTTTTGCCAACGTATTCTGAATAAATGTATAAATAAATATTATGTTCACCGACGAAGCAACTTTTACCAGACGAGGGGTTTTTAATTGGCGAAATAGTCATTATTGGGAAGAAGAAAACCCGCATGCTATTAAAGCTAGACATTTTCAGCATGAGTTTAAATTGAATATTTTGTGTGGCATTATAGGCGACCAACTACTAGGGCCTTATGTTGTTCCTCCAAATTTAAATGAAGATTCTTATTTATTATTTTTGGAAAATACTCTTAGTGATATTTTAGATGATCTGTCACTGAATGTCAGAAGAAAAATGTGGTTTATGCAGGATGGAGCGCCACCTCATTTTTCATTAGCTGTTAGAAATCATCTTAATGACGTATTTCCTCAACGATGGATTGGCGACAGAGGCAGTGATTTTCAATGGCCACCAAGAAGTCCTGAGTACAATCCGCTAGATTTTTATTTTTGGAGACATATGAAGTTCTTAGTTTATGCCAATGAAATGAATACACGAGACGAACTTTGGAGATACATTCAAAATGCAGCTAATCTTATAAGGGGACAGAATAATATTTTTTTAACGTCCGAAAATCCTTTATAAAAAGCATTAGAAATGGCATAGAAATCGGAGGAGACCATGTAGAAAATTTAGTTTGAGTTTTTGTGAGTACTTTTAAGTTAAAGTGTGTTTAGTTTTGATTTATCGTCAAAACGGAAACCTTACGTTAGTTGCAACTTTGTTTTTTAGTTTGGTATTTGATAGTGGAATTGTAAATAAAATACTATTTCTTGTCTAAGATTATGCTTCTGTGCCAATTTTGATAGCAATTTATAAATATACAGGGAAACTATTAGCAAAAAAAAAACAAAAATTAACTTTAACACCCTGTATCTTTTTTTTCAGCAACATTTTATTAAGGCATATTTGGCCCAATAGCCATATTTTGGTCCAAATAACCTGTCCTTAGTCTATGTCCCAATAGTTATGACTCACCCTGTATAATAATTGTATACATCAAAAATATTTTATATTGGTAAACTACTAACACACGAAAAACGTTTTACGAGTATATATCCCATGACACAGTATTTCGTACCTTGACGAAAATCACAAATTTAAATTGAACATTTATCTAAAGCGATAAGAGGATTTGAGGAAAACAAGATTGAACGTTTTTATCTGACAGGTTAATTCCTCTGCGACTTTTTTGCAAGCCTAGAATAAAATATATAGAATACAGTAAGAATGATCCTAAAGAGGTTTACATTTAACAGCGTTCTGGATTTTTAGAATTTGTCTAGGTAATCTTTATTGTCATGAATAAAATATAGAAACCGTATTGGTTTTGTGACTACTCGAATATTGAAATTACATCGTTAAGGAACAAAGTCGAATGAGACAAAACCGATAAGCAATATTTTCGACCTAAAAAGCACTGTTCATGAAGCTCTAACAATAAATTACAAATGCATTGGAATATTATTTGACACTGTAAGGAATTTTGAGACAGATTAGCGCTACTTTATAATTACACTACTACTACATTGATGTAAAAGAATGCAACTTGCTTCAATAAAAAACTTCTAACACAATAAAAAAAATTAAAGTTTGACCAGATGAAAATTGGTCTTCAAAAACAGAGAAATAGACAATGGTAAAAAAATTTTGAAACTGTCTTCTTGTATCATGTTTATATGTGATTAACTATCGATATAGTATACGAAGGATAAAACTTGTGGATCTCCTTAATTTCTTTAGTGCTTCATTCAGATGGATTTTAAAGAGTTCTGGAGATAGTCTGGCCTTAGTTCCTTATTTATCCTAAAATTCTCGGAGAATTGATCGTTAATCGTTATTTTTGAGTTATTTTTAAGCATACAATATTATATTTATATCGTACAACACATATGAACATTAAATTTTATGGCACATTTAGGAATACCAGAAACGAAACACCTGGTAAGAAGTTTAGAAATCATTATTGGAAAAACTTGTAAAGCAATATAAAATCACTACTAGTTATAGAGGGTACATGGCTCACAAGCCATAATAGATAAGTATTTTATAGTCCCGAAGCACCAAGGAAGTCCACAAAAAAAAAAACTGTTCTTTCTGATTAAATTACTAAGATTTAATTACTTTTGATACTTTCATTATAGCGTCTAAACGTAAACATACTCACAAACTCAAATATGGAAGGGTCCCGTCAGGCCTTCTGTATACCGCAACGCGGACTACGCCCTTAAGCCAGATCAAGTGATATGATCTATTCGCGAAATCCGAGCACTGAGGTCATGTGCAGCATACATGGTTTTGGTGGCCGGACCCCACTGTGATGCTCAGCCGGCGAGGAGAACAAAATCTATTTTGTCAAATTGGCGGCTGAGTGGCCGGGCACACACTATTTTCCGAACATGGAGTCGGAACACGCGCTTTTTTCTTTTTTCTTTTAGGGACTCAAGTCTATAGAGTCTATAGAGTCAGTAAAGTAAATAGGGAGAAAAGCCTACATGTGGCTATCCCTACAGTTAGGTGGCTTAACCACAGTCAATAAAAACACATTAGGGTGTCTCATTACCCAGGGCACCTTAGGTAACGTTTAGATCATAAGCCTCCTCACGTAAGTCACACAATGAGAAGGGGTGGAGGAAAAGCTTGGGGGTCAGATAGGTACCACTTCGATTAGCAAAGTGTGACCGGATGTGTGGATCCCACTCTTACAATGGTATACACATGTTCCTAGGGGCAGGTTTAATCACTGCGTTTGTGTGTGTGCCATAATAGATATACCAATGGCAATGAATATGTTACAGTATAAAAATTATTATTTACTTAAAATATAATCTAAATAAAATGGAATTGTTCTTCCCTAAATGTCTGGGTTTTATATTTTCTGGACAAATTATGATCTATAGCATAATATTTCTTACAGGTAATTTAAAAATAATAAAAAGGTAAAAGAAATAATAAGTTAGACTTACTCACAATCAATTTAATTTAACTAATCGGACGACCGGTTTCGCTTTCTATAATATGCAAAGCATCTTCAGGTCACGATACAAAGTTAAAATGCTGAAAATAATAATCCCATATTAGGGTGTTGTCTAATAAATATAAAACATAGGTAGGTGATATAAATTATATAAATTACAGTAATTATACCAATATTACATGTCTATGGTTTTATAAATGAATAAAATCCTTAAGCAGACAAGGTAAGACCCACAAATTGGTAACATAGTCTATTAAACTGTAATGAATCAATAAATAAACAAATAAATAAACATTACTTACATGCCGGTACTCTATTAATTGTTGGTTGAAAGAACATGGTTCAAACTATCTTGGATTGTTGATTGGAGAACTCAGGTCAACTATTGTAATTGTTTAACAGTAAACGGGGAAGTTCTTGAGGAGACAGATTTTATCCAATGAAGTAGAGATAGGTGAAATGTATTGTTTGTTTGATGAAAGTAATGTTCTATACCATTAAGTTATTTAAAGTTATTTATATTTATTCTGGAGATATATTTATGAAATGTGTGTTATTTATTGAGATTTTATGTTTTGTTTTGGAAGGTGACAGTTGTAAGACAATGAATAAGAATGGATGTACAGATTGTGTGGGTGTGCAATTATATAAGCTTGTAGTTATCAAATTTCTTTGATAAAGTTGTCGCCAGATATTGCAAGTAAGTCTAACTTATTATTTCTTTTACCTTTTGAAATGGACTCACACAAGCAACACATTCATTATTTAAAAATAATATTTCAAATTTATTTTCATTTTATATTTTTGAAAGAGTAGATTACTTACCGAGTTTTGCAGAAAATAAATTAAGTTCAAATACATGTTTGTATTATAGATGGACTTACCTAAAAATAAAAAAAAAAAAACATTTAAACAAGAATACACTTTTTATAAGAATTTTTAAGTAGAATGAGTAAACAAAATAGTTAAGATAATTTATTATATAATTTTATGTAAAAATTATCATAACTACGGTAGATCTAAATAAAGCTGACCAAAAAAGCGATTGACAAAATTCAGGTCAATAAACTAACGACTTCGGGCGTACATTTTGTTCCCACCTATCCTAAGGATTTAATTGTTACCTTGCTACGCCTCTGATAGAAAATATTCTTATTAGACTAGAAAAGTAGTACTAAGAATAGATAGAACTTAGACAACAGTCAGTTACATAAAAACAGTAAACAACATAAAAAATGTATATAAAAAAATATAAAATATAATAGGTGGTCAAGAATATATACAGTATCAAGTGACAGAAAAGTATATTATGAAAGTCTAAAAATGGTATGAAGTCTATACAGTCATAGTTAGCTATGTTTCAAAAGTACGTGTGTTTCAAAAGACCAGCTTAAATAGTATAGTATATTAATATAATATAGTAAGGATGTAAGGGATAGTGATGTGCAACGTATATCCTCTCCGATCCAAATGTCAACCTCATCTGCCCACGTAATGGTCTGGATCCTGACTATTCGGTGCATCCTGCCAGATAACAAACGAGGCTCTGACGTCCATAAGACTACACAACGGCATAAGAATACAGAAGGCATCGGAAAACCAATGTATTAAAGATCGTAAGATATCCCTAGTCTGAAATGAAAAGAGAATTAAGACTAAAATCCAGACATCCACCTATTAGAACTGCTACAAGATTGGCTGATTTCACTACTGAGGAGCACTGGATGGGCGAATGGAATCCAGATATCAGAAATGCTAATCTCATAGACAATCCTACAATTAAAACAGACGGTTTTTCTCTTTCTCGTCGTGAATGGTGCAACCTTAATAGAATACGAGTTGGTCATGGAGTTTGTAACAAGTCTCTGAACCAGTGGGGTATAAATGCCGGTCCGAAATGCGACAAATGCAGCGCTGTTGAACAAACAATTAACCACATCGTCTTCGAGTACCCAGCCACCAAGTTCGTTGGCAGTCTTCACGAAATCCACCAACTCACTCCCAATGCAAGAGATTGGCTTCGAGGCTGTAACCTTCGACTTTAATAATTTTTATTTTATATGTTTTATGTTTGTGTTTTCTTGTTTACTATTAATATTATCATTATTTATCTAATGTAAAACTGCAATATGTAAAGTTCATACGAATATATATATATCCCTAGTCGAATCATCATGAAGTGAGAAGACAGAGTAACCAGACGTGTACTGATCATGGGTATCGGAGATCAAGATCCGGCAAGAAAGGACAGGGCTTTTTACGTCGTCAGCCAGGGAAATCCCTACCAGAAAAAGAAAAAAGCAGATCATCAATTTAAAATTGGAACGTTGAATGTGACCAGCATGTTCGAATCCCAATCCCAATACTTGGGTCATGTGATGAGGAGCGAAAGATACGAATTTCTTAAAGTTATACTGGAAGAAAAAGTACAGGGCAAAAGATCAGTAGGAAGACGCCAGAACTCGTGGCTGAAAGACCTGAGGAGATGGTTTGACCGCCCATCTGCAAAAATCTTTCGCGCAGCATTTTCCAAAACTACAGTTGCCATTTGGATCGCCAACCTTCATGAGGAGACGGCGCCATGAGAAGAATGTTATGCTACTATAACTAAAAACGAAAGACAGAAAAATAAACGCCAGAAAAAGATGACGGCTCAACGCCCGAAAAAGATGTAAAATGTTGAATGAACAAATTCAAAAGGCATTGAGAACTACCAAAGCACGTGACATCACAAGAGCACAAGAAACGTAGTGGGAAATTTTGGATTAGGTAATAGAAATCAAAGAGGAGATAGGTTAATGCAATTCTGCCAAGATAATAATATGATTGTTACGTCAGATAATGAGAAATCAAATAGATTACATAATGATCAAAGAAAGATATCGAAATAGTATTACTGCAGTCAAAACACAAACTAAAGCAGATATAGCATCTAACCATAATCTCTTAGTAGCACATATAAAAATTTAAATAAAAAGAATAGAGAAGAGAGCAAAAGAAAAGAAAACTGATATAAATATAGGTACTAGTGGATCCAGAAATCAGAAAATATATCAAACAAAAAATAACTAAACGTCTGAACACCGTACAGATTGAAAGGGAATGCAATGAAGAAAACATTAACAAAAACTGGGAAAAAATAAAGGCTGACTTAATAGAACCTTCAAAAACGTATCTACGCAAAAACAAAGAAAAGAAAAAAGATTGGATGACAGACGAAATACTAAACTTGATGAACAAAAGAAGAGTATAAAAGGACAAAAGTAAATCATTGTACCAGCAAACACAAAACGAAATACGGCGACAAATTCTAATTGCAAAATAAAATTGGTTAAAAGAAAAATGTGGTAAAATAGAAATGCTACAAAATAAACATCTTTATGGCAGCTTTAATTTACACAGTAAGATAAAAGAATTAACTCGAATAACAGAGTACAAAAAAAACATACTAGTTGATGAAACTGGAGACACATTTAAAGAAATGAAAATACCGACAGAAATATTGCAACTTATCGCCGACTGCAATGTACATGTTATTGTCGAATTATTTTATATCATATACAGAACAGGTATATTCCCTAAAGAATGACAATGTTGCGATCACCGTACCATAAGTCTAATGTGCCACATAATAAAGTATTTCTAAAGAATATTCATCGTAGAATATATAAAAAGTTAGAACAAGACATTGGACAAACTTAGTTGGGATTTAGAAATGCTTAAGGAACCAGAGAATCATAGGCAGTAAATGTGCTAATATAGAGATTTTTAGATGTAAACGAGGACATCTATGTTGCTTCCTAAATTATAACAAGGCATTCGATACATTGAAACATAATCCGTTAATAACACTGCTAAGAACGAAGAACATCGGCACATCGGATGTAAGAATAATAAATAATCTGTAAGAGGTGTTAGACAGGGCTGTTTCTTATCGCCATCACTGTTTAATGCATATTCAGAGAAAATATTCCAAAAAGCATTAGAAGATGAAGTAGCAAGCACAAAAATAAATGGCCTAACCATACGTGAAATTAGATATGCTAAAGATACAATTTTAATAGCAGAAAATATTACAGATCTACAAAGAATTTTAGATAAGGTTATTGCAGCGAGTGAAGAATTTGGTCTGTCACTAAACATAAAGAAAACAAAATTCATTGTTATATAAAAGAAAAATATTAGACATCAATCTACACTTAATAGATAGAAGACGATAGAACGAGTTCAGAATTGTAACTATTTAGGGGCAAACATTAATGAAACAAACAACGAAATTGGAGTTAGAATAGAAAAGGCTAGAAGTGCATTCAATAATATGAAACAAATATTATGTTGTAAAGACCTCAACCTAAATCTTAGAAAACGAGTACTAAAGTGTTATATATTTTCTGTTCTTTGGTATGGTGTAGAGATATGGACTTAATATAAACAATGTCTCAATAAATTGAAAGCATTTGAAACGTATACATATCGAAGAATGCTAAGAACCTCCTGGACAGACAGAATAACCAATGAAGAAGTACTAAGCTAAATAGAGAATAGCAGAGAGATACTGGATTCCATCAAAATAAGAAAACCACAATATCTGGATCATATAACACGTGGTGACAGATATGAATTCCTAAAACTATTAATGCAGGAAAATATTCAAGCCAAGCGCAGCATAGGTAGAAGAATAATGCCCTAGCTAAGAAACCTCAGAGAATGGTTTGGATGCAGCTCAACTGAACTCTGAGCTGTAGTGCCAAAAGTTAGAATAGCAGAGCAAATTCGTCGCGAATTTGCTCTGCTATTCTAACTACATATCTGCTATATACTACAATAAAGTAGTATAGTAGAATGGTTTAGTAGTCTAGCTTAACGTAGCTATCTTGTGGAATTGTAGAATACCGAGTTTTCGTTTTCTGATGATATTGAAGACTTCGAAGAGCCAATATGATATAACGTGATATTTTTAATAGATTTTTGCCTTTTTCTGAAATCCCCCTGTACTACAAAGGCCGTTCTATTGTAAACTGATTTGTTGTTTACATTCTATTTACTAGTTTACAAGTCTTAAGATCATCGGTAGATCTGCTGTATAAAATCTTTATAGCAAGGCATAGCATTTTCATAGCAAGGATAATTTTGCCGAAGCTGCTTTTATGTGCTTAAGATTTACTTGAAGGACCTTTATTGAGTAAATTTTAGATATTGAGGGCTACTGATAAAAAATAGACTTATCGTTTCTAAAATTACATCCAACAAAAAAGCTAATGATAATAATAATTCGGATGGAATTCCCCAGATTAAGAGATTGGGCCGATATCAAGCACAAAATGACTGTACTCCCTTAATGCTCTAATGAATAGTCACCATTAGTCTTTTTTTACAGTAGGTTCAATTTTAAATTATATTTAAAGTTTAAAGGTTGTTCTAAAGCTATTTTCTTGTGGCATGTTAGAGTAATTACTATTTAAATGGGAGTAAGCCACAATTAAAGGTTAAAGTACATTTATTGACGTTTCAATTTCCACTTCGGAAATCGTTCTCAAAATACAAACATTAGTAAATTAAATAATTTCTTTTTTGACAAAAATTTTTAAAAAACAAAATTTGTTTAATTCACGAATGCTTGTATTTTGAGAACGATTTCCGAAGTGGAAATTGAAACGTCAATAAACGTACTTTAACCTTGAATTGTGGCTTATTCCCATTTATATAGTAATTTAATTTTAAAGGTATTTAGTAAACGATTGGTAAATAAAATTTTGAGCATAGTTTTTTGTAAGTACCTTTAAATTTAATCATTTAATTGCATTTATTTTATACTTGGAATTCAGAATTACAAATTTCTAGGTCCGTAAAGCGAGTGTTATATATATATATATATATATATATATATATATATATATATATATATATATATATATATATATATATATATATATATATATATATATATAATATATATATAAAAATATAATATATATAAAAAAGGGGGTTGAGGTTAATTGGGTATACAGCTGATTAAAAGCCAAGTGTACTCTGTTTAACAATTCATTATATTTCGCCAATTTTCATTGGCATCATCAGATGAGAGCTACAATTATTTAAAACATGGTAAAATACAATTTAATAATAGTTTGTTGTTTATATACTTACTTAATTGAGGTTATTGGCAGTGCGATTTATTTTAATACCATCAAGTAAAAATTTTTTTGTTGGAATAATGTTGATTGTAGTTGATGTTGATTACAAATTAAAATATAGGAAACAAATACAATTTAAATTAAAAATAAAACAGACACAACGTTTAGTTCGCTAAATGTCATTAAGGTTAAGTACTAGAACTATCAAATATCGAATGTTATTAATTGACTTTTGTGAAGATGATTAGTTTCATGGTGTTGACGTAGTAGTTGTTTATTTGATTAATATTTACTGTAAGGTGTGTTATAGTTGAAAAAATTTTTGAAATTACATTATGTGTTGTATTAATTATTTAATAGTTATATGTGTCTATTTATATTAAATATAATTTATATTTCTATAACTATTAAATAATTAATACAACACATAATGTAATTTCAAAAATTTTTTCAACTATAACACACCTTACAGTAAATATTAATCAAATAAACAACTACTACGTCAACACCATGGAACTAATCATCTTCACAAAAGTCAATTAATAACATTCGATATTTGATAGTTCTAGTACTTAACCTTAATGACATTTACCGAACTAAACGTTGTGTCTGTTTTATTTTTAATTTAAATTGTATTTGTTTCCTATATTTTAATTTTTAATCAACATCAACTACAATCAACATTATTCCAACAAAAAAATTTTTACTTGATGGTATTAAAATAAATCGCACTGCCATTAACCTCAATTAAGTAAGTATATAAACAACAAACTATTATTAAATTGTATTTTACCATGTTTTAAATAATTGTAGCTCTCATCTGATGATGCCAATGAAAATTGGCGAAATATAATGAATTGTTAAACAGAGTACACTTGGCTTTTAATCAGCTGTATACCCAATTAACCTCAACCCCCCTTTTTCATCTACCAGTTTAGCTGTTATTTTAGAAGATATATATATATATATATATATATATATATATATATATATATATATATATATATATAGGCGCTTACAGACTAGCACACGCATGCGGTGAGAAGCCGAAGATAAAGGAAAAATAGGCGATGGTGGACGACGCATTTATTTAAAGAAGAACCCTACAAATCTACAAATGAAGTACGATACTACTAGTTTTGGCGTTAGAACCTAATACTGGATAATTTCAGAATTTTACACGTATGTTAGTAGAAGACTTTGAACGCCTTTTAAATGATATAGGCCCCGTAATAAAGAAAAACGACACAGTCTTAAGAAAAGTCATACCTGTTAAGAAACGATTACTAATAACATTAAGATTTCTGACCACAGGGGATTCTTACACAAGTCTCCAGTATCTTTTCAAAGTTTCCAAACAATCTATTTTACAAATAGTACCCGAAGTATGTTTAGGTCTAATTGAAAACTTGCGGGAGTGCATAAAGGTAAAGTATTGAGACGAAACCAAATATTTATTTTTATTAAATAGTAAGTTACAAAATTAAATGCTAATTCTAGACTTCGGCAAATATGCATATTGCATATTTTGCATATTGTGCATATTTTATGCAAATATTTCATATTTTGGCATATTTGTATAAAAGTTTGCATAAAGTGCATAAAAGTTCAAATTTTTATACTGTATTTGAAAATTTTTAAACATACCAATTTATTTCAATTCTTGTATAAAATTTTGTAGTCATTTTAATCAAGAAATGATCTTAGTACGTAATCTCTACAGGTACAAAACATTTACAATTTCAAAGAAGATCAATTTAAGTAGCCCTCAACATTCTTAGAAAGTCTCGGTCACTGAGGCATTCAGTTATTGGATAATCGCTAAGGGTTCGCTCATTTGCATTTTATGATCTAATCCCCAAATCTATCTACAATTTATTGTATCTTAACAGCAGGTAAACGGCTAATAGTTTTGTTCCTAATTTAGGGATTTTCCAAAATCTCCCAGTTTATTGAATTAGGTACCTAAACATTTCTAATTTGATGCTCAGATTTGTAAATCATTTTTGTTTTGATATTCAAAGCGTAAACACTCGTTGTGCGTAACAAAAAGAAAGATTGTGATTTTATAATGCCTAAAACAACAAGTGCTTCAACTTGGATTAAACCTTATAAAGAGCTGTCTATGGATATGGGAAAAATCTACTGTTCAGTCTGTGGCAAAATTGTAAGTATCTAATATTTTCTATTAAATATCTAATATTTCATACATACAGGGTGTTTCCAAATGACACTTACAACGTTTGACTGTAGATACTTCTCGAAAAATTGAACAAAACGATATAGTTAATGAGGGGTCAAACTTATTTACTTTTCGAGATACAGGGTGTTAAAATTAAAAAAAATTAAATTCTTTTAGTTAATAACAACAATAACTTTAAAACCAATAAACGTATTTACTTGAAATTTAGTACTCGTAGGTTGTTTTTAAATGAAAAATAGCTTCCTTTATTGAGAAAAAATTGTCCATGGTACAATACAATGGTGTGTATTTAGAAAAATTTTTCACCTTTACTTTTTTTTATGAAGTCAGCTATTCTAAAACACAATTATTTTTATTGTAATTGAATTAACAAAAAAAAAACTTTTGTTGAATTTTAAAATAAGTTATATGATGTACTAATGGTTAGTAACAAAAACTAATTTGTGGATTAATACTGCATTTAAAACACTTAGCGAGTGTTTTTTTTTCCAAACCAGTTATTTGATTAACCAAAAACACCTTGTATATTTTTATATTTTAAAGGTTGGGTTAAAATAAAGGTTTTTATTTTTATTTATAGATAGCATGTGAGAAGAAATTTCAGATAGACCAACATGTGAGAACTGCTTCACACATTGCAAAAAAAGGAAAAATAGGAGGAAAACATCAAACTTCAATAGCTAAATGTTTCCAATCTACTTCAAAAAAATTAGATGAGCAAGAAACTTTTAATGAAGACTTGTGTCGCGCATTAGTGTCTGCAAACATACCGCTTTCAAAATTAGCAAATGTAAATTTTAGTTCGTTTCTAAAAAAATATTGCAAACTTAATGTTCCAAGTGATCGGTCTCTAAGAAGAAATAATGTGAACGGGCTATACTCGTCGGTGTTAATTAATATTAAGGAATAAATTGCAGATAATTATTTTTACATATCTGTAGACGAAACCACTGATTCCTCAGGAAAGTATATTGCTCATTTATTGATTGGTGTTCTTAAAGAAGATACCTTACCAAAATCTTATCTTATTTCATGCCAGCAACTTGAGAAAACAAATGCTTTAACAATTTCGCGTTTTATACAAGAAACATTAGCAACTTTTTTTCTTCCGACAACTATTCCTTCTAATAAATTACTGCTTATTTTATCGGATGCTGCTCCTTATATGGTGAAAGCAGGACAAAATTTAAAAATATTTTTCCCAGATTTAATACATGTTACTTGTGTAGCGCATGGATTAAACAGAGTTGCAGAGGAAATACGAAAAAAGTTTCCTCTTGTAAATACCATGATATCCAGTGTCAAAAAAGTATTTCTTAAATCTCCTATAAGAATTCAACTTTATAAAGAAATGCTACCTAACATTCCTCTTCCAGCACAACCTATTTTAACGCGATAGGGCACATGGTTAGAAGCAGCTAATTTTTATGCAGATCATTTTGTTAAAATAAAGAACATAATTGATACGTTAACAGATGAAAGTTCCCAATCTCTTTTGGATTCTAAACAAACTTTTCAGAGTAACTTGCTTCAACAAGAACTTTCATTTATAAAATCAAATTTTAGTTTTGTTCAAAAAACAATTACTCAGTTAGAATCACCAAAACTGTCATTGTTCGAAAGTACAGCATTAATAAAAGAATTTGCGTCATGTTGTCGGAACGTTAGAGGTAATATTGGAAAAGATATTTTAAAAAAATTTGAAGCTACTATGGAAAAAAATAAAGGTTACCATATTGTTTCTGAAGTAGTCTGTGTTCTAGCTGGAAATATTTCGGAAACAATTAATTTAGAACCAAATGTTTTGGTTAGTTTGAAAAATGCTCCCGTTACATCAGTTGATGTTGAACGAAGTTTTTCCATATATAAATATATGTACTCAGACAGAAGCCACAAGTTTTTGTTAGAAAATTTTGAGCACCACTTGGTCATTTATTGTTACCATAATTCTAAATAAGTTTATTCATTCTTAAAAATGATGTAGTTACTTAAAATATATGTAAATCTTAATGAATAGTAGGAAATATTTAGTTATGTACACTTTTTTTTTTAAATAAAATTGTTACTATATTACGATTTTTTTATTTATTTGTATGCATATTTTGTAAAATATTTGCATATTTTCGGGTAAACACGTGCATATTTATGCGCATATTTTCTACATTTTTATTTGCATATTTGCCGAAGTCTACTAATTACATAATAATACCTAATAACACATAATAATATGTACATATAACTGAAAACTGGAAAAACTGATTGAGAAGTATTTGTTGGCTGTTCTAGTGTATAGCTTATAGGCTTAAAAGTAGCAAACAAGTTCTGTGCAGTTGGTATATTGTATCCAGATGTATCCATATTATTTAAAGGTTGACTATTCTCAGTTGCTGATGCATTTGTTAGAGGGTCGGAATGAGAAGTACACTGACTTATGGCAGGACTGGGAAGAGAAAGACTAACTAGGCTATGTTGCTGAAAAGAGCTTTCAAAGACGGCATGTCATGGTTTCCTAGATCTGCTTCAAAAAGTATGTTGTTGATAGCATGTTCAACCATTATTTCTGCTCTTTTAGAATAGGTTCTTAATTTTGACGCAATGTGTTGCCCATAGATGTCAAACCGATCTTCAGCTTTCTCTCGTCTAGAACTGCGGGCTTGTGCCTCCTTCAAAATTTTATGAGCTTCTGCTACTTTGGGATCTTCGTTTACCTTACGTTTTTTTGGAAAACTCTAAGGCTTTTTTGCTATTGGACTTAAAGTTTTTCTATGCACAGGTTTTTCTGCACCATTACTGTACTACATACATTACTTATTTGGGTCAGTAACTTCTCCATCGTCCTACAAAGAATAACAGAGTTTAGTATGCATATGTGTGGTAGATAATTTTGTAGAGTTTTTTTAGATTAATAGTAAATGTATTTTTTTTAATACGTGGTGCTTCTATAGTCTAGCAAACATTTTTATGCCTTATAAAAGAATGCATCCTAAGGTTATTACATATAACAATGTATTTTTATTATTGTTCGTTAATTAACCATAACAATAATATCGGGAAAAGAGGGTCGTCACAGGCACATATCCGTTTGCTATACATTATGTTTACGGAATATTGGGACACCCTGTATTGTTTTTATTACCCACGTTAAAATTTTAAATCTCCCTGTTGATAATTTTTAAAAATAATAAACAAACTGATTTTTTAGACTCTCACTACACCACAAGCGTGGAAGACGATATCAAATCGATTTGAAGATATTTGGAATTTTCCACATTGCGTTGTTTCAATGGATAGGAAGCATATTATAATACAAAATCCCATTAAAACGGGGAGTGAATACAATTATAAATCTTTTTTTAGTATTGTTCTTTTGGCATTGGTTGACGCACATTATTTATTTTTATTTGTTGACGTAGGATCTCAAGGACAATTCTCAGACGGTGGAGTATTTAGGAGTACGAAATTGTATGATCTCATTGAGAAAGGAAAATTAAACCTTCCTGAAAACGATGCACTTCCCGGTAGAGATCGACCTGTACCTTATATAATTGTAGCCGATGAAGCTTTTGCGCTTACTGAAAATATAATGAAGCCATATTCAGGACAGCACCGTCAAGGATCACCTGAGAGGATTTTTAACTATCGCCTCAGTAGGGTCCGTAGAATAGGTGAAAATGTGTTTGGAATTACATCTGCTGTTTTTCGCATTTTAAAGAAGTTTATTTACTTAAAAAAAGAACTTTAAAGAAATCTTAAAACAAAAACACAAAAATAATTTACTATTTTAATTTTTTGATATATGGTATACAAGATGTCCCAATTTGTGGGTTACTAAACTTTTGTGCACAAAATTCATTAGCGTACTTAAAAAAAAAGCATATTTTGACGGAGGTATTATGAGCCAAACTGTATTTAAAATTGTATTATTAAATGGAACACTCTGTATTTTTTTGTCCCATGAAATTGGTTTTTTTATTACCGCTTTAAAGATGTATCACATTTGTATATATTTTATACAGTACTTAATTTTTATTTTCAACCGGCATCTCAAAAATCTTGGTAGCCCATTTTTGTTTGCAGCATTAAAAGTTTGACGAAAAAGTACCACAGGTTTGTTAAAACCGCAATGCTTTATTTTCCATAACAACCGAAATAACCTATAAAAGTGTCCGAATTGGGACACCCTCCATCGATAAAGCATTCGATAAAGTATGACATAAACATTTAATGAATGTCCTGAAATCAAAGAAGATTGACTACAACGACCTCAGGATCATATCAAATTTATACTATAAACAGCGAGCAAAAGTACGTGTTAACGAACAGCTGTCAAAAGAAATTGAAATTAAATGTGGAGTAAGACAGGGATGCGTATTGTCGCCAATTATTTTCAATGCCTACTCCGAAGAGGTCCTGAAAAAAGCTCTTGAGGGTGAAACAGCTGGAATAAAGGTAAATGGAGTTCTCATTAACAACATTAGATATGCGGACGACACTGTGATCTTAGCCGAAAACATTGAAGATCTTTAGAGACTGGTGACCAGAATAGCAGAGTATGGAAAAGAGTATGGTCTCACAATGAATGTCAAGAAGACGAAATTTATGAGAATATCGAAAACTCAAAGAAATAACGAGAATCTTCTAATAAACGAAACCAACGTCGAACAAGTGGACAAATATGCATACCTGGGAACAATGATTAACTCCACAAATGATTACAATCAGGAGATAAAAATAAGAATAGAAAAGGCTAGAGCAAATTTCAACAAAATGAAAAGAGTTCTATGTACCAGCGATTTAAAACTGAAACTAAGAGTTAGGTTGGCGAGGTGCTATGTTTTTTCGACTTTATTTTATGGAATGGAATCTTGGAATCTTGAATGCGACATCAATGAAAAAACTGGAATCATTTGAGCTGTGGGTGTACAGAAGAATTCTGAAAATATCATGGACAGAACACGTCATAAACAAAGAGGTTCTGGGAAGGATGAACAAAGAAATGGAAATTTTTAATTCAATAAAAACAAGAAAATTAGAATATCTCGGACATATTACACGTGGAGAGAAATACACCTTGCTACAACTGATTATGCAGGGAAAGATCCAAGGAAAGAGATGCATAGGGAGGCGTAGAATGTCATGGCTGCGCAACCTGAGAGAGTGGTACGGATGTACATCAAATGAACTTTTCAGAGCAGCCGTCTCAAAAGTCCGAATAGCTATGATGATTGCCGACCTTCGCCGCGGAGATGAAACTTGAAGAAGAAGAAGTACTTACTGTAAAAACACAATACCTTTTCCTGTACCCACGGACTTCTTGTATTTGCTTCTTTGAGCCCTAAAAGACCCAAGTAAGCTGCTCATTTTCTTCTTCAGTTCTGTTGAATCTATATCAAGAATTCTTAAAATCGACTCCCATGCATCTTCTTTTTTTGTTTTTGAATAATAAAACTTATTTTTTGGATCCCATAATATAGGGTTTTCTTCATACAAATCTATTAATTGCAAACATTGTTCATTTGACCACTCCATTTTACACATAAATCAATAATATGAATAAAACTCAATAAATCCGAACTTGTCTTGCAAATGCAACAAATCCCCACGCTATCTGTCTAAATTGAGCTCGAACGCACATCTATATTTCTTTGATGTGTGCAAAAAAACCGACACCACTCTGGCTCGCAGCATGTGTGCTCAAGGCTCAAGTCATTCGCGAGAAGCAACGCATGCGGCGAGAGGTTACGAAAGAGCCGTCCACATTTGCACACGTATGTGTATTCATGGCTGCTCATCGCATGCGTTTGTAGGTCTGTACGCGTCTTAATAGATTAGAAAATTTCTTGGAATTTTATTCATGTAAAAGGATAATGTTTACTTAATATCAAATTATCACTACATGGGCTTCTGTGAGACGAAAGTTTATTTGAAAAGAACTTCATTTTTCTTTTGTCGTTCATTTAGAATAGAAGTCAGTGTAATAACTATAAATATGAGTGACATAGAAATGATTAGTGACGATGTCCTGTACATTCCTGTCACTATTTCAGGAAGTGAAGACGAGTCCGAACCTAAAAACGTTCTGGTTATATTCATCTCACACACGATGCAAAGCAAATCGTGCTTAACGTTTGCAACGGTAAGTACTCGTTAAAAATACTCTTTAGTTAACCTTCCTAATAGTGGGTAAATTTTAAAACGACCAGTACCAGGTGAGGCGACTTCTCACCCCAGTAGTTTTGTTTACTTTTAAGCGCAAGTATTTTATGTATCTCATTACTCTTACAATTTTTTTAACTCTTTTTTGTCTGTATACTTTGTTTAGTACTAATTCAACAGATTAAAAATCAAAGACAGAAAACAGTTATATTCAGAAACTTACCAAATAAACAGGTAATTTTAGCAGTTATCAGATATCAGACGTACTTAGGGCTAATTGCAGTTTACAAATTCTTGGAGAGACAATCTCAACTAGAAAGTGATGCTTCGAAGAATCTAGACAAAAACATGCTAATAGGGGAATTATAAAAGTTCACATGAAAACACTCGATACAACGTGGGACGAATTTTCGCCCACAACCATTTCCGCGAAATCCGCCGAGAATATTTAATTTTCTGTTAGCGGTATTTTGGGTTTTACTACTTCTTTGTGCTTTTAATACATCAAGTACCAATGCCCTAAACCGTCAAAGCGATTTATTAAACTTAATTACAGATATTAATAAGAACGTTAGACCTGGACGAGAATTCGACCCACCCGGTATTAGGAAGGTAAATCATATTTACCGATTAACTAATTCATAAAAAACACAGAATTCCAAGCAGTATTCCTTAAAAAGTAAAATTACATAATTTTTCTTAGGTCTTACGGGAAACAATATATCATATGTATTTAGTGAATAAGTCACCAACTTTAAATCAACTTTTAAGTAAATTAAGAAACAAAGAAATAATCCCCGAGTGTCATAAAACTACTTTTTGGAGATTTTTAAAATCTAATGGTTTTATGTTTAAAACAGTGAATAAACGGCAGGCAATTATGGTATCCAGTCGTTTAATAAAGTGGAGGTTCGATTATTTGGAGAGTCTAAGGTCTTTTAGGAGTGAAGGGAAGAACTTGTATTATTTGGATGAAACTTGGTTCGACACCCACGATATAGTTAACAAATGTTGGAACGATGGTAGTAAAAATTGCGTCACCAATGTTCCCCTCTAGAGGGAAGAGTTTTTGTAGTTTACATTGTGAGGAGAAATCAGGATGGGTAGAAGATGCTTTATCACTCTCTGCTAAGAGTGTAAGTGATTGTCGCTTAGATTATCAAAATATGGATAGTAGTTTTTTTGCAAAATAGTTTGAGCAGCAATTACTACCCAAATTAAAAAGAAAGAGCGTTATTATTTTGGATAATGCTCCGTATCATTATAGACTAAATAGTAAAATTTCAAAAACTAATTCAAACAAAGCTGAAATTCAAGAATTTTTATTAAAATATGAAATCTATTTTATGTTTTCTTACATAAAAAACAACTTGCAGAACTATTAAAATTAGTTAAATGTGAAAAAAATATGTTATAGATAGGGTAGCTGAGAATTATGGCCATAAAGTATTAACATTACCTCCTTACTATTGTGTACTGAATCCAATAGAATTCTTGTGGTCTCAATTAAAAAGTAATGTGAGAAAAAATAATAATATTCTTCCAAAATCATTTTCGACTGTTGTAGATTTAATAAATGCATGTCAAAAAACTAGAACAAAAATATTTACAGTTCCAACATTATAAATAGAGTGGTTATAGATTTAAACGATACCGATGATAGTGATACCGATTTAAATGTAGACGATAGTTAAGTTTAAAATTAATTTTTTTGTATTTTTTCACTATGCTAAATATATATTTTAATATAAAAGTATTACTTATATGTATTTTTCTTTTACTTTGTGGGATTGCCGTAATTTTGATAAAATGTATCAGTATATAAGTCCGACCCTGTATACAACTATACCTAGTAACATTAAAACGGAATTACTATATACACTTATTTAATAAACTAAATTACGTAAGAAATGAATTTACTGCTCGTCTTTCTCGTTGCATTAAAGCTGAAGGTGGTCAATTTGAATATTTTTTATAATTTTATTCTATATTACTAAAAATTTATTATAAGTTAGTTGCATAAATAAAATAACAGTTTTGGTTAACCTTGTAGAAATAAATATTTAACACTACAAAGTAGGGCTTAGCATACCTACCTAGAAAGCCCGAAGGGATCATTTTGGCCCCAAGTTCCTAAATCAATAAAGACCAAGTTTAGAATTAACTATTTATTTGGGAATAAATAAAAATAAACAGTTTTAAGAAATTATATAAACTCTTGACGATAGAATTTGATTTAATTTCTTAGTTTCATTTTAAACATTTGGAACACCATACAGTTTGCAGTTTTTGGCATTTGCCACACATTGCCTTGTTACAGCCGTGTCACTCATTGGAAGTATGATTTCCTTTACAAAACATTTTTAACTGACATTTTTTTTTTTGGCTAGCTAGTAACAGTGCTGGTGGTTGGTAAATCCGGTGGTGCTGGGTATAGTACCAGATTTCGGGAGGCAAGGTATGGAGCCCGTAATTCTTCACACAGCTGAAGAATAAACTTACGACGACTGATTTTACTTCCAGTACCTTCTTTATAAATAATCCATGCATTTATTGCTCCTAAGTCAAGAATGTTATAAAACACGTGCATTGTCCATCGTCTTGAAGCAACTTTTGTAGTATAAAGACGCGCCATTTGGTCCACTACATCAACCCCGTATTTTGTTTTATTATAAAAACTTACTGTTTGAGGAAGTTTTTTTCCATCGACAGCAACATCTACTGATTGATGTAATGAGCTCAACAAAAGCACATTTTTGTGACTCTTTCCTTCGTATGCAGTAAGTGTTATCTTTTCGTCGCTCTGGAATATATGGGTAACATATAATTCTCCATTTTTTACTCTTCCCGCTTAAAGGAACTTCCTTTCTGTTGCGATTCAAAGTACCTACAAGATTTGTTAATTTTTTTTGCAATGCCTTGGCCAATTTTAACGATGTAAATCTGTTATCTATCTAGTTATCTGTCGTAACATTTTTACCCTTTGCCAGTTGATTTTCCATTAACCGCAAAACAACATGTTCACCAACACTTGTATCTTTCTTGTGTAGATGATCAGTGCCAGTATGAGGGTAACCATTTACAATATATTTTGATTCCACGCATGTCAAAAGCCAAAATTTTATGCCAAACTTATCCGGCTTATTTAATATGTACTGTGTGAATGGACATCTGGCTTTAGAAGGCAGTAGTTGTTCGTCCACAGTAAGGTTTATTCCCGGTTTGTAACATGCACCACTATTTTCTATAAATCCATTCCAAACCGCAGAGGCTAGAGCAAATTTGTCGGTTTTCAATCGTTCAATCGTTCAGAACTCGTTTGTTTTATGTCAAATCTGAGATATTTTATAATATCCTTGAATCTGTCTCGTGGAATAGTTTGCCTTAAAAACTGACGACCCCATACTGTTGACCACAAGCTGTTGGTTGGGAAATTTTTGGCGCCGTAGACTCCTCTTGCGTACATAATAGCAAGGGCAGCCTCCAGTTCTTCCAAAGTTATAGTCCATGTGTCATTTTTCAAACATCGATGTGCTTCTGCAATAGTGCATTCTTTTGTATGACGTAACATGCTGTCGTTGATTATTAGATGCCAAGCACTCACCACACAATTGTTCCTCACGTTCCTTTTTGCATACGACCTAGGACTCGATTCCTCTCGATAAATGTTGTGCTGAGCGCGGCGTCCTGTAATGAGCAAACATTCAATGAATATGAATATACAAAAAATCATAATCTTACCAGGTACTGATCCAGAATCAATAACTTTCCACGTTGTTCCGTCTTTCGATTGTTTGGTGTCTCCGATTGAAATAGTTTTTCCTTGTTGACCTCTTTTTCTCTTGTGACTTGGCTCAGATGCACTTGGATTCACGATAAAATTAACTTACTCGTGCTGTTGAGTTGTAGAAGCAGTGTTTACATAAATTAGTGAGTCTTGTACAATAAAACTTTCTGACTGTTAAATAAAACTGAGTCACTTGAATCATTATTTTGTGGTGGTACGTATTGTTCATCGTCTGACTCATTATTTTCTGCAAATTCAGATTCACCTCCCGAAACATCTTCTTGTATTTTTCGTATTTCTTCAAAAAGTTCAAGCTCTGATAGTCCACGACGAGACATCTTTACAGTCGTCTTGAATTTTCACAATTGAACAAATGTTTCAATATTCTAGAAACGAGAGCCAGCAGAACCTAATAAACCGCTCAATAAACAAAATACTTTCAAGGAACAAACAGTATGTAACAAAATACCTTCTAGGAATAAACGTACATAAACATAATTTTATCTATCCGACAGACAGTTAAAAGAAATCGTCAAATTTCCGAGAAAACGAAAATAATTAATACAGGGCCAGTTTGGCCCCTTCAGACTTCTATGGTAGGTTTGTTAGAAAACCCATTTAATAAATTTAGTAAACAATATTTTTTTGCGTTAAATAAGACTTTGTATCAAAATATTAAAGGTCATAAAATATGAAATTATTATTGTGTCAAATAAAAGAACTACAATAACTTCAAATCGCAACAGGGGCCAAATTGGCCCCTCCGACTTTCTAGTGTTAAATAATTGCATCGTTGCAAAGGCGATTGTAGATCTTTGAAATGAGGAGTCCTGTGACCTCGATTTGTATCTAAAAAAAACGTCGATTACTGAATTTCGCCATCACTGATGACGTAATGTTCAACACATTTTATAGCTATTGATGGTTATTCAAAAATTAAAACTGACGTGTTCTTAATATTTATTGTTAGTAACTAAATGTTTACTATTTTTTTGCCCTTTAAATTTGATTGACACTAAAAATTAACTCCAAACTTAAAATTTTCCTTTATAGCACGGTTTACACCTTCAGAATGTTTTCCACAGCAGGTGAAATATTCACAACCCATTAAGTTATGTAAACCTCTTTGAAGCGTCAATCACCTTGAAACACCTCTCTCAACTTGGATATAGAAATATCTAAAATCCCTTCGAGGAAACAAGCACTGATTACTCCGGAGCTATGCGCCCGCCCTGCCCTACGGTTTCACACCCACCTGCTCATCGACTTATCACCCATAGACGTAGAAAGTCTCGCTACAATAAGAAGGGCTAAAAGTATTAATGAATGTATTAAAATTTTATTGAACTATTCCAAAATCTTTTTATTCCAAGATTTATTAATTTTGTAATACTTGTTACGGTCTGTGTGTTGGGTAAATTTAAAATAATAATGTATATATGTATATATATATATATATATATATATATATATATATATATATATATATATATATATATATATATATCGAGAAAAGGAGTACGACCGTCAATCCAAAATAAACTAAGGTACACTCGAAGAGTGGTGAGTGGAGAAATAAAAGACAAAATAGGTGGCTACTTCATCTATTTATTAAAGACGTTTCGCTTTCTGCTCAGAAAGCATCATCAGTTCAATTCTAAAAAGAATAATATGAAACCAAACATCCATAGAGAAGTTAAAAAAGTGTGTTACCTCACAAAGACATGTAGCAGTCAATGATTAGCAGTTAAAAATATGAAAAAGCTTACGAAACTGGACATTTAGAGTTAAAGTTGTATAAAACAATTAATTGAAACTAGGTGTAGTTTGCAATTTAACAAAATTAGCACAGCAAAAGAACATGTGATAAAAATACATGTATATAAAAAAGTTATTATAAAAACTTAAGTAAGACTTAAGTTAGAAAATGAAAGGAGGTGATGTTGTACTGTACTGGAATGTCAGAAATTATATAATAAGTAGTATCTACTAAAAGATTAAGCTGAAATCCAATAAAATTGAAGGTAAAAATTGATTGGCTAATGGTGGTTGCCTGATGACGGTAAGAGAAACTGGTGTGTAAGCATCAGTAAGTTTAGAAAATTAAATTGTAAAATGAATATGCCTATTAAGAAAATGTATGTGATGATATGATAACAGAATATAGAATTCTAGCTATTATTATATTGTAGTTTTTGTTAGCATCAATATAGTATTACCCTGTAGTGAGGCAGGTTTAAATGAATATAAATGAAGCCGAGATAAATGAATGATAATATCAATATTAGAAAGGAGGAAATGTAAAATGTTGGTTGAATAACATGAGACAAACAAAAGGAATTGAATACTATGTTGTTGTGAACTGCATGAACAAAGTTAGATAATTAAAATATATGAATGGGCAGCCAGACCGAATGATATGTGTATGAACGTGTATTAGAGAATGAATGAAATGATAGAGACTGTGTGTTGAGTTATCTGTGAGGAGATTAGATTGACTGCTTATCTGAGTTAGTTAGGTGAAATGTATAGTATAGGTGGTAATGGAGTCAACAGACTGAAAGAGTCGAATGGATGGGTGACGATTGATGATGAAGAACAATTCAAGCAAAATAAGTAAGGTGACCCAAGAAATAAGAGACATGAGGAAAGAATATGTGACAAAGTGAGTCGTAAAAGGACTGACAGGAGGATGAGAAATAAGAAACTGCTAAGGGATAAGATGGTGAAAGTGGGAGGGATATGATGAATACAAAAAAAAAGAAAAAGAGGGAGGGACAAATTAAGGTATGTGTTAGTGGGTAGTGTGGTAGTGAGGAAGTAGTAAAATGTTAGATGCTAGAGGAATGGTTGAAAAACAAGGAAAACAGAAGCAAAAAAAGAAATGAAATTTAAAGACCATTATTAAAATGATGATTTGAATTAAGGTTATAGTTGTCGGTGTTTGGAAGTAAAAGCTCGATTTAGGGTAGTTTGGCGGTTGACACAATTGGGCCTAGTCCTCATGTCTCTGGAAATCTCACGGTCCTTATACAAGTCCAACCGTAAAGTATTCCTATCTTGGATGTTGTAAATTAATTTGACACCATCAGGGATGTTAAAATGGTAATTGTTAACTTTATGAGTTAATGTAATGAGAAAAAGCTGATGCGTTATCTCTTTTAGAGTGTTCGGCAGATCTAGTTGAAAGTGACCCATATGTCCTGCCAATGTAGGAGGCATCGCAATCAGAATGTAACATTTTTTTAATTAATATATTAAATTAATTTTAATTCCTTTTATCCATGTGGATGATACGTTGATGGTCGTGTTTACGATCAGAAATTTTTATTGGGAAACTACCGAAATATGACTGAAGAATCTACCTAAGTATTTTTTTAAAGACGCCGGTTTGGCGAACCCTTAGTTAATCCTTTTCCGGGTCCTTTTTCATAAATGCGGTAATTGTCGTCGAACGCCCGTTGTAATGTTTTTCGGGAAAAACCTAATCTAGGAGATTTGATATTTCATCACGTTGGTAGGTAGAAGTATACCGTTATGTTCAATGTTAGTTAGAACTTTTTACCTTCTCAGAAATACATACAACTGGCCTATGATTTTTGAGTGGAAGATACCCTCACCTTTTCTTGGGTAGTTTGGAAAAATTTAAGAGGAACCAAGTTACTTACCGATGGGCATTCGTCGAGTTAAGACACTTAACTCACATTATCGTATCTGCTACCTTACTGTCTCTGTGCATTTTCTTTATAAGTGTGTATACACTTGTTTATTAGAGTTTTTTTCATCTTACACTATATTAGTTTAAGTATAGTTGTAAAGCACCTTTAAGGGTAATTAAATTCAGTGTTTATTACCAGTACAGTATTCAGTGACTTAATGCAGCAGTCGTCAGGAATGACCGTAAGTTAGCATAATCTTTGTTCTCCACTTATCTTGGCGAGTAACATGGTATGGCATCATATCATCTTCCATTATCTGGACGTATATAACGAGCATACATGTCTTCAAATGTAGTTGAGAATAACTACTAAATTTTGCATTAAATTTAAAGAACAGTCAGTATTTTGTTACGAACCAAATAATCGACTTAACCAAGTGCGGTTTGGTTAAATGTTTATGTTTTCACTTCAGTAACTTTTGTGTATTTTTGTAAATTTAAATTTTATTTTTGTTATCTTTGTTGTTTGTTATAATTTTTTATTCATTTTTTTGCTGTAATTTCTCGAGATACGCCAAAACTTTATTTGTGCATGATTGTGTTATACTTATATCTTTGTAAAGGTATTTTCTAATTATATTTCTGCTTATTTTTATATGTATACCTACCACCATTTCATAGTTGTTTGTGTATTTTTATTACTAGTGTTGCATTCAGCAGCGTCATAATTTTGTTGTTGAATATATTGTTATTATTTTACGT
The DNA here is from genome assembly GCF_040954645.1 of Diabrotica undecimpunctata. NCBI lineage: Eukaryota > Metazoa > Arthropoda > Insecta > Coleoptera > Chrysomelidae > Diabrotica > Diabrotica undecimpunctata. The sequence continues at coordinate 127,086,777 of NC_092807.1, forward strand.
ATGTATTTTATTTGTCGACTCCTAACAAAGTTCCCTGATATAACCATAACTCTGAATATTTGCTTTTTACCTTTAAATTTACCTATACCTTTGACCAGTAGAAAGATCAGGCTGATTAAGTTTCGTAGGTAAGTAAGTGTAATATCTTATATATTTATTTTTTGTTTATGTAGAGTGTTGACCAAATTTATTCAATAACTAACTGGTTCTTTTCTTGGGTTTGATCTCTGAACCTAAATATCTTTCCTTATCTCTTCTCTTTTCTAAGGTTTCTTAATTTTCTCCTTAAACCCCAAAAAATTAAGTGGCGCCCTGTTCCCTATCTTATTTTGTCTTTGGTAATTTTACACATCTATCTTTTTGTTTATTTCTGTATCTTTTTCTAATATCTCCTATCGTATCATTACTTATTTCGTCCGTTGGACCCATTCCTAGTTCCAAAAGCTAGTTTCGAACCCACGACTCGCTCTCCACCAACCATCTGGCTGCCGCCCGCAGTGTCTCCATTGGTGACCTTTCTAGCACCATCCAAAAAAGGTTTCCGAGGTTACAAGAACAAGTTAGTCTGTAAACTCCACTACGGTTCATACAGTGTATTATATTTTTAGTATTTGTCAAAAAGTAGTTAATGGTATTTCCAACTTTAAAAGATATGTGTGTGTTTTTTGAAGAATTAATTATAGTACGTCTGATCTTTTCAGATAATGTGGGAGTGTGATGTGGTAAAGACCTATAATTTGGGGTAGAAGAAGAAGATTGATTAAAAGCAAAATTTTGAAGCAATCTAGATTCTCTTTAATTCTCTGCTTTAAAATTCTGTTTTTGTTGGTGCTATTAGCGGAATAAGGATGCAACCCTGATTTGTGATAGGCAATTGGTAGCAAAAAATCCCCTGATTTTATTTGAATGTAGCATTCAAGTAAAACCGCGGCGAATAAGGTTATAACATCATTAGAAATTTTGGACATGGTGTATATAGCATGACTGTGTTAATGTGAGTGTGGCCACAGAAGGCAGTTAAATAAATAGCTTGTGAAACTACACATTTTTAAAACACTGGCACAAAAATGTGTTTAATCTGAACAGAAAGCAACTTTTAAATTTTAATTAACTATAAAAAAAATAAAATTTAATAGAAAAAGAAACTGAAATTTTGTTTGCAACTGTGTTTTGCTTCAACGCGTTTATGTTTTGTTGCAGGCTAGAACTTGTGGCTAAAAGAATAGCTGTAACAAAGTTAAACTTGGAGCAAAATCAATTTTTTTTTAAACAATTCTACAGTGTTAGCTACGACAGACAAACAATGTTGTAACGCCAATACATGGATTTAGTATATGTGAAAAGACAATATGTTCCTGAAGGTGAATCCGACGAAACCGTTTGTTTACTTATACGTTGCCTGTTGGTGGCACAAATATACATGTATGTCAAAAATTTCAATGTACAATATTAATAGTTACGCCTAGACATATCCTAAAATTTCGAGAGAAAAAATTAAATTTAATGAAACACAAGAAAATGGAAAACATAAAAATATAGCTGTAAGAGAGCACGTTGAATCTTTTCCTAAATAAATGAGTCACTAATTCAGAAATTACACTCAAAAGTTTGTTTTGCATGCAAACCTATCCATAAACAAAATGTATCTACTTTCTAAGGCAAAATTTTTGAATTTTCGTTGCAGTAAAACTATATACTGCTACATATTTAATTCCGAATTCAACTTGAGGTTTGGCACATCTATATCGACCACTTGCGTGCGAGGACTTATGTTGAGTTATGTTGACTTATGTTGAGCTTATATGTGCCAATACTGCGGCCGAAATGCAGAGACTTCAAATCGAAAGCAAGCATAATATGGGTATAAACAAGGGTTTTATGTACCTATGGTATAACATTGATGTAAAAAAAATGTTCAGCTAAAAGAACATCCTGCCTAAAAAAACTAAAGTATATTACCACTTACTTTAAGCCCGTAGAAAATTATTTGTTTGGTCAGACCGATGTATGGGACAAAATAATAAATAGCGTAGTATTGCATTATAACAGTACCAGGTCACTATGAGATATTTTACATTGTGGAGAAAAAGTTTTTAATCAGGGGACATCGCTTCTTATACTGCCTAAAGGAATTTTTATTGAGCGTAAGAAAAAAACAGCATCAGTATATCATTCAAAAGATTGGACTGAAGGTATATACCATGCATTACCCTCCAAGCCAGTTTTTGTGACAAGACCTAATTATAGTCGAGTCAGCTTTACTGAAAAGCAAACCTACAATATTTGAAGCGGTTTGAACCAAAATTACCAGTGACGATGCTACAAATCTAGTATATCGCTGTAGCGTCTCTGTAGATTTCATAAGGATGAAAATACGTGTAAGCGAATGGCGGTGCTCTGTATTGAAATTAAATGTAAACTATCTGTCTTATTTTCTAATTTTTGTATTTTCATGAATTGAGTACTTAAAAATTGCCTAGATGAAGTGACGTGTTGTAAAACGCAAATTGTAGATTCCTGATATCAGTTCTTGTATCGTCTGTTTGCTTTGAAAATTTTGGAAAGTACAGATTTGTACAATTTTCCAAGTAGATTTTAAATGTAAGAAATCTTTTAAGTTCCATTATTGCTTGATTTGTATTCTTATTTTGCTTGTAGACTATTATATTATATATTTTTGTTTGATTCTGTCGTAATCCTTTATCATATTTATTTATGTGATAATTTTGTGATAAGTTATTGATAAATTTATTAATTATTTTTATAACTTTGTCAGAGGGTTGTATAGAGTACTATGTAAAGATATTGGACTCTATTCCTGCTTTTAATAATTCTAAATACAGATCCATATTGTGTTTGTTTATGGAACATTCAAAGAAGATGTGGATCACTGTTCAAATGGTTAAATGGTGATTCTGTTTTACATATTTTTTATAGCTAGCAAGGAGATTTACAATGTCCACTACTTAAACGATTAATATTTGGTATATTATTCCTGCCCATATACTTACATTTGCGTACCACGGTTTTATGGGGAAATCACACTGCAATCTACAATAATGTGGATATTTATCTTTAATTTAGGAATGTAATTCATTTTAGAATTATGTTAAAATGTCTTTTTTTATAACAAAAAAAAATATTTGTACTAATATTTTTTATATCATGTGGTACTCTTAAGTCTCTCTCAATATTCGCCAACCTATCTGCTACCTCATTACCTTTTATCCCCTGATGTCCAGGTACCCATTCTATTCCGTCTGAGAATCCCATATTATTAGCTTCTACCAATAGCTTTTTGTTTATTATGGTTACATATTTCGAAATACGCTACAGAATGGCCAAGTGCTACATATGGTCCATCTTGCTTTATGGCATGGAAACGTGGACTTTGAAAAAAACATCTATCAACAAACTTGAAGCATTTGAAATGTGGTCATTGAGAAGAATTATGCGCATACCTTGGGTGGATAGAGTTCGAAACGATAACGTAATTAAGAGAGCCGGCGTGGAAAGAGAACTCTTTGAATTAATTAAAAAAGGCAAGATTGGTTACCTTGAGCACATATTGAGAGGAGCAAAATATGAAATACCACAGTTAATCCTACAAGGGAAGATCGAAGGTAGGAGAGGAGCCGGCCGCAAACAATTATCCTGGTTAAGGAATATTAAAGAATGGACAAGAATACAGAATACAGGCGAGCTGTGTCACGCCGCCAAGAACAGAATTCTAGTAATGAGATAGTCGCCTACGCACTTTGGTGTATGGCATGTTAAGAAGAAGAAGGTTACATATTCCATTGGATCCCATTTAAGACTAGAAATTTTGGATAAAGGATTTTTTGTATCCACAAAGATATCTGATTTCATGATTTTCTTCTCAATGCACACAGAGATAGCTTTATATATAGCTATCACTTTAATTGTACAGATTTGTGTGTAATTATAGAGTCTTGATGAAAATTTATAATTAATCTGTGGTATATAAATTCCAAATCCAGATTGGTTTGTTTGTGGGTCGATAGATCCATCTGTATATACGTAAGTATGATTACTATATTTTGGTAAAAACATTTTAATAGATTCAATTTCGTATTTTTCATATTGTAGGCTTTCAACTGTAATAGGATATAAAAGAATTTTTCTTTCTACTTCATATACGGAATTAATTTTATATCGGATTATATTTTTTGATTTTTTTAGTATGTCTGTATATGCTAATGAGTACACTTCCATTTATAATAACCAATAACCAATTCTTGCAAAATTGGTTATTTGCATTTATAGCTTTATTTAACCTATTATACTAACTTCTTATTACCATCTTATTTTTTTCAGACATTTGTTTCAATATGTATTTATGAGTAAATATTTCCCTTCTAACTTTTAGTGTGGATACTGAACATTCCGCTTGTAATATTCAAATTGGTGTAGAACGTAGACAACCTGTTATAATCCCCAAGGCCACATTTTGTACTTGTTCCAACTTCATTATCAGGCTTTTACTGCAAGGGTTTAAAAGATTGGCTGCATAATCTTAATGAGATCTTACTATCCGTTTGTATAAGCTTAAAACAATATTTGAATCAGATCCCCATTTTTTACCACAAATTGCTCTCATAACATTAATTCCTTTGTTTGCTTTAGCTACCATATCATTTATTTGAATTGTTATATTCAAGTTACACTGTAGATGGAACCCGAGATTCTTTATTTCATTTTCCATGGGATTTCCATGTTTTGGTACATAAGGTGGGGGAAGTTATACGCTTGAGCTCTTTTCCTAAATATTATTACTTTTGATTTATGTGCGGAGATTTTCAAATTGTGTGTTTCAAACCACTCCTGTAATTTTTGTAAAAAAGTATTTAAGGAATTAATTAATTTATATATATCTAACCCTTGTACCAGAATTACAATATCATCTGCATATTAGAAGCACTCAATTTCAGGTTTGATTAAATCATGTAAGGACCTTGTGTATAAATTAAACAATATTGGACTAAGAGGTGACCCTTGTGGCAATCCAATTGATGCTTTGATTGGGCCATATATATTGTTTAATTTATCTTTGATTTAAATATTTCTATTGAGCTAGAATTGCATGATAAAGTTTGAATAAGTTGTTGAAATGACATACTTTATTAGATACTATAGCAAAAACGTATTGACAGTATCATATACCCTACTTATATCCAAAAAATTGCGATTGTATTTAAATTTTTACTAAATCCTGTTCTAATATAAGTTATTGTTAAAGCTAAATTATCGTTACATCTTTTATTTCTTCTAAATCCTAACTGCTTTGGGTTCAATATAGTTGTTCAATTCTTAATTTAATTATTTTTTGGAATGTTTTTCCAACACATGACTCTAGAGCTATATTTCTATAGTTATTCGCAGATAATGAACAAGAGTATTTTTCCGTTCTTGTTGAAAGCCAGCTTTTCTTTTAAAAATTTGATTAAATATTATTGACATTCATTCTAATGCTACCTGGAGGAAGTATGCCAATCATATCATATTTCATTAGATATAAACCAGTAGTTTTATCCTTTTTTTATAACACCTATTTCCTCTCTAGAAATGTTCTCCACATCCTTATTGGATTGCATAACAGTATATTCTGGATCCGTTATATCAATTCCCAATTTATCTAATATATCCAAAGCTATGTGTTTGCTGTGAAGTTTGGCACGAATTATTGCATTTTGATATGTGGCGAACTGTTTAACATTTCGTCATATTTCTGCTAGAGGAGTATTCCTGTTCAATCTATTCCAAAAGCATCTAAAACTATTTCTTTTTAATTTTTAAATATTTTTTTGCCTTAGATAAAGATTTTTTGATTTCGATATAATTATCTGTACTTGCTTCCTTTTCGTATTTCTTAATTTTCTCTTTCCTCATTTTAATTAGATTTGAGCATTCCTTGTCTTACCACGGAGGACTTTTTCTTTCCTGTAAGCTTTTTGGTTTCCAAAAAGAGTATTTCTTCATGACTCACCATCTTCATAATTTGTAGAAAGATGCTATAATCTTTACACCCACTTTTTATTAGTTCTTTTATTTTTGAACAGTATTTTTCCCAATTAGAATTTTTAATGTTTCTTTTGAACTTTTTTGGATAGGTGTATGTTGAATTTGTATCTAGATTTTACTACGCGAGTCCTCTAACACATCCCATTGACATCTTCTTGCTATTCTGACCGGAGAGTATAATCCGCGTGGATCTTCCATCATTACAACATACTAGATTCAAATCCTCTAGAGAGTCAGCAATTATTCTTCCGTTAGCATTAGTAGTTACCTGACTTCCCCAAAGTGCATTATGTGCATTCAGATCACCCATTATAATTTTTTTGTAATATTCCAATCTATTATGTCAACTGCCAAAATTTGGATTTTACTGTTATTATTGTTATAAGTATATACTATATTATGATCCAAACTATTCTCAACAGCAGTAGCAATAACCATCTAAACTATCCAATCGATGTATTTCATACCCTCGTAAATAAAAATAATGATTTTTTCAACCACGTTTTGTTTCATAATATTACTTTAGGTTTATAATCTTGTATAAAAATTTTTAAACTAATAAAATTACTGTTTACACTTTTATCCATTACAACCATTGTAGGATGTATGGATTCTTGGGATCCATCTAGATCTAGTAATTTACTGTTTATTGATGTTTAATGTGTAATTTGCTTGTTTAAGTAGGTGATTAGGTCTTTCTTATGACTAGACTTCAAAATAAAAAACGCAAAAACGTCAAATTTTGCATATTTTTATAAAAGTGAGCATAAAGTGCATATAACTTAAAAATTTGGTGTTAACTATAATATATTTTTATATTCAAACTTACAGAAAGCATGAAAATGTTAATATTTATATTGATTTATAATCACTTGGTATTCAAATTCTTGGTATAGTAACTAATAAAAGATAGCGGCTTATAGTTTTGTCACGTTTTGTCCTGGAATTAAGGGTTTGTGTTTGCCAATTTATATCTCTAGGTAAAAATTTTTATTTTGACGGTCAATTTCACTTGGTTTCACTTTTGTTGTAAAATTGGAGGCGTAAAAAATGTGCATTTCTAATTGTGAATAATTATTGTGCTTTGAAAATGCCTAAAATAAGCAATGTTTCAACTTGGATAAAACCTTACAAAGAGCCATCTATGGATATGGATAAAGTTTATTGCTCATGTTGTGGCAAAACCGTAAGTACATACGTATTAGTTTTTATTTTATTTTAAAAATTTACACGGTGGTACAAACAAAGATTTTTAAATTAAAGATTATTAAGAAAAGTACCGACACAAGGTTAATACCTATTTAATGATTTATTCAAATCATTCAATAGTCTACTAAAAGGTCGTTACCATTTTTTTTCTAACAATAGCATAGTTTGCTTTAATTTTGCTAAAAACAAAAACATATCATATATTGGACTTAATTAAGCTTTTAATTTATGCTCACAGTATTTTTTCTTTATATGTAAACAGAAAAGACCAAGAGCCTTTTGTAAATATTTGGGGGTTATTCCTTCTTGCACAGTCATTTCTTGACATTTTTAAAATTATTTTACGCCGATTTTTATTTGATTTAATTTAAATATTTTAATTGTTAGGCAAAAACGGTTCATTTTTAGTTTATTTCTACAATATTGGATTTTAAAAATGGGTACAACTATAGAATATTTATATATTTTTTTAGATTTCATCAGAAAAAAAAAATTCAAATAGATCAGCATGTCAGAACCGCGAAACATTTAGCTAAAAAAGTAAAAACCACATCCGGTGAAAAATATCAACCTTCAGTGTCGCAAGTGCTTTCAGTCAAGTTCCAAAAACCAACCGAACAAGAAGCTTTTAACGAAGACTTATGTCGTGCATTAGTATCTTCTAATATACTGCTTTCAAAATTATCTAATAAAAACTTTAGTTCTTTTTAAAAAAATATTGCAAACAAAACATTCCCAGTAAACGAACTCTAAAGAGAAATAATGTCAATTTGTTGTACTCCTCAGTTATCCACAACATAAAAGCCGAAATAGGTAATAATTCCTTTTACATATGTGTGGATGAGACCACTGACTCGTCAGGAAGATAAATTGTGCACTTCTTGATTGGTGTACTTAGCGATGAAACCTTTCCAAAATCGTATTTAATTTCTTGTAAGCAAGTGGAAAAAACCAAGGCTCTGAGAATATCACGGTTTCTACAAGAAGCATTAGCAAATTTTTTTCTTCCTGCTGCTGTGCCTAATGATAAATTATTGCTTATTTTATCTGATGCCGCACCATATATGGTGAAAGCAGGACAAAATTTAAAAATATTTTATCCAAATTTAATACATGTCACTTGTTAAGCGCATGGAATAAACAGAGTTGTGGAGGAAGTAAGAAAAAAATTTCCACTAGTTAACAGTTTAATAGCTAGCGTCAAAAAAGTATTCCTGAAATCACTTGTAAGAATAAAATGTTACAGAGATATGCTTCCTGCTGTTCCACTGCCACCGCAACCCATTTTAACACGTTAGGAAACATGGTTGGAAGCAGCTAATTTTTATGCTGATCATTTTGTTGATTAAAAAAAAATAATTATCCTTTTCACGGATGATAATTGCCAATCTTTATTGAAAGCTAAGCAAGCCTTCCAAAATAATATCCTCTAACAGCAACTGTCATTTATAAAATCAAATTATAGTTTTGTTGTTTTGTTATTTTTTTGTATAAAATACTGCATATTTATGCGCTTATTTCATACTTTTTTATTTGCATATTACCTAAGTCTACTTATGAACAATCTATCAAAACTGACATTTATTTTATTAATCCTAGCTTTCTTTGTTATATTGCAATTTATGACAGAAAAACTGCCTGTGAAGTATTTTTGTACAATTTTTTTAATTTTTTTATCTTTTACACAAACCTTCTCCTGGTAATAACAAACACAACGAAAAAGGAATTATCTAGTTTGGTGCAGTCGTTCTAGAAAACGTGTAAGTACAAACATTTCGGCGATTCATTTTTATTAATATAGATTAATAATTGATTAATTTGTAATTATATTTTGTATGTTATTTCTGGAAATAAGCATTAAAAATATAAATCAAAATTACCAATTACTCAGTTCGGATAATATGAAATACCCTGCAATTTTATACGCCAATGCACTACTAGTTTGTCTCGAAGCCATCTGCTGCTCGATTTCGATCTTTCAAATGATGAATTATACATTATACCTCAATAATTTTCCGTAATTCCCAGAAAAACTGCGGCCAATAAAGAAAATAAAGAAGCCAAAATTGATATATTACTTTTTCTTCTTATTCTCTCTAGAGAGATAATGAAAAGGTGAGTTTTTACCGATAGAAAGGAAAAATTATAGCCCATTCGTTTATATTTTACTGTTTATATAGGTATAGCTAGCCATAGGTATTAGGTTAAATTTAAATATATCTTAGATATTTTGCAAACACAAGTGGATTATTTATTATTAATTAGACTCTCTTCTTTTTAGAACAAATTAGTGTGATTTAATTCCAAAATGTCACAAAAGAAGTTAAATAGCCGTTGTAAAGAGATAGTAGTTTCGTTGACTCATTATTTTGAACAGCAACGTGATAATAACTGTCACATTCGTACTGCTGTTAGTAAAGTATGTAATGTATTTTTTTACGTACTGGGTCTTCTTCTTCATTCTTCAGCCTTAAGTAATCCGACTTTGGACATAGACCTCTCCCAAATCAATCTAGTGTTTTCTATTTTGCGCCACTTGCTTCCAGTTATGTCCGCCGATCTTCTTAATGTCATCAGCCCATCTCATTTGTGGTCTTCCTCTGCTTCTCTTACCTAACTATAGTCTCTATTGTTGTATTTCGTACTTCCATCGTTTTTCCTTCAGTCGAGCATTGTGTTCTGCGAAGCTTTATCTTAATTTGGCTGTATGTTCTCTTGCGTCTTTTACTTTGATTTTGCTTCTAATCCATTTGTTTGTTTTTTGTCTATTAGTTTCACCCCGCGCATTGATCTTTCCGTTGATCTTTGTGGAGGATACACTGATCATAAATTCTAGTTTTTAAATATTGTTCTATTTTAGTGCTTTTCAAGATCCAACTCAGTTTTCCAAATCCTGCCCACGCTAACCTTATTCTTCTGGTAATTTCGACAGTTTGATATACTTGGTTAGTAGAAATAAATAACATACTTATTTACAATCTATTTATTTAGCAAGCGACAACCAGTTTCAACCACTACAGTTTTCTGGTCATTATCAGGTCACCGATAAAGATCAATCTTTACAAAGCTAAAAAAATTATATACTGTAGTATTATTAATTTAAAAATACTCTACATTAGATATGGTACGAAAGATGCCAATATTTATTATGTTAGTTCAATTTAAGGACGAGGGGTGGTTATTACTTCTTCTTTTTAGCCTTCTGTTCCCAACTCCTTCCATCGGTCTCTATCATGAGCAACATATTTCCAATTTTTTCCGGCTATTCCTTTAAGTTCATCAATCCATCTCATCTGTGGTTTTCCTCTTGGTCGTTTACTTTCGTAAGGTCTCCAATATTGTATTGTAGTATTCCAACGTGGGTCTTTTTGTCTAGCAGTATGGCCCGCGAAGCTCCATTTAAGTTTGGCAATTTTTGTTGCTCTGTCCTCGACTTTTGTTTTGGATCTTACTCAGTCGTTCCTATTTTTATCTGACAGTCGTATACCTAACATTGCTCTTTTCATTGTTCTTTCTGTTGTGGCTAGTTTATTCATGTTTGCCTTGGTTAGGGTCCAGGTTTGACATCCATATGTCATGATAGGAAGGATGCATTGCTTAAACACTTTGCTTCTCAAGTATTGGGGTATTTTGCGGTTCTTAAGTATCCAACTAAGTTTTCCAAATCCTGCCCATGCTAGTCTTGCTCTTCTAGTAATTTCCGCACTTTGGTTCTCTCTTTGTCAAGTCTCAGGATTTGGCCTAGGTAGATATATTCCTGGATTTGTTCTATCTCACTGCCATTTATAGTTTTACGTCTGGGGTCACCTGCGTTTGGCATTATTTTCGTTTTTTTCATATTCATTTTTAGGCCGACGTATTGGGAGCTGGCGGCTAGTTCCCCCATCGTAATTTGCAGTTCGTCGAATGTGCTAGCTATAATCACTATGTCGTCAGCGAATCTGAGGTGGTTTAACTTGTTGCCATTAACGTTAATGCCATAGGTTGACCAATTTGTAATTATATATAATATATATATATATATATATATATATATATATATATATATATATATATTACAAATTGGTCAACCTATGGCATTAACGTTAATGGCAACAAGTTAAACCACTAAAAGAATAAGTTTTATAATTAATTTTTAATTAAATTTTATAGTTAAATAATTCAATAGGATACCATCGTGAGTGGAATTGAAATCGATTGCAACAATTCTCGAATGCGGATTTTTTTTCACTTCAAAGTTTCCTCAGCGAATTGGTGATCTTCTTCTTCCTATGCCGTCCAAATTAACGGAGGTTGGCGACCACATTTTTAAAAGCTTCTCTGTCTTTTGCAACGTAGATTAATTCGTTTACAGTCATGTTTGTCTAGTCTCGAATATTTCGCAGCCATGACTTCCTCTTTCTACCTATTCCCTTTTTGCCATCGACTCTACCCTGCATGATGACCTGCAGAAGGCTATATTTATTATTTCTTAGTATGTGTCCAAGGTATGCAGTCTTGCTTACTTTTATCGTTCTCAACAATTGGTGATAACCGTCTTCATTAAAGTTTCCCTCTGTGTGTGCAGAGCCGATTCAATTGAATTGGATACATTTTGAGATTCGGATTACCGATTGACATCAAGTAAATTCAAACGCATTTTTCACATCGTTATTGGCCATAATAGTGACAACCTGTTTCTCACCTAGTCCAAAAGAGCTTTGGGAAAAATACAAGGACTACATGGGTGAAGATATTCTGCATCGACAGCGCGCTGCAAATCAAAATCCGGACATTAAATTCACACGAAACATGTATAATGAGGCACTGACTTTGTCCGATTTAAAGACAAATGTTTAGCAATAGCTGAGAAGGCTTTGGTGCAATTGGGAATGCCTGTTATGAACCGACCAGTGAACGACCTTTGCGATTTTGATTTGCAACATGAAAAACACTATTTATTACAAACTGGGGATATTTGTTCAGAGAAATCGTCCGAAGTCGGGTCCAAAATAACGTATTGCGTATGACAGAATTATGCGTACAATCACAGAACAAAGCAGTGGATTATTTTTTATAGATGCGCCCGATATTACAGGCTAGACTTATCTTTTTTCACCCATTTTGGCAACCATACGATCACAAAATAATATTGCGCTGGCCATTGGATCATCTCGAATAGCGGCAACTTTTTTAGATGGTGAACGAACAGCTCATTAAGCATTAAAACTGTTGTTAGATTTGCAAAACACTGAGGCACCAACATGCAACATCAGCAAAAATTCTGGAATCGCAAAAGTACTCCAAACGTGTCAAATGATCGTATGGGACGAATGTACCATGTCTCACAAAAAGCAATGGGATCAATCGATTGTACACTGCGAGATTTAAGCGGAAACGCAGGGATCTTTGGTGACGCTGCCGGTTATGCTACGTTCATCACCCACTGATAAACTTAATGCATTTCTAAAATCATCAGTTTTATGGCATCATATACAAAAATTACCTTTAAAAACCAACATGCCTATACAACTTTAACGGGATGCATCGGCTGCAAATTGATGAAAATATGCAATGTATCATTTTGTCAGCAAACTTCTGTAAGATCAGAGAAAGCATCAGCGAAATGGTGCAAAAGGTATTCTTAAATATTTCACATAACTACAAAAATCATTAGTGGCTCAGTACGGGTACTTAGCGAGCGGCGAAATACATCGATGTCAATACCATCAACTTCACCATTTAAAATGGAATATCAGGAGAAACGACAACTTATAAGTCCATTAATACTAAAATGAATCAAAACAAAGTTCAAAGATTCAACTAAATTCTTAAATTTGTTTGATTTGCTATGCCTGACACCGCATGTTCTTACATTGAAAATTGACGTACCCATCATTTTTCTTCAAAACGTAAATTTACCACGACTTTGCATTGGAATCAGACTTACTGTCGAGAAAATAATAAACAATTTTAACGAGGCAACAATTTTAAATGGAAAAACGGTAAAGACGCACTGTTGCCACGTATTCCAATAATCCCGACAGATATGCCATTCGAATTCAAACGTTTATAGTTCCTAGTATGACTTGATTTCGCAATAAAGCACAAGAACAATAATTGCAAGTGTTTGGATTAAATGCTTCTTACTGTCCTCCGGAGGAGTGTCAGCCGGGAGCTGACAGCCGTGCCGGACGCATCAAGGAATTTGGATATCGGTCAAAATACTTGGGAATTCCAAGTTTGGCCAAATCCAAATTTCTAATTGATTCGATGCAGGGAAATTCCACTTTCGCTACGTAAAACAAAGGATTTGTTTTACACAAAAGCAGGTAGATTTTCTCTCATGGATCAGTCGAGCTTGCCTCTTCTACTTTAGACCTAGTCGGTGCTATTATTGTTCCTACTAAGTTATTGTTTTATTTCTGATTTCCTATATACCATTTTATTTTAGCAATATTGTATATTCAGACCTTTTTAGGTTAGAATATTACATTGATCTATATTTGTTCATGTACTGATTGTTTGATATTTTATTTGATTATTTTAATTGTTTATTTTTCTTGTATTTTGTGTCTAAGTTGTTCTTCCGTAAGTTAAGAACACTTAGAAATATTTATCTTGCTTTTTCTATTTTATATTTTGATTTGTACTTTGTCTAAGTAGTTCTTTCCGGTAAGTCAAAGAACTCTTAGAAATATTTCTCTGAATATTTGACTTGTTATTTTAATTGTGCGTCTAAGCCGTTCTTTTCCGGTAAGTCAAAAGAACACTTAGAAATATTTTCATAATCATTGTTGCATTATTCTTTCCGATATTTTATCTAAGATATTTTCTTCCTTAAGTTAAGAAAATACTTAATACATTTGTTTTTTTTTTATTTTCTATTTTATGCTAAGTTGTTTCTTCCGTAAGTCAAGAAACACTTATAAGTATTTGTATTCTTATTTTTCCATATTTGATTCTGTTGTTTGTTTTCACTCTAAGTTGTTTCTTGCGTAAGACAAGAAACACTTAGGAATATTTCTGCACTTTTCTATTCTTTTATCTTGTGTATTTTACTTTTCATTCTAAGTTGTTCTTCCGTAAGTCAAGAAACACTTGGAAACATTTTCTTTGCATTGTACTTTTATACCATTTTATTGTTCTTGTTTACTAAGTTATTCCTTCCGTAAGTCAAGGAATACTTAGACTATTTTACCTGTTCTGTTTTCTATTTTTGATCTGTTATTTTGTAACTGCTCCTTGGAACTGTTACCTATAACAGATACTTGTCACGGTAACCGTTATTTTATACCAGTAGCAGTATTAAACCATTTTATCAGTGACAAGCAAATATGGTCAACACACGGTCTAATTCCGAGGACAGGAAGAAGTGCGCAGAGCCGGCGATGGGTCCTACAGGCCCAAATGCCCCCTCTCGGCAACATTACATGGGTAGCTTTCTATGTGGCCTGCTCACGCGTCTGAAAACCTTCTTATTTATCCGTTTACGCACAAGAAGCAAAAAAGAAGAAGAAAGAGTGTATATCCCACAGCACTTTAATAAATATCGAATTGAAATGAAACGGTATATTTTTCTTGAATGTTCCCACGAATCAGTAAACATAAACAAATTTTATGATAATCTTATTATATTAAAAATTCCACTTCCCGTCTACCTGAACAATTTGATTTTCTCTAGAGATATCAATATATTAAAAACGATTTACGAACATATCAAAAACTGTAAATATAAATTATTGTAGCTTAAAACTAACTTATATTTAAGTAAATATTGTATTATAGCAAAAAAAAAATTAAATAGAAAAAAAAAATTATAAATTAAAAAAATATTTATAAAATTAATATAAAAAAAAAATCATAAAGAATTAAAAAAAAAAAGGAAGATGTAAACCTCCGAGATGTTGAATCGGGTTATGTCTTAGCGCAGGAAAAAAAAATTAAAAAAAAAAAGAATTAAAAAATAAGTTGTAATTTATTACTAATTGTTAGATGTTACTGAATGTTAGATTGTACGGATGAATATATGTTTATTCCTCTAATTGTAAAAAATTCCTCTGATTGTAAAAATTGTTTGTCTTTAAATTTGTCTGGCTAATTGGCTCGGCCAAGGCCATCAAACTAAATAAATAAAAAAAAAATGAAACGGTACAACGTCATAGTTTTTTTAAAATAAACAAAATCGATAAAATAACTTAAAATGAATTGAATATTTGTATAATGTCTTTCCTGCAAATTCATTTTAGTTGGTGGCGTAACAACGTGCGTAGGTTTATTGAATATTTTTGAATAAACATTTATAAATGTTTGTATCATATATCTGTATTTTCTTTAAACTTACCTTTAAATTCTAGGAAATACAGTCAAGTGAATAAATATGTAAAACTACTATATTTTCCACACTACCCTATTATAAATACATTTTTAAGCAGTCATGCGATATCTGTCGTCGAACCAAGCAGAGCTAGGGTCATAAATTTTGCCTTATTTTATACCAGAAGTTATATCTAATATACTCTGACAGACACGCAAAGTGAAGTTAAAATTTAATATTTTATTAAATCTATGGGTAAATAGATTCCCTTCTTAGCAATTCCACGAAATAAGCGGCCTCATAAAAGCAAAGAAAATCATTTGAAAACTAGACTGCAAAACAGCTTAGTGTCTTAGAGGAGTATCAATAATTCTATTTCTAACGGTTATCGTCGCCATCACATTCTGTTACCAGCTATAAGATAAGATTTTATGATAACGGGAGCAGTTAGCACGTACGTGTTCAAAATAAGTATCATAAATGCCGGAGTGTTTAGAAAAATATTGTCATGGATTAGGAAGAATGAATTAAGGTGGGTTAAATAATTTAGAAGAGAATAAGAAATTTATATGGAATTGAAAAAATTATACTCACAAAACGTTACATAAAACAGAAAATGCTTATTAAGTGAATAATAATGTATTTAGAAGACGTATAACCCTGCACTTAGTCGATTGCTGAACTTTTGCGTAAAGTTGTATTATGAAATCGTCCTACCTACAAAAACCATGATAATTCTAGTTTGGCAATTTCATTGTTGGAAAAGCTCGAGTTATGTATTATATTTTTTATCCATCAACAAATTCGCAGCCAATATTTTAGTATCACCAAACTTTCAAAACAGTTAAAAATTAAATTTTTAAAATAATAAACTTCTTGCATGAAAGGGCCGGTCTTTTTACCTCCAGATAAAGATAGTCCTATCTGACAGATGGCTATTTGGAGGATGGACATTTATTAATAGAATAAAATGTACCCATCTTTTCACGTCAAATAATTATTTCGGAACATACCACTATTTTATTAATTGTCAAAAAAATTACACAAATGTTTTAATATCTCTTTTGATGATACAATTTGTCTTAACAAAAATAAATTTAATTACATAAAGAATAATTTAATAACGAATTAACCCTGGAACTGCACTGTTGAGTCTCAGAAACCCAGAGAGTCATTCATTGCAATGTGACATGCGCATGAGTGGTTTATGTGTGTCGCCACTTTATGTAAATTCAGTCTGTCGTAAGCCGAGTTAGAATACGGGTCATCCGCTGCATTTTAGTGAAACATCGAGGTAAGATATTTCCAGAAGTACAAGCATGGGTATCCCGGACCCAAGGGTGATGTTTACGGTAATAATTTTGTTTCAACCTATTTTTATTTATTTTAGTATAATGGCGTCAACTAGTAGAGAAAATAGTCGAGTAAAGGCATCAACTAGCCGAAAAAATCGCCTTCCTTTAACTGAGGTAGAATTACAGAGAGAGGCAGACAATTTATGGGAGAATGAGAGTGAAAATGACATCGTAGACGATAGGTTTGGAGGGGACGAGTCTGACGAGATGTTCATTTAACAAAAAAAGTTAGATGCTGCTTTTGTGCAAAAGGAAAAGATAGAAAAACCAGTTTTGCGTGTTCTGAGTGTCGCAGACCATATTGTATGGAACATAGAGCCCAACTATGCTGTGAATGCGAACATCAAGATCCAAGAAACTGAAGACCTGGCTAAGAATAACTAAGACTTATATTACCAAAAGAGTTTATTTTTTTACTAGGATAGTTATACAGGTGTATTTTGTAGATGATAGTTTCAATTTAATGTTTATTTGTTTTAATAACAATGTTTTATGTTTGAATATTATTTTATGTTATTTTTGAATTTCAACAAATATATCTCTTTGTGAAATACCACACCATGGTTAAAATTTTTTCTACACATTCTACTAAGATTAGATATTCTCCCAAATTCATCAAATATTCACATTTCCTGTTTTTTTTTGCTAAAAAACAGCTTTGGGTTTCTGAGACCCGAGTGTGAAGTTCATGCCTTAAAAAATAAGTGTAATGTACCAGGGTGAATTAAATGATACAAGTTTAATATTAATGATGCTTTTAAGGTTTCTTCATAATACTAATATATTAAATAAAGTTAGCTGCAACATCTTGAACTCGAGAAAGTTCAAAAACGTCTTCATTTAGGAATTCATCTTTAAAATTGTGTTTATTTTGATCTCTATCAAGGTTAATTCCATGCGGTTCATATATATGGAATAAATTCATGAAAAAAATTCATTTTTAGCGTAATTATTAACTATTGAAAAAAACCTGGAACAGGTTAATTTTTATTCTTAAATTGACAATTTACAGTATGATAATATTACACCACTCCAGCACCCCCTTTTTACAATTACAAGCACCTGTTCGAAAATTTTAAATAACAAAGGGGGCCGTATGGTACCTTGTTAAAAAGGAATTTTAGCCCTTTGTTCAGCAATGTAAATTTTTTTAAGTTTGGTGCAATCAAAACTAAAAAAATTAATTTTTAAGATGTAAAATTTTGATAATGTCTCTATCACAAAACTTTAGGTTAAATGAAGATAATAATATATTGTTCTGAAGCTATTTTCTTATGACATGTTAAAGTAATTACTATTTAAATGGGAATAAACCACAATTAAAGGTTAAAATACGTTTATTGGCGTTGATTTTGATTTATTGTATTTTGAGAACGATTTCCGAAGTGGAAATTGAAACGTCAATAAACGTACTTTAACCTTTAATTGTGGATTATTTCCATTTAAATAGTAAGTATTTTTCAATGTACTTTACAATTAAATTAAATGTCCAAACTGGCCTCCGTTCACTTCTTGATAATAACCGAGTCGATTTTGGAATTCTCGTACAACATTTTGCACGACTTCGTAACTTTTAAATCAATAATACTCTTTATTCTATAAAAGTATACTTTAGATTTTAAATAACCCCATAAAAAGTAATGGCGATTAGTCAAATCGTGGGATCTAGCGGACCGTTCGATCGTTGCACGTCTTCCAATCCACTTATAGGGAAAAACCTCGTTTAAATAATTTCTAACTATACGTGCAAAAATGCGGTGAAGCTCCGTCTTGTTGGTAGTAAATAGATCAATCGATCTCATTTGGATGATTAACATCAGGAAAAAATCTTCGTAATGTTGTAACGAAATATTTTGCCTACCACATAGGGTATTGCTTATAAGGGGTTGAAAATTGGGACAGAAGTTATTTGGGGTAAAGATAGGGCAAGCAAAACAAATCGAAGCTTATGTGGACCGCTCTCAGGGTTTATTTGGAGTAGCTGGGTCGTGGATAAGTGAATGAAACAATGGGATTATATTGGGGCAACTACAAAACCATGAAACAAAAGGGTACTTACATGAATCTCCTATAACAAACAGACAAAAAAACACAAGAGTTCCCTCTAGCTATTTGAAATAGGACGCCGCTTCGAGGAAACATCCTACTGGAGGAAATAAAAGGTTCTTTAGTCCTAAAAAATACAAAAAGCGATTAGGAGACTTTTTATAAAATAAATAGACAAAATGGTTCAGAGAAATACCTTAAACATTTATTACTGTCTCACTACAAACAGTTACAGATATAAATGCTACAAAATACTATATTATTAGTTACAGAGATAAATACCAAAATAACAAGGAAGAAAAAACTTACTAAGTATGCCCTATCCGTTTACAAACTCTGTTTACAAGTGGGAGGTGCTACAAAACTTACAAAAAATTGTTACAAATAAAGAATTAAGTTTTTAAGTGAAACTATGTATAAAGGTTAACCTTCTAAAAACAAAACAACTAATGTTAAAAATAATAAAACGAGCTGTCATATGTCAACATTAAATTTAAAACAGAACAATTAAAATGACAGCTAACCATGCCCCAAGACATTATTTTTAATTATTACAAATTCTTTACAAATCCTTATGAAAGCAATTATTGTTATTATTAAAAAAAATGTCTATTTTTACTTTAAAAGTTCAACACAAAGAGTTACCTGGATTTCACTAAAACGCACTAAAACTTCTGGGGGTGGAAACTGGATTTATTATTAATCTCTCTGCCATACAAAAAAAACTACATCTTCAAACTGTAAAAAAAGTATCCTGAAAAGGCTGCTTAAGATATTGAGGTTGAAATTGGCACTAGACGCAAACTTCGACTGGGCTTCTTAAAAAACAAGAAACTGGAACATTGTGGTTATATTCCAAATTGGTTATACACGCCGTTTAACAAATATCTCAGATCAGATACGGCATCCAACAAAAAACAGTGATTACTCTTACTTTAACAGACACATTACTTTGAGTATAATCACGTTTTTTCATAAATTTTCCGGTTTTTGACCGACTAAACTAAAACACGTGTGTTCAATGGACCATCTTCCAAACCTAAAACTTGAATTCATTTCGACCCTCGATATCGACCGGGGCTACCAGTTTTGCGTCTCACCTCTCTATCGTTACTTTAAACATCAAACAACCCAATATTCCTGTTAAACTGCTATCACATCGCAAAAAGACCTTGAATGAAACAACTTTTAAATTTGTAGAAATAACAAGTACAAATCAATAAAACCATATTTTCGTCATAGTTATAACTGGAATTTGGAATTCTTTTCTTTAATCACAAAGTAAACAGAATTGGGAAAATATATATACTCGGGCCAGGGACGTACTAGAATATTCTCATAACTTTAGGAGGAACTTCAGGATAACTTTAGGATAACTTCAAAGGAATTTTCTGCATGCTACAACGTGTCATCCAGGTGCCACCAATCACGCACCTCGATGTGCATCGCCCTTCCTTCTGGAACTTATAATTAAATTTAATTAGTTGAGAAATGAAAAAGTTTCATATAAAAGTTAATTTATCTTTAAATATGGGACATTTTCGGATCTCAAGAGAGTACAGTATAGTAGTGTATGGTGTAGTTTTATCCGTGTAGGGTAGCTCCCTAGAGCACTTTGCTCAAAGGGCTCTGCAAACTTTCTAAGACTCTGAAGCTGAGTTTTTTTCTTCTTAGAAATACTGTGTTTTATTTATACCACCAATAAAACCATAAAGGTTGTCTCTTCAAGACAATGCCACAATAAGAGAGTACCGGCTAGCTACGCAATATTACACCATATTGCGCAATAGTTAGAACAATTAATAAACATGAAAACTTGCACCAAGTTGCTAACACATTTTCATACGTTTATTAATTACACTGGAGACGACATGGCGCCCCACGCTGGGGCGCCATGTCCAGTATAACAAAACTTCTTTTCAATTTTGCTAACTCCAGACTGCCAAACTTGTTAACCAGGGTATTTATTATTAAACATTTTACAAACCTCTTTTTAAGTTCTTGTTTTATTACCACAATGAATCATAATTAAAATGTCTGTTTTTTGAGTCTATGACAAATGAGCCATAATTAAATTTAATAAGCGCACAAATATTATACTGACGTCTTTTAATAACTTTAAATACTTAATTGACAGCAGCCTACTAGATTCTTATTTTATCTTCAAAGTTTTGTCTCTAATGTTTAGCAGAACAGATACGAAAATACCTGATTATTTCTAAAGTATATTTTAATAGACTAGGCAATGTTGCTGATTTAAAAGTTAGGATAACGAAATAAATTAACAAAATAACCCCCGAGGTCATACGAAATGTTTTACGAGAATTAAAGAATCGTCTCGGTTATTGTCAAGAAGTGAATAATGGTGGTCAAGGTTTTAATTGTAAAAATCAATGTTCTCAGTTATGATTGCAGAAACCTAAAAAACTTTATATTGCTGAACAGAGGACTAAAATCCCTTTTTAACAAGGTGCCACCATTTGTTATTTAAAATTTTCGAGGGTCTCTTATAATTCAAAGGGGGTGCTGGAGGGAGATAATATTTTCATACTGTAAATAGTCAATTTAAGAATAAAAATCGACCTGTTTCAGGTTTTTTCACATAGTACATAACAACGCTAAAAATGAATTTATTCCATACGTATGGACCGCATGGTTGCTTTAGATTAGAACAGTTGAATCTTTTCAACCTCATAGGAACTTCCATTGGATAAAATAGTACCTAACCCTTCTCTTCCATACATAAAACCTTCTCTTACATATCTGGTTTTAATATGTAATTCATTATTGCAATTTTCTTTTTGGATTTTTAAGTGCATTTCTTACAAATGGCTTCACTTAATATTCAGAATTTCCAAGTTACAATAAGTTAGAATAACACTTTGCAGATCTTGCTTCATAAATCACGAGATTTTAACTCTTCCTTTCCGTCTTTATACATTCTAGAAACCGTTTGCTTAATTCGTAAACACCTGCATGTTTTTCCAGCAAGACCTAACCATGACTACTCCACCTGAAATGCAAGCTTTGATGTGTAATTACCGATCCCGTCCACTGAGTTGAAAAAGAAATCTATATTATATTTGGCAATAAAATTATACAACCATCTCCCTTTGCAACTTAAATTTATAACTCCTTTCCTTAAGTTCCGTAAACTGACAAAAGCCTATCGCCTATCGATCTGAAAGATCATGTTATTCAGTGGAAGAGTTTCTTAACAAATAACTTAGAAATTTTACTACGCTTAGTTACAAGCAACTAAAGTATTATTTTATATAATTTGAATATTACATGCAGCAACTTAAACTTATTTCTAAACTACTTTTGAAAAACTGCATATAAAAATCATACCCAGATATACACTGATGGTTTAGAAACAACTAATGGCGTAAGATCATATGTAGTAACTCAAGAGAATGTACTTTTCAAACTACCTAATTTTCGTACTATTTTTATACAACCAAGCTGTATGCTCTCTATCCCGCCATAAAACTATCCAATCTGACAATAAACTACAAATATATTATCTTAAAAGACTCGCTTAGTGAAATACAAAGCACCCGACAACTGTTTCCAAAAAACCCTTGAAGTTCAAAAAAAAAAAATTAAAACTGTCCTTTATTAGGCTGATTTTAATCATAGTGAGATAAATTTCATCTGCATTCCATCTCATATAAGGATAAAAGGCAATGAAATTGCTGACTATTATTGCTAAAGATGCGATAGTAAGTGATTTCCGAAATTGTAAACACATCGGTATTAACGGACATGCCTGTATAAATAATCAATATTAGGTGCGTGGAAAAATAAATGAAGTGTGTCAAATTCAAAGTTAAAATAAGTGAAACCCCGCATAGAGACATAGAATGTGTTACCTACCTAAAGAAGCCAAGAAATAATATTAACGCATCTACTACCCGGTCATACTAGGTTAGTGCATAATTACTTAATTAAAAAGTGTGAATCGCCGTGGTGTAAAACTTGTAAGACCACACTAACAATAAAACAGTTACTATTTGAATGTCCTCTCTATAATAAGCAATGAATTAACAACAGGATACCAGCAACAAAAAATTTAACAAACTTATGTAATCTATTAATTTGTCGCTAACAGCCATTTAGTTGATGCGATTATCTAAATAAAGAAAATGAGAAATTTCAAGATTTATTATGACAACAAGGAGACTAATGATATCAAACATATGTCCCAGCAACCCAAACAGTGTTATAGAAGATGAACTTAAACAACTAGAACTAACTGCATTATTTGCAGAAAGCGTGTCTGAACATAGCCGTGTTTTAAGCTTTAGACATCGCCAAACAAATTTCAAACTTCTAATAACATAATATGACAACACTCCTTACATAATCCTTTCTTCTTCATGTGACATATCAGAGTTATCCGGCGTTAGCGATCACCATTGCACAGGTTTCTTGATCTTCTGCCACATAAAATAATTGTCCTACATTATGATATCTATGAACACTAACATATCAGAGTTATCCGGCGTTAGCGATCACCATTGCAAAGGTTTCTTGATCTTCTGCCACATAAAATAATTGTCCTACATTATGATATCTATAAACACTGATATTAGGAATATTTTTTAACCAAGTAACCTGTTTTCTTCCTACACCTCAATGGCTTTCTATTTTGCCTTTAAGGATCAGTTGTAGTACTAAACAGAGATGAGTGCCTTGAGGACCGGCAAAATAACGCAAAAGATAGAAAACATAATACGTTGTGAAATAAAAAGAGATGCAAGTAGTAGAGGTGAGAAATTATCGATATAAACCTATAATTTACTTTACATTACATTAGATCTATCGAAAGTTTCCCACCTTTAGACGTTAGCTTATGAGCTGGTTGACTTCAGTCATAGTAATACGTATCACGTAATGTACCTAAGTAAAAACGTAAAGTATTGATCAATAATAAACTGTGATTTGAGACGTCGCATACACTATTTTCAATACAGAATTATCATAGCTTGTTATTCTGTATTCGTCAACACAGAATTAATTATCAAATTACTACTAATTAAACTGTTTACTTACATTTGCTTTATTGCCTTCAATCAGTTTTTACTTTATGCGAAATTTAAAAAATGTTAATGTTCGACGTCATACTTGTAATATTATGACTGAAGTCAACTAGCTCATAAGCTAACGTCTAAAGGTGGGAAACTATCGATAGTCCTAATGTAATGTAATGTAAATTAGAGGTTTCTATCGATAATTTCCCACCTCTACTACTTTCATCTCTTTTTATTTCACAACGTATTATGTTTTCTATCTTTTGCGTTATTTTGCCGGTTCTTAGGGCACTCATCACTGTATATTAATTGACCCTCACTATATATTACAGATAAGACATTTTCTGGTATCTAACAGTCTTAAGCATTTCTCTATCTTTGCTGATCGTGATTAGTACATCCTCATTAGTTTTTCTTGCTGACCAAGGTATCTTTAGCATCCATCTATGTATCTACATGTATTTATCCCTAGATGGTTTTAGTTCCTCTAATTATTAATTAAAAATAACCATTATTCCTTAAAAAATATTGTGTATTATTGTTTAAAAAAACATATAGTAGAAAAAGATAATTGTAAATATTTCTCTTTTTTGTCATATTTTTATTTTTTATTCGAAACGTAGCGGCATCTTGATGTAACATTATCACGTAATTTTGTGTCATTGGAATTCTGCGAGCGTTGGAATTGTGGAAAACACGATTTTGATGGGATATAAATGAATGCTATGAAAAAAACAATGCTTTAGAATTGGGCCTATGGTATTTTATTAAATAGTAGTAAAAAGTGACTAATTAGGAAGTTGAAATAACGTTTAAAGCAATTGAAAGTTTTTTATCACGATGTTATTTATATTATTGAAAGTTGTTATATTTTTTGGGATTGAACAGTAAGTACATACACTACAATAAGCAAGAGAAGTCACGTCAAGTGTTCAAAAATTAAAAAATAAGTCTTAGTATTTAATACATGGGATGTATTCACAATAAAGTGCAGAAGACTGGAAAGTATGCCCGGCGATAGCTCTGCCGTCTTATAGTTTTTATCGGATTTTTTTTTTCAATAAAGGTTCTTCTTTGTCAACCATTTTCCATCCACTCCTGAATGTAGGTATCTCCCAATTGCTTCCATCTTTCTCTATCTTGCCCCAATCTAATCCACTGTTTGCCTGCCACTGTTCTTATGTCATCTACCCATCTTTTTTGAGGTCTTCCCATGCTTCTTGTTGTCGTCCTTGGTCTCCATTCCAGAATTCTCCGTGTCCACCTGTTGTCATTATATCGGGCTACGTGACCTGCCCAGCGCCATTTCATTTTTGCAATTTCTTCCACAATATCCCTAATCTTCGTTCTACGTCTTATCTCGGTGTTTCTAATCTTATCTCTTAGTGATATTCCAAGCATGATTCGTTCCATTGCTCTTTGCGTTGTTTCTAATTTTTTAGCAGATTTTTTGGTAAGGGCTACTGTCTCCAAGCCGTAAGTACAAACTGGTAGTATGCATGTGTTATACACCTTTTTCTTTAAGTTTACAGGAATGGAGGTGTTTTTCAAGATATATGCTAATTTGCCGAAAGCGCCCTATGCCAGTTGTGTTCTTCGTTTAATTTCAGCATCTTGATTTGGTTTTCCTAGTTTGATAACATGACCCAGATATACATAATGTGCAACATTTTCTATGGTATGATTTTGTATTGTTATATTTGTCTGGTCTCGGCTCAGTATTTTTGTTTTGCTGTAGTTCATTTTTAAGCCTACCGCTCCTGAAACTGCATTTAATTATTGTAACATATCATTTAGTTCTTGGATATTATCGGCTAATAAAACTATGTCATCTGCGAATCGCAAGTGGTTTAAGTATGATCCGTCGACGTTAATACCCTTATTGTTCCATTTTAGTTTCTTAAAAATGTCTTCTAGAACAAGGGTAAATAGTTTGGGAGAGATGGTGTCTCCTTGTCTTACTCCCCGTTGTAGTCTTATGGGATTAGTTTTTGTGCTTTCGTCCAGCTTTATCTGCATGGTGGCATTTTCATATATGTTTTTAATTATGTTAGTGTATCTTGATTCTATACGTGCATTTTCTAGAGATTTAAGCACTGCCCATAATTCGATGGAATCGAATGCTTTATGGAAATCGACGAACGCCATATGAATTGAAACATTATACTCGGTGCATTTTTTTATCAGTGTTCTTACGGTGTGCAATAAAGGTTAACTCTGGTCAACACGTCTTTCTTACGTGACCAGACAACACCACTGTTCGTGAATGTAATATTGATATTTACCTATATATTTCTAATATTCTATTTTTTATTTTCTATTAAAAGTTAAATTTAAATTGCCCAGATTAAAGAACAATAGATTAATCAGCTATTTTTCTTGATTACACTTTTAAATATTCACAAACTTTTTTAATTATACACTCTTGTTACCCATATTTCTACTGCACATGTTGCAAATTTGTTTCTGTTTCCTGTTGGTTTTTGCTAAGCACATTTGATAACCTTTCATTGTCAAAACTAGAGGTTTTTCTAGTTTTGGCTTTTTATTATATATAGATTAACTTCCTGTAAGCATTTTTCAATATAATGTTCTATTTTCCGATGTAGTTCCCTTGATTTTTTTCTTAAAATTTGAGGCAACACTAATTGTTCCACTGTCGTTGTAAGAAACCATATTCGACTTTCATCTTTGTTTCCGTTCCATTTTAGATGTAAATTTGTCCAAGTGTAACCTTCATGCAAAAAAATTTGGTATACAAATATTCAAGGCCAGGTCGCCAAAGTCGGAAGAAGATTTTAAGACAAAACTATACTTTTAATATTTATTTGTAATGAACAAAAACATCTGCGTTGGAAATGGTCCATGTCTCCGATCCGTATGTCAACACTGGTTGTATAAGGGTTTTGTATATGGTTATTTTTGTTTTTTGGCTTAAGTTTCTGCTTCTCATATATCGTATAGTCCAAAATAGCATTTGTTTGCTAGGATTATTCTTCGCTTGATTTCTTCCGTCATGACGTTCTCCTTGGTGATCAGGGAGTCTAAGTATATTTTTCTGTGAAGCAAGTAACACTGCTTCCCATTCCTTTGGAGAATATACATATTGGCAATGAGCTCTAATATATTTTTCCACTAGGACAAAATCTCGATCTGAAGGAAGCATTGTATGCCCAATTTGAGGAAACACATGAATAATTTCTTTGAAACGGCCTTCTGCTACTAGACGAATCCAAACAGGCAAGTGACCAATTCTTATTTTGTTCACTGCAGTTGTCAGAAATGGCAATAAGTTTGGAACCTTTTATATCATGGGATGAAAAATGTTTAATTATACAGCTTCCAATCTCGTTAGCTCCTCTGGCAGCTGTTGCCTCATCCCACATGTAGAAATACCCCTGGGAGGGATACAAACTATGGATGCTGAAATTGTAACAAAACCACTTCTTCTTGTAAAAGGTTGGCCCTGTCGATAATTTAGGAGTTGGCAGAGCCTGCTGAAGATCGAATGTTATGGTATAAACTCCATCAGATGTTGATGCAATTCTTGTTTAAATTTTAGTTCTCGTATAGCGCCTTCATCAGTTTTTGAAGCGGCATTTTTAAGAGCGACGTTTATGCTGTCACAAACATCGCAGGTATCTGTTTGTGGGTTTTTAAACTAAATATTAAATTCTTTGGTAAATATACGTCTAAATTTGTCTGAAGATACGCATTTGCTGACTTGTTGTATGCCTTCTTGCTTATAAACATCATAACACTTCTCTACAGTATATAATAATGTCATGAAATATGAGCTAGAATTATCTTGACGAGAGTAGTGGCTCTCGTACTTAGGTAATGATTCAATGAAAGACCTGACAAAATCAATTTGTTGATCAGTATATTTTCTTTTATGATTTTTGTGTGAACCCTTACCATTCATCTTTGGAGTTGATAAACCAGTTTTCATAGATTTTACAACATTCTCAACTCTTTCTCTATTGTTTTGTAACCTATGTATGCTTAAGAATGCCTTCTTACAAATTTGTAATTTACCAATCATAGAGGACCTTTTGTAATACATCACGGTGTGATTTCGCCTTGAAGATGTATTTTTAGTAGTACTACGAGCTTTAAGTTTTATCTCTATGCAGCCAAATATATATGCGTTTTGGATATTAAAGTTGCTCAGTTTCCAAAATGTCTCAAAAATGTTTTTCACTTCATCTTCGGATAAAAGTGTAAAACTTTTATTTCTACAACAGCAGTCTGGTCCTATAAACTTTTCTTTTTGTACCATTCCCTTACCACGATAACTGAGATTTCTTTCGCCACTATTTCTTTTATTCTTTTCCTTGGTTTGTTTTTTATTTCTACGTTTACGTTTTTGTTCTTTCTTTTCAGTGTTTGTAACTTCAGTTGTTTGTCGTGTCAAATTTTCCTCATTTATATCCTGGTCTGACGATGTTGATGGAATTTCACATGCTATCTTAGATTTCTGCAAGAAAAAAGAAAATATAAATATATGTGTATATAGAACTAGCATGCAAATAACCAAATATCTACATGCGTGTAAAAAATGGTATCTGAATTCATTTACCATTGTTTACATGCAGTGTAGTTTATTCGATAATATGTCAAATTTCTTACCTTTATTGGCCCATTTTCATCGTTAGGCATATATTCCGGGTCTTTATCTGAATCATAAAACTCGCTGTCACTATTTGTTAGCAAAGTTTCGCTTAAAACATCTTTATTTTTGGCAACAAAACATTGATCCAGCTGATCGTTAGACGCCATGTTTTACACATACCATTATTTACACAAATTCGATGTCACTTACCTGCCATTTAGCAACTTATTTACAGCGCCATCTTTTAAACTAGTAACGAAATATCAACAGATTCTTGTTTAGAACTGCATATACCATTGTTTTCATGCAAAAACTTAATTTCGACAATTTTGTCAGATACCATTATTTACACCCGAGCCCTTCATATGTGTTTGGAACATTTAACCGGACTATGCGTTGTGTGCAGTGTAGAAGAAAATGAGGAAGCAAACTGACAATAGTTTCAGTTTATGTTGGACATCTGTTGAATAATTTTATTTTTTTTGTAATGTCTCAACCCTTGTCTTTATGCTTGTTGACATTTTTTATTCAAAAACTTGACATGTTTTTGTAAATTGTTTGTCAATTATGTTAGTACCTACAAGAAGCCAATCTTTTAAATGTGCATTTTTTTTCTGGAAAATAAATAGGTATTGATCATTTCTTACTATATTATTATTTAAATATAGTTAAATTAAATATTTAGTTACATCAAAATATTAACAGAAAATCACAACCTAAGATATTTATTATTAAAATAGGCGGTGTTGTAGACCGACGTTACTAACTATGTTCAAGAATTCACATGACCGGCGGAAGGTTAATACAATGTCATTGCTTATAAATAAATATGGCGAGCGATTCGCTCGAAAAAAACATAAGCTTACTAACATTGCCTTAAATATTTTTTGTACTTTGTGTAAATAAGTCGTACATTTGTCAAGCGTCTTAACTTCTCAAATCTACGATCACTCTCCATAAAAGTGATTGACGCCTTCATCCATACCGTTGTGCATGTATCTAAATGCATTCATTCCACAGGTTTTTTCATGGACTATGTTAGTACCAATATTCTTGTTAAAGAAATATATTTTTTATGTTAGTTTTACTTTTCCATATAGAAAGGTATTGACTACCTAATTAGAAGACTGCTTAGATGCATCGAAAATGGTGTTGCCCACCGAGATACATCAACACATTACTAATGGATTTACCCCTGTAAGTTGTTTTAAGCTTACTGAATTTTTATTTTCGTTTGTTTATTTTCCTCCCCTCTATAATTGTACATAATATTTTAAAAATATTAAAAGTTGTAATTGATGTTTGGATTTATATGTCACTTGTTGTATATAGTTCATCAAAATAATAATAATAATAATAAACAATTTAGGAAATGCCAAAAAGAGCTATTTAAAAAAATTCGTGGAGACGAGACGAGTTGACCCCACCACGCTGTATTTAAACACCCTCTGTGTGTAACATCTGTGTTTTACTGCGTTCGGTGTTGATCCCGGTTGGAGAAACCCTTTTCATATCATATTTAGATTCGAAACATGAGCGGGACATTCACCAAACATACAGCTAACGCAACGCCTGTCACATGTTCAACGGGCTCCTCTCATTGTCTACAAAGTATTCCAAATATTAAAGGGCGATATGGAAAGTATGTGGAGAATTTCGGTGTGTTAGATGAATTTGAAATTTTGGTTCAGTTTACTGCGACAGTATGTATACCGTTTTTGGAATCCAACAATTTCAGTGCGGTTGTTTGAAGTTGAAAGCAAAAAGTAAATAATTTAATTATTCAAACCTATTAGCTGCGGCAACATACTATTGCTTTATTAATATTTGATTAGTTTACAGCTTTGTGATATGGTTTTTGTTGGTCTAGTTGATATTAAATACAATTATATTAACCCATTAATGCCTAGATTAACTTTTCTATTATAAATTTTACTGCAATTTTTATTATAAGTCTCTTGGACCTAAAGTGAGAAGGAAACATATTAAGTTAGAAGGAAAAAAATACAGACTGGTAGAAACGATATGAATTGGGAAAGAACAATTTTTGGGGTCCGGTCAGTAATTCTACGGCAAACATAGAAATAAAGATAAATCTTTGTAATTCTGTAATTATTGATTTCTCCTGGTATTAGTCCACATGGATATTGGCGTGGCTTATTACTTTTTAACGTATCTTATTGAGTAATACTGAAATGTAATTGGTCAAATTTTTCGGAAGGGCATACACTGAAACCAAATCTGGCTTTGCCGTTATCTGGCAAAAATTGCTTCTCATGTTTCAAAGGCGGCAAGCATATAATAAACACAATAACAGTATCGTCGTGATAAACTTATAATTATTTTATTTTTATAATAAAATTAATAAGCACATTACATTTCATTTGCATTATGTATGTATATACGTTTAATCATCAATTTTAAATTTCAATAAAAATTTTTTTCGGGTCCAGTCCCAAATAATTCAGAAATATAAACATTATTTGTAATTGATCACTAACGGTATTGTCCACATTGCAGCTGTGGCTTATTACTTTCTACGTATCTTATCGGGCACTACTGAAGTGTAATTAGTCAAATTCTTCGGAAGTTATTACGCTCAAACTTTATCGTTATCTGGTCAAAAATGCCTTCTCAGGTTTCTCATACTAAACGATATATTCAGTCGACGATATATCGTCGCGTACGACAGCAAGTTCACGTATATTTTTAATATTTTTGTGCAAACAGTAGTGTTGTGTTTTAGTTAAGTGTGAGTTAAGACAGTAGAAATAAGTTGTAAATACATTAAAGATGGCTTTTTGGCGACCATTTAAATGTGATACCAACGAGAATACTAGCGACAATCCAACGGACGATTTAGGTATGTAAATTCTTATTTAAAACAAGTTTAAAAATTAGTTGTATAGGGATGCTCGGTCATAATATTCACCCTTAATCTACTTTTTTTAACAATTAAAAGTAAAAATATTTCTTTTAGATCCAACACCAATAAATTGGGAATTTGTAAATAAGGACTTACATATTCAAGCGCAAAGGATTATTCTAAATATATATTCCTATTTAAGAGGCGAAAATAGTACACTTTCGGAAAATAATATTGTGTTAAGGATATGTGGACTTACCAAACTTGCGCGTACGACAGTTTTACGTGTTATTGCAGCTGGAGATGTAAGTGATCATTCTGTTAAACGTCAAAGAGTTGGCCAAAACCTTAAAAAAAAAGATAAGGCCACTAAAGACGTTATTTGTCGCTATGTCTACGAATTTTATCAGGACAACAAAGTTCCAACGTTGGAAATGCTTCAGGACAAGTTGAAAATATATCCCGATTATGCATATAAATCCCTTGATACATTGAGGCGTGTTTTAATAGAATGCGGATTAAGTTATAAAAAATTAGACAAGAGAATGGTAATTATGGAATCTACAAGGATTGTGATACAGAGGCAACTTTATTTACGTAAAATAAAGGAATATCGAGATGACAATAGAGACATTGTGTATCTTGATGAAACGTGGTTTGACACCCATGATGTAGTTCAATATGGCTGAATGGATGATAGCAAAAAGTGCTGCTTGAGTACTCCTAGTTCGAGAGGAAAAAGAATTATAATTCTACATGCTAATACTAAGAGCGGGTTTGTACCTAATGCCTTGTTATTATAGGCCAAAAACATTAAACAGTCATCAGCTGATTATCATGAGGATATGACGGCTGAACTTTTCGAAAAATGGGCAACGGAACAGCTTTTACCGAATATTAAAACAAATTCCGTGATAGTAATGGACAATGCGTCATACCATTCTAGACTCTACACCAAAATTCTAAATACTAGCTCCAAGAAGGGAGATATCATAGAATTTGTGGAGAACAAAGGCATGGCAACATCTAGTAAATGTACCAAAAAGGAATTATTGCAATTAATTACGCAACAAAATTTTCAAAAAGAATATGTAATAGATAAACTTTTTGAACGCCACGAGCATACACTTTTACGGCTCCCTCCATATCGTTTTGTTTTCAACCCAATTGAAATGATATGGGCCGATGTAAAAAAGGAATTGCGGAAAATGAATCAATCTCCCCAATTAAGTGACGTTGTTGTCCAAAATATAAGAACAGTGATCGAAGAACTTAACAAAACTGACATTTGGAAAAACTGTGTAGCTCATGTTCAAGTAAAAGAAAAAGAATATCCTACTTTACCACCAATTGAACCGGTAGTTATAAACACAAACGACGACTCAAGTTCTGGACACACGGATAGTGATAGTGTTTAATTGTGTGAATATTTCCACAAAGACTTCCACAACTTGTCAAAAATATGTTCTGTGTACCGTAGTAAATGTGATCTCTCCATTAATTTATAACCTAAGAGACAATTCGACTGGAAGACGAATTGGCCGATTTCAAAAATAAGCTCTTTAAACCGATGAAACTTACAGATCATATTCATGATTATTTTTTACCAAAAAAAGGGATCAACTTTGTTTTGAGCGTAACTTGCTTACATTTGATGCTAGAAACCTTTTTAAAAATCAAAAATAAAGATTCCTTTAAATAATTTTAAAAAAAGTAAAAAACATTTTTTTGATTATTTCACGTTGAATTATTCGATATAGAATTTGACGAATAGGTAAGAATCTATTTTTCATTAGCTATAACTCTGCTTCTGCTGGGTATAGAGACTTCATACATATACCATTGTTTTCACTTTTTTATAAACTGTATTTTTGCTAACAACATTTTTTTCATAAAATACTTACCTTTTGAGTTATTTGCGAAAATGAATATATTCACTCGCAAATAACTCGAAAAGTATTGATTTAGTAAAAACCTCTATAGAACAAAAGTTGCCTAGAATTAGTCAGTTTATCCACTTCCGGACTTATTTTGGATATATATCTTTTCACCCCCGACAAGGGGCGCTACCCACCCCCAGGGCAAAAATACACATCGGCACAATATCACTTTTTTTCTTTGACACGTTAGCTATATGTGTATGCCAAATTTCATGTCAATCCCAGTGGTTCTTTAAAATTTAGAGGTTTTTACAATATTTTACCGTTAGTGAATGGACTATGTGTATCAACTTTTAATCATCTTTGGTGTCAAGTTCATGAAGAAATGTGAATAATTAACAATATTATTACTGTTTAACAAAATATTAGACCTTAATTTAAAAATAAAAGTTTATTGTTTAATTTCTATTGCGCCGCCTATGTTTTACAAAAGGCGCCTACACTTGAGTGTCGAATTTTGTTTTTATACTTGTCCAACTGACATCGTAAGTACTTTATCACCGGGAACTTAGGATATATCCAATTTACAAAAAAAAATATTTCGAATGATACGAAAAAAAGTTGCGTGCACGTCATCAAGGTCGTAATTCTATTGTATGTGTTTCTACATTTTTATAGAAAAGTGTATGTTACTTTAGTTTGCTAAACAATCACTTCTAAAAATAACCCGATCAATAAAAAAACTTTTGTAACAAAATAATGTATATATGTACAATATACCTTTTTTGGATTTAGACGTTCCTCAATGTAAAATTTGGTGTTGAAATGTTCATGAAGAAACCACCAATTAATAACGGAGTATTAGTCACTACTAGAAATATTGTCATGTAGCCTCGTCGTTTGTTGAGTTTTCAATCGTGTTCTATGACTTTTGTACCCGTGGCATCATCGATTTTTGAGGTTATCTTGTGAAAAGCGTTTATTTATTTGTCAAAATGCCCAAACAGCTGAATAGTTGATGCAAAAAACTTGTGGCTTCATTAGATAACTATTTTGAAGAAAAAAAGAATAATAATGGCCCTTTGTTACCCTTAAACGCTGTGCAAGAGGTAATATGCGATTAAAATATCATTACTTCACTTTACAAAAATTTGTATTATTTTAGCGTGTCGCTGCTATTATAAAAATCACTGTAAGAACAATAAGCAGCATATGTCAAATGCAGAAAAAAGGTAAACAGTTTGAGTCACAAATACAACAACTTTAAATACAAGCTTTATTCTCAATGCCATTTAAAATGTGTACCAGAGAAGTAAGTATGATTATAACATTTATAACAAATATACATTTAACATAATTTTATTTTTATATGCTCTTAGAACAGCAAGTAACGGTTCAATCGTTATGGTCCCAACTGAAAAATAAAGAATTATTTAATGATAGTACCACTTCTTTAAAAAGATTGCTCAAAGTACTTGGGTTTGAGTGGATGAAGGATTATCCACGACGAGGACTTATGGAATTACCTAACGTTGTTTGTAAAAGAGTACAATTCTTGAAGAACTTCTAAAGAAGCAAAGGATGAAGGTATATACCAATTCGTGTTTCTCGATGAAACTTGGATATTTCAAAATGGGATCATTGGTCATTCTTGGTAAAATGATACTATAAAGAGTGTTAAAACCACTAAAACGGATGGCAAAAGGTTTGTTGGATTAACATAAGTTGTTATATGAACATTT
The DNA here is from genome assembly GCF_040954645.1 of Diabrotica undecimpunctata. Taxonomy (NCBI): domain Eukaryota; kingdom Metazoa; phylum Arthropoda; class Insecta; order Coleoptera; family Chrysomelidae; genus Diabrotica; species Diabrotica undecimpunctata. The sequence goes on from NC_092807.1 coordinate 127,121,864, forward strand.
AAATAATATCATTGCAGATATATTATACTCCATGCTGGAAATGAGGCCGGATTGATAGAGGGTGCTGAAGTAATATCTTGTTCAAAAACTCATCTTAGTGATTATCATGGGGAAATAAACCAGGCAAATTTCTTGAAATGGTTTGAATATTAGTTGCTGCAAAACTTAGAGAATTCTTCTCTAATTGTACTTGATAATGCACCTTATCACAATAAGTTATTGCATAAAACTCCGAATACATAATGGTCAAAAAGTGCTATTGAGGAGTGGTTGACAGAAAAAAACATTCCCTATTCCCATATGATGTTCAAAAATAAAACTGTTGAGCATCGTTTCTCAGTAAATATACAGTTATAATCTTACATACAAATGTCATTTATTTTAAACATTTTTTTATAAATAAACCACAAACCAAGTATATAGTGGATTATATGGCAGAACGGTATGGACACATACCGCTGTATCTTTAACCCTATTGAATTAGTTTGGGGCATAGCAAAAAATTATTACAATAGGCACATTGGTAGAGATCGTAACAGCACTAATAACTGCCTAAACATGTGGCATGAGGTACTTTACATGAATACTCCTGATATGTGGAAAAACTCTATCAATTATACTGAAAGAGAAATATTTAAATGGTATGAGAGAGAAAGAATATTTGATCATCAAGAAATTAGTCCAATAGTAATCCTCCTCCTCCTAAGTGCCTTCTATATTGAGGTTGGCGATCAATATGGCAAATTTCTCTCTATTCTGGGCTTGCTGAATTAATTCATTTGCTTTTGTGTGGGTCCAATCTCTGATGTTTCATAGCCAAGAATTTTTCTTTCGTCCTATGCCCCTTTTACCTTCAATCTTGCCTTCTAATATTACCTGGAGCTGCTCAAATTCCCTATAGCGCATTATATGCCCTAGATATGACGTCTTTCTAATTTTAATAGTATTGACCAGATGAGTGCGTGTGTTCATTGCTCTCAGTACTTCTTCATTCGTAGTTCTGCTGGTCCAGCTTATTCTTAGCATTCGGCGGTATATCCACATTTCAAATGAATTTAATTTGTTGACTAACCAATAGTAATAAATGTTAATAATGGAGAGAGTGACACTAATGTGGAATTAGATTCAGAAAATGTTTAGTTCGTTGATGTTGCTTTTTTTTTACTGTCATGTTTTGTCTTTGAAAATACGTTCATTATTAAAAAATATTTTATATTATTGCTTGTGGTTTTATTTTGATTATATTTATTGTTTGGTAACTCAGTAATAACCGTACCACTTTTATTGTGGAATAACTTACTTTGTGAAATCTATTTATTAATGTATTTAACAAAAAACAAATGAAAAAAACACTCATTCTCAAATTCTATTTAATATAGTGTGAAATTTGCTACCTTCACCTTTTTTGTTTACTTCTGTTAATTTTCATACTTCATGAACCATCTGACACCGTTGCAAATGTTCACGATGATGATGTGAACGCAACTTTATTTGGCTTTCACTGTAGTCCGACATCACATTTTATGCATTGTGTCCTCCCAAATTTAGTACAACCAATTCCAGCGCAACATCTATTACAAGAAGCAACAAAACGATCGATTTTGTCATACCTTACTTGTGTGAAAGGTTTCGTGTAAACATTCTTTCTGCCAGCACCTGTCGATTTGACGCCATATCGAGTCAAAAAACCTGAACTATTTCGCGACGAAAATCGAGGTTGGATACATTTTTGTTATTTTTTCTGTAAATGATCGAGGCATTGTTTAGTGCGATATCTACCTTCCAAGTAAAAATGGGCCAGTACTACTTCTTTCTCCTAACATCTATTCTGTAGTTTGTGACACATTAATCCGAAGATCAATTCTGCCTATATTTTCATTGAACTCAGATATACAATTTGGACGGTTTATCATAACGTGATGATGTTGCTGCATGGAGTATCTCTTTACTAATGAAGTTGGTAAAACAACCGAAGAAGTTAAAGCAACAATCACCGCTGAATTATCCATCCAGCGAACTAATAAAACATATTCCGTCGTCTTTATGTATTATATGTTCTGAGGTACCCCTGATTTTTTTAGAAAATGATGCTTTATTTGTCAGTGGACACATATTACCCAACCGATTATCACGAATTGTTCAAATTGCAGAATATCCTAGGTACTTCAGATAAGCAAACAATTTATAATTAGTTAACAAATTGTCAACATGAATGGCATAACGCGACTGTCTTATATCGTCTGGTAAATCTTCCAAAAAATGTACTAGAGGATCAGAACATTTTTCAAAAAGAGATAGTTAAAGAAAACACGCGAAAAAACTGTAAAAAACATGACATAAGAAAACTGAAATTTAGTGAAGTAAAAGAAACAGTCAATACGGCAAAGCCACGAAAAGCCTCAGGTCTAGATGAAATATACGTAGAGATGATAAAGCTTATCAATAAAGAAAATCTTCAGACGTTTATTATTTAACAAAATATATACCACTGGAATCTTCCCAGAAGACTGGCTTAGATCGACATTTATACCTATACCCAAGAAAAATAAAGCAAATAGATGATCATAGCATTCGAAAGAAACCTGAGCGACAATTAATTCGGATTTAGTGTGGGGCTTGGTACAATGGAGGCATTATTTGGTCTCCAGATATTACTACAAAAATGCCGAGATTAGCGAAAAGACGTGTTTGTTTTTTTATCGACTACGTAAAAGCGTTTATCGAGTAAAACACACAGAACTCATAGAAACCCTAACACAACATGGTATAGACCATAACACTCTAGCACTTATTAAAAAACTATATTGGGATCAAATGGCGTCGATCAAAATAGACAACCGTCTGACAGCAGAATTGCCAATAAAAAGAGAAGTTCCTCAGGGCTGTGTACTTTCTCCACTGTTATTTAATATATATTCCAAAAAGATCTTTCAAAATGCCCTCGAAAATATTGAAGAAGGAATAAAAATCAACGAAGAATACGTAAACAACTTAAGATACATAAGCAGACGATACCGTTATTATTGCGGACAGTGCTGAGGGTTTACAACGACTTTTGAATGTCATAACCAGAGGGGGAGATAGCTTGCAACTAAATAGAAACACAAATAAAACAAAAGTAATGGCTGTTACACGTGCACCAAATGTCGACATTAATATTTGTATCTATACAAACATACATATAGAACCAGTACAAAGATTCCAGTATCTTGGTTGCTGGATAACAAACGATCTTGACCACGAGGTTGAAATACGTGCTCGTATAGAATATGCTAGGTCCGCATTTCAACGAATGAAAAATTTTCTAATAAATTCCACGTTATTGTTGGATATCCGATACCAATTTGTAAAAACGTTTATTTATTTCATATTGCTATACGGAGTGGAAACATGGACTCTCGGAATTACAATTATGAGAAGGTGCTAAGAAGAATGGGTACTGAGAGAAAACTCCTAAATATTGTAAAAAACAGAAAAATGAGTTATCCAGGACATATTTACAGAGGAGAAAAATACAACTTCCTACGACTTATAATGGAAGGGAAATTGAAATGAAGAAGAGGTCCAAGAAGAAGAAAATGCTCCTGGTTAAAGAACTGGACAGGCATGGACACACATTCTATACTAAGAACAGCTCAAGATAGAGAGCAATTTGCTGTAGTTATAGCCAACCTTCAGTAATGGAGAAGGCACCTTAAGAAGAAGAAGAAAAGAAACAGTCAGCAAAACAATAAATAGGAAATTCAAAGAAATCGATAATACAACGAAAAGCACATAAGAGAAAAAAGAATCTATTAATAAAATGATGGACGACACTAAAGACAATTTTATGAAGAACGAAGAAGGTAAGAATAAGACATGGATGACGACATTCTGCAGCTGATGAAAGAAAGAAGAAAAATAAGAACAATAACTCTATGTATAAAACATTATAACAAGATATACCGAGAAAGATCAGAGAATAAAAACAGAAATAACTGAAGAAAAAATGCCAAAAAATCGAATATTCTACATATGACGACTTGAACGTGCATAAAAAGGTAAGAGAAATAACAGGCAAATGTAAAAACAGAAGAGCAAGTTAATGATAATGGAGAGGAAATAAATTGCCATGAGAACCACGCTATGACGTCCTTTATAATTATAAAAATACGATCCACTATTAGCCGGTGGAACAAATGCTATGTGCTTCCCGTCTATTGCACCAAGACAGTGAGGAAAGTTCTATCGTTCTTCATACATCTTGGCTATTTCTATCCATTCATTTTCGGATATAGATAACTGAAATATAAAAATATCAGTATTATCATATTATAAAATCATAAGCAAGTATTTTTATGATAGAACACATATATTAAAAGTATTTCTATTGTTTCAGAGAGAGAACACTGAAGATTCTTTAATTCCTGATCAACAATATTCATCTGACAGTGTATCATCAGACAATCCCGAAGCCTGATCGGCATCGTCAAACTATAATTCATCTCGCCCACCAAAACCTGGTAAAAGAACAAGAAACAATGAAAGCATAGCAAATTAAGTATTGAAATCGGTACGAAATCACTTTAAACGTCCTCGTCCAGTTTTCACAGAAGATTGCTGTGATATTATGTGTTGCGTATAAAATGTTGCGATAAAATTAACGACTTTAGATGCAAAACAAATAATAGTCGCAGAAAAACTTATTAACGATGTACTTTTTGAAGCAAAAATAGGAGGCCTCTAAATTCAGCAATATGAACAATTGTATTAAGCCTTTCCTACTTCAAATTGGGCTTATATTATTGCACGCTGTCTTTCTTCCGGAGCTCCAAGCCCACCCTGCCTTCCATTTTCCACCAGTCAATATTCAGAGCATCTTTCTCTTAAACAGTCTCCAAGGCGATCCCTACTCTACACAAATGCACACACATACACCTAGGGAAATTAGCCCCGTGAAACAGAGATAGTTGTATCGACTCCAAATTCTGAAGCAACATTTCTTCACAATTTTAATGTTGATAATGAATAATTTGTACGAAACAGTTGAATTCTTGTAGGTTATTATTAAAAAAATGTCATTTTTTTAATAAATATTATCTGTAATAGGGCCTGCGTAGCGCAAGCGGTAGGATGCTTGCCTCGCATGCCTGTGGTCCGGAGTTCGAATCCTACCGCTGGCAAGAACAACTAGACATTTTTAAAAATGTGTATAGGTCTCAGGTCGAGTCAGCCTAAATAGAATGAGTACCTTGGGTAAAACCAGGGGTAATAATAGGCGGTTGAAGCGTAGCACTGGCCATGTTACCTTCCTTGTATACCGTAGGCCCTAGATATAGCAGACTACCCTAGATATAGCTATACTCTCAAAGCCGCGAGCGGTATAAAACGGGAGACTATTATTATTATATATCTAATAAGCAACAGTGTTTTAATTACTCACTTACCTTTAAATAATCTTTTTTAAGAACTTTATACAAGGTCTTACATGTTTCAGGAATAATTTTTCCATGCGCTTGAGATGAAATAATTGCTGAGAATTTTAAGTCCTTATAACTTCTTTCAGTTGCGAGAAATATCAACGTAACTGATGATCTTCATGTGCAGAAATACTACTTCTTATAACTGTGTCTTTCTTTTTTATCATTGAAGTAACCATTTCAAGTAATTTAATGTATATTTTCTCGTCCATTTTGAGATAGTTTTTAAAATATTTTGGTTCAAATTTGAATTCATTTAATAAGTTAACATGACTGTATGTTTTTCTTTTTAACAACCAATGCTTACACCACTTTTTTCGTTTTTTTTTTCACTAGTTTTTAAACTTTTATCTTCAAAATTAAAACAATGCCTAACAATGCCAACGCGTCATCGTCTTCAATCGATGTCGTCGCTTAAGGAACTGAAAACCGCACCGGTACACCGGAGAGTCCCCATACACGCTACCGCTGTTTCGTTGCCATTGTAACGTGATTTAATTAAGCATCCAGAAATCAGATCTAAGTAACTCAATTCAACTTAAAAATATAAAATCCTTTTAATAATATTATTCATTGCTTATTGCTCAATGCGATTGTTTGTTTATGACATTGAAAATATCTGTGTTACTAGAACACGCGCTGACCTAGTGAAATTTGCAATGTAATCAAAAGCTTACTTAGTAATGTAATTATATTGGAAAAACATGAATGCATGAACAAACGCACGTGAGTTAAGTACCCAGAAAATAACGGGAGATCATTAAGAATTAAGAATTAAGAGTTAACAGTCGAAGTTGTCATCCGTCAACTGGGTACTCTCCCTATTATTGTACTTAGAGAACCAATAAAGTAATTATGAATATCCAATGAGTTCGATCGGGAACAAATCTCAATAGTCAGTGTAATCCAAAAAAAGAAATCCTATCAAGAATCGAACAAACAAGGAAAACATTCATAAGCATGAAAACATTTTTTACAAGATCAGACCTTAGTCTACAGCTTAGAATCCGAATGATCAGATGTTACGTTTGTTCTGTCTTACTGTATGGCTGTAAAAGTTGGACAATGGACTCTGAAAGAGAAAAAAGAATAGATGCCTTTAAGATGTATATATACAGACGAATGTTGAGGATTCCATGGGTACAAAGACTTACGAATGTTGAGGTACTTCGTCGCATGTGTAAACAAAAAGGATTACTAAGAATAATCAAAGAGAGGAAAATGCAATACTTGGGTCATGTGTTTAGAGGCGAAAGATATGAATTACTTCAAGTTATACTGGAAGGAAAAGTACAGGGCAAAAGATCAGTAGGAAGACGCCAGAACTCGTGGCTGAAAGACATGAGGAGATGGTTTGACCGCTCATCCGCAGAGATCTTTCGCGCAACAGTTTCCAAAACTACAATTGCTATTTGGATCTCCAACCTTCGAAAGGAGACGGCGCAATGAGAAGAAGTGAGTTCGAGTTAATCAACCTCATGTAGGGGGTAAACTACCTATAGAGTTCCACTATATGGAACTCTTTATGGAAGCAATCTGATAAATATTATATGATTATCATTATTAACCTGTATTATATTATAATATAATATAACCTGTACAGGCACACCTGTACAGGTAGACCTTTTCGGTAGACCGTAGTGTGTATGGCGTGCTTAATAGTCGTCATCATTCTCCACGGGTGATAGTAGTTGTTGTTGATAGACAACGCTTGGGGTTTTCATTACGGAAAAAAAGACAGAATAAGCAAGTTATAATAATGATATTTTATTTATTTTATTCGCTTTTAACAGAACAAAATCCAGCATTCTTTGTGAATATAAAACATACTATTAAATTTTGAAGTGATTGAAATTAAATTTTAAAAATTGTTTAAGGTTCACAGATCATTGCGTAATTACCTGCCGGTCTCCTTATATGGCTTTTACTTTATTAAATATATAGCCACAATAAAATATTACCAAAAAATTACAATTAAAGATATTCCGTTTTAATAAAGTCCGTGTTAGACTATTGAAGTGTTATAGTCATACTGAATTTGCCGGGAAAACTATGAGGAAACTAAACAAAAACAAAAAATAACAGAAAAATTAATTCGTGGGATAGTACATTTTGAAAACAACTCATCCGGGCATATTGGAAACATCTGCAGACGGAATTAATTTCCTCCAAAAAGGCACATTATTGTGATGAACAGAGGACCGACTTCATATAATAACACTAAACATTATCTTCTATTTCTCTTTACCATTTTCTGTTATACGGAAAAAAGTGCTCGAAACGTTTGGGCAAATATTTTACGTTCTTTTGTTGCTAATGGTTAATTATATAAAGCTTTGGACGGCTGGCTAAAGCGACGTATAAATTTACACCCAACATTATTTTTATTTATAACGCCTAATGAGAACTTTTTACCTTAAAAAAAATCTAATGGTTTTTAAAGTTTTCTACATATTTTTTGGCAAATATTAAGTTGATTTTTTTAATATCCTAGTTTTTTACAGTCATAAGATCCGATTAGTTGTTTTCAATATTCTTTGAGTAATTTAATATACATGTACGTTTACAAGGAAAACAAAAATCCTGTAGTTGGCTGTATACTATGAATCACAAAATTTTTATTAGAAAATCCTCTCTAAAAGGTCATCATCGTCATCAGTAGCTCGACAACCCTTTCTGAATTCTGCCTTGTTCTAGGATTTTCCGCCATTCTGTTCTGTTCCTTGCTTTGTTTTTCCGGTTGGTAATTTTAAGTGTTTTCAGATCTTATTCCACTTGTTAAATGTATCTAAGTTTGGGTCTTTCCTTTGACCTTCTCCCTTCTGGTGTTTGCCTCATTATATGTTTTGGTGTTTCGGTCTCCAACATCCGTTCAACGTGGCTCATCCAGCGCAGATGTCTGATCTTTACGGATGTTATGACCTCGGATTCATTGTATACTGTGTATAGTTCAAAATTATATCTTCTGCGCCATATGTCATTTTCTTTCACCCCCTTATATATGTGTCTAAGGATTTTTCGTTCAAACGTACCTAATAGGTTCTTATCGCTTTTCGACAGTGTCCATGTCACTGATCCATATACAAGGGCCAGTTTTATCAGTGTCTTGTATATTTTGGATTTGGTTTTTCTTGTGATGCTGTTAGATCTTAAATGTTTAATTAGTCTATTATATGTTTTATTAGCGATATGTATTCTTTGCTTGACTTCTTTACTGGCATTGTTATCTGCGGTAACTGGTAAACCAAGATATGTAAAATTTTGCACGCTTTCGATGTTATAGTCTCCTATTGTCAGATTCTGTAAGTTTCTTTGTCTTGTCGATTTGCTGGCCTTCATGTATTTGGTTTTTATTTCGTTAATGTTTAGGCCACTGTTCTGTGCCGCTCTTTCTATTGCATTAAATGCTTCTATCATCTCTCTTTCGCTTCTCGCTAAGATATCAACATCATCTGCAAATGCCAATATTTGTACACTTTTTGTTATTATTGTTCCTCTGATGTTGACTTATGACTTTCTAATTATTTTCTCTAATATGATGTTGAATAGAATACAGGATAGGGCATCTCCCTGTCGTAGGCTCGTTCTCACATGGATTATATCTGTGAGTGCATTTTGAATTCGAATTTTGCTTTGTACTTTAAGTGTTTCTTTTACTATATCAATAAGTTGAGTTAAAATATTAAACTCTTTCAGTGCATGGATCAGAAATTCTCGATGGATGCTATCATAGGCACTCTCAACATCAATGAAAAGATGATGTGTGTCTATATTAAATTCACTAGTCTTTTCCAAGATTTGCCTCAAGATAAAGATCTGATCTATTGTGGACTTCTGCCTGCAGAAATCACATTGATATTCCCCAACTATTTATGCTGCATATGGTCTCAATCGGTCATACACAATATTTGACAGTATTTATATGCCACACGTTATTGCCCGGTAGTTTTTACATTAAATCTAATCTTCCTTTTTATGTAGTGGCATAATTACTACAGTATTCCAGTCTTGTGGCAGTTGTTTATTATTCCATATTATATTCACTATTAGTTCGTGTATTGCATTCAATAGAACATCTGAAAATAAATATGAAAAGGATCAGCAGACAGTATCATTGCAGGAAACAGGGCATATTACTCATTATTGACCGTACTAAAATTAAAAATACTCTCAATACCAGCAAAAATAGGAGTGCACAAGACAATAATTCGTCTCACAATAACGTATGGAAGCGAGACATGGACCTTGAACCAGCTGGAAACAACAAAATTACTGGTACTGGAGAGAAAGATACTGCGGACTATCTCTGGGCGTTGCAGAAAAGAGACAACAGGAGAATGGAGAAGAAGAAACAATGATAAACTCCAGACAGTGTATGGAGATAAAAACATAGTACGCTACATTAAAGCAAACCGAATAAATGGACGGGCCACGTACTAAGATCGAACAACTTCTGAACGCCACATTCTGGGAAAGGTCCGATGGCAGAAGGTCAGTTGGTCGCCCAAGAAAGAGATGGAAGGACGCAGTAGCCAGTGTTCTACGCAAAATGGAAACACAGCAATGGGAAATAACTGCTCAGGACCGACAACAATGGAGGGAAATAGTAAACGCGGTTAAGATTCACATAGAGTTATAGAGCCAAATGATGATGATGATGGTTGCATTCAATAGGGAGTCTCCGCCTTTCTTTATTAATTCTGCGCTAATGTTGTCTAATCCAGGTTACTTGCTGTTTTTTAGTCTGGTAACTGCTTCTTGCATTTTAGCTACTAAACTAAAGGGGGGGTTGTTTCTCTGGTATCCGTATATCCGATAATATACTTTATCTAGGACTGATACATAATATGAATAGTATAATAGTAATTTTTGAAAATATGATGCTACAAGTATTTCCTTTTTAATCGAACCTATTATTGTTAGGTCACACACTTACCACAAGTTGACACGGTGTACGCTGTAAAAAAAAGAAATCATTGGTAAAAATTTTTTTAAAGTAGTAGTTATTTTTAATTTTACTTTATATATAAATTTTTTAAAATCGTGGTATATATAACTATTCAATTTACCAATGGAAAATAAATCTAAATAAAAATCTAAAATCTAAACAATCTAAAAGGTACACAATTATTAAAATACCTGTTCGGGCTACATCACAGAAAGTTTTCGGACTAAACATCGTAACATTAGTGTAATATTACATGGAATAAGTATAACCACGTTAGTGAAAGCAAACATAAAGGTTAAATTTTAAATGAGGTTAATAAGCAAATGGAATGGTTAAATACTTGCCAGGTATACTTGAGTCAAGCCACTAAATATCTAAGCAAACACCCTTAGAAAGTTATAAAATTTGATGTTTGTTACATTATTGTTAAAATATTTTGTGATTTTTAACATATTTAACAACAAAGTGAACTCCTAATGCCAATAATATCTAAAGTATATAGGTCAACTTCTCTTAACACGTTGCATGCTAATCACGCCTATGAGCGTCAAGATATCGATTCAGTCATATGCTGATGACGCACATGTAAATTTTTAAGATACCTATGTTTTGTGTTGTCTAGTATAAATACACTTGCGTATAAAAGGAAACTATCTGTTAACCTATTTATCAAGCGGTTCTCAAAAACATTTTCTACCTTTCCTTCTTCTACCAATCGTTCCATAGTTTGCGTTCTTACGGCTAAAGTAGTTTGGGTATTCTGGGTTTACTTTTTTATTACCCTGTCGTTTATATAAAGCTGTTCTATAAGTGACATCTGGCAGGTTGGTCCTGCCAGATCCTACAACTACGGCATTTTTATATACATAATGAGAAATATATAATGATAAATCTAATCCAAGTGTATGCTCCAACATCTGATAGCAATGATGCTGAAGTCGAAAAATTCTACGCGGACTTAGAACTATTAACAAAAAACATAAAGAAGCAGGAGGTAAAAATAATTATGGGCTACTTTAATGCTAAAGTCGGTCGAGGAAAAACTGGAAATATAGTAGGAAATTTTGGGTTGGGTAAAAGAAACGAAAGAGGAGACAGACTAGTCCAGTACTGCCAGGAGAAAGAACTAGTCATAACAAATACATACTACGACCTACCCTTACGAAGATTATACACGTGGACTTCTCCAAAAGATAACACCAACAATATAATCAGAAACCAAATAGATTTTATAACGATTAACAAAAGGTTTCGTAATGGAGTACAACGTGTAAAAACCTATCCAAGCGCAGATGCAGATACGGATCATAATCTATTACTAGCAAACGTCAACATTAAACTCAGGAAACCGGAGAAAAAAGTTAAAACCACCAAAATTAACATCATAAACCTAAAAGACGACAACTGCCAACAGCAACTAAACGCAGAGATAAATAAATTATTTGAAGGAAGCGTTGAATGGGCAGATATGAAAAAAGCCATACTAAAAGCGGGAAAGGAGGTCCTAGGCGAAGAAGAGAAAACCACTAAAAAAGACTGGATGACACCGGAAATAGTTGAGCTAATAAATGAAAAAAGAAAATACAAAAATAAAGATGAAAATAAATATAAAACCATCAAGAATAAAATCAAATATGAAATCAGAAAGGCTAAGGAGGAATGGATGAACAAAGAATGCCAGGAATTGGAAGAACTCAGCAACAAACATGACACCTCAAACTTACATAAAAAAATGAAAGAACTTACAGGCAACACCAGACAAAGAAGAACACACATAACAAGAGATAATAATGGAGAAATACTTACTGAAGAGAGGAAAATAAAGGAAGTATGGGAACAATATATAATCCATCTGTTCCATGACGAGAGAGAAAATGAACAAGATATAGGTGAAGAAAAACAATACCTACAAATTTTACCCTCAGAAGTAAAGAATGCCCTACAGAATGCAAAACAAGGAAGAGCACCGGGTCCTGATCAAATTCCAGTTGAACTGTTAAAAGCCTTAGATGACGGTAATATAAAGAGACTCACCCGAATTCTCAACCACATATATGTAGAGGGCAACATCCCGGAAGAATGGCTTAAATCGATATTTTTACCTCTACCAAAAAACAACAATCCCAAATCATATAATGACTATAGATTGATAAGCCTAATGTGCCACCCTTTAAAGATTCTCTTGAAAATTGTTCAAAACCGAATTTATAAGAAATGTGAGGAGCAGATAGATGAAACTCAGTTTGGCTTCAGAGGAGGCATGGGTACAAGAGAAGCATTATTTGCGTTGACGGTACTCTTGCAGAAATGTCGGGAATATAACAAGAGTGCATATGTATGCTTCATAGACTTTAGGAAGGCCTTTGACCGAGTGCAGCATATGAAGTTAATAGATGAATTAAAAAAACATCAATTTAGACAAAAAAGACATTGAGTTTATTAAGGCTATATACTGGAACCAGAAAGCAGTAGTAAAGGTGAACGATATAGAAACAAATAACATACCGATTGCGAGAGGGGTTAGGCAAGGATGCGTCTTGTCTCCGACGCTTTTCAACGTGTACTCACAGGTCATATTCAGAAAAGCCTTATGGGAAAGAAAAGAGGGAATACGAATTGGTGGAGAAATCATAAACACTATGAGATTTGCAGATGACACGGTAATTATGGCTGAGAGTATAGAAGAACTACAAACTTTACTAGATGCAATAAATAGTGAATGCATTCAAATGGGACTTGACATCAACACAGATAAGACCAAATTTATGATAGTATCAAGGAGTCCAAAAAATAATGAACAACTAACTCTTGGTGGACAGCAAATAGAGAGAGTGACAAAATATAAATATCTGGGAGCTTACATCAACACAGAATTAGATCCGATTCGACTCTGAACATAGTAGCTAATACGTGTTTTAAATCGAGCTCTCATAATTAATTTAAAAACTAGTGAAATACTAAAAATATTTTCGTTAATTAGTGATCCAGCAGTGAAATAACAAAAATAAACACAACAGAGATAGTAAGTTACTTTAAACATTTTAAACAGTTTTTACTATTATCAAATATTATTTTGGATAACCTACAAAATCTAGGACAGGTATTTATACCAAACCTGTTCCACTGCAGACTAAGAAGGTTGTTTGCCAGGACCGTACTCCAGTTACAAATGATAATTAAAAATGGATAGTTCTATTCAATCTGAAATTCCTACAACTAACAATACACCAAACAGCTCCTCATCATATCAATTTAATGGATCACCTACATATTCTTCCGTAACCAATCAAACACAACAATCCAATATATTTCCATCAAGAAAACAAGCAATTATTTTTGATTCAATTGAAAATACCAAACTAGATGATTACTTGTCCGCTTTGAGTCATCTGATACAACCAACCCAGATATCCTTCTGTTCAAAATTATCAAATAATAGAGTATGCATTTATTTAGCAAACGAAAAACTAGCTGAGGATTTCATAAACAGAAATGAAAAAATTCAAATAAACCATCAACTCCTACAAGCTCGTAGACTAATTAGCCCCAGTCAGCGATTAGTATTGTCCAATGTCTGTCCCTCAATCCCACACTCAGTCCTAATATCCGCATTAAAATCACATGGATTAAATCTTCTGTCACCTATAACATTCCTAAGAATAGGCACATCAACACCACAATTCCAACATATTTTGAGTTTCAGACGCCAAACATACATATCTCCACTAAATAACCAGCCCTTACCTGATTCTTTTCTTATCACATATGAGGAAACGACATACAGAATTTTCCTTTCATTAGATAACCAAGCTTGTCAAACATGTAAACAAACCAACCACTTAACAAAAAATTGTCCAATGTCTACTGCGATTACAACAGATATTTCAACATCAAATAATCCAGTTCCAAATATAAACCCAATTGAAAATACAACTAATCTATCAACTCAAAAAACCCAGACAAACACTAAACAACAACAATCAAAAGAAGAAAGCACACAACAAGAAACCCAACCACAAAATAGCCAACAAGAAAAACCACACATGCAGCTAACCAAAGAAGATTCAGAAACAACAAACTACCCAAAAATAGATATAGAAAATAAGGCAACGCATATAAACACAGGGAAAGCACAAAACAAACGCACAATCTCCCAAGTCTCTCCACCAGCTACTACATCTACAGAGGAACCTACTTTTATTACACCAAAAAATAAAGAGAAGAAAGTAAAATCAGATCAAAATGTCAAACCACAAAAAACACTAGAAGAAATGCTAAGATACTGTAAACCTTTATTTGAGAACCCAAATTCCAACTACCCTATAACTTACAAACAGTTATTAGACTTTTTTGAAAACTGTGAGAACTCACCAGACCCGTTAAGTGTCACCAAAATGTATACAGAAGAAACAGCAGAGGTCACAGATCTATTAACTAATATATACCCTTACCTAAAGGACCGAAAAATTAAAGTCAAATGCACTCGAATAAAAAATAAAATATTAAAGCAAATCAACTTAGACCTTCAAACAGACTTAGAAAGCGACGCATCAATAGAAAATTAATAACACATCATTTTCAACTCTCTAATTCAATGGAACATAAATGGGTATTACACCCATTTAGAAATGTTAAAATTACTAATTTCAAAACATAAACCTAGTCTGATATGTTTACAAGAAACCCACTTCAAAAACAACAAAGCTCATGACTTGAAGAATTTCAATTGTTTTTTTAGAAATCGAGAAAATTCGAAAATTGCAAGCGGAGGGGTAGCAATCTACATAAAAGATAGCTTTGACGCTAAACTGATAAAACTCACAACAACTATTGAAGCAATTGGAATTAGAGTCACAGACACAATTTCTTTTTCAATTTGCAATATTTACATTCCCCCCAATAAAGAACCCGATTCAAAAGAAATTTCAAACTTATTAAATCAACTACCTGCTCCAAGGATAATAATTGGAGATTTCAATGCACATAATCCGTTATGGGGTTCAGCAAAACTAACATCTCTAGGTCGAAAAATAGAAAAAATAATAGAAGAAGTCAACCTAAATATTCTTAACGACGGACAACATACGCGCTTTGACACAAGAACAGGTGAAGGCTCTTGTATAGATCTATGTATTTGCGAACCATCAATTACACATACTCTTACGTGGGATGTGTTACCAGATCTATACGATAGTGATCACTACCCTATCATAATAAGCAATGAACTACAATCAACTACCCCGCAACAACTAAAATGGAATTTAAAAGGCGCAAATTGGACAGAATTTCAAAATTACGTTGAAAACAACCTGCAAAACCTAAATGACAATGTAGATATAGACAAAACAATATACTCTCTGACAAACGTAATCACAGAATCAGCAAAAAAGTACGTTGGAATAATTAAGTACGATCACAAACATCAGTCGGTACCTTGGTGGAATCATGACTGCAAAGAAGCATTAAAACAATCGAAACAAGCTTTTAATAAATTCAAACGACAAAAAACTCAAGAAAATTCTATAGAATTCAAAAAATTAAGGGCAGTCGCTGGGTATACCATTAAAAAAGCCAAACGTGACTCTTGGAGAGAATATGTCACCACAATACATAGTTCAACTCCTATAACAGCTATATGGAAAAAAGTCAACAAAATGTCTTGTTCCAAACCCCATAAATCAATAAACTTTTTAACTCAAAATAACACTATTTATAAAAGCCCAGAAGAAATATCCAATATACTAGCATCTACTTATGAATATAACTCAAGTAACTTAAATTATACTTCCAATTTCTTAAAAATCAAAATAAAAGAAGAAAAAAATCCTATAGAATATTACGATCAAAACAATAACGATCTCAATATACAAATAACAAAGGAAGAATTAGAAAATGTATTTCAGAATTGTAAGAACACTTGTCCTGGACCCGACAATATACCGTTTATATTTCTTAAAAATTTAGGCCCTCAATCTAAAGAACACCTACTCAAAATCTACAATATAATCTTATCCAGAAACGTATTTCCTAAATCATGGAAAAATTCAATCATAATACCTATTCAAAAACCAACTAAACCAAAATCAGATCCACAAACATATCGACCGATATCACTCACATGTAGCATAGGTAAAATATTAGAAAAGATAATAAACAATAGACTTATGTGGTATTTAGAAGCAAACAAATTAATTATTCCAGAACAATGTGGTTTCCGAAAACATCGCTCAACTTTAGACAATCTCGTTGACTTAGAATCAGAAATCCACGAAGCATTTTCAATAAAACAGCATTGTGTTGGAATATTTTTTGATATAAGCAAAGCATATGATACAGTTTGGAAATATTCAATCATTAAAACACTCAGCAGCTGGTTAATAAGGGGTAACATATTAAAATACATTTCAAATTTTCTTGAAAACAGACAATTTCAAGTTCGAGTTGACGGAACATATTCTCAAACAAAAATTCAACAAAATGGTATACCACAAGGATCAAATTTAAGCACAACTTTATTCTTAGTAGCAATAAATTCGATATTAACACAAATTGAAAACCCCGTCAAAGCTAGATTATACGCTGACGACCTAGTTATTTTCTGTAGAGGAAAAAACATAGCAACGATTCACAATCACATTCAAAAAGCGTTAACACACATTGAGAAATGGTCAGCTACAAGTGGACTTCAGTTTAACACTACAAAAACGAAAGCAATATGTTTCTCAAAGAGAAATCAAATCCAAACAAAAGAATTATATCTACACGAACAAAAACTAGATTATGTAGAAGAAATCCGATTTTTGGGTATGACGTTTGATAAAAAATTAACTTGGAAGACACATATTCAACAGCTAAAAAAATCCTGTCTACCTGGTATAAATTTACTACGATCCCTTGCCTTTAAAAACTGAGGTGCCGATTATTCAAGTTTAATACTTATTTACAAATCCACAATTCGATCAAAACTTGACTATGGAGCCATCGTCTACAACTCCTCCAAAAAAACACATTTGAAGTCACTGGATATTATCCAAAATAGATGTCTACGTATTTCTTTAGGTGCTCACTACACAAGTCCCATTCAAAGTCTTTATTGGGAAAGTGGAGAACTTCCTCTTTCTTTCAGAAGACAATATCTAAGCCTAACATATGCAGCGGCAGTGTCATCAAACCGAAATAATCCAGTACTGCATAACGTTTTTGCTGATCGATTTACAAATAAATTTCAACAAACACATCAAATTGATCATCCTTTTTACTTTCGTATAAAATCATACTTATCCAAATTAAATTTTCAATTTCCAAAAACCTATGATACCTCTTCAATCCACAACCCAGCACCATGGACAATATCTATTCCTGATATCGACATCAGTCTAACAAGCCTAAGAAAATCAGAGATATCATCAACCGTCATTAAACAAAAGTTTTATACACTATTAAACAGATATGGCAATACCTACAACGTATACACCGATGCGTCAAAAAATGAAGACAGAGTTGGAGCAGCAATTTATTCGGAAGACTCCTCAGTTAGTTTCAAATTGCCATCAATTACAACCATCTTTTCGGCTGAATTATTTGCAATCCTAAAAGCACTATTGTTAATACAAAACAAAAACAAAGAAAGATATATAATAATCACAGATTCTTTAAGTTCATTATCCTCACTGACTCAATTGTACTGTGACAACCCCCTTCTACTTCTAATTAAGAAAGAACTTAAAAACATTGCAAATAAGAACATCCAAGTTCACTTTTTATGGGTGCCTTCTCATATAGGAATTGAAGGTAACGAAGTTGTAGATAAACTGGCTAAGAACGCACCAACTAACCCGATGTCCGAAGAAAGTAATATATTGGTACAAAACGATTTAAAACCATACCTAAAACAAAAAATAATTCAAAAATGGCAAGAAACTTGGAACAACACTCCATCAAGGTTATACGAAGTCAACAAACATTCACATCTTTGGAAACCAAAAATAAAAGACAGGAGAGAGCAAGTGATACTTACCCGTCTCCGTATCGGCCATACACGACTTACTCATGACTATTTATTCCAGCGCAAAAATAAACCAGTGTGTGAAGTGTGCAACAGTGCTCTAACGGTTAAACATTTTTTAATACAGTGTCCCAAATATAATAGTGAACGACTAAAATATAACATACCCAACTCCCTAAGAGATGCCCTAGAAGAAAATACAGACACCCGAAAAATATTTTCCTATCTTAAAGACTGCCAACTCCTTCAAAAGATCTAAAATGAACATTGTAACATACAAAGATATTATTATTATTATTATTGTAAACTAATGTATATTTTACTTATTGTATCTATATTGTATTAATCTAAATACGCTAATGACCCTGCGTGGTTGATGCGTTAATAAAATAAAAAAAAAAAAAAAAAAAGAATTAGATCCAGACCAAGAGATCCGGGTACGAATAGAAATGGCAAGGGCAGCGTTCTTAAAATTCAAACAATTGTTCTGTGACAAAAATCTGAATACTGCGCTGAGAATGATACGTCTGGTCGCAACTATTGTACGGGGTAGAAACATGGACACTAAAAGCGCAAATAGTTAAAAAGATTGAAGTCTTGGAACTTTGGATATACCGGAGAATGTTAAGAATTCCATGGACTGCCAGGGTCACCAATGAGGAAGTGCTGAGAAGGATGGGTCGAGACAAAAAATTGTTGAGAACGATAAAAGTACGCAAGACTGCATACCTTGGACACATACTAAGAAATAATAAATATAGTCTTCTGCAGGTCATCATGCAGGGTAGAGTCGATGGCAAAAAGGGAATAGGTAGAAAGAGGAAGTCGTGGCTGCGAAATATTCGAGACTAGACAAACATGACTGTAGACGAATTATTCCACGTTGCAAAAGACCGAGAAGCTTTTAAAAATGTGGTCGCCAACCTCCGTTAATGGGGACGGCATAGGAAGAAGAAGAAGAATGAGAAATACTCTGTATATGTCCTTATTATTTCTTTTTCTCCTTTTAGAATGTTTCCATAACCTCCTTCAATTTTACTTGTGTTTCGGTAATTTCTTCTCGGGTGCTGTATTAAATCAAATTATTTTTGATTTGCTTCGTAAATTGGGGTTAAAAAATAAAATTGTTTTTGGTAAAATTATTCAAAGAAAGACTGTACGAATTTCAAGTGAACTAAATATTGATATGAAGGCTTCTAGTTCTTCTAGGCTAAAATAGTTGCTTCAAATTTATATATGACAAAACAGCTACGGAAAATTACTTAGTGGTTTTCGATTAAAAGGAAAAACTGCTCAATTTATTGAAGCGATGCTCACCGCTAGATATTTTAAGGCAGATGAGTCGGGATTATTTTTATTTCGACGAAATCATTATCTAACATAACTTGTACACTAAGAGAAGAAATGATCACTCCAAGTAAGACTTTCAAAGATGGACTTACAATAATTATGTTTTGCACCAACACTATACAAATAAAAAACAAAGAAAAGCCAGCAGTAATAAAAAAAGAAAACCTTTTTCCAAGTACAAAAGCTAATTCATAAAATTATTTAAATTTAGATTCTGCATTATCTTTATTTTGCCATATCAAATTTATTAAATTAATATATTTTCTAAATTTAAATTAACTTTATTCTATTTTTTACTATTAGACTTTTTTATTTTATATAATTATTATATTATTAGAAAAGATAATGCTGATAATCACAGTCAAGAACCGAAATCCGTATCTATTTATAATCCAGTAAAATAAGGCAAAAAAGCGAGCAAACCTCGGAATGAAAGATAATAAGCTGAAAATTTGCATACGTCTTTATTTTAATGTCATAAAACTTACCTCAAAAGTCTCATATAATCACGTGTACGCGACTTAAAATATTAAAGGTCAAAGGTCACGAAATTGAGTTTTCTGCAAATATCTCGTTTCCCTGACACTTTATGACATTTAAGGTGGTAAGAAAAATTGTAGAATGGAAAATTCTCTTCAATTTTTGTCAAAAGTACTTTTATGTACCTTAAACCCTTCTTAAGATAGAGCGCAAAGAGTGGGGGACCGCTTACCTGTGTATACGGTAACGCGAAGTCAGCCAGTAGGATTCAATAAATAATAAGTTATATAGTTCGTTATTCACTTAAAATACTATTATTATCATTAAATTTTTATTATTTTTTATTTAATAAACTATATTTATAGATATTAATTATAAAATATATATTTTTTATATAATATTTATTTTATTTTTAACAAACATACAATATTAAATAAAATACTTTTCGTCCATATTACTACGAATATTATATCTCGAAATACAAATCTCTTATACGGCGGTTGCTGTTTCTGCGAAGCTGTAGCAGATGCTCCTTTGTTATATATGACCTAACCGGTTTTTTTTAATATGACTTTTTAATATGACAGGAAATCAGGATTGCAATGTACTTTAATTTGTGGGCAGTGTAATGGACAATCATGTCTAAACGCTTCATCAACTTCAGATGATTTCAATGAAGAAAGTGAATATGCACCTGATATTCTTGAATATTTTTATTCTGATACTTTAATAAACGAGAATGATGATGATGAATCCGATATTGAGCAGTCAGAGGAAGAAGAAGAAGAAGAAGAAGAAGAAAAAGAAGAAGAAGAAGAATAAGAAGACGATGAAGAAGAAAATGAATACAAAAATATTAACCATACATAATAAAAGAATATATATTATATTTGTAACTTTAATAAATCGATTATTGGATTAATAAATAAATATATAATTTAAAAAAATAATAAATATGATTTTATCAGTATCTAATTAAATATAAAAATGAATATTGTTGAATTCTGCACTTGATCTTAATTTATCGTATATACAGCTGTTAAAAATATCCTTAAAGTTCATTTGAAATATTTCATTTAATATTGCATGTTTGTTAAAAATAAAATAAATATATAAAAAATATATATTTTATAATTAATATCTATAAATATAATTTATTAAATAATAAATAATAAAAATTTAATGATAATAATAATATTTTAAGTGAATAATTAACTATATAACTTATTATTTATTGAATCCTACTGGCTGAATTCGCGTTACCGTATACACAGGTAAGCGGTCCCCCACTCTTTGCGCTCTATCTTAAGAAGGGTTGAAGGTACATAAAAGTACTTCAGACAAAAATTGAAGAGAATTTTCCATTCTACAATTTTTCTTACTACCTTAAATGTCATAAAGTGTAAGGGAAACGAGATATTTGCAGAAAACTCATTTTCGTGACCTTTGACCTTTAATATCTTAAGTCGCGGACACGTGATTATATGAGACTTTTGAGGTAAGTTTTATACCATCAAAATAAAGACGTATGCAAATTTTCAGCTTATTATCTTTCATTCTGAGGTTGCATCCTTATTTTACCGGAGTATTATTATAATTTTATTATTTTATTTATTTATTAAAACCGTATATGAGTATACGGTTTATATATAGTTTTATATATCAAACATTCGAGGCAGACTTCCAGTCAACAATTTTCTGACAAAGTATAATGTCAATCGTAATACTTTTAGAAAGGTATAGACATATCAATATATAAATAGTACATAACAAAACATAAATCGGTCACCCATATAAACGGCAAAATGTGTATGACATTATTATTGACCGCTGTTATATAGTTTGAGAATAATACAATATTCGTGTATATTTTATTATTGATTTGATCAAAAAGCAATTAAATGTACGCTTAAATGTAGGTTTACAATTATCCAATAATGCCACAAGAGCATTATAACTTTTCTAGTTATATTATTTTCCCTACCGACTCAAACTTCAGAAGTTACGCCAAATCTATGCTCGTTATTGTATTATACACAATAGCCGGCAAGTTGAAGTTAATAAAACTTTGAATTATTAATCACAAAGTTTCTGCGTATTTCACAATTCATCATGAACAATGTTCAATTGCAGATTTTGAAACAGAATCCTGGACTCTGCAAGTTTTAAAAACATTTTCTAATCCTAAAATGGAGTACGTTTAATACGTTTAATACTTTCCTATGCAACGTGCTCCAAATATAACAACCAATAGCAACATATTTGCATACGTAAAAAGTTTGGAAAAATAATAATTATAGTCCAGTCCGGTTAGACGAAAAAAAAGACCTAACTTTACATGTCGAACTGCGCCAATTTTTTTATTTTAATCTTTCGGGGGGTCAAGAGTAGTGTAAATTTAAACCGGTTGGATTTTAACAATCTACTCTGAAACTGCATGGACTTAACCCTTAATTACTTGCGTGGGGTCATTGTGACCCACCGTATGTTACCGTTGTTCTAAAGCGGGCTTTCCTTTTATGCAACTGCGCATGTATAATAGCCGCATGCGGCGGCCGCACAATAGAGACATGAAGACGCAAGAAGAGAGGCATGCAGAAAATCAGTGCGCACGAGGTGCTTGCAATTGTGCGCGTGTCTTCCGATCTGATAGCGGGAGACATATGCATCTATCTGCCTTTTAGTTAGTTTTTAATCGCGGTTTGAAGCACATGTACCATTTTGAACTGGAGTGGTTAAACGAAAAATGCATCGTGTTTGTCGAAAAATATCGCCAATTGACATGTCTTTGGAAAGCATCTGACAAAGATTATAAAGACAGAATTAAAAGGGGTGACGCTTAACAATATTGGGTTGATAAATATAAATTAGGAACTAGAAACAGCAGTGAATAACAAAATAAAAAGCTGCCGGTCATACTTTCATCGGCTTCACGCTGAATACAAAAGAAAACGAAGTGGAGATGGAAGAGATGATGCACTACCAGAGCCGAACTGATTTCTTTATAAATATTTACTATTTATTCTAGATGGTGAGGAGAATCGGTCCGGCAAAGAAACGTTTACGACTCAACGAGAGACATCATCAGAAAAAGAATACGGTGAGGAGGATGAGGTAAGTTTGTAGTAGAGCATTTCATTGTATTATTTAAGCAAAGAAACCTTTTAATGAAAGTTTTTTAATATGAATTATTAATAAAAATCTCTGTTAAGAAATCTGTATAGACGCTTTATAAAAAAACAGTAAATGTTATGGAATCGTATTTAATAGTTTAGGTAATAATTAGTGCAAATTCTACAAGGAAAATAGTTAATTAGAACTATACGTCTTGCCAAGGTACAGAACCTTCATGAGACATAAAGTATTTTATAAAACGGTCTCTTATTTCTTTTGCTTCTCTTGTGGAATTTCCTCCCGTCTTTGCAAGGTTTGTAATTCCAGTGTCGCCTAAAATGTCTTTTCTCCATTTTCCGTGTACCAAATTTTCATCTACGTTAGAGTCGAGAGTACATGGAGGGCAATAATGGTGACGTGATTGACGACTTTGTCGCAAAAAATTGTGGATGCAAACACATGCAAGCACCACTTCTTCAATGGTATCCGTCTTCAGTTGAATCGGTGTTTGAAAAATTCTAAAAACTGATCTGAGTAATCCAAAAGCATTTTCTACTACGCACCGAGCTGGTGACAATCGATAATTAAACACTCTTTTAGGGGATCCTTTCAGCAAATCAGTTGCATAAGGTTTTTGAATATGTTTTGTTAATGGAAACGCATCGTCTGCGACAAAGACGTATGGTAGAAGAATATCAGTTTCTGGTAAATTTTTTTGCTCTGGTAAATTGAGTACACCATCTCTTATTGCTGTATACAAAGAGCTATCAAGAAAAACCCCTCCATCAGACATTCGTCCTGGTCGTCCCACATTTACGTATCGAAAACAATAATTAGCATCAACAAGTGCAAAGAGAACTATACTAAATGTTCCTTTGTAGTTGTAATAAGAACTTCCAGAATTTGGGGGGCATTGAATTACAACGTGTTTTCCGTCAAGGGCAACCAGACAATGTGGGAAATGCCACCTTTCTTGAAACTGTTGAGCAATTTCCAACCATTTTTCTTCTGAGGTAGGAGGCTGAAATAAAAAGTGCCATTAAAAGATCACTTGAATATTTGATACAATAAGAAAAGTTTAACTTTAGCAAAACGTAAATCTACTAAAATTAAATTATTCTATTTACAGAGTCAACAGGACAGAGATAGTCATCGCGAAAGTGATTTTCAATCAGGATTGATCTTTGATTCGCCTCCAGGAATACCAATAATCCGTAAAGCTGAAAATAATGATATTATTCGTAAACAAGGTCCGTCTAAAAGATTCAAAAGTACCAAACCATTCGAAGACACACAGAATAAACCTGCAGAGGAAGCTGTCACATTATTAAGAAACGTTACCCAAAATATAAAAAGAAAGACCAAATTTCCTTTTTTGCCGCATACGTTGAAACTAGAATCCGGAACTTGAAAAACCCTCGCACACAGGCAATTGCATAAATGCGAATAAACTCTCTTTTATTTGAACTAGAAATGGAAGAACTTAAGGAACAACCATCTATTCACATTTCTTCTAATCAGGTTCTCATAGCTGCAAGACAAGTTTTAACAAGTTTGTAAACGTCGCGTGCGTCGTTGAGATTTCTGTGTAGTAGGTACATCCACGTCAGTTAAATTTTAGCGCTATAAATAGTCATGTCGTTAAGTGAGAAAGAATTACCTGTCAAGCTGTCAAGAGTGGTTGTCAAAGGCTTATATTTGTAAAAATATTGAAAAATCATACGGTTCTTCTGAACAAATCAATGGTTCCGGCAATTGTTAAAAGTAAAGAGAAGGCATGGAACGGGATAAGAGATCAATTTATCAAGTCTTCTGGTACAAGTATTACTATTGACAAATTAAAAGAAATTCTCAATAACATGAAAACAGATGTAAAGAAGAAAACGGATAAAAATATGACTGGTAACAAAAAAATTAAATTGCGCGAGTGGGAAAAAGAATTTCTGGATATATTGAATTTTGAAAAAAATCCAGTATTCACGAAAATTCCTGGGGGATGTTTTATTGGAACTAACAATGGAGAAACGAACAATCTAGAAAATACTGGATCAGCTAGTACCAATTCACAAATACCCTCATCTATAGGATCGCTGAAAAACGCCCAAAGAACAAGAAATTTAAGTTAGAGACCGATGAAACGGAAAGCTTATCAACACAAGAGTTGCAACGACTTGTTCTTCTTGAACAATTAAATGTTGCTAGACTTCAAGCGCAAAGGGAAAAACTTCTGATAGAAAAATTGACAAATGTTTTGCCATATCGAATTCCTGAAGATAGTTTTGGAGCAGAAGTGGTTAATAATCGCATCGTATCAAAACTACGAGAATACATAGACTTGTAATGTATTTGTAATTTCCAAATATGTACTGCCATTTTTAATGTATTTGTAATTTCCATATATGTACTGCAATTTTAGTTTCACATTTTTTGTTTTCTTAATTTTGTATTAAAAGTTTCAGTGTATTAAATAGGTATAAAAACAAAAATACTTGTTTTATATTGTAGTGTCTATGGCACAAAAATTGACAATGATATTTAAGTAAACAAATTAAAAACAACGTTAGAAAATTACAAAATCAAGTAAAATATTGTTTTTAAATATTATTGTTAAATATTGTTTTCACTATTAATTGGCGTTTTGCAGCTCCTCTTTGGCGAATGATATCTACTTCCGCTTCATTGTAATGTATATCATGGAGGTCCTGTGGGTTTTCCAGTTCATTTTCGGATAACTCAAAGTCGTTCCGTAGATATTTGCAAATATTATGCAAAACAGCACAACAAACAATGATTTTGGAACTTTTGCCAAAGATACTCTTACTTTAGACCCTAATATAGGAAATCTCTGCTTTAGCTGCCCAAATACTCTTTCAATTATCACCCTTTCTCTGGAATGAGTGATATTAAATAATTCCTCCCTTTTGTTTTGGGGGTTTTTGAATGGGCATAATAACCATGGAGAAATTCCATATCCACTATCTCCAAGGAGACAAAAATTGCCTCTAAAGCTATGTATAACTTGACAAATCCAACTTTGTTTCCAAATCCTCGAATCGTGAATACTTTCAGGCCACTGAGTGTCCACACTTGTAATCACATCACTTCATTTGCATCACACGTTATTTGTACATTTATGCTAGGAAAACCTTTTCTATTAATAAATTTGTCACCAAATTCTGAAGGTTTTTTAATTTGAACATGGGTACAATCCAGTGCGCCAATAACGGTAGGTATTTGGAATCGATTTGCCCAGTTTGTTCTTGCTTCTTCCATACCTTCCAGGTCAGACGGAAACTTTATCCACTGATGTGATTTCTCAAAAATTCTGTCAGCAACATTATTTATGCTTTTACATACAGTCGTATGGTGAACGCCGAAATCTTCACCAATACCTGGTTGAAATCCAGTATCACTAACGTATCGCAGAAAAATCTCCATCCTTTGTCGAGAGCTAAGGGCACCTCCTCCGGTTTCATCTAGCTGTGGCAAAAAATAATCTGATAGAAAGTCTATACTTTCGCTTTCAAAACGTAATAGAACCTTAGACTTGCTGGGACTTACGTTTTTTCTTTTCATGTAGTGTTTATGTTTACCAACATATATAAAGTCAGCCATAATTATAATAATCGAAAAATGTTTAGAACTACCACTCTACTAGTGTAATTATGCATAAACTACTGGCGTAAGTATTCATTTGAGATTCTTTACCAAATATTAAGGTATTACTTACTAATTGTAGAATATCCTTCTTTTTATTCAACTAAAAAGAAGTAAGAACTGAAAAAAATTTTGTGTAACCTTATACATTCAGTAACTACTTGAAAATAAAAGAGATTACTTATTGCTCTAAGTAAACTCTACACAAAGTAATTACTGTTCTTTTATTCAATTAATATTAAGTAAATACTTAAATACGAGGAAGTAAAAGCAAATACTTATTTTTATTCAATAGACCCATTATAATGAATAAATTAAATACATACTAAAATTGTAGCGTCTCATTTAATTCATAAATATTTAACAACCAGTTCTTATAGTAAGTGTTCAAAATGTGCTCGATCTACTTCCTGACAGTAATGCCGTACTCGTTTAAATGTGTCGGGGGAAATTGCCCTACATTCTTCAACAATTCATTGTTTCAAAATGGCAATATTGTCGGGTGCTGTAGCGTAAACTTTAGATTTCAAGAATCCCCACAGAAAAAATCTAATGGTCTGTGGTCCGGTAACAGAAATGGTCATTCTATCGTACCTTATCGCCCAATATATCTTCCATGATATTTTTCATCTAGGTAACGTTTTACTGCACCATAATGGTGTGCAGGAGCACCATCTTTTTGAAACGGTATTTCCAAGGTGTCGAATTCATCTGGATTATCCCCCAGAATTTCAAGTATTAATGATTCAATTGCATTTTGTAACATCTCCAGTTTCACTTCACCGGTTAAGTTAGTAGTCGTATTAAGAAAAACAGGCCCAACTGTGTGGTTTCCTAAAATGCCTGCTCAAACATTTAATTTTGGGCATATAATTGAGTATGTTTTTCACGAAACATGTGCGGATTTGTGTCAGTCTAATACCTCACATTGTGTGTGTTAACATTTCCATTGAGAGAAAAAGTACTTTCGTCACTGAAACAAATTGTTTTTATCTAATCGGGCTAATGGTTAATTTTATTGGACATATTTTCACAGAATTCTAGTCTTCGGTCGGGGTCATCATCTAAAAGTTGGTGCACAATTTTTAATTTGTATGGATGAAATTTGTTTCTAGCCAAACTCGGTGTTCTGTCTTTTGACTGATTCCATATATAAATGCAACTTGGGCTGTAAGAGAAGTAGGTTCACTACCATTTCTGAAATTGTGTCAAGTTTTTCTCATCACTAATTGTTGGTCTACCAGATCGTTTGACATCTTGAACACTATCTGTTTGTTTAAACTTCAGAAGATGCTTCCTCAAATAAGCTCTTGATGTAGGGCGATCGGGGCACCTTTCATTAAAAAGACGTTCCGCTGCATGGAAATTATTTCCACATTCACCAATTATTAACGCAGCTGCTATTTTGTCGGCTACAGTACATACTCTGCCTTTGTAAAGTTTAAACGTCTCGTTAAACAATAAAAAAACTAAATAGTAACTAAGAACAACTAACTAAAAACGACTTGACTAAAAGAGAGACAACTTGACTAGAGAATTGAAATCGTCAACTTCTTGACAGGTAACTGAGGTTTTAATATTATTAATTAAATGGGACACTACAATTTTAGTATTTATTTAAATTATTCATCAAAATGAGCATAAACTCAAATAAAATTAATATGGATGAATAGGTATTTTCAATACCTTTCAAACGAGGTATAACTTGCCATAAGGTTTTATGTAAATCATCTCTCACAGTGGCGCTGTAACGTCATCTGTCACTATTACATCACTTGTTTTATGACTAGTTAAGGAGCCTACGTCTGATAATTAATTCCGTCCAAATTTCACTATCATAAGTATAACCGTTCAATACGAGGGGGAACGGACTTTAGAACTAGCACTGTATAGGCTTATAATAACTAAAAAAATCATATATCTGGATCTGACACAGTCCGAATAGAATATTAAAAGTCGTTGATTAGAATATACAACTATGATAAAACAATAAACTACATTTATTTTTACGAAACCAAATTAAATAATTCTAAGTAAAAAGCTTATACATTTTTCCTGTGCTAATAGAGTAGGCTGCTGCTGTTAATTTAAAGTTTTCCCAGGAAATTTACCCTTAACCAGAAGAGATGGTGAGAAAGTTAATTAACACGTTTATAATTTCGGGAATGTTTTGTTAATTGAAAAGGTTAGATAAATTCTTTTAAAATAGTTGGTGAATGAACAGAATTTTGGGCTAGGGATTTTAAGCCTCGAGTTAATTTGGGATTATGAGCGTCGAATCTGAAGTTAAAAGTGGGTCAAATAAAATATTATTGAATCCGTTTATTTTATTAATTAATGTACTAAATTATAAAATAAGATACTTTTTCAATATTATAATATTATATGATCACGTATAATATATAGTGTATTCATAAAGTGTGATTTATTAATTATTAATTATTTTCAGAGTTAAAGCTAAAGGTCAATTTTTATTTTTGGTATTTTAACCTTAAAAAAACTTTTACCCCCACTACATTAGCAGATGTGACGTCATTGATAATTTTTTTTTAATAGAAAAGGCATATTTTTATCTAAAAAATTAAAAGTTTCTGAGTACAACTGTACCAAACTTATCACAATCAAACTTCGGTACACAGAGTGTAAAGAAAACCAGTGCTCGTATTTCTTAAAATTTAATTTAAAATTTATTTTACAACGAAAATTATTAAAGAAGTCATTTCATATTGACCTTTCCGGAACCGTGCTACAAAAACTTACGCTTCAGGCCGTGTGGGGTAACTATGGTACCCCACTAAAATACTTTATTAATTCATTTGTAACGATAAGACTACCAAAGAGAGTTGAAGTACTATTGTAAAAATAATACCTCAATCAACCATGGGAGCTTATCGTCTATACCTTGCCTAGCTCAGTATCTCAAGGGTGAGTTCGTCTTTTCTTAACTAGGGGTTGAACCTGAGTTCTCAGTTGATAGCAAATAAGACAAATTTTAACCAAACATATTTATTTAAATGAATAAAAAAAAACAATAATTAACCCTGCCAAAGCTTAACAGTTAATAAGTGTTACTTATTGCTTCGATGGACTGCTTGTGTGTTCTAGCTGTTGGGTCCTCCAATTAGAAGTTGTGGCTTGTGGAGAGAGAGCTGCAGTCACACGTGGCTGTATGTCCTGATTAGTAAAATTGAATGTGGCCAATCAATTCAATCTGGTCAATTCAGTTGCTGATAAACCAATATTTCCAATAAATTCAATGAATCCAATAAAATGTCTAATAAACCAGTAAGGTTTTGATATGTCCAATAAACTAAAAGACAAGGAACAACTGCATTAGAAACACATCAAAAAGAAAGGTTTAACTTTCTTGCCATCTTACAAAATTACACTTAAACAAATAGCTTATGGCAAGGATAAAATGAAATATAAATGTTACTACTTAGTTAAATTCTGTTAAAGAGTCCTAATGCATATATCAGAAAAAAAGTAAGGTTACAAATATTGGAAATGTGGTCAGAATTATAGAATAAATATCACAATGAAAGTACTTACCCCAAGAGAATTTGTAGACCATAAAAATGAGTCTTATAATAATTTTTGCCTTCTTTTATAAATTTCAAAAAGAGGCAAAAAATAATCCCACTACAGAAAAGTTGTTTTGACAGAAAGTGGGAGACTGAATGAAGTTAGCACAGATGTCATAGGATGTTGCTATAGATATCATGAAACTAGCTTGTCAGTCAACACGGAACAGAATAGTCTGCCGAACAAAAGTGAGAGGGCGAATATTTATTCTATGGGACAGAAAGAGAGAAAAAAAAATAAAGACAGAGGAAGAAGAGAAAAAACATGGGGCGCCAACTATTTTTATAAATAAAAAATAGTAAAAATTAAACTGAAGATAAAGAAATTAATAAATTAATAAAGAAATTAAAATGAAATAATTATTAAAATATAAATTAATAGAGATGTGACGTTTATACCGTTACACATTTAAATTATACATTATTGTTTGGGAAGTTATACAATAAAGCACTAGTAACTAAAATAATTTGTTTTTATTATTAAAAAAATATACATTGTTTTTATTTTTACCTTTAACTAAAATCTTTAAATTCATTATTTTTACAGTCAGGGCATACAATTTTTTTTACTTTCTTCTCGATGTATGTTGCAAATGGGTTTTCTGCATAATATACTACAGGATATTTCTTTCTATCCCGTGATTTAGCACAAAAGCTGCATCTTCGATTTGTATAATGTTGAGTTCCTCTAGCAGGGTTTTCTGATACTATGGGATTACTGTTAGAAAGAAATACATCTATCGTTTTTACAGTTTTGTGAAAATTATTGCTATTCTGTTTTGCGGTTTAGAACGTTAGGGAGTGCAACTTCTTGTGCCAAGTTTTGTAAAAAAATCTTTCGCCTACTTCGAATTAATTTTCCAATGGGGAAACCTTTTAGTGAATATAATATAGACAATGACTGCAGTTATATTAATAATTTTCATAAAAATCCTAAATGGTCATCTCATACTTGAACGAACACATGTATATTCTCCGGTCATTTTATCTCCGATATCAACGGACCCTTTGGTTTTATTATAGTGTAAAATAATTTCAGGCTTACGTTTTGCTTTTTCATCAAAGGATATTTAGTTGTTGTGAAACTGTGTCGATAAAAGAATAACTGCTTATTTTTTTGTAGGTACATAGGACACTAATGTGAGATCATTAGAAAATACAAAAATAGAGGAACGTTCTTCGCGCGCAGAATTTGGAGCAAATTTGGCAGGAATCTCTCTTTTATTAGCCCTTGGAGTTCCCGTAGTTGTAAGTTGATATCTTAGCAGTTCTTTGGCTAGGAGAATCGAGGTAAAAAAAATTGTCTGTAGTAACTCAACGCCCCGATCCAAAATAGGATCTAACCATATTTAAACTACCCTAAAACCTTGATTCACTTCTCGTTGTCTTTCTATCATTCCAGGGTATATCTGACTCTTTAAAATATAAGCAGTATCAGAGTCCGAAAAAACCAAAATTTTTATTCCATATCGACCAGGTTTACTTTTTATATAAACTATAAATGGACATTTTCTTCTGAATGTAGCTAATCTCTCATCGATTGTGATATTTTCACCAGGTGAATAATTATCAATGCAATTTTTTACAAATTGATCATATATCTATTGCGAATTGCTTGTAGTTTATCTTTTGTTTCTGTTATTCTATTTGTTCTTGTGGAGAGGTCATTAAATCTTATGTGTCTGTAGATCATCTTGAATCTATTTCGAGACATTACAGTAGTAAAAAATGGTTGTTTGAATAGTTCATTTTTGGTCCACATTTCCGCCAAGTAAAGTTTTCTTCCGTAATTCCTTCCACTGGCTATAAGTACTGCAATGAAAGCGTATAATTCAGTAATTGCAACATTTTTTCAAATTATTTGATCAGCAGAATGATTTTCATTAAATTTTTCAGTATATACTTCTCCGTGTCGATTTGTGTGCGTGCATATGTCAGTTAGCATATTTTTATTTATATAGCATTGAAATGCTTCTTTTATTGAAGTTAGAGCCATGCTAAAACAAATTGCGAATTTATCAAAACGTTTGTTTATTTTCAAAATGTATATTCACCTATTATTTTGTAAACCTTTACGACAATTTACTATATTATGAGCCCTGCGCCCTGTAGGTGCCGGTGGTTGTGTTTTCCATTCATATCCAGATTTCGATTTTAGTATTTCGGCAACTAGCTCAAAAGTAGATTCTTCGCTTTTCTTATCAAGAACTGTAATTTTATCTAGAACTATTTCTTGTTCTTAGACATTGTCCGTACTTTCTGATTTACTATCACTAAGCTCGCATTCATCGTCACTATTGTCTTCTTCTTCTTCTTTAAGTGCCATCTCCGCGACGAAAGTTGGCAATCATCATGGCTATTCTGACCTTTGAGGCAGCTGCTCTGAACAATTGCCTTAAGCTGCAACCAAACCAATCTCTCAGGTTCTTCAACCAGAAAACGCGTCTTCTTCCTACGCTTCTCCTACCCTCTACTTTTCCTTGAATTATGAGTCTCAAGATCTTGTATCTTTCGCCTCTCATCACATGTCCGAGATATTGCAATTTCCTTTCTTTTATTGTATTTTCCGTTTCCCTCTCTCTGCCTATTCTCCTTAATACTTCTGTATTCGTGACTCTATTTACTTATGGAATCCTTAACAATCTTCTAAATGTCCACATTTCAAACGCGTTAACTCGATTTATTGTATTCCGGATTAATGTCCATGATTCAGCTCCATAGTAGAGTACATTGTGTACATAACATTAAATTAGCCTTATTCTGAGAGTCAATGTCAGATCTTTGCTGCATAAAATCTTTTTCATTTTCACGAAGTTGGAACGTGCTTTTTCAATTCTGACTCCTATTTCTGCAGTATAATCGTTATTTTCTGTGATTATCTTTCCCAAGTAAGTATATCTTTTTACTCTCTCAATCTGCTGGCCGCCTACCGTTAATATTTCGTTTGTATTGTTGTTCTTACTAATTTTCATGAATTTGGTTTTTTTGGAGAGAGAGAGTTAAGAGAGAGTCCGTATTCTCCACTATATCTTCATATTTTGTTTATTATTCTTTCTAAGTCTTCCAAGTTGTCGGCTATTATGACTGTATCGTCGGCATGTTGTCACTTGCTTCTAAAATTCTACGTATTTCCTCTTCAGCATAATATTTACGTCGCGCCATTTTCTCCGAAATACGAGTACACACATTCGTGAACCTAAGCAAAGTTAAGACTAACAATAATCTAAATATAGAATATTGTTTATGTATTACCTGGCCGACGACAGGAATATACGTATATGATTTCAATACATGGCAGGCCGTATATATATTAAAGTAATAATAATGCCACAAAATATCGAAACTGAAAATATTGCAATCAACCGAGGTCTATTTCAAGGAGACTCATTGAGTCCACTGTGGTTTTGTCTAGCGATGAACCCCTTATCTCAGCTACTGAACTCAACTGATACAGGTTTTAGCATTAAAAATAACACAAAGCTGTGGCAAAGCTTAATCATCTATTGTATATGGATGATTTAAAACTATTGGCTTTCACTCGAAGCTACCTGGATCGGATGCTGAAAACAGTAGAAAATGTCTCTAATGATATTAGTATGCACTTTCTTCTTGACAAGTGCCGTGTCTTAAATATAATCAAAGGAAAGGTTGAGCCCGACGGATTCGATATGCAAAACGGCCAAAACATCGAGACCATGGGTAAAAATGATATGTATAAATACCTCGAAATAAAGCAAGCGTGGAAGATTAACCATAAGCAAATAAAAACTGAGATAACTACTGAGTTTATACGAAGGGTAAAACAGCTGCTTCGTTTACACCTAAACAGTAAAAATTTGTTTAAGGCACTAAACACCTACGCATATTCCTCGCTTAGCTACTCATTTGGTATTGTTAAGTGGACAAAAGCGGATATAGAAAATCGTTAGCAAAAAGTACAAACACACCTAACAAAGGCATAAAAACACCATCCTCGAAGTGCAGTAGAAAGAACGACATTACCGCGGTATTTAGGAGGACGGGGACTTATGGATATAAGTGAGCAACTAGAAAAACAAATTACTAATTTAAGAACTTATTTTCAGGTGCAGGCTGAGACATCTGCTCTACATCACGCGATTTATGCAGTAGATAATACAACAAACCTTACTAGGGACGAAAAAATGCGCACTTGGATGAGTAAACCTCTGCACGGGCAACATCCCAATGAGGTCAGTCAAGACCATGTCGACAATATAGCGTCGAACTATTTTCTGACATCAGGAAAGATGTTCCCTGAAACAGAAGGTTAATTACTCGCCCTACTAACCAAAAATTACCTGAAATATATCGTCAAAGACACCCAGGTCCAAAATGACAAACGGCTCGACTCAGTAGGAAAGATCCTTCATTAAGAGATAGCCATTAAACTACGACTTCTCCAAACAAACCACCTCCCATATTATAAATATGTTCCTGAAAGTATACTTGATGTGGCTATACTAATTCATACGTAATTGATGTGGTGATACCCAAGAACAATAATCTTCGTGCTAATCAGAATGAAAAGATCGCCAAAACAGGGATCTGGAAATTCAAATACATAGATAGTGGAGAATGGAAGGTACCCAGACAAAAGCTGTTATTCTCTACTACTGGAGTAATTCCGAAGAACTACCTAGAAATCATAAAAAAGCTGGGTCTAAATGAACATTTCTACAAGACCATGCAGAAAGCTGTACTATTCTCAACGTCCAAATGTGTGCGAAAATTATTGATACTCCAGCGTACCAATTCACCTTAGGCCCGAAAACAAAGAAAGAGTCCCACCAGAGCTTAATCCTTTTAATACCGTAGGTATCTGGGATGAGTAAATTTTCCCATTAGAGGGAGTGTAAGCCGTATGGTTAAATCTGGATACCACAAATCTGGATGCCACAACAATGATCCAACTTTAACAAAATACACACACCATACCCATATCTATACATGGAGGTATTAAACAGATAATTAATACATCTCTAGTAATTCTTTGTCGTTCCTTCTCTCGCACCCATGGTTAGCCTTCTTTTCGTCAAAAACATATATCAGAATTTTCTTTCCGATCTCTCTCTTTCTCTTCTTTCTTTATGTGAAACATATTAAGTTACTGTTAACTATTTTTTACTATATATATATATATATATATATATATATTGTTATGATTGTTTATTTTGACTTTGATTTTAATTTATTGAGCCAATAAAAAAATTATAATTTAATTGTTATCAAATGTAAAATAAGACTCCTTATGTTACCTGTGTTCGATGGATTCAAAGATTTTCTAGTTGTCCTTTATCAAGACAGAGAAGAAGAAGAAGAGAAGAAGGATAATAATAAAAGAAAATAGTATATTACAAACATTAAGTATTCTTTATTTTATATAAAAAAAGGAATAAAACAATTTTCAACTTCTGCCGTTATCTTATCAATCAGCATACAAGAAAATAAATGAAATTTTTATAATAGTAAGATTTTAAATCTACATAAAATTTATAATAAGTGAAAACCAATTTTTCTTAAACTTTACTTGAAACAAAAAACAACAAAACTGTAACTTTTGATTAGTCAAACAAAACTCAATTCTTTAAATTTGAATGATAATGAGCATAATGTCAACACAGATCCTTCACAAATACCAATTTTAATTATACAAAACACTTACAGCTTTT
Source organism: Diabrotica undecimpunctata (assembly GCF_040954645.1). Taxonomy (NCBI): domain Eukaryota; kingdom Metazoa; phylum Arthropoda; class Insecta; order Coleoptera; family Chrysomelidae; genus Diabrotica; species Diabrotica undecimpunctata. The sequence goes on from NC_092807.1 coordinate 127,158,151, forward strand.
TTTTTCTTATTGAATTGTATGTTGGCACATACCCAGAAAAGTCCAGTTCCTCAACGATGTGATCTCTCCTCTTTGGCACCTCGGCTCTTTGATATCGTCTCTGCAAACCTCCTGCAGACTACACAAAAACCCCTGATTCACTTCTCCAAAAACTCAGCTATTTATTTATGACACAAGGACTTCCTTTTGTCAACTTGATGCCGTAAAACTACTTTCACATATCTCCTTCAGCAAAACTATCCACGTCTTTTCACAATGCCGGTATCCAAACTCACGAACCACACTCTATCTTCTAACAAACGACTGTTTCCTTCGATGGACAAATTACAACTGCCTCTCCCCGTCTCCTGATCAGGCTAACCTTATTACCATTTAAAAACGACTATCCAATCAGAAGCTCAAATCTTGTTTACTACTGTTAATGTTTGTTCTAAATATTCTGTGTATCATTTGGGCAGACCAAATTACTGTTTCAGAGAAAGAATAAATAAAAATTTATTTTTCTATCCTCAGTCTGTTAATACACAATCTATACCTGTTTCCAAAGATTTGAATATGGTCATTTAATAGACAAACAATGACAAGATTAACTTACAGGTAAAATGTCTTCTAATTCTACACAAAGGGATTTTTTTATAATTTTGTTGGAAACGGAAACAAATTTCTATTCTTATCTACACTAAATCTTATCTTAAATTACTATATACAATTTGTTTATAATGATATCTTAAAATTTTATTCCGATGGATCTTTTTATTTATTTTTCTTTGGTTGGGAAAGAAGAAGTATGAAAATATATATATATATATATATATATATATATATATATATATATATATATATATATATATATAGTAAACTCTTAAATATTGGGGAAATCTGCAAGAAATACTCTAATGTGTATCAATTGTTTCGCCGAACGTTTTCGCCAAAGAGAATTAATTTGGCTTCTTCAGGGCTATTCAGAGAATAAATTATAATTAGCTACCATATATTATCTATTAAAACATTATTGATCTTACCGTAACTTAGAATTGTAGAGTTAGAATATTAAAAAACTTTGCTAGTAACATAGTGGTGTTTTTTGTTACTATGTGCAAAAAAAAGTTTTTTTGTAAGGATTGAAAATGTATGGTAGCTTTGAACTTGACACGTAAAGGCTTACCCAAGGTTAATTGAAAAACCCAATGTAACTACATTTAAAAGGAGGTAATTCTTTGAATTGTCGGCAATAACTAAATTTTTGATTTTTAGATAGTTAAAAGTGAGGTTCTGTTTAAGCCAGAACGCAAGCGCTGACAACTTCATTAGTTCGTATGAATCTTTATGTCGTTAAGGTTCATTGGTAAAACACGAATGAATTTAAATCCCAGTAAAGGGAAATATTATTTTGATTTTCTTTATTTAATTATATTATATTGTTCATGTATTATTGAATCTTATTATATGAATCTTATTGAATCTTATAATACATGAACAATATAATATAATTAAATAAAGAAAATCAAAATAATATTTCCCTTTACTGGGATTTAAATTCATTCGTGTTTTACCAATGAACCTTAACGACATAAAGATTCATAACTAATGAAGTTGTCAGCGCTTGCGTTCTGGCTTAAACAGAACCTCACTTTTAACTATCTAAAAATCAAAAATTTAGTTATTGCCGACAATTCAAAGAATTACCTCCTTTTAAATGTAGTTACATTGGGTTTTTCGATTAACCTTGGGTAAGCCTTTACGTGTCAAGTTCAAAGCTACCATACATTTTCAATCCTTATAAAAAAACTTTTTTTTGCACATAGTAACAAAAAACACCACTATGTTACTAGCAAAGTTTTTTAATATTCTAACTCTACAATTCTAAGTTACGGTAAGATCAATAATGTTTTAATAGATAATATATGGTAGCTAATTATAATTTATTCTCTTTCAGCCCTGAAGAAGCCAAATTAATTCTCTTTGGCGAAAACGTTCGGCGAAACAATTGATACACATTAGAGTATTTCTTGCAGATTTCCCCAATATTTAAGAGTTTACTATTTAACTAATCTGCAAAGATTAAATTTCTTTTCTATATATATATATATATATATATATATATATATATATCTTTCTCCCCTTCCTTTTACCCTAATAGGGTGTCGGATATATATATATATATATATATATATATATATATATATATATATATATATATATATATATATATATATATATATAATATATTATATTAAAGCAATCTTTAGTTTTTAAATCTCTGGCGGTAATTGTATCTTCGACATCTTCTCTCCATGACCGTCTTGGTCTAACTCGTTTTCTTCGGCCGGGCGGGATCCATTTTTTTATCTTTTTGGCTATCTATTTTCAGGCATTCTTTGCAGGTGTCCATACCAAGACTTTTGGCTTCGATAGTATCTATTATGCCTAGGTCAATTTTCGTTAATTTTTAATTTGATTCTTTGATTGACTTGATATTGCTTGAGCAATCCTAGAATGTATTTCTTGTTTACTACCCGCTTTTAACGTTATTTGGACTCCCAAGTATTTGAAGGTTTAAGTTGGTTATATAGTTCCCATTTTAATTTGTAGGCTTTCTGGTTTTTCTCCTGTAACTAAATTCTCGTTGTTTTGTATATTAATTGTAAGGCATCACTTCATACATTTCTCCTCTAGTTTTCTAACCATGTAGTTCATATCAGTCTCGTCTTTAGCTAGAATGGCTTGTTCGTCTGTAAAATGTTTCGTGTACAATATGTCGTCTTTGATTGGAAAGCCCACATTGCAGCATTTTCTTTTCCAAACTGAGAGCGCCTCATTCAGATATATTTTGAATAGTGTAAATGCTATGCAGAAGCCTGGCTTTAGATCCCTACTAACGTATGGTCCTAAAGTTTTGGGAAAAATTTCAAAAGCATATAACTCTGACCACAATAATCTTGCGGCAACATCTCGGAATTCTCTCTAATTGATCCTCTGTGTATCTTGGAGCTTTCCTTCTTTTCCGGTAGATAATATTGTTACTCGATAGGGTCCTGTATACTGTAGTCTTTCCAACATAAAATCTTTTGACCAGTTTTCGCTGTGAGACCCCAATTTTGTTCTTAGCTGCCTCAATCAGTCTTGCCTCTCTTATATGGTTTAAAATCCGCGGTCGGCCACTTTTACGCAAGTTAACACATGGTATCCCTTCTTCAAATTCTCTGATTGTGCGATAAATTGTCGATTTGCTTATGTTTTGATCTCGATAAATAATAACAATATCTTGTTTCGACATTCGCCCAACCATATTATAAACACCTCGACGAATATTAATTTTATAAGATATTTTGCAGAGCACAAACCAAAATATTCTGCTTTGTTTATTAAATGTCAATAACTGATGACATTTCAATTCCATGGCCTTCTTTGTTAAATGCATTTTGCTTCTCAATCAGACCAGGTGAAATTTTTCCCAAAACTTTAGGACCATACGTTAATAGGAATTTCTCTAGTTAATTTGTTTCCAGTTTTATTGTCCAGCATCATATTTTTGTAAAGCTGTTGTACTGCTTTTATATATTTTTCTTTATTCCTTTTTTTCTTATTACTACCCAAAGCATTAAAAGTGGTGCACTAGTGTATGTCTTGGTCAGATCTGCAAAGACTACATGAAATGAAAGGTTGTAATCCAATCTTTTCTCAATAACCTGCTTTAGAGAAAATATGCTGTCTATACAAAATCTTTCTGCACGAAAGCCATTCTCTTCTTCTACATCTGCCATCTTTTTTTTTAATTTAATTTTTTTTTATTTTTTCAGGTTGTCTTGAGAGTGAATTTATGACACTTAGCTTCCTGTAGGGGGGCATTTTTACTTATATGCTCATTTTTCTAATTATTATGTCGCATTTAATATAACTTATAGTGTAAGTACCTTACTGAACATTAATTTTTCAGCGGATAACATTGTACATTATTAAATTTAGTTTTGTAAAATCTAGCCGTCGGTAATAACCATTACGGTCCAAAAAACCATGGGCTGTATTTTCTAAATAAAAAAAGAAGTATGATAACACGTAAATTGAGTTTGATAACAGCAATATCTAAAATAGTTTTAATTTTGAACTATGTCATTAAAATATATTTTATATTATCTATTTTATATTTTAATTTATTATTTTCATCAAATGATATAATATTGTGCATGCCATTCCCATTCTAGCAAGATAATTTATTTTGAAATGAACTAAAAATATCTATGAAATGTAACAAGATATAAAATTGTGCATATCATGCCCATTCTATAGATAAAGTCACGTTGAGATGGCAGTGTACGGATATAGGATAACAGCGTTGCCAATTCTACTGCCATTGTAAGTTTTGCTACTTTTGTAAAATAAGCAGGGCCAAACTCACGGTAAACTAAGATATGTTTAGGTAAGCTAAAGTTGTTAATAGAAAATTCGTGAATGAAATAAATGGTAATAATTCCTAAAATGCTTTTATACATAATACCGCAGTTAATAGGGAAAAAAATATGAAAAATATTCTACAGGTTTTTTAATGTTCTAAACGGTAGATAAGGGATAACTGATGATAATTCCTTGAAGAATTACAGCCAATTTTGCTTTGTTTATTTTTTAAAGAAAAATGAAGTTTGGAAAAAATCATTTTTTTGCCTATTTTGTTCCTCGTGCATTTTAGGGAAAAATGTTTCAAATAAATGTTGCAGATCTTAAACAGTTTTTAAATTTTTTAGTTTGTAAATTAAAATACATAAACCAATGACTGAGATAATTGCAAAAAACCCCTAATTGAGGCCCCTAGAACACAAGGGTGTAAGTGCAGTTGCTTATCACTTAGCAACTGATATCTAACAACAGGCACGTACTTTTGGCTTCAAACTTTCTACATTAACAACAATAACACCATCAAAAATTACATGTCATTGAAAACATGCTGAAAACTGAAAAAGTGCTACCTAGGTTTTTAAATTTATATCGAACTTTGAACAAAGATTTTTCAAAACTTTGTTTTTGGCACTTACACCCCTTGTGTTCTAGGGGCCTCAATTGTGCACTAATTTATTAAATGTTCATAACTTTATTTTTTGCATAATGACGTCTAATATAACTACTTGAAATTATGTCGATTAATGAGTTATTTAAGTGTGCTACATTTCAACCAGATCAACTAAATATTTTATTACCTTTACTGAGAAAAGAATACCCCCGAAAAACAATTTTCAATCATCTTCATTTTCATAATCTAGTTCATCTTCAGAGTCATCGTTTAATGAAATTCTAATAGGTTCAATGTCATCTTGAATGTTGTCTACTGTCCAAAAATTATTCTCCAATTTTATAACATGGTTGACGTAATTTTTCCAATGTCCATTGTTCTGTACTTTATCATAACCTTCATAAATCAATGTTTTAACGTCGTTTTGTTTGAAACTTGAATTCTTAGAGGACACGTACCGTTTCACTTCACTCCACACCATTTCTATTGGGTTCAGTTCACAGTGATAAGGCGGAAGTCTTAAGATATGTACATCTACGCGGCATTGTTCGTCACTGTGATTCCTGTATTTTTCACCAATACAATCAATTTTGTATTTGTCATAAATATTTTTAAATACATTAGCAGTTTCCAGAAGTTCATTTTTTAAGTAATCTTCTTCAAAATAAATGTCCTTTTCATAGAGCCACTCCTTAATTTGACGTTTCACCCAATATTGTTTGGGAAAATTTAATTTCCTAGAGTGATAAGATGCATTGTCCAAGATAATGACATTCTTTTTATTTTTTGGGAGATTCGGTATTAACATCTCTTCAAACCATTTTTCAAATAGATCTCCGTCCATCTCTTCATGGTAATCTTCAGCACCTTTTTTGGCAAGAAAAGTGATGTCAGCACCTTCAACAAATCCGTCTTTGTTTCCTGCATGGACTAAAACAAATCTTGGTCCTTTTCCGGTCGGAGTTTTTAAACCTGTGGTAAGTCCATTTACAAAAGCCTGTCGGCTATTTTTTATTGTTGTATCTTGCCATACTTGCCCATTGGTTATTCCAGTATTAACCTATGATTCGTCCATATAAATGATATTGGCTCCTTCGTTCCTCAGTTTCTTTATTTCCCGGAGATAGTGACGCCTCCAAGCGACTATTTCTTGTTTTTCTATTAATATTGAATTTCTACCTTGTTTGCCATATATAAAACCCATGTCGTGCAATAGTCTTCTCAACGTACTCTTGGAAAAATTCGGAAGATGCTCCATTTGCTTAATTTTTTCTAGTACTACGTCAAGGGTTGGAGGAATATTGTCCATAAAAAAACCGTGCACTACTTGTCTTATTCTAGACCGAGTTGCTTCATCATATCTATTCTCACGACTATTCAAATAACCGGTTCTTTTTTTTCTTATAGGAGTTACGAGTGGACCATTTTTACTTTCACTTCTATATCGGAATATCGTTCGCTCAGAGACTCCAGTCATAGCAGAAACTTCCCGCACTATTGTTGATACACTTTTATCATTATTACTGTTTGATAAATAGTTAAAAACATTTAACACTATTTTTTTGCATTCACTATTTAACAAATTACCGTTTTTGAATTTTATTACACTCGCTGCCATTTTGACACTGACACGACACAAACGTCTGATATCAACTGAAAATTCTTTTAATGACTCTCAAGTATTTACCTGAATTTATAATTGCTGGCATTAGACAATAATTTTGAATTTATAAATAGGTATATTTTTTTAATTCTAAATTATTTTTTAATGTCTGTAACTGTAAATACAGGTAGAGAAAGTGTGTCATTAAAAGGACATTAAGATCAAAAACGGATTATACAAATAATTATTTCATTTCCACGAATTGTAAACAATTTTGAACAGAAGATATAATTCCGAAAAGACCAGATTTCCGAAATATACCTTTCTATTTTTAAAATACCAACAGAAAAATTATATAATTAAAAAAATGTAGTATTTTTCCATTTCACATTCATAAATATTTCCGAAATTATAATTCTTTTATAGGAGCCGGCCCATAACGTACGATTGTAGGTACGATTAAAAACTGACAACAATGTAGTTATTTCTGGCATATAGAAAGTACAGGCCTATCTCTGGAACGCTGCCATCTGAATGTGAATTTATCTATAGCAAGGCAATTTATTTTGAAATGAAATAAAATAATTTCGTTTAATTTACTAATGTTTGAAATAAAATAATATATGAAATTTTCATAGATATTTTTATTTAATTTCAAAATAATCTGTCTTGCTAGAATAGGCATGACATGCACAATTTTATATCTTGTTACATTCATTATCTGATTATTTTTATACGTTCTTGACCCACAAAGGAACAAAGAAAAAAAAAGGATTCTACAAAGAAAATCTATAAATTAGACATTGTTTAATAAACCGGAAGTCTCAGATCAACTTAACTACGTTGAGTGAATGTTGAACAACCACTTCGAGAAACAGGGATAATTCCAAAGCAAATAAAAAGCGAATTTATGCTCAGATTGAAACCCCCAATAAGGGAGAAGGTCTGTCCACGCTAATAAAATACTTTTTATTGCTAATAAATTAGGTTTATTTCTTTCTTCAGAAACGTAACTTAACAAGTGAATCGTTTTTATTTGATTTGGCACCAAACGAAAATAAGAGAAGTGCCAGAAATTTTTTTTATTTTAAACTTAAACAGGAAAATCGCGGTTTTACTCACATTTTCAGTAGGTTTTAAAATTATCGCCCGCTTGAAATGTAGATTTATAGTAGTTTAATCTACATTTGTATTAAATATAGTTGATGAATGTTTTATTTAATCGATGAAAGCTTAATGAAATAATATTCAATTACTTATACAGTTTCCATTTAAAGTCTCAACATCAACATAATATTTTCTTAGCCATAAAAGTTTGTGTAACTGAAATATGTAGTCAGTTCGTAGTTTTCGCTAAAATTTAGTGTGTAATGTAATTATTATAAGTAGCAGATACAACTTGGTATAATAATTTTAATTTATCAGCATGTATATTATAATACCCTTCTCTTTCAAAGCTCGTTTTAAGTCGTGGGATGTAAGGGATAGTGATGCGCAACGTATAGCCTCTCTGATCCAAATGTCAACTTAACCTGCCGGTGTAATGGTCTTGATCCAGTCTATTCAGTGCATCCTGCCAGATAACAAACGAGCCTCTGACGTCCGAGAGATTGCCGGTATAAGCAATCGCCCCACTAACTGGCCAACGGCTTTGGACGGATGAGCCGGTAACTGGCAGCACACTCCTTTGTCCTAGTGTTGGGAAATTGGAACTAAAGGTGGATGAGCTAGGACATTAGCCAACGGCATAAGAATACAGAAGGCAACGGGAAAATACTGTATTAAAGATCGTAAGATATCCCTAGTCGAATCATCATGAAACGAGAAGACAGAGTGAGCAGACGTGTAGTGATCATGGGTATCGGAGACCAAGATCTGGCAAGAAAGGAGTCAGGGCTTTTCAGGTCGTCAACCAGGGAAATCCATACCAGAAAAAGAAAAAATCAGACCGTTAATTTAAAATTGGAACGTGGAATGTGACCAGCATGTTCGAATCCAGAAAACACACAATGTAATGCAAGAAATGAAAAGAATTAACATCAATATTTTAGGAATAAGTGAAACCCGATGGACAGGAAATGAAAAATGTAAAGTTAGAGACCATACGATATACTATTCGGGTAATAATGACACATAACATCGACATGGCGTGGCAATAATACTGAACAATGAAATCTCACAACACTTCCAGCATTTTCTACCTTTTTCCGAGAGAGTTATGCTACTACAACTAAAAACGAAAGACAGAACAATGAACATAATTCAAGTCTATGTCCCAACGGCCGAAAAAGATGACGAAGAGGTGGAATCGTTCTATGAACAATTTCAAGAGGCATTGAGAACTACCAAAGCACGTGACGTCATAATAATAATGGGTGATCTGAACGCCAAAATTGGAAAAAGTAGCACAAGCAACGTAGTGGGAAATTTTGGATTAGGTAATAGAAATCAAAGACAAGATAGGTTGATACAATTCTGCCGAGATAATAATATGATTGTTGCAAACTCGTTGTTTAAATTGCCTAATACACTTTTGTACCCGTGGAAATCGCCAAGAGATAATGAACATCAGATAATGAGAAATCAAATAGATTACATAACCATCAAAGAAAGATATCGGAATAGTATTACAGCAGTCAAAACACAACCTGGAGCAGATATAGCATCTAACCATAATCTCTTAGTAGCACATATAAAAATTAAAATGAAAAGGATAGAAAAGACAACAAAAGACGAAAGAACTGATAGAAATGCACAAAGAGATCCAGAAATCAAAGAAATCATCATAGAAAAACTATATGAACGTCTAAACACCGTACAGATTGAAGAGAAATGCACTGAAGACAACATTAACAAAAAATGGGCAAAAATAAAGGCTGACTTAATAGAATCTTCAAAAAAGTATCTACGCAAAACCAAAGAAAAGAAAAAAAATTTGGATAATGGACAAACTACTAAACTTTATGAACAAAAGAAGAGTATATAAGGACAAAAGTAAATCATTGTACCAGCAAACACAAAACGAAATACGGCGACAAATTCGAATTGCAAAATAAAATTGGTTAAAAGAAAAATGTGATAAATAGAAATGCTAGACAATAAATTTGACAGCATTAATTTGCACAGGAAAATAAAGGAACTAACTAGAAGACCAGAATAAAAACAAAATATACTAGTTGATGAAAAGGGAGACACAGTAATGGATACAGAAAACAATTTGATTGTATGGGCAAACTATATAGAACAGCTGTTTAACGACAAACGAGACACAATAGATAACGGATATTTCGTTGAAGAGACTGGATCAGAAATAACAGAAAGTGGAGTAAAATACACAATTAAAGAAATAAAAACTGAGAAAGCAGTAGAACCAGACGAAATACCGACAGAAATATTGAAACTTATCGCCGACTTCAATAGACATGTTATTGTCGAATTATTTAATATCATATACAGAAGAGGTATATTACCTAAAGAATGGCTTATATCAACAAAGAAAATCCCCTAGATATTGTTGCGATCACCGTACCATCAGTCTAATGTGCCACGTAATAAATGTATTCCTATCATAGAATATATAAAAAGTTAGAACAAAGATATTAGACAAACTAAGTTCGGATTTAAAAATGCTTAAGGAACCAGAAAAGCATTATATTGTAACATTTTTTTATCTTTGCTCGCTATCTTATCTTATCTTCTTATCTATCTTATTTAGGTGGAAAACCACTTAAAATTATCTGTGCGAAAGCTCATTACCTGGTCAGTACGCGAAAAATCATTTGCTTACTGTACCGCTAAGGTGTAATAACTTTAATTACGTTATTATACTTTTATTATCTATATAGTAGTTATAGTAACTCCTTCGTTATCTAGTATAAGTTTTTTTTATTTGTATAAAAAACTGATACTCAATCCTTTATGGATTTATTAACCCCGAATGGCAATAAATTTCTTTTGTTCTGTCATACAGCCAGTGATAAATCAAGCTACCATGGTGAATCATGAGAATGAAATTCTCGACGCACAATCTTTTTTTTCTTTTTTTTCTATATTTCGGAATCTGTTTTGACCTTACTAGTTGTCACGAGAGGAACGGCTAGGATGATGATCTGGGATTCGTCCGCTAGGGACCTGTTGAGCTTTTAAGGAAGACAAACACATTCCTCTTAATTCTTCTTACCCTTTTATTCTTTTAGTACTGATGTTGTCTACCGACCCCTTTCCCTGATATGACTTAGAAGTTTTCTTTATGTCAACTTCAACCCGATTGTGACTTTACCGATTGTGACCCTAAATTAAATTTAGGCGTGTGATACGCGAAGCTATCAACTGACAACCAGGTACTTAATTTCTTTTTTTTTTCTTCTTCTACTCTTATTAATGCTAATTGAGTTTTATTTAATTCATTTTGACTTTCACTTTGGCATATGCTTTCCATTGTGATTACGATTTTATCCAGTGTTGTTATTTAAGCCATTTCGATATCTTGTTTCTAATTAGAGATTCCCTAAAAATATCTCGTTCCCTAATTTATCTTAACGAATTACTGATGAGTACTGATCTCGATGTTATCTCTTAAATAGGCATTGCTTTTGTATTAAGGGTTACCTTAAATAATTTTATTATCTTAACGTTTGGTTAAATCATTTATAGGCTTATATATAAGCTTGGCTTATATATATATAAGCTTTTATATCTTGTACGTGTTTTCGAGGCACGTTCTTCGAATCGTTTAAAGGGTATATAACAAAAAAATGTATCATTAGGTTTTGATCGGAAACCGTTTTCTTTCTTCTTCTTCTTTACCAGTTTCCTCTCTTGGGAGGGGGCTGTGTAACATTTTTTTGTAATAATTAAAATATTAATTATTTTTATTCCTTTTACCCCCGTGATGATACGCTTATGTTCGGTTTACCGTCTTCAAAATTTTATTGAATGCCCGGAATTTCCTTGCGTCCGAAAGGTTTTTAATCCTTTCCGTCTTAATCCGGGTCTTTTATGATAGATTTGTAAATATTTCGAAGGCTCGTATAGTAATTTTTCTGTAAAGACCCAATCTCGGGATTTCATATTCGATCACGTTTGTAGGTAGAAGTATACCGTTATGTTCAATGTTAATTAGAACCTTATCTATTTAGAAATAGATACAGGCTGGCCTATCATTTTTGGGGGGAAGATACCCTCACCTTTTCTTGGGTAGCTTGGTAAAATTTGAGAGGAACCAAGTCACTTCTCGGTGGGCACTCGTAGAGAAAACAACTTATGTCTCTGTGCATTTTCTTTATAAGTGTGTATACACTTGTTATTTTGAGTGTCTTCATCCTATACTATATTAGATTAAATATAGTCATAAATTCAGTGTTTAATACAAGTACAGTATTAACTTTAGTGAATTAAAGCAGCAGTCGCCAGGAATTACTGTAAGTGACATAATTTTAATATCTCCACCTATCTGGGCAAGTAACATGGTATGGCATCATATCATCTTCCATTATCTGGACGTATCTAACGATCAAACATGTCTTCAAATGTAGTTGAGAGTAGCTACTGAATTTTGCAGTCAATTAAAGAACATTCTATATTTATTTTGTTACGAACCAAATAATTGACTTAACCAAGTGCGGTTTGGTTAAATTTTAATGTTTTCATTTCTGTAATCTTTTTGTATTTTTGTAAATTTAAATTTTATTAATTTTTGTTATCTTTGGTTTTTGTTATAATTTTTTATTCATTTTTTTTGCTGTAATATCTCGAGATACGCCAAAACTTTATTTGTGCATGCTTGTGTTATACTTATATCTTTGTAAAGATATTTTCTAATTATATTTCTGCCTATTTTTATATGTATACCACCATTTTATAGTTGTTGGTGTATTTTTATTACTTTTGTTGCATTCAGCAGCGTCATAATTTTGTTGTTGTTTAATATATTGTTATTGTGACTCCTAACAAAGTTCCCTGATATATTTGCTTTTTACCTTTTAAATATAACTATACCTTTGACCAGTAGAAAGATCAGGCTGATTCAAGTTTCGTAGGTGAGTAAGTGTTAATACCTTATATATTAATTTTTTGTTAATGTAGAGTGTTAACCAAATTTATTTAATAATTAACAGTTGATATCTTTTCTTGGGTTTGATCTCTGAACCTAAATATCTTTTCTTATCTCTTTTCTTTTCTAAGGTTTCTTAATTTTCTCCTTAAACCCCAAAAAAATTAAGTGGCGCCCTGTTCCCTATCTTATCGTATCTTTTCTTGTTTCGTCCGTTGGACCCATTCCTGGTTCCAGAAGCTAGTTTCGAACCCACGACTCGCTCTCCACCAACCATCTGGCTGCCGTCCGCAGTGTCTCCATTGGTGACCTTTCTAGCACCATCAAAAAAAGGTTTCCGAGGTTGCAATATGCAGTAAATGTGCTAATACAGAGATGTTTAGATGTAAACCAGGACATCTATCTCTGCTTCCTAGATTATAACAAAACATTCGATATAGTGAAACATAATCCGTTAATTAAACTACTGAGAACAAAGAACACCGACACACGCGATGTAAGAATGATAAATTATCTGTATTCTGAACAAGAAGCTGTAATAAGAATAAATAATTTAAAAACTAATAAAATAAAAATCAAAAGAGTCAGAATCAAAAGGTTGTTGCAGCGAGTGAAGAATTTGGTCTGTCACTAAATATAAAGAAAATTCATGGTTATATCAAAGAAAAATATTAGATATATCAATCTACACGTAAATAATAAGACGATAGAATGAGTTTAGAATTATAACTATTTAGGGGCAAACATTAATGAAACAAACGATTATACCAAAGAAATTAGAGTTAGAATAGGAAAGGCTAGAAGTACATTCAATAATATGAAACAAATATTATGTTGTAGAAACCTCAGCCTTAATCTTAGAAATCGACTACTAAAGAGGTATATATTTTTTGTTCTTTTGTATGGTGTGGAGATATGGACTTTAAATAATTAATTTTTCAATAAATTGGAAGTATTTAAAATGTGGAAATATCGAAGAATGCTGAGAATCTCCTGGACAGACAGAATAATCAATGAAGAAGTACTAAGAAGAATTGAGAACAGCAGGGAGATACTGGAATCCATCAAAATAGAAAAACTACAATATCTGGGTCATAAAACACGTGGTGACAGGTATGAATTCCTAAAACTAATAATGCAGGGAAAGATGCAAGGAAAGCCCAGCATAGGTAGAAGAAAAATGTCCTGTCTGAGAAACCTTAGAGAATGATTTGGATGCAGCTCAACTGAACTCTTTCGGGCTGTAATGTCAAAAGTTGGAATAGCAGGCATGATTGCCAACCTTTGTCGTGGAGATGGCACGTAAAGAAAAAGAAGTCATTTTAAGCGAAGTGTATATGATCTGGCAGGATACTTATGCTTAGTATCAAGACTAGCTTCACCCCCTCAATGTTTTGCTTCTTCGATAGCTTAGATTGCATATTTCCTTGTGGATTAAGGTTAGTTAAAGGTAACTGCAGACTTAATCGTTTAATTGGGGTACATTCAAGTTATGCTAAGTATTGTTTGTTTTATAAAACTCACCACATTTCAAAGACCATGTCTTAAATATACCCGGACTACGATTCGTTTAAAGTTAGTTAGTAGTAAATGATTTATTTATAACTCCCTTCCCAACTTTCCGCTGCTAAATTTAGAATTTTTCTTTTGAGGTTATCCTCAACGCGTTGATATGTATTTTAACGGTAATATCTAAAAACTCTTTTGTCTTATAGTAGGCCAAATGTGGACAAACATATTATTACAAACAAATGTACCATTAAAAATAAGAGACCCTTTAAAAATATCTGGTTAATGTTTTAATATTAAACATATTGCCATCTCTAACAATAAAATAGAGAAGATATCTTTAAAAATCTCATTAACCTCAACATCTTCTTATCATCTTCTAACAAACCATCTGCCATTCACAAACGCAGAGATACAATTTAACCCATACACTCGCTCTTACACAATGCCAGCCTGAAGTGCCCAAGCCCAATGGCCACAGCCATTCTTTAGACCACATCAGATGCCTTTGCAACAACAGCCATTTGACAATAGTCCAAGAGGGACATTTCAACCATCTAGATTCCAATTCCAAAGAAATTACTCAATATACACAAAATTCTAGGGCTAACCAACCCAATTTTCACAAACCAGTTCCATCTCAATTATATAAGCCAACATTTATGAGCGTATCCACACGCCAAAACGTTTTTAATAGACCCCAATCTTAAAGAAACTTCCGCTTTCAACAAACAGACAGCTCCTGATTTGCCGTAGAGGAGCTCTTTAATATCGAACAAAAAGAGGAAAGCAATTACAATAAAGGTATATATAATGACACAGTCACAGATGACTCTTACTATGAATAAGAAAGCCAAAAATATGAGGAAGAAGTTGTACATTTTATAAGAATTCAAGAAGGAAAAAAAATTTAGTAGAATTGCATTCCTATGCTGACAAAGAGAGCTTCCATACATTACAATTGAAAATTCTCCTATTAAACTTTTTATTGATACAGTGTAGCGTTTTAAATTTGGTGGAATATTTTCGTTTTTCTGTTCGCAAATGAATTTTAAAACTATCAATATATTATGGCATTTTAAGTTGAGATTCTAAATATCAAGTTTTGGTATTCAGTTGTTTTTGTCATTTATTTACATTTGAGTCCTCTAATATAATATTACAAGTCAGGTATACGGTTTTTCTAAGACGTATTAACTGAGAATACTTTTTTTGTCTTTGTTTACATTAATATTCCCCTATTCTCTGTATGTATTGTGAGGTTAAAAATTTCCAGTTAACCAATTTAAAAGTAAATAATCAAGAAGTTTTTTTGTTGGTTCGTTGCTAAGAACGAGGTCAAAAAAGGGTAGATTGTTTGTTTTAAGTTTGTAGGCAAAAACTAGCTGTGAGACGTAAAGGGAAATTTATTTTGCGTTGAAATTTGTAAAATGTAAGGCATGGGGAGTCGACATTTAAGCCCCAAGCAGAGCAGACGTGCTACAATGGAGTGAAGCGATAGACCTGAGACAGAAAAGATGTTTGAGTAATTAAGAATCGCGAGTCGATTCAAATTCTTTGTGTTATGTTTTAAGACCGGTTAAGGTGATAATACTCTCTGCAATATGGCAGTTTAAAACATATTATCACCATAAGATTTGTGAACTGGCACTGAAGAAATTTGGAAAATTATTATATAGGATGTCCCCGTTGTCAGCTTGCTTCCTCCACAGAAAATAATTCTACATCTATTGACTGTTCGTCCCTGAGTATGGAAATGGTTTGCTTTGTCCCTGTTGGAGAATATGTCCAGATAGAGTCCCATAGATGTTAACAAGTTTTTTGAAAGTTAAGTGCTAAACAGTGAAATCAAGGTAACATTTAACATATTAATTTTAAAGTAAGGACAGACATTATTTTTGATAATTATTAATAATTGCTTTCGTTAAAATTTAAAAGGATTTTGTAATAATTTATAAATTGTAAATTTTATGGTTTAACTTAGCTGTCATTTTAATTGTTTTTTTTTTAATTTAATGCTAACATATGACAGCTAGCTTCATTTGTTTCGATATTTATTTGTTTTGTTTGTTTTAAAAAAAGAGTAAACTCTGTGCGGTAATATTTGTAAGTTTATGTAGTATCTCCAACCCCTTTGTAAACGGAGTTTGTAAACGGACACATGTAAGTTTTTTTATTCTGTATTTGGCAACTATTTATATAGTATATTTTTTATGCCATTTATGTGTTGATAGCTGTTTGTATGAGACAAAAATAAACGTTTTAATTTGTTTCTCTGATCCATTTTTGTTTTTATTTTAGAAAATCTCCTAACCTTTTTGTATGTTTACTTTTTAGAAAGGAAGAAACTTTCTTTCCTCCAGCAGGAAGTTTTCTCGAAGCGGCGTCCCTTTTAAATAGCTAGAGGTATTTCTTCTTGTCTTTTTTTGCCCATTTGTCCAAGAGATTTATGTAAGTAACCTTTTTATTTCATTCATTGTGTAGATACCCTAATCCGACCCATTTATTTCAACTTATCCACGACCCCAGCTCTTCAACAACCAACTGAGTGTCGTTCGCACTAGTAGCGTTTATTTTGCTTGCCTTATCTTCGCCCCCATAGTTTTTGTCCCCTATTTATACCCCATAATCTTACCCTATGGTAGGCAAAATAATTTCATTACAACAGGAGCCACTAAATATTTCCTTAATCCGGATATAGCCAATAAATTGTACAAAAATAATATTAAATATAAACCATTTACAGTTACCAAGATTATTGTTTAGAAATTCTAATTTTTCCCCAATTTAACTCTGATATTAACTTCAAGTTTTATCTTTTTAAATTAAATATTAAAATACAAGACATTTGATGGTGTTATCGGCCTCTATAATCTTAAACTTCTGAAAGCAAATCTTGATTTTACCTAAGCTACTCTTAACTCTTACCACAGAGCATTGTATTTTTCGTATTAATTACTGTCACAAACAAAGCCCGATTCTATACAGTACCGCAAGAGCCCCAAACAATTACTCAAGTAAGATTACTAGTAAAAGAAACATCAGGTATAATCGTCATCCCAAGACAAAAAGACGAAGGTGACATCCTAAGACAAACTCTAAGTGTCGCATGTAATTAACTTGCCTGGAGCTAGTCAATAAAACTAATAAATATATATTCTTTTATTATCCCTCTACATAACTGATCCCATCAATAAATCTCGAAGAATATCATATATACACGTCAGATATCATACCTACCAAAGACAATAATCTAAAAAATGTCGATCCTCTCCTTAGACCCGATCATCTTAATACAGAAGAAGAATCTCATCTAAGACGACTATACAGGAAGTTTGCAGATATATTTCACCATCCAGACGATACGTTAAAATTTACTAACGAAATAAAGCACCACATATGAATCAGAGATGAAGTTCCGGTTTATACCAAATCATATCGATATCCACACATCTATAAGGAACAAGTACGTGAGCATATCATTTCGATGCTTGATCAAGGAATCATCAGATCGAGTCAATGGCCGTGGTTATCCTCTATGTGGGTCGTTCTAAAAAAAACTAGATGCCCGAGGAAAAATTAAATGGCGAATAGTTGTCGAGTACAGAAAGATGAACGAGAAAACCATCGATGACTGATACCCAATTCCAAATATAACAGAATTGTGTATTTCATCGGCTACGGTTTTACACATAGTTATATCTGATACAACGTAGGAAGTGCTCCAATATCAGCATCCAATTCTTCAATTAACAACAATAAATAATTATACTTGAAGTTAAATACTTTCGCTACTCCGGAAGTATTCAACTGTTGCTCAGATACTTCATACAGGTTTTCTGAAATATCAGGGTATGTCAGTATACTCATATTTAGTAAATAACTTATTCTACTACTTTCCTAGACAAGTCTTATGCCATTTTCAATTTTATATTACTTACTTAATAATATTATCACCATAAATTTAACAATGTTAAACTAACATAAACTTTTTAAAAGTAAGGATTTCTTTAAAAGTAAGTGCACGCTTCTCTTCGTTTTAACCATATTGTTATGGTCATGGATAAAGAAGCCAACTGAAGCTAACATAGTGTCATTTATTGGATAAGAGAGGTATCTACAAATTTAAGTAAATAAAAGAGGCAACTGCTGCAGTTACCCTTTTTATCCAGTTGCTTTAATTAAAACACTTTATCTCTATAAATATCCCTTTTATGAATTGAAAAGTTTTCTGTTTCTGGAAAGTAATAAGATAATACACGGAGACCAAAACCTAGAAGACAAGCAAGACTTGCAGACAGCAGATACTCCGAAGTACAACTTCAATAGTTTTATAAATGATAGTACTAAACAGCTATACCAACGACGACTGGATGAAAAACTACGAGAAATAGACAGACAAACATTTTCAGATATTTACGAGAATATTATTGCTAGTTTACACCAGGCCTATAAGGAGACACTCGGGACACAGCAAAACAAAATTAGTAACAAAATATGGTGGAACGAAGAAATAGAATATATGGTAAAACAGAAAAAAGAACAGCATCTGAAATGGATAAATACAAAAAATACTGAAGACCATCAAGCTTACAAAGAAGCCGATAGACAACTACGAAAAATGATAAAACAAGAAAAGAATAAAACATGGGATCAGAAATGTCAAGAAATCAATACATACATCGGAGGGAAGCAATGTACAGAGGTATGGAATTTTATACAATCAGTAAAAAATACAGGAAAAGACAAAGCACACATACACACCATAAAACCAAGACAATGGAAAGATCACTATGAAAGCTTGCTGACAGAGACAAGACAAGAATACCTAGCGAACTCCCCAACACAGTCAGTACATATACAAGGAGAGGAAGCGAGGGTAGACATTGAAATAGTAAGGAAGGCTGTAATGACCCTAAAGAATGGTAAATCCGCTGGACCTGAGTGAATCTATGCTGAAATGCTTAAGAATGGAACTCATAAACTATTTGAAATATTAACTTATGTGATCAATCAGTGTCTAAACGGACACCCAGTACCAGAACAATGGAGAACGGCATACATGTCCTCAATACACAAAAAGGGGGACAAAAGGAATTGTAATAATTATAGAGGCATATCGGTAACCAGCACCCTGAGCAGACTGTATGGACGAATTTTGAGAAATATGATCGAGGAAGAATATAAGCACAATGAAGAGGAAGAACAAAGCGGGTTCCGTGCAGGAAGATCGTGCACCGAGAACGTATTTTGTCTTAAACAAATAATAGAAAAAAGATCGGCTAAGAATCTAGAAACTCATATTACTTTTGTAGACCTGCAAAAAGCATATGACAACATCCCCTTAACAAAACTGTGGACAACGTTGAAAAGATCTAACATCAACCACACATTGATAAATGCTGTACAAGAACTATATAGAGACTCTAAGGCACAGATAAAAACAGGAGAATATCTAACGAAAGAATTCCTCTTTACAAAAGGCTTGCGACAGGGATGCTGTATCTCACCAACCTTATTCAAGATATATGTTGCAGCGGCATTGGAAAGATGGAAAAGAAAGGTACGTAGGATAGGTATAGAGCTTAGCAATGAATGTATATATACACTCCAGTTTGCTGATGACCAGGTAGTGCTAGCGACCGACAGGGAAGACATGCAGTACATGCTAAGAAAACTGATAGAAAAATATTACGACTGGGGAATGAATGTCAATACAACAAAAACCAAATATCTTTGTATTGGAAACGAGTCAGATAACATAGACCTCGAAAACGGACAACATATTTCCTGCTGTCAGAGCTATGACTACTTGGGTGTTGCCTTTGACAATACAGGAACTGATACACGGGAAATAGAAAAACGAATCACTCAAGCAAAGAAAGTCTTAGGATGTCTCAATAGTATACTGTGGAGTAAGGAGATAACGAAAGGAAGGAAATTTAATATATATGAGACCATGATTAAAACTACTCTTCTTTATGGCGCTGAAACATGGAGAATTAGTGAAAAGAACAAAAAGCGAATAGAAGCAGTAGAGATGGATGCAATGAGAAGACCTTTAGGTATTTCCAGACGAGACCGAATCTGAAATGATGTAATAAAACAACGTATGGGAATAGAAGGAAATATAACTCAAGATATAGAGAATATCCAGAACACTGGATTCCTGACAGATAATCAGGGAAACATAGTACTGGAAATAGAGCATAAAAGAGATATTTGGATCAAATACGTGGAAAAAACTTTTGAAGATATACGAAGTAACACTGGTATTACAACAAACACCAATTGCGAATCTGGACCACCATTTACAGTCGAAGAAGTAAAATATGCCATCAAAAGCACCAAAGATGGTAAAGCAGTAGGCCCTGATAATTTTCACTCAGAATTCTTAAAACTTATGGACTATGATGGCATAAAATGGTTGACAAATATATTTAACAGTATATATGATACGGGCGTGGTTCCCCAAGAGTGGTTAGTGTCAACTTTTATAAATCTTCCAAAAAAACCCAATGCGAGAAAGTGCGAAGACTATAGAATTATAAGCCTTATGAGCCATTTACTTAAAACATTTCTAAAGGTCATCCACAAAAGAATATATACAAAATGTGAGGAACAACTAACAAGAACACAATTCGGATTTCGTGATGCTCTGGGAACACGGGAGGCCCTTTTTGCTGTACAGGTGCTATTTCAGAGATGCAGGGATGTGAATTGTGATATATACGTATGCTTTATAGATTACCAGAAGGCATTTGACAGAGTAAAACATGACAAATTAATGACTCTAATGCAAGAAATTGGAATTGACAACAAAGATCTTAGAATTATCAGAAACATTTACTACAATCAAACGGCCAAAATCAAAATAGAAGACCAGTTAACTGATAAAATTGCAATAGAACGTGGAGTACGACAGGGCTGTATTTTGTCTCCATTGTTGTTCAATATTTATTCTGAATGGGTATTTAAGGAAGCTTTAGACGGTTGTGCGAAAGGAATACTAATAAACGGTGAATGGTTGAATAACATTAGATATGCAGATGACACTATAGTTTTTGCCGATAATCTGAATGACTTACAGATATTAACAAATCGCATAACAGAAGTCAGCAACAGATACGGACTAGCTCTTAACATAAAGAAAACCAAATTTATGACAATTAGTAAAAAACCAATACTAAACGCTCAACTTACAATCAACCAACAGAATATCGAAAGAGTCGAGCAATATACATATCTAGGCACCAATTTAAATAGCCAATGGGACCACTCAACAGAAATTAACCAGCGAATAATAAAAGCAAAAGCAGCATTCGTTAGAATGAGAACTATTTTCAACAGTCGAGACATATCATTAAAAACAAAATGCCGTCTATTGAACTGCTACATATTCACAGTTCTGCTCTACGGAATGGAAGCATGGACACTGACTGTTGCATCTATGAATCGACTCGAAGCTTTCGAAATGTGGTGTTATAGGCGCATCTTACGTATATCCTGGGTTGACAGAGTTACTAATGTGGAGGTCCTGCGTAGAATGGGGAAAGAATGTGAAATTCTCATGACCGTCAAAACTAAAAAGTTGGAATATCTAGGTCATGTAATGAGAAATCAAGAACGTTACGGCCTTCTCCAGCTGATTCTCCAAGGGAAAGTGAATGGTAAGAGAGGACCGGGAAGAAGACGCATTTCCTGGCTTCAAAATTTGCGAAAGTAGTATAACACGACTACCACTGAACTGTTCCGCGCTGCAATAAGCAAAGTGAAGATAGCCGTGATGATCGCCAACGTCCGGAACGGATAGGCACTTTAAGAAGAAGATATAGAGAAGAAACAATTAAGGTGGTATGGGCATGTTCAACGGATGCCAGCATTAAGACTCCCCAAAAAAGTAATAGAATGGCAACCGATAGGTCGACGGAATAGAGGAAGACCCAGATTAGAATGGCAACACGGCGTAAACAAGTCCATGAGCGAAAGAAATTAAACAACAAACGACTGCGAAGATGGGAAGAGATGGTGTTTAGGTATCGGACAACGTCGAAAGACGTTCTAAACCGATGTATATATAAAGTTTTCTGTTTCTTTATATTTTTGCATTAAAGTTAGTGCTATATGTTAGATTGTCACTTGGCGCTTTTAACCGTGTATAACAGTCAATTTTTCAAAAAATGTTAGGTACCTCCTTTATCCACTCGATTATATGATTTTTAGTTTAAAATTTTTCGGGCTTTTTTTAATTTTTAATCTTTAAAACAATAACACGCCCTTTTCCGGTTACTAATCAATCGATTTTAAAAAATTAAAACGAATGGGTCGTAATATTAAACGGTATGAAGATCCCTAAACTCTTACCTCTGCTGTTATATTATGTCATTCACATTATTATGCCCACGGTATAAAAATTGGTTTTAAATCAGGTAAAAATCAAACATGTTTTCACACACATGACTTTTTTTGATTGCATGTTTGTTTATGAAAAAGTCAAGCTTTTTAAATCTCTTTAATCAGTAACCGTGTCCGTTATGGAATATTTTTTCGAGACATACGACACAGATATCCTCTTTATACAGATTTGGATTCATGCTTGCCTTTGATATATAAAAATGACCCTGAGGAAAGCGTACATCGATAATATTTGAAGGGTCCTATATATAATGCAAATGTAATCTTATTATAACTACCACCTATCCCTCAAAGCCCGAAGGGATGGGAGTTATGGTGTAATAATATGCAAAAGCAGATGGTATTAACAAGCAATAGGACTGAATATTAATGATGGAGATAGATGCAAATGCCAACCACCAAAATTACAATAATTCATATATTTAAATAAGTTTATTAAAAACTAACTTAAATATATCTTTATATTGCTTATTTAATAGGTAATCAAGCAAAATGCACAGCAAAATATTAAGCCAAAAGGACAACTGAGTGCTATTTTTGACAAACAAAAACACAAACTTTACGTAGAATTTCTAGTTGTCTTTTTATTTTGTTTTTCTTGTTAATTGTTTTCTGCTATTTATTATTGTAAAAATAAATGTTATAGCATGACTAGTTTTTGTTGGGAATTTTTATGATTTTTGTTGCAATAAATTTATATTCATGGTTACATGTGACGTGTGTTTCTTTATTAAAATTTAAAACTCAACTCTATTAAAAACTAACTAACAAATACTGTTATGTATTTTATCTAAGTTTGTGTATCAGATAACAAAACATTTCTTGAATCACATAACCACATTAGACCACTTGTCATCTTGTGATGCACATGGCTAGTTCATTATAGGGATTATTATTTATTACAGTTTGCCCTCTGGCATCGAACTCATTAGAGAAGGGGCCAGCAGAAGATGCAGATTTCTTTCTGGGTCCTCTTTGTCTTTGTCGTATCACTACAGGCGTGAGAGCTTTAACATAATTGAGGTTAGCGTGTGTAAGAGCGGATACGTGAAATACACGAAGAGCAGTAGGGGTTTCTACTCGAAAAGGCTCGTAAGTAACAGGCGATACCACTCGCTAAATTCTATGGGGTCCAGCTTTCTTGGGGCAGAATTTAGCACTCTGTTACTGAAAGCAGTTGTTTTGGTCCATAATAAATATCCTGCTTTAAATGGACTAGATTCCTTCAAACGTTGATTAGCATGTTTATGTTTCACTTGTTTGCGATCAAACACGCCTTTTTTCCGATTAATTAATTGGAGCTCTTTTTAATTCAAAACGTATCTGTAATTACCGGTACCAATGGTGATACAAACGCAGTTTTATCACGATCAGTTTCCACGACATTAACCTGTTGATATCCCGATCGTAAGTCTATCGCATACGCATTAATAAAAACACATCAGAAGAGTTCAAAATTAAAAGAGGAGTGCGACAGGGGTGTATATTGTCACCACTACTATTCAATGCATACTCTAAAGAAATTATAAAAAGAGCTCTTGAGGGAGAAACAGCAGGAATAAAGGCCAATGGAACATCAATTAACAACATTAGATATGCGGACGATATTATCATAATAGCAGACAACCTCCAAGATCTCCAAACGCTAATGTACAAGATAGTATGGAGAAGAATATGGTTTATAAATAAAAATTAAAGAAACTAAATTTATGACGATATCAAAAACCCAAAATAATGATGAAAGCCTGACAATTAACGGTAAAACTTTAGAACAAGTTGAAAACTACAATTATCTTGGTACAATAATTAATCACACAAACGATTACTCCAAAGAAATCAAAGTTCGAATAGAGAAAGCACGAACAAACTTCAATAAAATTAGAAAGGTACTTTGTGCAAAAGAACTGAAATTAGACTTGAGAGTTAGGCTGGCAAGGTGATATATTTTCTCGACTCTGCTTTACGGGATAGAAGCATGGACACTTAAGGTGTCGACTACTTAAAAGTTGAAAGCATTTGAACTATGGGTGTATAGAAGAATCCTGAAGATATCATGTGCCGAGCTTGTAATAAACAAGGGAGTCATGAGAAGAGTCAACAAAAAAAAATGGAAATATTGGAAACCATTAATACCTGCAGTATGTTATGCGTAATGAAAGATACAACATATTTCCATTAATCATACAAGAAAAAATCTAGGCCAAGAGAAGTGTAGGAAGGAGAGGGATCTCATGGTTTCGTAACTTGAGGAAATGGTACGGTTGCACATCAATCGAACTATTCAGAGCGGCAGCATCTAAGATCAGAATAACCATGATGATTGCCAACCTCCGTCGCGGAGATCGCACGTAAAGAAGAAGAAGTCTACAGTAGACATATAAAAAGCTCGTTAGCGACGTGTAATAAACCATCCATAAGCGGAATCAGATAAGAGACACTAGTAGTCACAGTGCTTAAACGGTGATAATCTACGCAGTCTCGTATCGCCATCTTTTTTCGGCACTAATACAACCGGCGCGGCCCACGCACTTTCTCATTATTTGATGATGCCTTCTCCCAGCAGTTTATCTAACTCAGTTTTAAGCACTTCCTTCTTTGTAAGTAACATTTCGTATTACGGTAGTGCGATTCGTGTACTATCCCCCCCCTTCTGAAGGTAGTTTTCCCAATTTCTAAAAAGTTATTGAGTCGAGCTCGTTGATATTCAGCTGACATTATTGTTTTATTCTGTCTTAAATCTTCACAGCAATAAATTTCAGTAGATTATGTATACTTTTCTTCAAACAACTGCTGTAGTGTGCTTTCATTTGCAAAATACCATTTCTTATGCAAATCTAAAAATATTTTTGCATTGGCCAAACACTGTATACCAAAAAAGTTTTATTTGGTGCATTAGGAAAAACTATAAACTTAATAGGCATCATTTTAGCTCTAACTTGTACATCAACTAACGTTCTTAACACTCGTTCGTTTCTACTAATAGCATAAGCAAATTTGGCAGAAATTTTACATACTTAAATATTTGACCTTCATTTTCCAAATAGTTGTATAAAGTTATACCCGCTACACTTTGTTTGGCACCTGTATCGATTAAATCTTGGCCTTCGTGACCTAATATGTTGATGCGTAAAAAAATGTAAAACGATAAAATGCGCCTCTTTAAAAATATAGTTTTTAAGTTTTTGCAAAAAAAATATTCAGACAGAGGATATCGCCTAATAGAATTTTGCCAGGAGCATAATGTTATAGCCGCAACTACACTTTTTAAATTACCTAAGCGACGCCTTTATACATGGAAATCGCCAGCTAGCAAAGACAAAAAAATTGTCAGAAATCAAACTGACTATATCCTAATAAAACACAGATATCGAAACTCAATTCAGTCCGTAAAGGCATATCCAGGAGCAGACGTATCCTCTGATCATAGTCTTCTTATTACTAGGTTTCATTTTCAACTAAAAAAGACGCAAAAAAGCCGCAACAACAATAAACTTAACATACAGAAACTAAAGTCAGAAGAAACAAAAGAAAATCTGAAACACGAAATCAACACAAATCTAGATAGAAACCCAAGAAATAATTGCAACGTAGAGCAGCAGTGGCAATTCTTCAAAACCTCTATAACAAACAACCAAATGTAAGAAAAAAGAGTTAATGACCGAGAAAATTCTAGAGTTGATGAATGAAAGGAAAAAAAAAACAAAATCATCAATACAATCCGCTATAAACAGCTTCAAAATCAAATAAAAAGAAAGATTAGGGAGGCTAAAGAAACCTACTTCTCTGAAAAATGTAAATAAATAGAAGAACTGCAAAACAGATATGACAACTTTAATCTACATAAAAAAGCCAAAGAACTAGCCAGAGTAAGAAGTAGAAGAACCTCGAATATATTGCTCGACAAAAATGGAAATATTATATTGAAGACAGAACAAAAACTACGAGGATGGAAAGAGTACATCGAGGAATTATTTCATGACCAGAGAGAAGCTACTCTGTAGATGCGTACAGATGTAGATAGATGTAGGACCAGAGATAACCAAATCAGAGGTTAGTCAGGCATTATACTCAATGAAAACCAATAAATCTACTGGTCCAGATGAATTACCAAGCGAGCTATTAAAGTTGGTCAACGAGAAAAACCTGGACATAATAGTAGAACTGTTCAACGCTATCTATACTACGGGAATCATCCCTAGAGAAACATTGACATCAGCATTTGTGTGTTTGCCAAAGAAAGTGAATGCCAAAGAGTGCAGTGACTATCGAACCATAAGCTAACTATGTCACATACCTTGAAAATTCTGTTGAAAATTATTCACGCCAGAATTCACTCTAAACTGGAGCTGGATATTAGTGACACACAATATGGTTTTCGCAATGGTATGGATACCAGACACTGTTCTCCTTCAACGTGCTGATGCAGCGATGTTTGGATGTTAACCGTCCTCTTTACGTCTGTTTGATAGACTACAATAAAGCGTTTGATAAAGTAAAACATGACTGACTCATGGAAATTCTAAAAAACAAAAACCTAGATGAAAGAGATTTAAGGCTAATAACAAACCTTTATTACAATCAGCGAGCAATAGTACAAATTGAAAATGAGACATCTGAAGAAATGGAAATAAAGAAGGGTGTCAGGCAAGGCTGCATAATATCACCTCTATTATTTAACGCTTATTCTGAAGAGGTAATTCGAAAAACACTGGAAGATGAAACAGTCGGCATAAGAGTAAATGGAGTCTTAGTTCAGATATGCAGATAATACAGTAATAAGAGCCGATAGTTTACAAGACCTGGACAGACTCATAAGTAAAATAGTAATGTGTAGTAGGGAGTACGGACTCTCGCTCAATATCAAAAAGACGAAGTTTATGAAAATTTGTAAAAACAACCATAATGCTAACGAAATCTTGATAGTAGAGGGTCAGCAGATCGAAAGAGTAAAAAAGTACACTTACCTAGGAACACTTATAACCAAAAATAATGACTACACTGCAGAAATTAAAGTAAGAATCGAAAAATCAAGTTCTAATTTTATGAAAATGAAAAAGGTCCTATGAGGCAAAGATTTAACATTAGCTTTTAAAGTATGCGTAACAAAATGTTACGTATACTTTACTATGGAGTGGAATCATGGACGTTATATCTAGACACAATGAGACGACTTAACGCCTTTGAAATGTGGACCTATAAAAGAATTATGAGGGTTTCCTGGGTAGATAGAGTTACGAACAATGAAGTACTGAGAAGAATAGGTAAAGAGAAGAAAGTTCAATTTACAGTTAAAGAAAGAAAGCTCTAGTATATTAAATATGTGATGTGGGGCGAGAATTATGGCATCCTGCGACTCATAATACAAAGAAAGATAGATGGCAGAAGAAGCATCGGAAGATGATGAATTTCATGGCCTAAGAACCTGAGAGAATAGTTTGGATGCAGCTCAAAACAACTATTTAGAGCTACTGCCTCAAAAATTAAAATAGCTATGATGATTGCCAACCTCTGTAGCGAAGATGGCACCTGAAGAAAAAGAACATTTTTAAATGTTTGTGGCTTAGAATTAACAATGAGGTGTAAGTAATAAAAGCCATCTAGTATTTATACATTATTAAATGTAAGCTTAACCATTTCGGTGTTCGAATTCAAAGTTTTCGCAAATATGTCTTTAGGAGTTTTTAACATTTCACCAGTATATGAAAAAAGTGCAGGGTGCGAGTAAAAAAGTCAATGTTCTACATTAATTTTCTCTTTTATGTTAACTGCCAGAAGTGGTCCAAAGATGTCTTGTTCCATTTTCATCAACACTTTCTTATATATGCTAAAACATATTCTAGGCTTGAAAAAATGTTAGCAGTCATTCTTATCATCATCAACACTTTTGCCTTTATCACTATGCGTAATCGTCTGCCCTACTCACATTTTTCCATAAGTTTCTATCTTGGGTCATATCAAGATTAATACTCTTCACCAGCATGTCCTCTCTAAGCATCTTCTACTACAGCCAGAAACCCGCAGATCACCAATTCCTCTGCAAAGATAATTAAGGCCTCGACGTTGAACATAGCCAAAGCATCATAATTTACGCTTGCCCATTTTGGCAACAATTGGTGCCTCCAGACTTCCCTTATTCTTTATTTTATTCTTTTTTATGTGTCCTTATTTCCTCTTCATGCATTCCTTGTTCCTCTTCATTTTCAACTATCCAACATTCAGTTGCAAATATCATAGCTGATCTTATGACTGTTTTATAGGATTTTTCTTTCAGCTGCATTGAAATTTTTCTGTCACAACCCCTCGCCTTCTTCCATTTCATCCATCCAACACTAATTCTACTGCCTGTATCTTCATTAATTTCCCCATAAGTCTATAATACCGATTCTAGGTACACAAAACTATTAATTTTCACAATCATTTTACCGTCCAAAAATATCATTTTATTTGTAGTAACTCGACCTTTAAATGGAAATTCCAAATACTCTGTTCTTGTCCAACTACTCAGTTTACAAGGTGGCGTCCGATAGTGGACTCGCAGTTTTAACAGCAAAACTAAATAAGCTAAAAACACAAAATTAATTGATATAATAGTGAATTTTAAGTTACTACTGTCCGCATCTAATCCTCAGTTATTACAGTACGTTAATAGATTAACATTAACAGTGCAAAAATATCTTAAAGAATTCAGCGTTTAACATAACGTAGACAACATCTGTATGATCATTGTATAAATAAGGAACTAAGTAGAATGGAAAGTGAACTTGTAGTAGTAAGTAAATTATCATTACATTTATAAAAACGTACGGGGGAGCAACAAGACTGTAACCATTGAACGACACATCAGAAACGGTGGGTGCCAATACGTAACAATATAACCACCTCCCAAAGTAGGAAGCCAATGTAGAACAATAAAACTCACAACTTTCTTTGGAAGCCAATTGATAGGCCTCGCTTAGCTCAGTCTTTCAGATGTTAGACCGTCTTATCTTAGAAGTAAATCTAAACAATGAGTTTGTTATATTGTTATATGTTATTAAAATAAATTTTAATAACATATTTAAAATCAAAGCAAATCTTGCCTCCTGAATAATCCCAATTAAAAACTATATCGACGCGTATATTCTTTCTTTATCTTATTTGTTTGTTTTTAGTAATAAATTACTGAAAAAGAATCTAACATTGTAGCAACCAAAAAATTGTGTAAACATGTTTTGATCATTCAGGAACTTTTCAAGTCCACAAAGCGTTTATGGGTTAAAAAAAAAATAAACAAAAATTTATATTTTTTAAAATTTTACAAAAAATACACGAAATAAATATGTGGTCTGGCAGACTAGGCGCCATCACTAAATTTTACGGGAGCGACCTGTACAGGATTAAAATATTTGTCTCTTAGCATGAAATATATCAAACTACTTATGAACAAAACACTGAATTTTAAAACTGCCACCTCTTTTAAACATGAAAAAATTCGCTTTATCTAATGATTTTTCTAAAGATTTAATACCATTACTGAAAGAGTGCCAAACGGTATTCGCAAAGCGAATACAATTTGTTTGGAAAAAAGTCTTAATTCTTTTCACCTCAATTTCCTTTTCTCCTTTTCCCTGTAGACTCTTCTAGGGTACAGCGAAACTAATAAACCAATTACTCTTGACAATAAAGCGGATTGACCATCCCCATAACTCTTTCAACTTCGCTAACAGAGGGAGGAACCAATGGCGCAGTTACAAAGGGTTGATTGAGGTTTGGCATAAAGCAAGTGCTTTTTCGTTTTTATGTATTTTATTTTGCAACCAGTTTGCACAGCACGCTGATTGTTGTATAGTGTAAATGTTAATTAGATATAATTTTATAATAAGAAAGTGTATTTAATTTATTACTAAAAAGCTATTAAGCAAGGCTATTAGTATTATCCAAATTTCTACTGTTGTGTCTTAAGTTGGATAAAATTATCTACTTAGTATTTTTTTACAGAAATAATTTTTAAAAATACTATTTGAGTAAATGAATCTAGCTTTATAAGAATAATTATGAGCATGAGCATAATAAATTTTATTTTACCCTTTTTATACATTTTCAATGTTTTGTTATCCTTTAATATGTAACAGAATAAATATTTCATAAAATTTTTAAAAATTATTATCTTGGTTGTTTAAAAGCAAGTTTGAATTTAATTTAAAAAATAAGTGATAAATTCCGTTAGGTAGATATGTTCAATTTTTTCACATGTGAAAAATCATGTCATTTTTTCACTGTATAACTACCTATCATTCTACCACAATTTTACAATCATTACCTTAGTCTAACCTCTGATAATACTTTCTACTTCCATGTCTAACCCCCCTCCTTTAGAACTACAGATAGTTTTAATATAGCAAACAAGAAGACTCGCTCTTGCCTGTTGCCTCTCGTTAGGAACAGTCGCTCTCTCTTGCCTGTTGCCTATCGTTAGTAACAGAGGTATATCCTCTACTGTTGCCTGCCGCTAACAACAGACATTTCTCTCTCTCCCACTTATAGTTACTCGAAAAATACCGCAAATTAAATCGTATACAGACGCAAATGTGCTCGATCTTATGATCTCAGTGGTAGTACCACGAGACATGTGTTCAGAAACCGGTACACATACACCTTCCCCGTATGGAGAACAACCGCGCGAGTGAAAGCCTGTAAATACCGCGAGTGTGTCTGCAGCAGAAGTATTGGTAAGACTTTGTCGAAAACCTAATTTGCTATAATCTGTATAACCCTTTTACTTCACATCCCAATTTATTTGAACCAGCCCTATATAATACAGTCCTCATGCGCTAAAATTATATTCATAATTTTACATTTGTACACCCGTTTTGTACAAGATATAGAATTTAATAATACTCAACCTGAAAGTACAAATATCTCAATTGCTCGAGTGTCAAAATATCTGTTAAAGATAAATTACACATGTAAAAGTACTCCGTAAAGTTTTGTGATTTAAGAAGACCTAAACACAGTCTAGTCTTATTTGAGAAGTCAGCGAGTAAACACCTGTCTTCTGTTAGTAGTAAGTCGATTCACTAATAATAGAACTAATATTTGTCCAGTCGCTTCTCGCCATAATTATTTAATATTTTGGCATTCAACATAATAAATTTCAAATTTTGGCATTATCAACAGAAACAGCTGAACCTAGCTTCGCTGCATTAACCACAACCACACAGAAAAAATTTATAACAGCAGCATCATATCCCAGTAGAATACAGGCCATTGGCAAAATTGTTACTTCAAAGGAAATAACCTCTCCTTCAAGTATTTCCAACCAGCGCATCCATTTTTCCTCCGTATCGGTAGTAGATAACCTTATACGACTATTTCTGTTAAAAATCAAAGATTTTCTATTTGCAGACTTATTACACATATTATCCCTATAACACATATCTCTTTTATTAGATGTAGTTCACCAGAAAACAAATATGCCCACATTTTTAGTTTTTGATGGTTTATCTATGTAATACCAAATACACCAAACTTTGAGTTTAATACTTTAATTGTAATATTACATGAAAATACAAATTAAAGGATCTTTATTACTTCAGACAAATTTGAATGCTTTTTATCTAAACAAACTGGACACACTGCAGAATTCTGTCCCAACCTTCTAGAAAAATCTAACAATCCCGCTCTAAATACAATTTCTAGCCAAATATCACGTTATTCTACTACTAGTATATCGTCTTCTCCCTCCACTACAAAAGAAGAAATCTATACAAATAACACACTTACTGACTTAACAATCCTAAATGAACAATCTCTAACATCAGTGTCAAACTTAAACTCTAAAAACATACTACCTACCAAAGTCTTCACAACTCCAAAATTAGCTAACAAAAAGAAAACAATTAAGTATTAAAAAACTAATTTGTATTAATCCTTTTCAGAGCAACCGTCTCAGAAGTCCGAATAGCTATGATGATTGCCGACCTCCGCCGTGTAGATGGCACTTGAAGAAGAAGATGAAAAATGTTCATTAACAGCATTTCAACTAATTGTGTTTCAGAAAAATGGCTTTGGTAGTAGTGATCCTATTAAATAAGCTCATAACTTTACCACCAATATCAATTCTCTTCTTGAAGAAAAATATACCAAACTGTATCTGATAGATCATTTGAAAAACAGCTAAAACTCACATTAAATACCATAGACTCTGTCGAATTTGACAGCCTTACGTTCTACAATTCATATGACTCTTAATTTATATCATATGATTCTTTGTACCAATTAAATTAATTTTTAAATTCACTATTTTAATTTTTTTTGTCACTATTTTAAGATGGAACTGCGACAGATATTATACGTGCCTTGACCAGTCACAATATCTTTCATCTATTTATCATCCAGATTCTTTTTCTACAATACTAATTCTAATACATTCTAACTAATATTCCTCATACTAAATTATTTAATGGATATCACTTCATTAGGAAGAAATTCTTCAGAGCTAGTATCCACTAGCTCTGAATTACTTTAATTGTACTTGTGTAAGTACAATTAAAGCAATCTACATTTTTAGCAATTTTACGAAAACATTAATTACTGATGAAGTAGTAAAATTTTAAAATAAGGATATTTGAATCATCAAATTATGAATTAATTAGAAACAAATCAACCGTATAGTTTTAAGAACAAAATAAGATTGAAATGTCAGATGTCGGTACTTTAGATTTCCTTCCTAGGTGGCGTAGTTACCCTACCGGACAAACAATGTGACTTAAAGTATGTACTGGTGCACTTCTGATCTGACATCATGTTTTTTTATTATATCTTGTGTATATAAAATCGAGGCAGGCTATATAAATTATATGTACTATACGCCTCACGTCGTTTGGTTTGATGTGTCAAATGCTAGTATTAGGCTAGTTGTTTATTTGTTGCTCCCATTTCTTTCCTGTACCACGTAGTGCCCAATGTGTTACTATGTGTGCGTATGATTCGATACTAGCCTCTATATCCAATAGCATACAGACGAACAATTCCCCGTTAACCCCAAAACCAGCCACAAAATATGCTTCTCTTCCCTATTTACCACAAATAAAGAACAAGCTTACTAAACTATTGAAAAACTTACCCGTCAAAATGTCACTAAAAAATACCAAAACCATTGAAAAGTTATTCTCTAAGTCGAAAACTCCACTAAACTCGTTAGAGCACACTTATATTGCCTATCAGATACCCTATTCTGACTGCAACTCCTGCTACATTGGTCAGACCAGTCGGTCGTTTCTAGGGCGTATAACTTTACATAAAAGCGACATTAGACTTTACAAATCCTCTTGTGCCCTTGTCCACCAAACATCACATTGGCTTCACAAATATCAAAATACTTATGAAACAAAATAAATATCAGAAACGCTTCTTTATTGAAATATGTGAGATCCTCAAAAACCCATCTGCAATAAACAAAAAAACCAACCTCGACAATTTGAGCCAGGTTTACCACTCTCTCATCTTACGAAATAAATAATATCAATTATTTCTTCAGTTATAATGTGGCTTATTTTCCATTTAAAGTAATAACACAATCATCCCATTTCCAAGTTTTATTAAAACATAAATTAAAACAAAAATATCAAATATTTCCGCCATACAAACCCACCCGTCCAATAATTATTCAATGACCCCCGTAGAAGTTCAAAATGTGTGTTTCCAACCTCCGCAGTGATGGAATTTGGTTGACATATATGGCCCTTGAAATTTTCGGTATCGCGTTGTTTGCATAGTTTGCAATTGCAATAAATCAGTGCTTTGTCTGTCTTTATTGGAGAAACATCTCTAAATGAAGCCAAATGTCAGTTTGAAAATTTTTTAAATCTTCTTATTTTCGAATATGAACATTACTGTCTGCAGAGCTTGTGTGTTTTTGGTTTTTTTTTTGTTAAGTTAGTTTTAAATGTTGAGTAATATTTACATTCCATATTATAATTACATCGATAATATACTACATATTATTATTGAGTTGTAAGTTATGAACTAATAACTCCTGTATTTCTTATAAACTCTATGTCATCTATTGTATTTTAGAAAACTGATGAAGCTTTAGAAATATAAAGCGAAACGTCTTTGATAAACTAATGAATTAATTGTCTTCTTTTTTTATTTCCCAACCTGAATGACACCTAGTAAACCTCTGAATTCACTTTTAATATATATATATATATATATATATATATATATATATATATATATATATATATATATATTGTTATGATGTGTTTTTTGTTTGAATGATGAGCAATGAGTATTTTTAATAATATAGGGTTTTTATCGCGGTTCTCAAAGAATTAGCTTGTAAGTACTTTTTTAAATTATCTTTATTATAACTATTATGAAACACACATATATATCTAACTTAGCCAATGTAAATTTAAAATAAACTATCTTTAAATTGATATTCTTATAAAACTAATTAAATTCTATAGACAATCTACAATTTAAACAAAACTATCTTCAAAATTGAAATTGTTATGACACTAACTAAATTATATTAACAAAATTTTGTACCTTTCTTTCACTGAATGCCTAAATGAACTGTTTTCTACTATATAGATTCTAATCACCACTGAATGTCTTCGTACTTCAGTTATCCTTGTTTTTTGTGAAATTACTTTTTCCAATTATCAGCTTCTACCAATTTAAGATATAGTTTTCTTCACCAGCATTTATACACCACCAACCAAACCAGCAAACAGCATTTATATTTATTCTTCTTTTCAATATACCAATATCCACTTATTATAAGTTGATTTATACTAATCTCCAACCATAATATAATTTAATTTCTTCCAATATACTTTTTTTTATCTTCAATAATTATTTGTGTATAATTATAAATGTGCATTAAATTATATGCATAATTTTTAATCTTCATTTAACTCACTATATCAAACAATTGGACTATCTCCAACTAACTTTCATATTTCTTATAAAACTGCTTGACTGATTTACTAAAACTGTGAACAATTGACTTCACTATTCACTAACTAAATGTGTCTATTAACTTTCATAATGAACTGGCCTGACTTCTGACTAAAAACTTCCAAAACTGCCATCTTGAATCCAAATCACGGGTATTTATATCTTTTCAATCTTCCAGAACCATCTGGTAAGAAATCATGTTCCAATTTGTTCTATTACTTCCATATAGATGTTCTCGAAAAAAATATCTGTTCGATCCACCGCCATAATCATTATTTCGAGAATGTTCGACTGTAAACAATGGTCACACTCTACACTCTGGATAATTCGTTAATGTTCCATTGATAATTTTGTTGACATTTAGGCTTTTCAGATCAGAATAAACATTCAAATTAGTAACTAACACTCTAATTTAATAAAATACACATTTCAAACAATATAACCCCACTTATATTCGTAAAATTCTTAAAATGACACTTATGAATGGAGGGTATAGTGTGTTGCCTAGTCACATGGCTCACTTAAATGTATCTACCACATTATAATTACTAAAATACAACTTTTTACAATTATTATATGCTAATTTCTTAAAATGCCCTCACATAAATATATTTTTATAAATTTCTCTAGTATATAACTTATTTAAAATAATCAAATATCTAATATTATGTAGTATATAACTTATAAATTATTTTCTATAAACCCTAATCGTCACAATGTATAGTGTGTTGCCTAGTCACATGGCTCACTTAAAAATATCTACAAAATCATAACTACTAAAATACAACTTTTTACAATTATTATATGCTAATTTCTTAAAAATACCCTCACATAAATCATTTTTATTAAATTCTCTAGTATATAACTTATTTAAAACAACCAAATATCTAATATTATGTAGTGTATAACTTATAAATTATTTTCTATAAACCCTAATCGTCACAATACCCCAAAAATAATATTTAAAATAAATAATTTACTTATTATTTTTTTAAATATTAATTTTCTCATACCTTATTAAATTTAATAAATTAATAATTCAATTTTTTTTTTTATTTAAAATGTGTTAAATACATCCCTGTTCGCTGTCTATGTCAAAGCAGAGAACAACGGATCACAGTTCGGCTATTCTATGGTCAAACTGTCATGTCAAATGGAGAGAATAAAATATAACCTTAATTAAAAATATAATGGATATTGTGTTCTGTTTATTTATAGACAAAATCCAGGAATTATTTCCATTTAAAATAACTTTCATCAATATAAATTGGTAAGTTTTTCCACTTTATTATATTAGAAAGACATTTTTATAGCAATTGTAGTATCAATTTTGTGTCTAACCCCAAATTATGATTTTTAGGGTACAAATTAATTTCCATATATACAAAATTCAACAAGTATGATGTCAAATTGATTCAAAATAATGAAATCTACCATCTACCATTTAACAAATCAAGTCTATTGAATAAAATGGATATATCAGTAAGTTATTAGTGTTATTATATTTGTGGTAAAGGTATAGAAATCATTATTCAATCTCTTCATGATATTGAAAAATGTCGTTGATATGAAATATGCCTCTTAGTCTGTTCTCTGCATCTCTTAACACATAACTATTTAGTCCATTCTGATTTTCAATTGTATATGGACCTTCAAACATTGGTTGTAATTTCTTACAACGGTTTTCTTTAACATTACTTTTTCTAAGTGAACGAATTAACACTAGGTCTCCTTTTTGAAATGTGATTGGTTTTTTTATATTTCGATTTTGTCTTCTGATATATTTTTCAGCTTTCCTCCTAATTCGGTTATTCACTTTCTGCATTACTTGTTCTAACATATCCTGATTATATTCACTAATCCACTTTCTGTTTCGTATATGGCCAAACATTAAATATTCTGGTACTTCCTCTGTATTCAAATTATGTGTATTATTTAAAAAATACTCTACTTGTGGTATATGTTGCTGCCAAGTTTCGTGTTGATTTTGGCACAGTATCCTTAAATATTTTATAACTTCTTTAATATATCTTTCTGCAGGATTTGCCTGAGGATGTCTGATACTTGTAAAATGAATGTTGATTCCCTTTTTCTCACAAAATGTCCGAAATTTTTGGTTGTTAAAATATGTAGCATTATCTATTATGCAATTTCTAAATAGTCCTATTTCTTCGAAAAATTGATTAATATATAATTTTAATGTTTTAACATTTGTTCTAGAGCAGGGATATAGTTTAATAAATTTGGTATATAAATCAACTATCACTAGTATATGCTTTTTTCCTGTTGGACTGAGAACTAAATTTGAAATAAAATCCATGGAAACTGTATTTAGTTTTTCATACACAACATTAGATTTATATGTGTTCTGGTTTTTGAAATTCTTTTCTTTGTTTAGTTGACATATTGGGCATTGGGTAGTAATTTCTTTTGCTATACTTATGTCATTCTTTGCAAAATAATTGTCCCTAAATAGCATCCATAGCTTTCTTGAACCAATATGCATATAATTGTTATGTAAATTTTTCAATATTTTCTTTGCTAAAGTTCTAGTTATTACATATACTTCTATGCCATTTATTATTTTATAATATACCCCATCTTTCCTAAGGACTTTTTGTTTTTCACTCAAATTGATCTGATCTCTTATAATTTCTTCTTTAGAATATAATCCAGTACTTTCTACTAATTGATTTAATCCAATTTTTATTGTTCGCTGCCCTTTTTGTGATGTATTTTCTAACCTTGATAAAGCATCTGCCACTATATTAGATTTTCCAGAAATGTATTTGATTTCAAAGCAGTATTCACTAAGTATTAGACTCCACCGATGTATTCTACTGTTTCCATATTTGTTATTTAATATAGACGTTAAAGCTTGGTGATCTGTATCTATTGTAAATTCATAACCCAACAAATAAAATCTTAATTTTGTGACACAGTGTATTATACTTGCTAGTTCTAATTCTGAAACTGAGTAACCCTTTTCATGCGGCTTTGTAATTCTTGAAATGAATTGTATTGGGTATTCGACCCCATCATGTATTTGTAATAATACCCCTGATAATCTCTCTATTGATGCATCTGTTCTTAATATGAATGGCTGTGTGTAGTCAGGATAGTATATTTTCAAATTTGACAGAAAAATGTTTTTAATTTCTTGGAATGCTAGTTCTCTTCTCTGATCCCATCTCCATTTTACACCTTTTCTCAGTAGTTCAAGTAATGGAATTTCTTTTATACTTAGATCTGGTATCATCCTTTTATAATAATTAATTATTCCAATAAATCCTCTTAAAGTTCTTAAATTGTGTGGTGTTTTATATTCCTGAATGACTTGTGTCCGTTCTGGATCCATTTCGATTCCCTTAGTGTTAAGTTTATAACCTAGATATATGACTTCTTTTTGAAAAAATGTACATTTTTCTTGATTTATTTTTAGTCCAACTTTGTCTAATCTATTTATTATAGTTTTTAGGTGTTTCTCATGATCTTCAGCCGTTTTAGAAAAAATTAATATATCATCAATGTAGTGAATTACAAAATGTTCATATTGATCCAAAATATCATGAAGACATCTACATAGAGCACTGCAAGATGATTGAAGTCCAAATGGTACTACTTTGAATTGATATACTACTCCATCTATCTGAAATCCTGTATACTGTCTACTTTTTCTTTCTAGAGATATTAACCAGAAACTATGCTGTAAATCGATTTTAGTGAAAAATGACATTCCTGTAATTCTTCCTAATATTCCATCTATACTCATTGGTGCTTCAAATTGCTTTTCAGTAATCTTGTTAATATTCCTTGCATCCAAACATAACCTGATTTCACCTGATCTTTTTCGTACTACTACTATGGGGTTAATAAAACGTGTGTCTGCCTTCTCAATGATCCCATCTTCTAACATATTATTAATTGTTTTGTTTACTTCTTCTCTGTATTTATATGGTATTGGGTATGATTTTGTTTTAAAATCTTTTTCCTCCTTAACTCTTATACTATGGATATAATTCTGTGCAATTCTATTTTCTTTATTGACAAGTCCCTTGTGTTGCTGCAATATGGAAATGACTATTGATTTATATTCTTCAGGGCAATTTAAAACTTTCATCATATCTTCTTCTTTACAAATAACATTATTCTTCATTATGTACTCATTATTCCTTGCTTCCAATTTTACGCACTCCGCCTCGTAGGCATCCATCTGCTTAAAACTTCCATTCCTTAAATATTCACTACAATAATTATTCTTTACATTCTTTTGGGACATTTCCCTATCATCAAAATACATTTCTTCTTCATAAACATCATTATTTTCTTTTAATAATATCCTATCAACTCTTATTCCTTCTTCTACCTCATCTTTCTGCATAAATTTAATTATTTGCCCTTCCAAAGTTACCATTTTTTCTTCAAAATCTATCTTTACTTTCTTCTTTTCCAATTCATCATTTCCCATTAATATATCAACACATAAATCCTTGACAATAAATCCTTGCATATTAATTTCTTTATTAAGAATATTAATTTTAAAATTGGCTAGTTTATCAATTTCACCCAACTTCTTATTATTTGCACCAATAATTTTAATTTTTGGAATCTTTATTATATCTGATAGTTTTAATGTATTAAAAATAAAATTCTCCGAGACTAAAGTACTTTCTGAACCAGTATCTATCATAATTTTAATCATTTTATTTTTGGCCAAAGCATTTATATAAATTAAATTAATAGATTCAATAATTTTCTCTTCATCTAAAGAAATAAATTCAGAAGGTTTTTCATAATAGCAATGGCCTAACTTGTAATTCATAAAGTTTACTGCACAAAATTTTGATTATTAGAATTGTCAGATTGTATCTGACCACTTGGATCTGATGTACTATGTCTTTCCCTACTATGACTTCTACTCACATTTTCTTGCCTTGTACGATTTCGTTCCCTGTCTTCGCAGCTCCTATTCCTTCGAACACAATTTACCTGTCTGTTATAGTTAGGTCGCTCTGTATTTCTTCTATTGTTAAAATCTTGTCTATTATTATTAGTACTGTTATTAAAATGTTGTCTATTATAATTAGTATTATTATTAAAATTTTGTCTATTATAACTAGTATTATTATTAAAGTTCTGTCTATTTGGATTACTGTTAGTATTATTAAAATTTTGTAAACTATCACCATACCTAGTATTATTGTTATATGATTGTCTATATTGTTGATTATCATTTTTATTATATTGAAAGTTATTGTTGTTTTTTCTGTTGTTATTATTACTTGTCATATTGCCTCTTTGTATTCTTTGAATAAAATTAATAAAACTATCTATTGTTTGAATATTTTGTACAGTTACTGTTTGCACAACATCAACATCAAAATGTCTAGATACATTTAAGACTGTTTCATCCTCTCTAAGTGGTGGTTCTAAATATTTTGCAACTGTTATCAGTTTTAATGCATAATCTACCATATTTGATTTTAAATTGTGATTATACTTTCCAAAATATAGAATTTCTCTAAACTTGGCTTGCTCTAATTCACCCCAATAATAATTTAAAAATTTATTTTCAAATGTTTGAAAATTATCTAAATCATTCTCAATACTAGCAAACCAAGTTGCTGCATTGTCATTTAATGTCACTCTAATATAATCTTTAATATCATTAATATTATTCACCAATCTTAATTTATGTTTTAAACTATTTATGTATACTCTAGGATGCAAATTTTTTATATTACCAGAGAATTTAATCCCAGTCTCATTTGTTAAATTTAAGTAAGGTCTCCCTATGTCTCTCATTTGTGAAATATCATCTATTCTCTGTTCCACATTTCTTATTTGATTACAATTTATTTGGATATTTTGTTGTATATCGTCTAATTTTTCTTCTGTGTTTCTCCTGTCTTCGTTAATTTTTACTTCTAAGTTACATTTCTGTAACTCTATTTTCTGTTCTATATCTATCTTATTATCTTGAATAATCCTCTTTACTTCTGTCCTCTCATTGTCTATCCTTTTCTTGTAGTCATTCCGTATACTTTTTATTTCATTTGCTACTTTTTTCTCTGCAGCTTCAAGTTTTTTATCCATTTGTTTTTCTATTTGCTTTACAATTTTATTATTATTATCTTCTATTTTCTTTTCTAATTTTCTATAATTCTCTTCCATTTTTTTCGTGTTCTCTTTCATTTTTTTCGTATTCTCTTCCATTTTCTTCGTATTCTCTTCCATTTTCTGTTCCATTTTTTTCATGTCTTCTTTGACTTCTTTTGAATTCTCTTCTATTGTCTTGTTCATCTGCATCATTAATGACATCAAAGCTGCCATATTGACATTTTCCTCTCTTTCTGGATTCATTTCTGCAGTATCTTGTGGAACTTGAACTAAACTCTCCTCTTGTATAGGTTGTGTTTCTACTAACACATCTTCTTCATTCTTTTTGCTTCTTGTACCTTTCTTTCCTTGAGACATTTTGAGACTTTACTTGTTCAAATATAATTAAAATTAAAATCTATACTTTTTCTTTCTACTGATAATTAATTTAATTATATGAGAGCACTTATCTTCCCAAACTAATTCTTTTAAATAGAGAGCCACCGCGTTGGGTGCCAATT
The DNA here is from genome assembly GCF_040954645.1 of Diabrotica undecimpunctata. Taxonomy (NCBI): domain Eukaryota; kingdom Metazoa; phylum Arthropoda; class Insecta; order Coleoptera; family Chrysomelidae; genus Diabrotica; species Diabrotica undecimpunctata. The sequence continues at coordinate 127,200,303 of NC_092807.1, forward strand.
TGTTATGATGTGTTTTTTGTTTGAATGATGAGCAATGAGTATTTTTAATAATATAGGGTTTTTATCGCGGTTCTCAAAGAATTAGCTTGTAAGTACTTTTTTAAATTATCTTTATTATAACTATTATGAAACACACATATATATCTAACTTAGCCAATGTAAATTTAAAATAAACTATCTTTAAATTGATATTCTTATAAAACTAATTAAATTCTATAGACAATCTACAATTTAAACAAAACTATCTTCAAAATTGAAATTGTTATGACACTAACTAAATTATATTAACAAAATGTTGTACCTTTCTTTCACTGAATGCCTAAATGAACTGTTTTCTACTATATAGATTCTAATCACCACTGAATGTCTTCGTACTTCAGTTATCCTTGTTTTTTGTGAAATTACTTTTTCCAATTATCAGCTTCTACCAATTTAAGATATAGTTTTCTTCACCAGCATTTATACACCACCAACCAAACCAGCAAACAGCATTTATATTTATTCTTCTTTTCAATATACCAATATCCACTTATTATAAGTTGATTTATACTAATCTCCAACCATAATATAATTTAATTTCTTCCAATATACTTTTTTTTATCTTCAATAATTATTTGTGTATAATTATAAATGTGCATTAAATTATATGCATAATTTTTAATCTTCATTTAACTCACTATATCAAACAATTGGACTATCTCCAACTAACTTTCATATTTCTTATAAAACTGCTTGACTGATTTACTAAAACTGTGAACAATTGACTTCACTATTCACTAACTAAATGTGTCTATTAACTTTCATAATGAACTGGCCTGACTTCTGACTAAAAACTTCCAAAACTGCCATCTTGAATCCAAATCACGGGTATTTATATCTTTTCAATCTTCCAGAACCATCTGGTAAGAAATCATGTTCCAATTTGTTCTATTACTTCCATATAGATGTTCTCGAAAAAAATATCTGTTCGATCCACCGCCATAATCATTATTTCGAGAATGTTCGACTGTAAACAATGGTCACACTCTACACTCTGGATAATTCGTTAATGTTCCATTGATAATTTTGTTGACATTTAGGCTTTTCAGATCAGAATAAACATTCAAATTAGTAACTAACACTCTAATTTAATAAAATACACATTTCAAACAATATAACCCCACTTATATTCGTAAAATTCTTAAAATGACACTTATGAATGGAGGGTATAGTGTGTTGCCTAGTCACATGGCTCACTTAAATGTATCTACCACATTATAATTACTAAAATACAACTTTTTACAATTATTATATGCTAATTTCTTAAAATGCCCTCACATAAATATATTTTTATAAATTTCTCTAGTATATAACTTATTTAAAATAATCAAATATCTAATATTATGTAGTATATAACTTATAAATTATTTTCTATAAACCCTAATCGTCACAATGTATAGTGTGTTGCCTAGTCACATGGCTCACTTAAAAATATCTACAAAATCATAACTACTAAAATACAACTTTTTACAATTATTATATGCTAATTTCTTAAAAATACCCTCACATAAATAATTTTTATTAAATTCTCTAGTATATAACTTATTTAAAACAACCAAATATCTAATATTATGTAGTGTATAACTTATAAATTATTTTCTATAAACCCTAATCGTCACAATATATATATATATATATATATATATATATATATATATATATATATATATATATATATATATATATATATATATATATATATAAACTACGAACCAAATTGCAAAACAATTTTACATATTGAGTACCTATTCATAATTAATTTTTTTATTTTTACTATTAATATTATATTCGTATATACTCGGTTTATTATGAAATGCGATTGAATGCCGAATATTTTAAAAAGAAGCTTTCAGGTCAAAAATTATTGGTGAATCTTTCCACTTCTGTTATTTGTAATTTTAAACGATTTTTCTATCGGTTTTTGTAATTCTTCCTTCCTACCACGAATCTCCATTAACAGAACAAATATTAGTTCCTAAGCTGCCAGGAGACACGTTTCTTTGCATTTCTTTCAATATTTTTTGGGAGAGAAATACCGGGGAGACACGCGGACGCAGGTGAGCATGATGGCACTATTTGTTCTGTTGATATTTATTGATTCTGAAATCCTGCTCTGTGTCCCGCAGCATGAGGATATTTCATGGAAATTGTCACGATCGTTACGAGTCATTTATTCCCTTTCAGAAAATCGGGAAAGTTCACAGGGGTTTTTGAAGGAGATACGAGAATTCGAGATTTTGTAGAGCATATGATGAAGTAAAGGTATTTGCTTCTGGTGTAAACGCGCTGATCATATAAGAAAACCTGATAATCAATTTATAATTCTGCCATAAAGGTTGATTGGAAAACGTTAAATTTGTTTTGTGTGATAATATTTTTTTTTGTTAGGTCTCGGTTTTCTACTTTTTTACTTTTACAGTAGCTTGTCATATTCATATAGCTACTTTTTTTAATACTAGAATTCGATTCCTAAAGATTGTCGAACGGTAAAAATTTAAAAGTCATAAATTTTATTTAAACGTTATTAAGTCATACTATGATTTGTTTTTAACCATGAGGAGTAATTCACATTTTCCGCGCCGTAATGCTTGTTTGTAATTGGTCCAACCGGCAAGTTTACTCCACTAAATTATGACATTTTAACACTAATGACATTTAAGAAATTTTAAAATTCAATTCATATCGACTATTTTTTATATTTTCTGCGTTATTCCTTTAATTTTTAGATTTTTCGTTTGCATTTATATAAAAATAATTCTTTTCGGAACTATTTAGGAACGTATTAGGGTTGTTAAGATAACAATATGGATTCAATGCTAATTACTAGTGGTAATTATCCTTCTCCACCTAAAAAACGCCGAGTAGATTTGGGTTATGTATCATCAAATGAAGGAACAACAATGTATTATAAACATGTACAAACAAATCAAAATTGATAATCCTGGAAAAAAAAATAACAGCCACGGTAGCAAAAATAAAACAGGCAACAAGTTAGTTTTGCAAAATAGTTATTGTTAAATCAAGACTAAAGTAATGTGCTAATTTTAGGTGCGAATTTAACTATTTACAGAACAATTAGGGAATATAAGCAGACTGGAACAGTAAGATGTCCTAAAAATATTGGCGGTCTACATTCTATCCTTGCAACATATGATGAAAGAGTTAAAACATATGTAGGACAGATAGTACACAGCTTATTTTTCAATAATGAAATACCCACTTTAAGTGAAATTGACAACCGCCCAGATCTTCCAAAATATGTGTCGTTCATTATTATATAAATTCATACAGCAAATCAATTTTAAGTAAGTAAATATGGATTAGCTACAATTATATAGTAAAATTATCTAAAACATTTTAGAGGTTCCATTTTTATAATGAGTATATTATTGTTACTACTTTTTGTAAGTAAAATTTATGAGCTACATGAGAAATGATTGTTATTGTACCCTTCTTGTTTGATCAAAATATTTTTCCTATTTATAGACATAAGTACAACAGTTTTTGTGTGACATGTTTTCCTAAACAAACCAGTGTACAAATATTTTCATTTTAAGTATCATATACTTACATTTTCACTATTCAACTTAGTATGTTGATGGTGAGTACATATATTAAGTAATGATCTCATAAAGTAAGTTATTAAAAAAAATTAAGTTTTTAATTGTATACTCTACTGGAATGTTGTCAAGTATTTTGGTTCAACAGATATAAAAATATAGAAAAAGGAAGAAAAAAAAAAGCATTATTTTTTATTTTACATATAAGCAGATTCCTGGCAGCAAATATTGCATAGCATAACTATAGATTGTTTATCTTACTGTTTATAGGATAATTGATTTATTATCTATATTATGAATTTTTTACCATAGGTATTTTTTAGGTGAAATTATTCAAAGAATGGTTTATACGTTCAACTGCTGATCAAAAACAGAACTTTCTTACTCAAATATCTGAAATAGATTCAGTTCTTGCCGAAAATCTAAAATGAAGAAATTTAAAATTAATCCAATTAATTATGGGACACCCTGTATATCTGTAAATACTGTATAAAAATAACTCAAAATATAAGTCCACGAACGTAGAACGTAAGAGATGAGAGCTTTCGTTCTGGTTTGAGATATATTAACAGGAAGTTTTTGATACTCTGTACGTGAATCTAGTTTTGTTGAATGCTAAACTTTTAGCGATACTCTCCAATTTCCCCGTTTCTAACAATAGGTGTAAGTTTAATTTTAAATGCAGGTAGAAATGACCCTATATTTTTTGAGAGTACGTTTATAGAAGTAAATAGTTTATTTTCGTTTATACAGGGTGTTTCAAAAATAGGTAATGACGTCTCTAGGATAAGTTAAAAGCTAAGAAACTGTTTTACTATATGTTTATAATAATTAAGGGATGTAATTTTATTAACGTGATTTTAATTTTGAATCAGAAAATTTTGAGCAATTTTCTTCAATCTTTTAATATTACTGTTACTCAAAATCATACGTTTAAAAAACGTATCACCAAAAAATGTAGCCGCATATAAAAGGATCTTTCACTGTCATTTTTCAGTGTCGGCAAAGGTTATACACAAAACAATAGAAGTTGATTAAGATTTTAAATCCTTATTTGTACCACTAGGGGCGGTCTTGTCAGCGCTATTACTGCTTCTAAAATAAAAAAGAGTATGGCAACAAATGCAACAAAACTTCAGATATTTTTATATGTAGATACCTCGTAGTCGTAGAATAGCAATCAATTTTTGCTTTTTTTAAATTTTTTTGAAGAAAATAAAATGGGTTCTATTGTAACTTTTACTAAACGAATCTTTTTAGAAATAATATGATTTATATTTTTAATTTAAATATGTAAAAATCTACTAATAATATAATTAAAACTCTCTTCTTATCAACTATAAATAAAATGAATTAAAAGCCAACCACCGGGAGAGAAAAACTCAAAAAAATGTAAAGTGTTTCGATCAAAAAACAATTTCTTATCTCGTTAGTACGCCAGAATTGCTTTTTAGCACATACACCAAGGAATTATTTTTTAAAATTTGAAAATTTGAAATTGTGAAGTATAATTTCGGATTTTGAAATGTAATAAAACACATTTAGTCTGTAGCAAATGTAAACGAGGAGGCCATCTGAGCAAAGTATGCATGAAAAGTTAAAGTTCGAATCAGGTAGATCAAGTGGAAGAAATTTTCAACATTCATTCAGATCATTCATATTACAGAAAAAATTTACAATTTCGGTTGAAGTCAACAAGGTTAGCCTATCCTTTGAAATAGATTCAATTGCAGCTGGTACATTATTAAATTTCAATGATTTCAAAACATATTTTCCTAATTAAAAATTACAACATACCGATTTAAAGTTAGTTACATATTGCAAAAAGTCATTAGATGTGGTGGGTTAAACTCAGATAGACCACCATTAATGGGTCGTGAATGGATACGCCAGTTAGATATAATGTTCGATAACATTTCAGAAGTATCTGAAATTACAAATAGCAAACTTACAAATTTACTTACAAAATATTCATTAGTTTTTCATGAAAATATGGGAAAAATTTAAGGTTTAAAAGCTACATTGAAAGTTAAATCAAACACTTCACCTTTCTTTATAAAAGCTAAAAAAATATCATATGCGTTTTTACCAAAAGTGGAACAGTGGAACAAAATTGAACCAAAAGTACGAAGCTAGAAAAAGAAGGTATTTTAGAAAAAGTTAATAGTTCTGAATATGCTACACCTATAGTACCAGTTTTTAAAAGTAATGGTCAAGTACAGATTTCTGGAGATTTTAACAGTACGTTTAACAAGCGTTTAGTGTTAGAAAATCACCTTTGCCTACAAATGAAGCTCTATTTTCTACCATGGCTGGTGTAGATAAGTTTACAAAGTTTGACTTACAACAAGCATACATACAAATGGAAGTACGCTGAGAAGATAGAAAATACTTAACAATCAGTGCACCTATGGGAGACACCTAGAACCCCTTTTAAAAGAGTTCACGTAGATTTTGCAGGACCTTTCATGAATTTATACTACATATTTTATTCTAGTGTATGCTCATACTAGATCGCCAGAATTACATATGGTCGAAGATTTGATAAGCAAGACTACCATAAGATTACTAAGAAAATTTTTTTGTACATTTGGAATTTCAAATTGTTTAATTTCAGATAATGCACAAACGTTTACTAGTTTTAAACAATTTATACAGAAAATTGAAATCTTTCACAAATTCAGTGCACCATACCATTTAGCTACAAATGGAATGGCAGAGAGGTATGTACAAACATTAAAACAAAAGCTACGTGCCAAAAAAAGGAGTTATTGTTATGAAGCTATTTTCTCGTGGCATTTTAAATTAATTGCTATTTAAATGGGAATAAGCCACAATTAAAGTAAATAAACGTATTTTAACCTTTAATTGTGGCTTATTTCCATTTAAATAGTAATTAAAAAGAAGAAAGTAATAAAAGGGAGCTACAGCTCAACAAATTCTTACTAAATTACAGAAGAATCCCACATAGTAAAACATGGTGTCAGTCCTTCAAATTTAATATTTGGAAGAGAGATCCGACCACGATTGGATTTGATAAAACCATTTTACAAAATACCTGTACAAAATCAAAACCATTAAAATCAAAACCATCTCAAGGTAAGAAACTTAGAGATAGGAGAGAGAGTAGAGATTCGTGTGATTACATACATGCTGATAAATGGGAATTTGGTAGGGTCAAACGTAAACTAGGGAAATTACATTTCCTTCTACAGTTAGACGATACAAACATATGGAAGATATATATAGATCAAATCAGATCTACTGGGGAAAATACACCTGTGTACATTAATATACAACCGACACATTTTGACCTGGTTAATAATCCAATTGTAACAAATAATTTTGCGTCAAATAAAGTAGCACAATGTCCTAGTTTAGTTCAAGATACATATGAACATGATTCAAATAATACTTCAACTTGCTTACCACAAATACTAGATCCTACAAATACTGCTGCTAGCTCAGATGACGCCGCTGTACTACGGTCCCAACGGTGATAAAAAAAAGCCTGTAAGGCTGGACTTCTAAGTATCATTTTTTTTTTAAATTTTTTAACCTTATAAGTTTACCATTTCCTTAAGAGGAGGAGAGTTTTCATATACTTCACATTTTAGTAGCTTTATGACATAACACTTAGACGTTGACAGATGTCATGGGATGTTACTCACTTCATTACTTACGGAGTTAAGTTATCTATACCATTTTTCAAAGTAAAACACTTGTACGTCACTATTTATACAAAGCGACGTCACTTGTATGTAAAATTTCCAGAACGTCAACCTTAGAGTTCAAATGTTTCTAACACAGCTAATAATACGAAACCCATACGGAACTGCTCGATCTTTCATAGGCGTCAACATGGTGTAATAATCAGAAAAATGTAATCATCATTGTATTGAAAATTTTAGAATTATATTGATTAAATAACCAAAAACATTTGTTACTATTAATAATATAAATTTTATGAAATAATTCTTCAAGTCTAATATTGCACAAAATAATAATTTTAATTAAATAGATAAGATAATTGTACGCAACTGATACCGCAATACTTCAAATTTTAATGACAGTTCAGCGTGTGGCAAAAATGTATAAAGTGTTGCCGATTTTTTAGAGTAAGAATTTTGTTTATATTTTGATTTCTTACACAATTTGGTCATAATATAATATATATTAATAAATTATATTTATAAATACATATTAAATTTAGACTAATATCTTTAAAAACTAATTATTGTTGTGTATTGTGATTGTGCTATGTCAGAACAAATAAATAGTCTGTAGAAGGTTGATAAGCTTTCATATAAGATAGATAATTTTGAACAAGAAATAATGGCAGGACGTCTTTACTATTACAGCCCTAAAAGAGTTAAGTTTAAAATTTAGAGTATGCAATAATTTTGTATTAAAATGTTTTCTTATGTATTTTAGTGTGTTGCAGTAGTCTTAAAACTAAGTATTTACTAATATAATAGTTTGACAAATAGTTGACACTGATGTTTTGGCAACGCTGAGGGGTTCTGAGTAAATATTAAATGACGTGCAAGCATTTTTATGTGAAAAATGCTATAGGTTACCACACACATGTTTTTACTTATTGAAATCAAGGAACATAAAATACATTCAACACCATTTTCATTACATTACACGTATACAGGGTGAGTCATGAGGAACTTTACATACTTCTACCATATGTAGAGTCCCTCAGGGAGCATATCATGTGGCCACTAAAAAATGTCAACTCCTCTTCTTTATTAATTAACAGGGTGATTTGTGTAATTGACCATTTATTTCATTTTACTGTAGTGTTTATACGGCTCATTTGATTTTTTTAATTTTTGCATGATACAGTACACTACTATCAAGCATTCGACTGGTATTAGCTTAACTAAATAATTCCAGGACTGGCTTTGGAAAAATTAATTTAGGGATTCGTATTAAATATTACACCCTGTATAATTTTTTTTTAAAATGCAATAAGTGATTTTCAAACTACATAAATAGCCAATGAAAACGACATATGCGACAATGTTGTCGCACTTTTATTAAATTTTAAGTGAACGATCAAATCTTACCAAAAATAGAACAACCATAATGAAGTATCAAATTATAAGGTATTAATTTAGACAAATGTTATAAATTTCAAACATTTTAATTAAAATGAGTTCCTACAACATAATCTAATACGTAGAAAATTAACATCTTTACTGTCACTTTGTATTATCTCTACGATAGAATCAATTGTTTTTCAATTTTAAATTTTTACTCATAGATCGTATTGGGGCATTATTTTCGATAAATAATAAATTAAATTGATTAAAAAGTCAAAACTCTTGTATGTGTTAGTTTTTGTTGATTGTAAATGATTAAAATTTTATGTTAAATAATAATACATTGCATCAACTGTACTAAATAAAAATAAATCTAAAAAAGTTTAAAATGAAGGTTGGCGTTGACCGTTTGACGTTTCTTGATATTCTATACCCATTGTCATTATTGTCATTATCAATTGTTATTTATGTGTACAAGAATACATATTTCTTCTGTCATATCTACGTTAAGTACATTGTGTTAGTTTTGGTAGAGCTTTTGTTACTTTCGTTCAAAATGCCACATCAGTTTTCGACCACAGAATATGCAGACATAATATTTGTTTATGGATTCTGTAATGGGAATGATAGCGCTGCTAGTAGAGAATATCGCAGAAGATTTCCTAATCGTCGAACTCCCAGTCATCCAACATTTGGGTCAGTTTTTAATTATTTGCGAGAAAATGGCACTTTTCCTAGTGAAACAACAGAGCGACATGTAGATGAAGCGCAGGAAGATGACATTATGGACGCCGTTACTATGAACCCTACAATAAGCACTAGACAAGTAAGTCGAGAACTCAATGTTACTCAATCAAAAGTAAGTAGAGTCTTACAAAAAAATAATCTATACCCATATCACATTCAAATGGTTCAGCGACTACATGCTGGAGATGAGATCGATAGGTTGGAATTTTGTAGATGGATTAACAATAATCGACCAACGCTATACAGGACACTATTTACAGATGAAGCCCAATTTACCAGAGACGGGATAAATATTTCAGGAAATTCACATGTGTGGGCAGAAGAAAATCCCCATGCTATTCGATAACGTCGTTCTCAGTTAAGGTTTTCGGTTAACGTGTGGATTGGTGTCATAAATAACCAATTAGTAGGTCCTCACTTTTTTGATGGTCCTTTAACAGGGCAGGTCTATTTGAACTTTCTACAAAATATTTTGCCGAATTTGCTTGCCAACGCGAACGTGGCTATCCGAGGGATGTATTTTCAGCATGATGGAGCACCCCCACACTTTTTACTGGCAGTGAGACAACATCTCAATAATGTTTATGGCAACAGGTGGATAGGACGTGCAGGTCCCCTGATTTCAATCCCGTTGATTACCATATTTGGGGACGATTGAAGCAACTAGTTTACGCAGTGAATATTAATAACCGACAACAATTAATTGATATAATTATACATTGTTGTAACACTATTAGAAACGATCCCCAGAGTATCCGTAATTCAATAAGTCAATTAACAATTTGGCAACAAAAATGTGTACAGGCTGCAGGGTTCCATTTCGAAAATCTATTTTGAATTATTTTTATTTTGTTACCATTATTGTATCTTTTCCAGTTCTAATTTATGGGTTTATCATAACTATGTGCATATTTTTAGTTTTTTTTTTTAAATTGTTCTTCGTTATTGTTAGTAGTTACTGTTTTTTGTTGTGCAGTGACTCAGTTTATCATTTCAATTAAAATGTTTGAAATTTATAACATTTGTTTAAATTAATTACCTTATAATTTGATACTTCATTATGGTTGTTCTATTTTTGGTAAGATTTGATCGTTCACTAAAAATTTAATAAAAGTGCGACGACAACATTGTCGCATATGTCGTTTTCATTGGCTATTTATGTAGTTTGAAAATCACTTATTGCATTTAAAAAAAAATATATACAGGGTGTAATATTTAATACGAATCCCAAAATTAATTTTTCCAAAGCCAGTCCTGGAATTTTTTAGTTTAGCTAATACCAGTCGAATGCTTGATAGTAGTGTACTGTATCGTGCAAAAATTAAAAAAATCAAATGAGCCGTATAAACACTACAGTAAAATGAAATAAATGGTCAATTACACAAATCACCCTGTTAATTAATAAAGAAGAGGAAATGACATTTTTTAGTGGCCACATGATATGCTCCCTGAGGGACTCTACATATGGTAGAAGTATGTAAAGTTCCTCATGACTCACCCTGTATAAACAACAGTGTGATTACTAGTAAAAATATTTTGTCAAAGGGTATCCTGGTAGAAAGAGAATATAAGATAGACATACTTAAATTTATTATTTTAGATTTAGGTTAACAGTTTTTTTAGTGTACTTTTTAATGATTTAAAAATAAAAAATATATATCGCTCTACTAGTAATTTATCTTTTTTTATTTTAGTGTTCAACCGCGACTAAATTGCTGCACATAACATTTGTTTTACTTTCTCAGTTTGCTATTTCCTGCAATGACATTTCCCCGGAAACTTCTTACAACTTTCGTAAGGGAGGAGTGTACCTAGCAGATTCTTGACCATTGTATACACGGGAATATCCTTCTGGAGCACTAGGCATCCTTTGTGCTTACTCAGAGATACTCGATTAGCTTTCATTGTTCCAACTCTTCTGCTGATGACAGATTCCTTCCTTGCCGGCACATGCAGGCCCGGTATCTTGTTTAATTTAATTTCTACTGAAATTAGGTCTCTGTCGATAGCATTTATGCATTTAAATTTCATAGATATTGACCCAATTTAGTAGCTTGTTATTGACAATTTTCGAATCATCGAAGTGGTTCTAGAGGGTGCTAATTAAATCAGTTAATACAGTGTTAACAGAAAACAATTTGTTAGATACACTGCAAAAGTTATACGTCAAAACGATATACCGGTCGAAAAAATAATTGTATTACGTAAAGTATTACGGTAAGTAATATAAAAATTAACCCAAGGGTTAGTTTAGTTGTAAACTTATATACGTCACATGTTTGCTTTTTTTTTAAATAAATATTTTATTTTAATTTCTTTTGATTTTATTAATATAATTACTTTATCTTTCATTTTACTATTTTTGTTTTAAAAATAGTTGGCACTCAATTCTATAATCAACTAAATATCCTATTTATTCTTTACTTTTCATTTTTAGTATTCATTTATTTTGGTTATATTTCCTATATTAGACCTCAGAGTCTTCTATGTCACATACATGGAGCATATAAATTTCAAGTCCCCACTTCAGTCGACAAACATTATTTGTCAGTTAGCCACCTGCTCTGTCATGTCATGATAATTCTGTAGAGGTGAAATATATTTTTTTTCATATTTTCTTTTGCTTATTTAAGCTGGTGCTTCGATCAAAAATTCATTTTATATTATAAAATCTTCTCTGGGGCAAGTTATATTTATTATTTAACCAACATCTACTTTTTTAGGACTTGATTTTATTTTTTTTATAAATGCATACATAACCTCCCCCGCAGACGTTTCTTTTAAACTTATATTTCGTCCAATATGCATTTAGTTTCCTTAATATAATTTAACTAAATCATCTTAATAATATAATAATAATTATTAAATTCATTTTTTTCCATAGCTAATCTTAAAGTGTTGCTATAACAACTGTTTTTAGTAGATAAAGTATCACTTTAACCGCAAGGGTAGATAAAGTGACACTTTAACAGCAAGAGTAGATAAAATGTTTTAACTTTTTTTATTCAATAAAATTTACAAATTCAAATAAATTAAGGATTAAAAACAACTGTACTCGTACACAACTTGTACTCGTTTGCTTAAACACTTGATTCGAGGTACTGGATTGATTTTCTGGTCCGCCAAGTATACACTTGGATACAACAATCTTATTGCTTATTGACTCTTCAAGGTAAGATTCTGCAACAGATGACGATTTCCATCCACCTAAACGTTTAACTTTTACTAGATCAGCTCTAGAATTTGCGAACATAGTAGATGAAGAACGACGGAAACAATGACCCGTGTACATTTCTGAATTTGAAGGTTTTAAAAAATCTGCAATCTTCTTGTGGATATTATATATAGTGTTAATCCCCACCGGTTGAGTAGTGCACTTTTGCTGTCGGTAATTTACAAAAAACTTACTGTGAGGTACGTTTTTGGGGCGCAAGGCAATATACTTTCTCACAATTTCCAAGAAACTCAGTCCACTTTTCTTGATAGTAATACAAAACGACCTTTCCTACTTGGTTTTAGTATCAGATAATGAATCGATTTTCTATCGTCCACGTTAAACACTTTTAACTTGTACAATTCATCGGACCTAGTCGCCCCATGCACACCAAAAATAGCAATAACCTTCATCAACAAATAGACGTTATCATGAGCCTCTGTCAGAAATTTAATAATCTCATCTGACTCCAGGATTTTGGACTTTTTAGCTTTGTATCCTTCACTCAGGTTTTTTAGTAAGGTGGTTAACTTGCTGAATTTAGAAATGTCACAATTTTCATTCACCAACAACGTACGCTTCAGCATCGAATATTACGATCATAATCACGATGGCATCGCTTTCTTCGACTTTTCAGAAAAATACCCCAGAAGAATTTTTCACTCACGCCATTGATATTCTTAATGCTTTTCCACTTTTTAAAAGACTGGTATTCTTTCTCATACATCATCCTAGATTTTTGTGGCAACAATAAACTTTCTGCTTCCAACGCTGCATTTTCTACATCTGATGGCAGGTTTTTCTTTTCTTGTGTCAATTCATATCCCAATAATTCATATCCCTAGCAACGGAGCAACACAATTGCGATTTTTGTGCTAAAAATTAAAATTTTCTTTGAAATTATATTTTTCACCTGAACTTGAAGTCTTGTTATAGAAAAAAATGTTGTATTGCAGCACACGACGATAAAATCACATTATCATCTCGAGCATAATTAGCGTCTCGACTGACGTCGATCTCTGCAAATTTTCCTATTTGCCAATTTCCTAACTTTTTTACAGTGAATAATTCGGCAGCACATAGTGGACTATGCAATAATAACTTCATATTTTATTCAGAACCCAATGTCTACCTGAAGATGCAAAAATGAAAGTAACTAGCTTCAGAAAAAGTTAACAAATATTAATAAATACTCATCATTTTTTTAAATCTTGCAATTTTGGTACTTTTTAATTAATTTTGATTTTTAAAATACATATTTTTAACACCTTCGCTGCCATGAGATATCATTGCGGCATCACAGAAAATTCGACTTACTTGCCGTGTGAATCTAGTCATGGACCTCGGATAGGCGGATATGTTACTGCTCTGTGAAGCCGCATAATTATATGCAATTCAATGCCGTGAAATGCTTATGGAACATGCAACTGCATATAAATAAAACAGCTTGTTACGTATAGTATTATTTATAGAAACTTATGCAAAGAAACACACATGATGGAAAGGGTAAATTTTGTTGCCAAACTATCCACATTTAAGAGAGGCGTATTTGAAGACCTGACTGCACCAAAATATTTATCAAGGACCATTGAAGCAATCAAACACTTACGAGGTATTTTCCTTCGATTTATTTACACATTGGACTTAAGGGCTGGTTCAAACATTGACAATTATCGCAATTCTGATAGTTACATAAAGAGTTATACAAATATTAGCTTTACAGTGAGAGCGGGGAGGCAGTAACAGATATACACAAAATGATAGAATTGAGAGAGACCAACTTTATACGTTTTAATACAAAACATTAAAAACACCGGCTCACGATAGCGCATACGCGGCTTACGCACTTTTCGACAACACACACACCCGGCCGTCACTTGCCGAGAGGCAAATTAGCACTGTGTCCTAAGTTATACAACGAGGGGAGGAGCGGGTCCCTGATGTAGGGAGTCAGTCGCACACACGTTAACACAATAGCTGACGACCTAAGAGCACAATTTAATAAAATAACTATACTACGATTACAATATTATACAGGTTGTTTTTACAACAACACATTTTATTATTTTTTAAGAAATTGTATTACATAGATAAAAAAGAATATTAATATTAAAAAGTACAATAAATGTAAGTTAAAAAATACATTTATTTAGTACACTGATGTCCTGCAAGGCGACAATATAAGTAAAAACTTTTTTGACAAAATTTTGCATCTAAATTTTGTGAATGGCAAATTTTTTTGAGCTTTTGTTCGACCACTAGCTTCACTCAGATTTTTATAGCACTCAACATAGCTGTGTCTTCAATTTCGACCAACATCTTCTAACCTATGCTGCGGCAATGGAGGTTCAATACGACGATATTGTTCCTTATTTAGTATTTGAAGTAATTTCACTAATCAGATAGGTCAATAAAAGCTTTATGATTATTGTAATTGATAACAGTGGACGGTTTTTCCGTATGCTTGTACCCAAAGGTAGCATAAAAAAGCTCTGAAGTATGTTTTGTGCTCAATGTTAAAACATTACATTTATCCTTTTATTTTTGTATTACTATTAAAGTATTATTTTCAGTAGCTACTGTCTCACCTTTTTTGATTGGCTTTGGTATATTATCTTTTAAATTAAATTTTCGATTAGCTCTTAGTGTTTCCACCAGATGAGTTTCTTTTTCTTATAATTAATGAGCTAAGGAAATACTGGTGTAGTAACTGTCGGTATAAATAGTGCCTCCTTTATTCAATAAATCTTTTGCCAGCGTAAGAACTATATTTTCAGAAGACAATTGACCTTCTACTTTGTCTTGTACACAATAAACTGTTTTCAACACTAATTTCGTACACTTCGACGCCGAACTTTTGTCTTTAATTTCTAATAAATTGCTTAAAATTCCTCTGAAAGGAACTATGGTTTCGTTGATGCATAAAGATTCTCTTCTAGCCTCAGAAACAAGAACCGACACAGCCCCAACGCAAAGACTACTAAGAACGGCAGAGATAAGAGTACTCAGAAGAATTACAGGAAATACTCTGAGAGATCGAAAAAAAAGTGAAGATATTAAAAAAAAATGTATTTTTTATAATAAGACATAATCAACAAAGACACTAGTTCTGTCAATTTTAATAAGTATTCTTCTGTTATACTAGCATATCAAAATAGCCGCTAAGTTCCGGATAGGCAACCAGTTTTACGGTATGCCGTATTTAAATTTGCCTATAACAAACACAACTCATAAATATTAGCGATCAAGCCATTATCGCTTCTGACTACATGGGCGAGATGAAATCAAAAATATAAGTTCCCCAACAGCAAATAACAGTAATATAATTTAAAGTAATAGCCCCCCAGTTTTATATGTTGCTGCTGCCAGACCTAAACCTAAAACTACGTACCTAAAGAAAGAGCAGGCTATAGTGTTCCATATAATTAATAACAATCGTGTAGGAGACGTAGACCATAGTATTAGAAGACTAGTTATACCAGCTACACTGTTTTATCAAATATATGCCCATCTATTCCACATAAGCTTATTGAATCAGCACTCAAAGATTATGGCCTACAGACTGCATCGACCATCTCGTTCCTAAGGGCAGGAATTCCAGACGACGAATATAACCATATTCTTTTCTTTCGTAGATAGGTCTACATAGTCCCGCCGTATGATAACTACGAGATCCAAACTTCATTGGTCATTCTATTTGAAGGTAATACACATCGCATATTTTTGTCTACCGATAAAATGCTCTGTTTTTAATGCAAACAATCTGGACATGTAGCTATCAATTGCCCAAATTCAAATGTCCCTTCGGTTTCTACAAAGAATCTATCAACAAATGAAGGAATACTATCCTCACCTGTCCCTGGAATGACGAAAGCCTTTTCGAATTCAGTCGATTCCAACGTAATAAACGTGTCAGAAACACAAGAATAAATTTCAACTGTAATGCCTAGAAGATCATATGAGAAAGTGGGGTTTATTGCTTATCAAATATGGGACAGGTTACCAAAAATAAGTAACTATTTGTGCAGAAGAACGCTCTGGAGAATATTACTTCTACATTCTCAATGAAGAACAACTTGTTTGCAAAACTATATTCTTGAAAACCCTTAAAGTTTTAGAAACTTAGAATACTACAGTATTAAGAAAACTGAAAGATGGTGGAACATTAGAGGAAGATAAACGTGAAAAACACACCAACAGTTTGGGCCTCCATGTATATGTAAAAGAAAATATTTTGAGATAATATCAGCAGATGAGCGATCCAAAATATTTTCTAAGTTCTGGCAGCTCTCAAGCCATGATATACAAAATACTTATCTATTTGGATGTATGCGTAGAAATAATATAAAACCAAAGACCAGAAAGGGGGATACGAAAAGTACTTCTACTTTTGCATACTCTATTTAATCAAACAACAAAAGTTTAATAATTTGCAAAAATGCATTTATTTCTTTGCATGGGATCCGTAGAGGTCGAGTAAAATATATTGTGAGTAAGCTTAAGAAGGGTGTTATTTTTCCTAAAAAGGACCACAGAAGTAGGCATGGAAAAAAAAGAAACTATTTGCAAAACGACATTGACGTAGTTCATCGTTTCATAGACTCTTTAACTCGACATGAAAGCCATTACATTCGACCTGATAACACGGGTAAAGAGTACATGAGCCTTGATTACAATATTGAAATATTATATATACAAGTACATAGAAAGTCGTCAAGCACAAAAACTTCAATTTGTTTTTTCAGGTAAGTTCAGAAGAATTTTAACATAGGACTATAATATTTCTTTTAAACTCTTAAATCTGACATTTGTGCAAAGTGCGATAGTTCCAAATTAATATAAACCATTCTAACAAAATTAGTGATAATGAAAAACTTAAGAAACTAGAAACTTCTAAAGAGTTACATTTAAGAAAAGCAAAAGCCGCAAGAGACGTTCTTGAAAAAGCATTGAAAGAGTCTAAGGAAAATGACTAACATGTGATAACGTTTGATCTGCAACGAGCTCTCCCTACGCCTAAATTAACCACCGGTCCATGTTTCTATAAAAAAACTTTGGTGTTTTAATTTTGGTGTCCATTGCTGTAACAAGCTAGAAGATGGCTACTTTTTCCTTTGGGACAAATCCATTTCTAAACGAGGATCCGATGAAATTGATAGTTGCTTAAAGAAATATTTTGATAAGTTTGATGTTCGTGATGACACACTTTATGTTGTATCTGGTAACTGCTGTGGTCAAAACAAGAACGGGACTATCGTAAGATTTTGGCTACAACTCCTGGTATCTAAAAAGTTTAAAAAAATAATTCACGTTTTTCCACAACTAGGACACACTATGACTACCTAGTGATAGAGATTTTGTATTAGTGGAAAAATTCGCAAAAAATAAGAATGCAGTGTACTCTCCTAGTGAATGGGAAGAAGTTCTGAAAGTAGACAAAAAGAAAAAGCCATTTATTATAACGCCTCTTAAGCGAGAAAATTTTGAAAATTTTTCTGAAAATTTTAGCAAATCTAATTTTGGAATAAGCAACTCCGTGAATCTGGAGTTTAATATTAATAATCCTTATGTCATGCTTTCTTATGACACATACAATGGAATTTCACAATCCATTAGTTTTAAAAGAAAAAATGGTAGACCTAGTCTCTCACTGGAAGATTTAAATAGAAACTTTAATCAAAGGGGCCATGTGATGTCATGCCTCCAGTGGATTCCACCAGTACATCATTCTTTCTACTATTTACTGAAATTCCAAGATTTAACAGTTAAAAATTATTTTTTATATTCGCTTGTTGTTTAAATTCTGTTTATCTCTTGTTTTCTTATAAACTTTGCTCAAATAAAGTTATCTTAAACTTAACACAGACTTAACTTAAACAATTTTATGCTAACTTGACCCAGTGATTAATAACCTGTTAAGTGTCTTTATAGTGTCTTAACATATTTTTATATCCTTAACTAAGATGCATAAAAAACTTTAACCTGTTAATTACTATTTTTTATAAATTTCTTCTTAATAAAAATTGAAAAAAAAAAATTAATTATAATATGATTCATAAATAATTATTTTGTTGGTATTTAGATTCAAAATGTGATTATCAATTTTTTTATTTTGTTACTTAACAAGTTTTACGACCCGGAGACCTTCATTCATATGTGTTTTTTGTTTACGTTAATCATAAAACAAGCTTTATTGCTAGATTATCAATGCAAAATTGGTAAAGCGTATTAGTCCAGTTACTGTGGCATTTTCCCTTTAATTTTTTTATAACTGCACCGATTTATCTGAAATTTTTACAGTGGGTAGTAAATTACTCAAAAAACATAAGTTATATGGTGTCGATGTGTGCTTCTACCCCTGGGGTGGTTGGCACCTCATCTAGGAGGTTGAACTTTTTACACTCAAAATAACCCCGGGAATTGATATAGAATCAAATTATAAACAAAAAATGTCATATAATTTTTTTTTCGCTAAATTAATACTTTTTGAGTTATACGCACTTGAAAAAGTAAACTTTTCGCAAAAAAGAACATGATTTCCAATGATTTTGTACGAATAACTCAAAAACAAAGCGTTTTATTGAAAAATCTATAATAAGCAAAAAAAAGCTTATAAAAAAACAAAAAGAATGTTTTTTAAATTAAGTTTTATAAGTACAATACCAAGCGATTTATAATTGTTTGAAGATGACTTTTTGTTTTTGGGATACTATACTCGATGCATTTAACATCAAATATCGGAAAATGGACATCTTTTTTAATAAAAACTCATACAACACTTTTTAAAGAGCTAGAAAAAACCTTTAAAATGAGCTATGTTAAAAGCCATTTCGATTAAAACAAAGCGAAATACGAAGGAAAGAATTTGAATTACTCTAGCGTTAAAAAAAAACGAGCAGTATAAGTAACACTATTTCGATCAGAATTGAAATTAAACGTATATCTTCTACAATTCATTTTATTTTAGTGTTATTTATAAGTTTTAAAAGTTTAGCTTGTTTAAAATGCGTATTTTTTGAAAAAATCATGTTTAAATTAAAAAATCTTTTTTTTAATTATCGAAAAATTTACATTTTTTCAAAATAAATCTAAAACTATAAGAGATACGTGAAAAATGGTTCCATACCAAAACGTAGTTTTTTTTTTTTAAATTTTGATTTTTTTATTTTTGTTGTAGCTCAAAAAATAATAATAGCCAATTGAAGTTTGAGATACAGCGGCTGACACACCTGTAATCAGCACTTTGGCCCTTTACTATTTAAAAAGAAAGAATTTTAACATATTGTAATCTACTTAGTCTTGTAGCTTTTGAAATTACCTTCAAATTATTTTTTTAATGGCTTAAAAAGTAGTGGCTTAAAAATTAACGGAGTTATTCTAAAAAAATTTTGGAGCATGTTATTTATATTTTGCAGCATCAACTTATTTTCTGTATATATAAATGCTTTATTCAAGTATATTCGAAAAACTCTTAACAGACACACTAACACTCACACAAATATGTATATAATACATACATACATATATATATCTATATATATATATATATATATATATATATATATATATATATATATATATATATATATATATATATATATAATTTATACGTAACCATAATAACAATCAAGAGCTAGTTATCAACAACAAAAAATATAATAAACAGAAACGAGTGTCTTTCTGACATAAATCAAACAATCAATGTCAAAATGAATTTTTACAAAATTAAATTAAATTGGAATATTGTACTTACATAACTGTATAATTTTTAAAATAAGTTAAGTTTTAATGTTTTGCAAATTTGAAAATTTAATGGATTAACCTCATGTTGTAAGTTTTTTTTTTTTTTACTAGTTTTATACAATGCTATTTAGTTCTAATTTCGTTGTATTTACTGTTACCATATTTTAGCATATCCTGAAGAAGCAAATAAATTTTGCGAAAGCTTGATTAAAGAACAAAGAGTTTTACTTTCCTGCCCTATTAATGACTGCAACCTCAAAATAAAACTTTATTTTACATAACGTGTCAGTCAATAATACCTAACTACTTTATATATATATATATATATATATATATATGTTATGTATATAATATAGGCACCTCTAAACTGAACATTTGCTTCAGAGAAATAACGAACACAGAGAACCGACACTCCTTTGAAGTTGTGTGGGTAAGCCGCCAATGAGTGCCAATGACAGGAGTACTTCAGATCTCGAAGACATTTTAGAACCTGCGAGATACTGTACAATTTTGCTGTATGGCCTTGAACATTACTGCTGTATCATTACTTGAACAAATGCGATACGAATCGTTTATTAAAGCCACAACTAAAAATAGTGCAGTTAAATTATCATCTCTTGTACCAACTGTAAGTGCCCTGAATGAGCATATCAAAAGAGTTTATTTACAAACTTAGATATGGCTTGGAAACAAAGAGATTGATATAACGGTTTGGGGATGGTTCAAGAGTGATGATATTTTACAACCAATAAAAATGACAAGTTCACCTGCACCAGAAGAACTATTGAAACTGATTTTTTGCAATTGCAAAAAGGGTTGCGGCTCAGCGTGTGGCTGTCGTACACTAGGTCTATTTTGCAATGCTACGTGTGGAACATGCTCTGGCGACAATTGTCAAAACTGTCCTGCAATAGATGAAGAGGTGGAGTTAGAACACGACGAGAATAACGCTTCAGACAATGAATAATTTGATATGTTGTAAATAATTTTTATTTTTGTAAATATATTTTGTATACTTTCTAATGTAAAGTATTTTCATGCATAATTTTTTACAATAACAACAGCATGAGTATACTTATTTTTTTTATTTAGACATTTACCAAAGGGGAATTTGATTCGTGAGCATAGAGGTGGTTTTTAAGGGTTGAAAATAAGCAACCAATCAAAAAGTATTTTATTGATAAGAAAGGAATTTTTAAATATAAATGTACATTAAAAACTTTTGAAGTTGTTTAAAAAGATTTTTTTATATATTTTGACATAGGGGGTAGTTTTTAAGGGTTGAAGTGTTGCAATCAACCAAAATTATTTTATATAAGCAGAGAATTACATTGTAGATGATATAAATGCACTACAAAAGCGTTTGAACCTGTTAAACGATTTTTTACAATTATTTTTATTAAAAGGGGTGGTTTTTAAGATTATTTAAGGGTTAAGAATGTACACAATTACCATTAATATAATTGACAATATTTAAATTACATAATTTAACACGATTTAAATCCATAAAATGCTTTAATATAAATTTTTTTCATTATTTTCAATAAGGGGTGATATCACCCCTTGAAAATAAAAAGCTCACGTATCGCATATATAACTTTTGAAGAGGGAGGTAAGATAAGCCTAATTCCCAATTATTAGCAAAATCGATTCAGTTATAACAAATTTAGAGGTATTGACCTCTTTTCCTCCACAGTGACTGGAGTATATGCCTACATAACTAAAATTAAAATAGTTGCAAATACAAACCCACATTTTTCATATTAAATCGACTTGTAACTAATATTTTTAGTACTAAAGTCAGTACTGACATTAGCATAATGGACTTACAATCATAACAAATTTGGCCTATATGAGCGCTTTAAACGTGACGTATATTCACTTCCTTCAGCCGCGCAGAACGAATACTTCCCTTTTACTGGTAAATGCACCCCAACATTCGTTTTTTATAGTAACATTATTGGTAGAAATAGAACATTCACCAATTTTACGCATTTTGTTTTTGCATGTAGTAGTTGGCGCACCTCTTTGTCTTCTGTCGGAAAAAATACCAATTAGTGCATTGGCTAGTATCGATTGAAATTGTAAATAATTCATTTTTTTTCTTTGAGCGGCCATTATTGTTTTGTACATAGTATATGTGCATTTACAATCGTAGAATTTAAAAGGAACAAGAAAAGTTTCATCCACCATTTGCGAATTTTTCATCAGATGGAGTAAAAAATCGAAAATAACGAAAATTCAGCAGAAATCCAGACAGCTCAAATTAATTAAAACGTCGAATTTGTATCTGACTCCGACAGAGTTATATCCATGGAAATCTATTTATTTCGGTAAACATAATATGGAATATTTATTCTAGTCCGTTATATAGAATACAAATATATCCTTAACATTTAAGAGGAAGAAAGTATTTCAGAGTTATTAATATTTTTATTAATAATTTACTTATGAATTTACCCAGAGTAAGATTTATTTGGGTCTGAACTGGTTTTGGTAACTGAACTGAGTAGGGGCTCTTCTGTACTCCAAGGAAGACAGACTGGACGGGGGATGTCCTCAACCTCGACACGGCACGTCCCATATGGCTGATAGGGAAAGTTCCTGCAGATATGCAGGACAGGTACGAATAAGGCATTGCCAAATAAGTACCCGCGGATCAACTGAGGATATGACATTAGGCAGCAGTAATGTCATTACTGGATTAAGGCTATGGGAAGTAAAAATCCTGTAGGCTCCTAGTAAAATTCCAGATACTCACAGGCGTCACTCACATTATGAGTTAAGCGGCTGTGATACTGCGACAGCAGCAGCGTCTGACTCAGAGTGGGCGGCTGCAAACAGCGTCTGTTCCCAGAGTGGGCGGCTGAAACTGAAACCTTGCCAACACCCAGTGGCTAGCGTGGCGTTGAACTTAGCCAAAAACCCTTACAAATGTCAGATTTTAAAACAAAACGGAAACTACCCCAGGTGAGTAGACACTCTCACACTGATTTATCAGTCTGTCCCAAGGATTCTAGGAGGGACACAAATTTGACAGTTTTCAAAATTGCAACCATGAATACTAGAACTCTACTTTCTGATGAAAGCTTTAAAGAAATGGAAAAAGAATTAGAAAAGATCAAATGGGACATCGTCGGAGTTAGTGAAGTGAGAAGGCGAGGTAAAGGCCTCGAGACCCTAAAATCGGGTCACTTGTTTTACTATCACGGAGAACAACATAAGTCAGTAGGAGGCATCGGATTCTTCATAAACAAACAAACAGCTAGCAGGAAATCTAAAAACTGTCCAATCAGTATCCACTAGAGTTACATGGTCGGCAAAGAAGCGACTTTTCTTGACTTGCCCTCTATTATGCGCCTCACTTCGTTCGCTGCGTAATACCGGGCGCGTCAAGAAAAGTCATGCTTCTCCGCCTCATAAAGTAATATACTATTATTATTTTTTAAACACAAAAAAACATTGCACTTGAAACATTTTATTCTAGAGTAAGACTTTATACATAATTTTCACCTTGTGCGATTTTAATCATGTAGTTGGCAGTGTCCTAGGCCATCAAATCGAACATCTTGTACTGGTGCAGGATGCATTACTTGTCTCTTATTTGGTGTATTCTCTTGAGAAGGAAGTCCTCGTTTTCTCGTGTCGGACTTTCCAGCTTTCATTAACGCATGTCCAATTTGAGATTTGAATTGGAGAAGAATGATGTGTTTAATAATATTGTCCTGTAGCTAGTTTTTTGTGGCATTTTAAAGTAATTACTATTTAAATGGGAATAAGCCACAATTAAAGTTTAAAGTACATTTATTAACGTTTCAATTTACACTTTGGAAATCGTTCTCAAATTACAAACATTAGTAAATTTACTAGTTCCACAAGCATCTCATGCAAATCCACACCTTCCATCGAAATATTATATTCTTTGACAATAGCTGGCTGTTCGATTTCTACATAGGTTTTGCTTTTGTTGCATTATCTCTTCACTTTATCAAGAGGATATTTTCCTATATACTTAGTTCGATGCTAATATGACGGACTTATTGTCATACAATTTGAGAGCAGTTTATCTTTTGAAAACTGTGTCTTCTGAAAAAAGACAACCTGCCAGCCGCCCACTTCTTACAGTCCCTGCAGCTCGGAAGTCCCGTTTTTTTCAGACTAATAAGTAGATTATAAGATGTGAACCAATTATCCGTGAAAATTTTGAAATTCATGTGGTTTGGCAGATTTCTGACCAACTTCAGTACTATATCCTCACTATTTCCAAGACCTGATTCATCTTTAACTGTTCATTTCCCCAGATATATCTCAAAATCGTATAGTAAACCGCGTCCTGCTCTTGCAAAAACTTTTATGCCCCATTTATAAGATTTATTTTTTATATATTGCTTTAGATTACTATGTCCTTTGAATGGTATAATAAACTTATCGATGCTGTTGAATTTCTCAGGTTCTATCTTATTCATATTTTGCCGAACTTTTTCAATGAAAGGTTTTACTTTATATAATTTGTCATTGTTGCTAGACGAGACTTTTAAATTATCGTTGACGTGAAAATATGCTCGCAGTTTTTCAAAACGATTACGTGACATGAGATCTTCAGCCATCGTATTATATCGCGTTTCTTCTGCCCAATACATTATATACGAAGGAACACGAACAATCCCACTCAATGCATGTATGCCTAAGAACTGGTCTATCTCTGCTGCATTTGTATTAATAGTTTTACTATATTTTATTATACACAGAATACAAGTTTTTCTGCTAAGTAAAATTTTGAATAATATCATTGTCACAAAATATTTTAAAATATTGGAAACGCGTATAAATATTTTCATCAACCGAAAAATCATCACTTTATTCGCTGTTTACATCAATTAAATTGTTGTCTGTCCAAGTTGGTTTTTCTATGCTTTTTTTTTTCTTGGCATGACTTGTCTGTGGCTCTTCTGTAGTTTCTTTAACAGTTTTGTCTTCCATATTTTCTGTAACTTGGGCGATCAAGCTATCTTCAACAATATTTTCCAATAATTCTTCTATTTGAGTTTCTTCAATAATTTCTTCTTCCAAAGTCTCTTCCTCATTATCAACATCAAATTCGATATTAGAGTCGCCAAGAAGACCAACTACCTCGTCTTGGGACAGATTTTGCAATTCCCGAAAAAAAAGTTTGGTTTTGGTAGTTTTGAACACACGATCCATCTGAAATAAGAAAGTATATTATACTTTTGTATTTTATTATCAGGAAGAGAATTCTACATCCTTTGAGATAAAAGATGGACTCAGACAAGGGGATGCTCTGGCATCCCCTTGTCTATTTAATTATATTTAATATTGCCTTAGAAAAGGCAGTCCGAGATACACAAATTAGGGACGGCGGTACTATTTACAATAGATCGATACAAGTCTTAGGATATGCTGATGACATTGACATAATAGGGCGTAGCAAGCGAGATGTTGAGCAATATCTCTTAGAATTGGAAACAGCGACGAAACAGGTCGGTCTAGTCATCAACGAAGATAAAACCAAGTACATGCTGGTTACAAAGGATCCGATAGCAAATGAGGAACGAGAAACAGTCTTTGGAAGTCATACCTTTGGACGTGTTGACAACATCACATACCTTGGGTCGCTATTGACTGCTACCAATAAAACAAGCGAAGAAATCAAAAGACGAATAAATCTTACAAATAGGGCATACTATGGACTCCAAAAGCATTTCCACTCAAGAAACATTCAAAGAACAACTAAAATTATTATATACAAAACATTGCTGAGGTCCTCACATATGGAGCAGAAACATGGACTCTAACGCAGAAAGATGAAAGACTTTTGAAAATATTTGAGCATAAAATACTCCGCAAAATATTTGGAGCTATAAACGACCAAGCGCAACTGCGCAGAAGATATAATTTTGAATCGTATCAGCTCTTTGATGAGACAGATGTCATAACGTTCATTAAAACACAGCGACTTAGATGTGCTGGACACATAATACGAATGCCAGAAAATACGATTGCTAAAAAGCTAACCACAGGAACACCTGTAGGAAGAAGAAGCAAAGGCCGACCGCGAATTAGGTAGTTAGATGGAGTTGAAACCGACTTACGGATATTAAAAATTAGACGATGGCAACATGTTGCCAGAAACCGAACAGAATGGCGACGAATCTTAGAGCAGGCCAAGATCCACAGAGGATTGTCGAGCCAAAGATGATGATTTTATTGTCCGAAAAAATTCACACGACTTCCCAATGATGCCATTTGGAAACCTCCACAATGGCCCAATCGTTCCATTTGGATTCATTGATATTTATAATGTTTACCTAAACAATCTTGTAAATATGAGCAAACTATAATGCAAATTATCAAATAAAAACAATGCAAGAAGCACAATAAATTTTTTTGTGCAATTACTGGTTCAATTACTCACCTTAGAATGATTTGAAATTTACAGTGAATTGATGATCGTTGTTTCGCACTGAATTGTCAATTAAATTAATGCATCGTCATCTAGTAGGAAGGTGAGGAATCACAATACAGTTCGCCAAATTGACATAAGTAGTTTCCTTTGCCGCTAAAGCAGAAAACATGGCTATGATCCCAAATGGGATCATCTGACTGGAAAGGGTTAAAATACTACATAAATCAGTTTCCCAATTTTGTATTTATCAGCAGATACCGTCTATATCTAGATATCCCCACTATGAAATTAGCAGCCAGGTTTTTGTCTCTATCATCATATTGTAACATACCTTGCCACCACTCATTAGATTATCTGACTTACCCTAGATTTTTGGTTAAGATTTCTTTGTTAAGGCCATTATTTTTTTTGGCAATTCTTCATCATTCCAGATTTTTGAACGTATGTGTATCCTCTTTTATAAAATCTTTATACTTTTTAAGCGTTTTTTTTTGTGCTTTTCTTTATGCTTTTAAATCCGAACTCTAATTATTATGATAATTACATAGCTAATTTCTGTTAATCCCTAATTCGCAATAACTGTTATCTATTTATTAGTACCAAGACTCTGTCAAATTGAGTGTAAATATATTTGTTTAAATTATTTGGCCCTTCTTAAATTAATATAAAATCCTCTTTCATTCTTCTTACTTACACTTCACTTTTTAATATCCCCAGCACCATATTTCAGTGTCAGAGTAACCTAAATTTTTGATGACCTTTGCCAACTTTCAAGGATTTTAGGTGTATAAAAGTAAACACTCTCAGCAAGACCACAGAGAAAATGTGATAATGAAGACGCCTGGAAAAAATCAAAGTGTGCGTGTCTTTTTTCGGCCTCGGGGAATAATTCGTGATCTGAATCCTAAAATGTCATTTTTTTCTTATGTGGCTAAGGATTTCTTTATTTTCTAAGGTATGGCACTCTCGAGAGACATAAAATATAGGTATTTTGTGCCTCCGGTATTGAAATTTACAAGTTTAAGTTATTAATAGAAGTAATAAATTATATTATGTCCAGAATATATTTCGAATTATATGAGTTTATTTAGTATAATGGATGTTTGGGAAAGTGTTTAGTATTTATTTACATATTTATATTCAATATTTTTATTACTATATTATAATATGATCTTATTCAATTGTATATTCTAATTACTTATTAACTCTAAAAGATAACAATATATTATTTTCTTCTATTTTGTAAACTCTTATTCTGCCGTGTTAACTCAAAAGGGCGTATCTGCTTTAAACTAGTTTGCGAGAAAAATCAGTTTTAGTGGTTTTGATTAGGTAATCGTGATTTTTTAAAAAGTTGTGACTTGTACCATATAGAAGTTAACAAATAGGTATATACTATCATGTGACAGATTTTGGTAGAGTATCAACTTGGGAAAATAACACTTTTGACAGATACGCCTTTTTCACTTAACATGAGGTATATAATTAAGAACAAAACTACATGATTTTTTGAAAATATTTACTGCATTAAACAAATGAACGTTACAATATTAATGTTGTATTAATTTCTTAAGTTGTTCTTAATAATTAGGAAAAGTTAAAAAAGTAAACAACAATACAGACTAACTAAAATATCATACTCAGTCAAACAAATATAAATAATTAATACTTAATTTTCTACTTCAAACTAGTTATTATATTATATTAATCATCAATTATTGTGTCCAAATTTTCGCTGACAAAAATATTTTTCCAAAA
Source organism: Diabrotica undecimpunctata (assembly GCF_040954645.1). Taxonomy (NCBI): domain Eukaryota; kingdom Metazoa; phylum Arthropoda; class Insecta; order Coleoptera; family Chrysomelidae; genus Diabrotica; species Diabrotica undecimpunctata. Next base: position 127,228,842 of record NC_092807.1, read on the forward strand.
TATAATGCGATTTGGGGGCATTATTATGCATAATTTTAGTGATTATATTCTGTTTTCTTTCCATGGTAATACCTCGTGGTTGAGAGATAGAGAGTGGTTTTGCAATGACATTTTTTTGGATATTAGCCTTTAAACAATTGGCACTTATGATTTCTCCTTCAAAACTAGTTTTATAACCTAATGTGTGGAAACCTCTCATGAACTGAACTTCCACCATTTATTGAAAGTACGGACGAGGGACCAACCTTGTTATTTTATATTGAGATGATTCGTCTTTCCAGTTGTAAAAATCATTAAAAGCCATTTCAACATTACGTGTTGACGTTTTAACCGCATTTACAAAATCAACGAAGTCATAAACTTTACCTTGTCGATTTAGTGATTGGTCGACTCTATGGTGAAATGAGTCAGCTGCCATAAATGTATGACCTGACTCAAAATATATTAGAGTTATTTTCCTAATGTTCAATTCTAATGAGTTTACAGCATACACAAAAAATGTGTACAAGCACCAATTTTTGTTCTGACCGGAACAATTATCCAGCCAAATAACAACTTCTTCGGAATCCCTAATTTTGTTTAAAAATGCATAAAATGTGTTAACAATATCAGCCTCTTTTTGTCAAGAAATAGCTTCATGCCATAGAACAGCAACTGTAGAAGTTTCAGATGTACCAACTGGAACAAAGCTCTCATTAAAGGCTATCAGTCTAGGAGTAAATGTAATTTCTTTGAAAGTATCGCATCTTGGGAGCATAATCACTTACAAAAAGATTGTGTAAGGTCAAATATAACAGATATTATTCAAAATAAAATTCATACCTTCTGCAGATCAGCTGTATAAACATTAGAATCGCCCAACGATCTAGAATCAGCGTTGTACATCTCTCGGGCCTTTATAAATTTTTCTCGATGATTTTTATATGTTTCGCATTCAGGACAAACTAGACCGTCATCTAACATGTGTGAGCTTTCTTTTTTATGAATTTCGTATTTTTCACAAGTAAAACACTCTTCGTTTCCAAGCTTTGCAAATGAAATATTAAGCTCACTAACGATTTGACGATATAAATAAAACGAACATTGAATACTGTACTTTGCTTTAATTGATTCATACATTAGTTTTATAGTTATGTCGATAGGCAAGTATAAACGGTTCGGAGCATGTGCTCGTCTATAATGCGATGTCGTAGGGTTACAGGGATGTATATGACTAATGATTAAATCTCTGTCAAATTTTTTTAAGCTGCCTCCTCGTTTATCTTTGTTAGGTTTAAGCGATAATTGGGAAGTCCTTAAAGCTGTTCTAACTGGCTTATCATTTTTTTCATGATGTCCTAAAGTTGTCAGATAAAATACTTTACAAATATTTTGAGGTATTCCTTCTTCATCTTTTACCTGATAGATAAATGTAAAAGAGCGCCGAGACTATCTGAATTTCTAGTTGGGCATCTTTTTTCGAGAATCTTTAAAATGGAACTTGAATAAAAAACTTTCTGTTTTTTGTGTGTATTGACTAACTTTTGCATTTCTTTTGAACGCCGTTCACTTAAACTTTCTTCTATCTTTTTCCGTTTTCTTATCTGTAGCTTTTTAGTATATTTTTTGCTCTCTGATTTATCTATTGCGGTTTGTATAATACTGTGAATTAAATTATTGAAATAGTTATAATTATTGGTAGTACGATGTTCTTCCGTATCTGTCAATAAGTTGTTTAAATTTAATTCCGAAATAGCTAATGAGCTCGTTGTTCAAGCAGGTTGTAACAGGATATTGCTAATAATATGTATATTTTGGTCGCTAACGTTATTATCTGTGTCCCAAAATTCTTCACTTGAGGTAGATGTTGAAGGAAGGTAGTCTCTATCTCTGTCATCAGACACGTCAGATTCAATATCTGACTGAGCTATATTCGACAGCTCGTTATTTGTTTGTGTGGAATTTAAAGCCAGGTCCACCAACATTTTACCTCGTCCTCTAAATTCTGCTGAAACAAATTTTTTCATCAAGTAATTTGACAAAGCAATAATTATTTTTATAGTTTTTAATAGAATATACATAATATAAATACCTATGTGGTGTGACAACCAAAGTGGCATAACCTTATTTTCGAGATAATCAATTTACAATAACTTCAGAACCAAAAATATTTACCTTGACATATAGGTACAAGGTAAAAATTTGTATTTGTATAGCCTTTTATATAAATTAGTAGAAAATATACTTACTAGTTGTTTCTGAAAAATTAATATCCATATTTATTATGAACAACAAACTAAACACATTCTATGAAAACACGAAAAAGTAAGTTTAGAAATAAAGTAAATTGACAGTTTACTACTTTTCGCGCCAACATAATAATATCTTGAAATGTTAAGTGAATAGGCCGTATCTGCCGAAAACTTTTTAGTTACGGCTTTTTGTGTTAACATTTACAGTTGCGGCTTTTAACGCTAACATTTTAGTAAAAAATTCAAATATTTAAGTAGTATATATCCGGTTTTATTGCAGATACGGCTATGAAACTCAGGTAGATTTGTAGAAAAGAGTACTAAATATCGCGTGGGGTATGAAACTCACGAAATACTTTTTATACTAGGTCTCTTTATTCCTCACAGAAATTAGTATTGAAAATTTAAGCCGCTTGTCCATAGAAATCACAATAAGTTAAACAAATACCAACAATATGGCATGTCTTTGATACCTTGTTTACTTTAAATTTTGACGTTTATATATTTTCATTGACACTGACAGCTAATTTATGGTGTTTATTGATTTATTTGAATTAATTTTTTTTGGCTTTTCAAATTATTTAACTTGTAGTCTCAACTGGTATGTAATTTGAATTATATATTTTCAAGCATAATTATTGTTAGAACGACTAACTGTTGCTCTCTTATTTTGATTACTTTCTGTAAGTACTTATTTTTAAGCTAATGAGAAAAGTAATATTTTCTTATCTTCTTCTTCTTCATATTCAAATTGAATGTAAAAGCCTTTTACAAAGCAAAAAAATTGTACAATGATATACAATTATACACAAGATCAAGAGAATGCATATAGAAATCATAGGAGTAGCAGAAAGGAGATGACCAAATTCTGGAGAACTACAAGTAGAAGATCACATGATCGTACTAATCGTGTCATCCGAGGTTACCACATGCGTTACCAACTTTACACCAATATCAGAAATAGTAGTGTAACTATAAGTAAAAGTTAACCCCATTAATATAAAAATCATACAGGTCTATGCTCCCATTGCAGACAAAGAGGAAGAAGAAGCAGTTAAGTTTGATCAACAAATTAACAGAATCATAGAGATTCCACGACAGGAGGTTTTTATCATTACGGGTGATTTTACCTTCAATCTTGAAACTAGAGATAAGACATGGTGTATCGGAGTCTTTGAACTTGAAATCAGACACAAGAGAGGAGACCTCCTAAAAAAATTCGCAGAAGACTGAGAACTGGTTTTCACCAACACATTGTTCCAATTACAATCTTGAAAACTGTAGGTACACGTAAAAATGTCTTGACATATGTTAAGACTTATGCTGGAGCATACATGGAGATGCACCACGTTCTACTGGTGGAACGATCTACGCATATTAAGAGGGCTTTATATGGAAATAATGGTCCGAATCATATTAAGCGAGTAAGTGACAGCAATTAGAGATGACTTAAATAAAGAACAAACGATAAAACAGATTGTAGAAATAGTTCAAAATGTAAAAATTATATATTAATTAAGAAAAAATCGTAGATAAAAGATGAGATCCTGAAACTAATGGATAGAATAAGAATTGCCAAAAATGCCCCAGACCAAATATATAAAATGACAAATATAACAATAAAAAAAAGCAAAGAGGCAAAAAAAAAAGAAGCAGTGGACAGATGCGAAAAAATTGAGACTCTAGGATAGTCACAATGTACATAGGAAAGTTAAAGAACTTGTAGGTGAACTAAGACGGCGACAAAAAAAGGAAAATAATTCTTACGAAAGCATCATCTTGGATAATTAGAGTACATTAAACGTGGAAAGAATATCTAGAGAAACTATTCGAAGACCAAAGAGATAATACGTTTGAGCTAAAAAAAGACGTAAATGATTGACAGAGAATATTACAACAAAAAGTTTATTCTGCAATAACAAAGTTAAAGAATGGCAAAGCAGCAATCCCTGATAATATACAATTAGAACTATTTAAACTAATGGACAACAAATCAAGCGCAATAATCAGAGAACATACTCAACAACATATACAACTCTGGAGAAATACCAAAATAATGGCTAAAGTCTGAGTTTATTGCACTTTCAAAATGAACCAGATGTCAAAAATGCAAAGAATACCGCACGACAAGCCTCATGAGGCTCATCTCCTAAAATTGTTCCTAAAGATAATCCATAAGAGAATTTACAAACTGTGTGGAAGATCAAATTTCCCTCAAACATTTCGGGTTCATAATAAATGCTGTTTGTACGAGAAAGACTGTGTTCTCAATACAAGTCTTATTCCTTCCACAAATGCCGAGGCATCACCTGCGACTTGTGTGATTGATTACAAGTAAGCATTTGATCAAGTACAGCATGTAAAGATGGTACAAATACTAGAAAAGGCAGGAATTAACAACCAAGATCTAAAAATAATTAAAAACCTTTATTTAAATTAGACCGTAAATTCTCGAGTTGCAGGTGAGCACACCAAATAACTGAAAATGATGCGTGGAGTGAGAAAAAGCTGGATTTTGTCTCCTCTAATCTTAAATCTTTAATCTGAAAAAATATTTATCGAAGCTTTGTACGAAACTAAAAAAGACAACCTTCTAAACGTATATTGATTAAATAACATCAGATATGCAGATTACAGCATAGTATTCACACACAACCTAAAAGACCTACAAGTCCTTAAGAACCAAGTTACGTATGATAGTCAACACTATGGACTTAATTGAAACGTAAAGAAGAACGAGATCATGATAATTAGCAGGAAAAAGATAACAGGTCAACTCTACGTCAATCAAAACTTAGTAGAAAGAGTGACTTATTACAACTATATTGGCACCTAACGAGTACGAGCACCTCGCGCTACGGAAATAAGAGCGCGTATCGGAAAAGCTAGATCCACCTTCAAGCGGATGGGAGCGTTTTTCAAGAGCCACAAACTTTCTCTTGGTATAAAAGTAAGAATGTTGCGATGATATGTCTTGTCTATCCTTTTTTGCGTGTTGAATCTAGGACCTTGAACGAAGATGTGTGAAGAAGTTTGAAAGCATTTGAGATGTGTCTTTGCCGGTGTTTAAACATGCAAACTCAAAACCTTTATTAGTAAACTTTATTCAAAATAAGTCAGATCTATTTTTAAATTTCCCGAAACAATGTGTGGTCCAGATCTGAGTCGCGATAAGATCTTAATTAAAAATATTTAGCGTAAAGCAACAATACTGGCACTCGGCCGTGTAACCGTGTAAGGCCTAATTATGAAGGTAGACTTATGGCTCATCTTACGACATTCGAACAGTGACGTGTTCGAGGTGACCTAATTATGTCCTTCCATATTTTAAAACATATTTTAACCTAAAAACATTTTAACTTTAAATGAAGACCAAAGATTAAGAGGCAATCGTTACAAATTATATAGGGAACAGACTACTGCAAAGTCCAGTGTGAAATTTTTGCCAAACAGAATATTAAATATCTGGAACAATTTAGATAAAGACACCATATTGGTAACTGACAAATTGTTTAAAAATTGACTTGATAGTTCTTTATTTCATTTATAGAAATGCGTTATTTTATTACCGCATTATTTTTTTATTTATTGTTTTCCAATTTTGTATGATTTATTTAATTGTATTATTATTATATTTGTTACTAGTTTTGTAATCATATTGTTCTGTGTTTGTGCGTATAAAAGGAGCTCGCCTCTTTGCCCTTATTTGCTTTATAGTAATAATAACAATAATAATAAATTTATGGAAATTCACTCAGAAAACGGGATTTATCTAATACTAATATATCGATTGATGGGGATAATATGGAGAGGATATAGAACTTTAAGTACGTAGGTACAGTACTGAATAGCAACAATAAAGTTGAAAAGAAAGTGCAATATAGAATAACAGCAAAAAATACGCTGCGGGAGCTTGTAGTTCAATGCTGAAATTAAAATTACTGTTAAAAAATTTAAGACAAAAAATATGTATTACTATTACAAGACCAGTAGTATTATACGATTAATGCCTTATACTAAAAGAACAACAACGCCTCCCTACCTTAAAAATCCAAACATTAAGAAAGATTCTATGGCCCAATTAAAATCCTAAAGGTTACTGGAAGATTCGCCTAAACGAAGAAATTAGAAACTTCTCTATAAAACCCTTAATATAAGTAGCCTAGTAAGATTTCGAAGACTTCCATGAATGGGTCATGTCCTGAGGAGTGAAAGCTTCCATAAATATGACTGTATCGACGCCAGTTGGAAATCGCCTAGCTAGTCGTCCGCAACAAAGACTGGTTGGCAATATCAAAAGTGACCTTCGAGAGCTTAATTTATCTGCATAATTTTAAAGAGTTGTAATGTACCATGTATACAAAGCGTGGCGAGGCATATGCAGGGAAGTTCGCTTAAAGGGTTGTATGGTTAAATAAATATAATGCATAAAACAATGATTGCCTCTAAATATCTTTAAGATATTTAACTAAAAGTGACAGATTTATGAAGATTTTGAAAAAAAAACACAACAAAGAAGCAATATTTGTTTTATTGACGCGAATCTCTGTGACATATTACAGTTACACGTTTCCACCTATATATTAATTTCACAGTAGGAACGAATTGTCGTAATTGTCACATTGACATTGACATTAAAAATTTCAAAGTTCTGAAAGAATAAACGAAAAATTAATATAATGCCTATTACGTTGTATACCGTCCAAGAAAAAGTGCAACTTGTAACGTCGTACTTTCAGGGTCATTCGATACGCGAAGTAATTGATGTATTTATTGTTACTTTCGAAAATAGACCCCCGCCAAGGATTACAACAGTTAAAAATACCATTAAACATTTTTAAACTTCAGGATGTGTAAACAGTTATAAAAAGTGTCATGAAGGTAATGAACCAAGTGTTAGACCTGTCGATGAGGAGCGTCAAAACAGGAATATTGATATTTGTGCTTTTGTGGAAGGTAGTGAACCCTACAGTAGTGTACAAATTGCTAGAGAAGTTAACGTGAATGCTCGAACTGTCAATCGAGTTCTCAAAAGAAATGAATATCACTGTGTTAAGATACAACCAACACAAGAACTGTTTTCGGAAGATAACTTTAGGTGGATGGAGTTTTGTGATAAGTTTTTAAAATACACCTTTAACAGAATAAGATCATTCCGGCAGTTCGACGCCTCCCCGTTAATTTTTAGGAGGTTTATTTCCATCAGGATGGGTGTTTGGCTCACAACTCTAGAGCAACTATCGACTTCTTCAATCAAAGGTTTCCTGATCGACTGATAGGTATACGTGGTACAATTAAATGGCCCGCTAGATCCTGTGACTTAGCGGCTAACAGTTTCTTTTTTGGGGTTTTCTCAAAGAAAACATTTATAGGCATCACTTTGAAAGGGAAACCTAGTCGAATTAAGGGCAAAAATACTTTATTTCTTTGCATGCATTACACCAGCCCTACTCCAAAATATGAAGAGAAATCTGTATGACAGATTTGGTTACTGTTTAGCACAAGGAGGTGGAATATTTTAGCCCTTAATTCATTAATCTGCTTTCCTAATTTTTATTTTTTGTTAGGTGCATTTTACGAAGTTTGTGGGTTCTTAATTTGGTAGTATTTTTTATGTTTAAATATAAAAGAATTTTATTGTTTTTTTTTATTTAAAAGTACAAACGATTCTTATTCTGATTTTTTTTCTGTTTTCTTGTCTTATTGTTATAAGCTTTGTTTATAAAATTTGTACTATTTTCAGTGTCAATAAAGCTTATTACTTATGCTTTATTATATGTAGAAAGAAATAGTATAAAAAAATCGTTAGCAGCATAACATTTCTTATTATATAGCTGTAATCGCTCTAAATATTTATCTTAAAATTTATATTTCATATATACTCACGTATATCATCAGCCCAGTTCGTTTCCATTACATTTTGAACTCAACATCTTGTATAAACCGAAAACAGCAATGTCATGCTTGTAATACACTTAGATTTCGTGAGAGCGATAAAAGAAAAAAGGTGAAGGTGACCTAAGCAATTTTTAGACATGTATAGCAACGTGTAGGAAATTTCGCAAAAACATTTTTTAGAAAAAGAACCTACTCAGTTTAGTAAAAGAAGATTACAACAAAATAATAACAATTTGATAAAGTGTTCTTTTCTGGAAGAATAGGAAAAATGTGGAAAACAAGTTCTTATATATTATTGTATATATATTTTTGCCTATATTAGAAAAAATATACATTTTAATAAGGATCTGACTGATTTCAAGCCACTATATTCATTTATGATGAACAGTTTTATATCTCTGTTCTTAAAAAAAGGTGAAAAAAAGATTTATATAAGACTAATAAACAAAGTATCAATGTTTTACAATCATAAATATTTAATCAATATTGTAGAATACTATATATTTAGTTGTTTTGTTCTTCACATTCGCTGTCAGTTAATTAAGTAAATTCTTGTCTATCTTGAGCTTTTCTTATTACAGTACATTTGTATAGTACATGATTGATAGCATAAATTTTATTGGACGTGAAATAAAATCCATTGCCCTCTTCTAGCAAAATAAATTCTTTTTTATCTTGAGCTTTTCTTATTACAGTACATTTGTATATAATCCTTTTACCCTATGACTGACGATATGTAATTAAGATATGATCAGTGGGCCTCAAACAGTGGGGCGTTAATATTTAATTCCGATTGCTTGAAAAGTAAAAATATTTAATTTCCTGTATTTTATGTCCAGTAATAATATTAGATTTTACTGTATCAAAGGAAAATAAAATGAATATAATATGTATATACAGGGCGTGTTAAAAGAAGTGAGACGGAATATTTCGAATTCTCGAAATTATTTGTCGACATCAAAATGTTTATCAAGGTCTCTATAAGTCTCTATTTTGCGTAGAGTAAAAATTATACGAATGGTTTTTGCATTTAGTTAAATTGGAAAATACTTGTCAAGTTGCTGGTGTCCAAACTTGAATAAAATACATCCAAGACTTTACTTTCTGCAGACACTGTATTAAATATAACCTTGAAATAAATTGGCACTAAATTACTTCCGAGTTTTCAGCAAAACAAAATGTTTAAACATTAATTAATACCGAAAATACCGAAATTAATACCTAAGCTGTTGAGAGTATACTGTCCAGTAATTAGACCGAAGATACTTTATCGTTTAATTAAAACACACCACAAAGTTCGAATTGAATTTCCGAAACACTTTTTTGTTACTTCTTTTTAGCAAACAATTTGTCCTATTCACTGTCTGATATTTTACTATCAGAGTCGTCATTATCTGAATTGTCTATCGGAATAATTAGAGGCCGGTCCTCATCTATAACTCGCTCGGTTTGAAAATACTGAACGATTATGTCTTTGGTATGTGTAATACAATTTTGCCATTGTTATGCCTTTATTTGTTCTAGCGATTCTTTCCATAAACTTAGAACGCTAGCGTCATCTGTTGTTTTGGATGCATGTTTGTTTATCATAAAAATTTTTGGCTATACCCCAAACTAACTCAAGCCATTTGGTCAATAACAAATTTCTTTTGAATTTTGTGCTCTCCACACCTTTAAAGTAAATCGAAGAAGAAAAGCTTAAAATAAAAAAATATTGGTACATCTGACCATCCAAATTAAGAAGAAAGACTGCATATTTATGCACAACGTGTCAAAAACCCATGTGTTTTCAATGATCTCGAAAAATTTGTATAAGTTGTATCAGGGTAGAATATATTTGTAACTTTTTTTGTGATTTGCAGGTTTTATGCAGAGTGCGGTTATGTTGTTTTTAACAATTTTTTTATATAAAATGAACCTATTTTTAAACATACATAATATATTATATCTGTTTTTATATGTTTATTTTTTTTTTGGAATATAACTTTAAAAATTTTGTGATATAAAACATGTTACCATTTTTTATGTTTTTGTTCCTACAGTTCCTACAGTCCTACAGTTTGATATTTTTATTTTTAACTAAATAAAAATGACATTAGAATATTGTTTTATTATTAAAAACTGTTTTATTGCATTTTTAGGTGACAGCTTGACAAAAACAGCTTTTTTTAGTCAGGAGTCTGTCAGACTCATGGTCACCATTTATGTAATCAAAAATAGGGTCAACAGTTAAGGGTTAAGTACTGGAAGGTTAAACAAAATATTTTTTTAAATAAAATGATTGCATTTTAAACTATTTTAGAATAAATACATGAACATTTTTAAACAAATCCAAGATTAATATAGTATGTATACAAATATTATATACCACAAACAAAAGCAATAATATAGAAAAGATAAGAGAGATTATAAAAAAATGTAGCAATTTGTCTATCATTTTTTTTTAAATTGCATCTCTAGGTACTCAGATGCAGACAGATGCAGAACAGTTACCTTTCTTGAATAAAGAAATATTTGTTTTGAGTAATATTCAGTATTTTTATATTCAAAAACATAACAAATATTTCAAATAAAACAAAAAGAAAGAAATAATGCTTACCTTATTTATTTTAGAGTAGCCGAGCCATATTTTAGTTCTAAAAAAAAAATCATTTGGTGAGATATAGCATTCCGCATTAACACGAGATTTGCTACAATAATTTAAAAAAGTGGAAGACGACTACCTTTTAATAATGAAAAATTCGAACAATTAACTTCCACGCAAATGAGAATTAAACTGGAAAATATTTCTAGGTATTAATCTGGAAAATATTCACCTTTATTTTTAGCTTGTACAGCAGACACAGTGAATAAAATACTTACACTTTAAATAAAAAAATAAAAGAAATAAAAAAAAAAATAAAATGAATCATAATTATTACAAATTGAAATGTATATGGGAATTAAAACAAATAAGAAAATTTGTAAAACGTCCAAATTAACTGTCCAAATTAAGTGTGGACAAGCTTTTTTAAGTTGTCCGCGTTTTAAAGTTTAATTCGTTGGATTCAAAGCAATTACTGTTAAGATCTTAAGAATTAAAACCGATACGGCAACGTCGACGTCACAAGACACCAGTGAGGATAACAAAAAGACAAGAACAAGAATTCATTCCAATTCCAACATCGAATGTGAAAAGAACAAAATTATTCAGTTTATATTTTTATATATTCAAGTTTTACATTTTGAAGTAATGTGTAATTTTATATATCAATAAAAAGTACATAATCATTTTCATTCAGTCCACTCTATTGAAGTAAAAACAATTACAACATAATTAATAACTAATTTTATTCGGCTAGTTTTTTTAATTGTAGTGTTAAATAAAAACAAACTCGCATAGTGCTTAAAAATTTATTACTCTTCTCTATGGGGGGGAGGGGCAGAAGAACACTTTTAAGTGCCTTAAAAGCATTGTTAGGTCATCTGAAGTAATGAAGCCTGGACCCTAAAAAACGTGGTGCCCAATAGAGGATTTAACATAAACTCAGCATATTGTAATTGAAAGCATACAATTACATCATCATGTAATGACGATATTCTTGTTTGTAGAATCACTTTCAAATATAAAAACTCTTTATTGATTTGTCTTTTTTTTTGCGAGACATGCCATTACATTTATTTTTATTATTAACTCACATTAACCTTTTGTTTTTTTTTAAATTTTTTTAACGTTTTAATATTTGGCATTTCCTTACTCAGGTAATTGTAGCTTCATCCGTGGTTATTGTAAGTTGTTTACAAAAGGATTTAACTATAACCTTTCATGTCAAGCTAAATAGTAAAGTAAGTATAAATGTTTTATTTGATTGTAGGTTAGAAACATAGGAACATAATGCAATATACGAAATTAAGTTTAATAAATCTGAGTACAATATTTTCAGAATTCAGCACTAGACATTCTCCTAATTCGTGGGCAGTAATTATTTATTTAAAAAAATGAAAAATGAATAAAGTTACATTATGTTTGCGTGGCTTGGTGTTCCTTTTAACCTTTGGGTAGTGGCGTCACTATGTGAGAGACCGAGTAGATTGTTTTTTTGATGTTGGTAATAAATACTTGATTACTGTAAGGAATCGAACGATTCAGTACCTTCATGTACCGTTGTGACTGACGGTTAGTCGTCGTGTTAAATAACATGAAACTCAAGTTAAAAAGGTTAAAAACAACTGCCAAAACACCGAGAATCAATCTGAGAAAACTAAAAGAAACTGATATATACCAACAAATCAAAGAACAAGTGCACAAAGAAGTTCAGGAAGTAGAAAGACAAAAGCAATTGACAACAACAGATAAATGGAGGAAAGTAAAAGAGATCTTGAGAAACATCACAAAACAAAAACTTTAAAAAGACACATCTATAAATAAACAATGGTCACACAAGAGATAAAAGAACTGATGACGAAAAGAAGGGCACACAAGAATAAAAACGAACAACAGTACAAAAAAATTAATAAAATAATCAAACAAAAAATCAAAGAAGCTAAGGAACTGTGGCTATCAGAAAAGTGTGAAGAAACAGAAAGGTTAGAAAACAAGATAACAGTTTTAACATACACCGGAAAATCAAAGAGACAGCTGTCATATACAAGAAGAAGGGTATCGAAAATATCATGGATAAAAATAACAAGATAATACCGGAACGTACAAATAAAATAAACAGATGGGAAGAATACATAAAATAGCTATTCGAAGACGACGAGAAAATTGAGGTCATTGAAAAAAGAGGAAGAAATTGGCCACCAATCACCAAAGACGAAATTGGGAAAGCGCTAAAACGTATAAAAAATGAGAAGGCCATGGGACCAGATGAAATACCTACAGAAATCTTAAGAATATTAACACAAAATTATATGAACACACTAATAGAATTATTCAATGACATTTATTATACGGGAGAGATTCCGAAAGAATGGTTATTATCAATATTTATTCCAATAACCAAAAAATCAAACGCAATGAAGTTTGAAGAGCATAGGACAATTAGCTTGATGAACCATATTCTAAAAGTGTTCTTACGAATGATACACGAACGTATCTATAAAAACTAGATGATAGAATAGCTAAAAACCAATTGGGATTCAGAAAAGACTTTGGCACCAGAGAAGCATTATTTACTGTACAAACACTAATCGAACGATGTCGAGATGTCAATTGCGACGTATTCATATGTGTAGTCGACTTCGAAAAAGCTTTCGACAAAGTACAAAACCGAATAAAGGCAAAAATACTACAGAACACAGAATTAGATGACGAAGACGTGAGAATCATTTCCAATCTATCAGAAAGCCATAATACGAATAGACCAACAAAAATCGAAAAAAATACCTATAAATCGTGGAGTGAGACACAACGGAGCACTTCTGAATAATCTTAGTTACACAGATGACACAATACTCCTTGCGGACAGCAGAGAAGAACTACAGATCTTGGTTGATCGCATTACGCAATACTGTGAAAGGTATGGAATGGCACTGAATACAAATAAAATAAAAATCATGGTGGTAAGCAAGAATAAGATTGAGTACTTAGGTTGCGAATTAAATGAAGAATAGGATAGAAGTGCGAAAATAAAATGGCGTATTGAGATAGCTAGAAGTTCTTTCAATAAGATGAAAGCAATATTATGCTTCTAAAAAACGAGAAATACGAATTGGTGCGGCTGGTCATACAAGGGAATGTGGAAGGCAAAAGACGACTGGGGAGAAGACGCACATCCTGACTAAAGAATTTGAGACAATGGAGTGGAAAAACGTCAATAGAACTTTTCAGAACGGCTGCAAATAGTGTCAAATAGCCATGATCATCGCCAATGTCCTTAGGAGTGGGGCACGTTAAGAAGAAGAATAGTTACTACTTATAATAATACAAAGTGGGGTATCGACGTTGTAGATAAGTTGTGCGCTAGTTACAACTGCACTCATGGTTGCTAGGGTTGGCTAGATAGCAGCAGATGGCCCATGGTGATATTCTACACATTATTAAATGTGGCAAGAATCAATATTCTGGTAATATATAAAACAAACAAAAGATACCCAAATACACGGCGACGATATTTGTTAAAAGATTTATCAAACGCATTGGTTCATTCACATTTGAAAAGGGGAGCAGCTCTTAGCAATCTTCCGATAACGGTGAAGCTGAGGCTGAGATGGAAGTAACTCGAAGTGATGCACCAGAAAATCAATAAATGGCTGGAATGGTGCATCTTTTTTGCACATTTTTTAAGTATGTTTATTGTGTTACGTTTGTTTATTTTTATTTTATACGAAAAAATTAATACCCACGATATTTGTTTTCCGTAACTATTTATCTTATTGTTCTGTTTAGTTTAATACGGTTTAAATTATTTTTTTAGTAAAACGTCTTTTTTTAGAAAATATTTACCTATTCTAAATTCTTATAAAATAAAAAAGAAAAATCCTTTATTTCTATTTTTAGACCCACCTGGTCTATGACACCCTGGCAACTAAAATTGTAAGAAACCATTACCCAAAGGTTGAACAAACATTTTAAAATAAGAATATTTTATTAAAAGGAACTAAGTGACAAAAACGTAATGAGGTTTCTTTCGTTTCAAAGTAGATATACCTGGGTTAACTGGGTTAGTGTAACGTACATAGATTTAATAAAGTTAATTTTATATACTCCAATATTTTCTACTGTTTCTAACTTACAATTAACTTGAAAGCGAAAATTGTTATCTTATATTCTAAAGAAATTTTAGGTTCTGTTTAATGTCGGGGAATGCTCACAAACTGTGACCAGCTTCGACACTTATATCACCGGTAATCTAAATGGAAGCAGGCGGGTCAATAACATAACCGCCGGTGTAACTAGCGCCGCACCGTGGATGTGATGCCTCAAGCTGTAAATGTGAGCAGCTTTGACAATTTTATCACTGTTAATCCAGATGAAAGCGGGCTCCTGGATAACTTAATTTTGATAATAATATGGATGTGAGTCCACAAGTTAACAACAATATTTTTACGGTAAGTTTGGCAGCTTTTGTTGTGTCAAGTGAATATATTTATTTTCCACCCATATTAGGTTTATCTTTAGATATTACCCAGGTAATATGTTTTTAGCTTCTAAAACAAAAATATCCCAAAATTCTATCCTAATCAGTCAAAGGATTGTCATGTCGCTTTGTCAGAATTTGAGAATATTTCGGTGAGTTTTAATGTTTAATTGAAAAGTAAAAACAGTGTGTTACTATATTATTATACTATCAAATTTTAGAGTTTACTCAAAGAGAATAAAAATTTGAACAACAGCAAGGCATTTAAAGATTCTGGAAGTTAATTTAATTCGGAGGAATATACTTCATACGATAGCACAAGTCATAGTATACAGGATCAATAAATTAAGGAAAACTTACAAAGACACTAAGGTTTACTGCTTAAAGAATGACTTTATTTAAAGACTGAATAAAAAAACGTAGAATAAAAAAAAATACCCTGGTCAATCGTTTCAAACCAGAAAGAGCTTAAGGATTCAAATAAAAAGCATTACACTGTAAAGGACAGATTTGTTGAGCTTAAACCATTCATCGACGTCTAGTAAAATTGTACAAGCAACATAAGGGACGAAAGAAGAAAATCAGAGACTTGTGTCAGTATGTCTTTAGCTTTAGAAATTGTAAGCAAAATTATGTCACACTTTACTCAATTCCCGACTTACAATAGTCATTATTGGCGAAACGGATTCGAATCCATGTATTTTAGCACCAAATTTAACAGTAAATAAAATGTATAGCTTCCATTTAGATGACTTAAAGTCAAAAGACTTATTTTCAACTTACAAAAAAGTATTTAATTAAAATTTTAATTTAAGAAAAAAACCCCAGTTAAGCTTAGCAATAGACTGAGTTACATCAGAAGAAATAAAGTATAGCAAAATCAGCCAGAGAAGTGATAAAAATGGATATGGGGAATGCAAATAAAGAACGACAATTAAAAGTAATTACTTACGACATAGAGAAGGATTTAAGTTTGCTTAAAATACCTACCAATACAGTCTATTATAAAAGACTAGTAACTTTGCCCGTCGCATGCGACGGGGGATCCAATCAATTGTCATCTGCGGTCAGTCATTAAATGTTTAAAATAATAAACTTTGTATTAAATTCGTTATATTGTATTAGGATTTGATTAGTTGTTTATTTTGTATACAGGCATTCTTTAAGTCAATATATCAAAATTTACCTTATAGTAAATCTATTTTTATATATAGTTTACTATGATATCTCCTATGTGGCTACACGTTCATTAATAATGAACATACTCAGCCAGAGGCCTACTTCAGGTCAAAAATCAAAATTTGTCATGTAGGCAATCTATTTGTATTCATAGTACCCTAGGATATCTCGTACGTCGCTATGCGTTTATTATTAATGAAGATACTGTGTAGTACCCTTTTGGTAGTCGCCTTGTTTGGTTTTTCCTACTTAATATGTTCGTTATTTCCTCACCTTTTATTTGCTACGTCGCATGTTAAGGTTCGTTTAGTTGATTATTTGTACTTAGCCAGATGCCTTATTTTATTTAAGTCAATTAATCAAAATGTGTCTTTTAGGTAAACTTTTTTATCCATAGTGTCCTATGACATTCAAGATTTACGACGTCAGAACCCACAGCGTTGCCAAAACATCAGAATAGTTAGTAAGTGAGGAATTTTTAAAATGTCAACTATTTGTCAAACTATTATATAACGGTAAATACACTTAGTTTTAAGACTGCTGCAACACACTAAAATACATAAGAAAACATTTTGAAATAAAATTGTATATTCTAAATTTTAAACTTGCCTCTATTTAGAGCATTAATAGTAAAAACGTCCCGCTATTGTTTCTTGTTCAAAATAATCCATCTTATATGAAAGCTTATAAGCTTTCTACAGATTATTTAGTTGTTTTGGCATCGCACAATCACAATACGCAACAATAATTAGTTTTTAAAGATATTAATCTAAATTTAATATGTATTTATAAATACAATTTATTAATATATAATATATTATGATCGAATTGTGTAAGAAATCAAAACATACACAAAATTCTTACTCTAAAAAAGCGGCAACACTTTAAACAATTTTGCCACACGCTGAACTGTCAAAAAATTTGAAGTATCCCCATATCAGTTGCGTACAATTGTCTAATATATTTAATTAAGATTGTGGCATATTAGACTTAAAGAGCTATTTCATAAACTTTATATTATTAATAATAACAAGTGTTTTTGGTTACTTAATCAATATAATTCTAAAATTTCTAATATAATTATGATTACATTTTTCTAATTATTACACCATGTTGCTGCCTATGAAAGATCGAGCAGTTCCGTATGGGTTTCGTATTATTAGCTGTGTTAGGAAAATTGAAATTCTAAGGTTGACGTTCTGGAAATTTTAAATATAAGTGACGTCACTTTATACATAAATTGTGACGTGCACGCATTTTTATATGAAAAATACTATATACATTCATTATTAACTCTTAACTGGTGACGTGCCGTCCAATTGACACCGTCATCAAATTAATATTAAGAAATTGCCAATGTTTTTATTTTTTAATTACTAATTAAAAATAGTACTTGTAGACTGTAACAAGTATTACAAATTTTTTTAAACAGTCCAAACAAGTTGGTTTCTTGCATTCAACACAGGTATAAGAAGTTCTATTTTTTAGCCTTGGCGGACAGATAAGGCAGATTTTTCTATTTGGCAACTTCTCGTTCACTGTTTCGACAACTGGAACTGGATTCTGAAGTATCCTACTAATATTCATTCGAATTTCTCTAGGAATTCGTGTGTTGACTAGTCTTCTGGTAAGCAGTGGTGTTACTAGATCATGTGCTAAATTTTTGATAAATTGGAATCGAGTTATTTTCTCTTCAGAATTTGCCGAACAATACACAATATATGCATTTGTAGAAGCTATGTCGACAACTCTGTAAAATATTGATATTGGCCATCTACGTGTACGGCGACTGCTCGGATTTGCTGCATTTTTCATCCAGAGTATCTACTTCACCCTCTGTCGCGTTATAAAATGCAATAATTTCAGGCTTTCCAGAATCACCGTCAATATTTTTACTGTGGTGTATCGATGAAACAAGTATAACCTCCTTGTTTCGCTTTGTCACATGAGAAAGAAGCGTTAGTTCTTTAGCAAACCCATAAAGAGATTCGTCAACTTTTCTGATTGGAAGAAACGCAGGGGGAATTTCCTTTTTATTTTTTTTTTCAACGTACCTACTTATGTCAAACCTTTCATCTTTAGGATATCCACTAGTTCCATAAAGCAAAACTAGTTATCAGCGGTAATGTTCCTGTTGGTCTTATAAATAGGCTTTCATAATCGGAGAACAGATTGAGTTAGAATATTTAGTTTTTTTTTTCTTGATCATCCAGGCCTACACCATCGGTATTTTTTCCTTCATATATAAAGGCACAAATAACTGGTTTGGATGAACAAATAACTTAAGACACATTAATTTAATTCCATATTTTGCAGGCTTTTATAGATCTTGAATTTACATCTCCCTCTAAATCCAATAAGCATTTCATCGATGTATCCAGTGGTACCAATAAAGTATAGCACCTTACAGTTCTGTATAAACATGTAAAAAATATCAGAAATATTGTAGTACCAAAGTACAAAGAATGAGTCGACATCTTCGTGATTCGATTTAAAATATTGATGAATATAACAGCTATCCTAAGAAATCTCTAAACTCAACTATGTGTACATCAGCTAATTCTGACCTGTTATCATTTGCATACTTGCTCCTTAAAGTAGATAATTTATGAATGGTTCACTCTAGTATTATAGTAACTATATTTTCAGATAATAATCTTTCAAATATGTACTTACG
Organism: Diabrotica undecimpunctata; assembly: GCF_040954645.1. Lineage (NCBI taxonomy): Eukaryota > Metazoa > Arthropoda > Insecta > Coleoptera > Chrysomelidae > Diabrotica > Diabrotica undecimpunctata. Next base: position 127,247,888 of record NC_092807.1, read on the forward strand.
ATTATTTTCGGGTAAACGAATTGCAGTGGTAATCTTGATTTGGTTATATATAACAGTCCTTACATTTTTTGCTGAAGGAACGCTTGATCACTTGAATCTATTTCACCATAAAAATATTTTTTATTATTATTACCTTTATCCTCGCTTTCAGTTGTAGTACTTGTTTCTTTAGAATGTAACAAAACTTCACTGTTGTCTTTATCGCCTTTTTGCTTACTATCTGTTTCGTGCTCACTGGGTATAAAACTGTCATCCAATATGCTATCCAATATATATGTCATTGTCACATGCATTATACCATTATAATGCATTATTACTAAAATCTGCATCACTCACTTTTATTTTCTTGCGTAAACTGGCCATTTTTATATTGCACAATTTATTGAAATAGTTACGTCAATTGTGATGTGCAGTCAATTTGACGTACTGTGAATTTCTACACGTGGTTATTCAAAATATATCGCTCGAAAACGCAACAAATTTCTGCTGAGTACTTTTGATGACTAAACTGAAAGGTAGGTACTGAGAGTGTCGACCATACAAATTTAGAGGAAGTGGGGATCCCGAATGAACGCGCAGTTGCGATACGTCATTTTGACGACACGTCGCCAGTTAAGGGTTATTAAAGACACTGTGTAGTGCCCTTTTGGTAGTTGCCTTGTTTTTTTTCTTAATATATCTTAATATGTCTTAATATATTTTAATATATCTAAATATATCTTAATATATCTTAATATATCTTAATATATCTTAATATATCCTAATATATCTTAATATATCTTAATATATCTTAATATATCTTAATATATCTTAATATATCTTAATATATCTTAATATAACTTAATATATCTTAATATATTTTAATATATTTTAATATATCTTAATATATTCGTGATATTCTTTCCCTTTAATTTAACGTATGGCAAGCTCCAATCCATGTCATTCTACGCCTCCCTAGGCTTCTCTTTCCTTGGATATTTCCCTGCATAATCAGTTGGAGTAAGGTGTATTTCTGTCTACGTGTAATATGTCTGAGATATTCCAATTTTTTGTTTTAATTGCATTTAAAAATTCTATTTCTTTATTCATCCTTCTCAGAACCTCTTTGTTTGTGATGTGTTCTGTCCACGATATTTTCAGAATTCTTCTATACATAGCACTCTTCTCATTTTGTTAAAATTTTCTCTAGCCCTTTCTATTCTGATTTTAATCTTTTGAATGCAATCATTTGTGGGTTAATCATTGTTCCCAGATATGCATATTTGTCCACTTGTTCGACATTGGTTCATTTTATTAGAAAATTCTCGTTATTTCTTTGAGTTTTTGATATTCTCATAAATTTCGTCTTCTTGACGTTCATTGTTAGACTGTACTCTTTTCCATACTTCGGTATTCTGGTCACCAGTCTCTGAAGATCTTCAATATTTTCGGCTTAGATCAGTACCTTATGTTGTTAATGGGAACTCAATTTACATTTATTCCAGCTGTTTCACCCTCAAGAGCGTTTTCCAGGATCTCTTCGGAGTAGGCATTAAAAATAATTGGCGATAATACGCATCCCTGTCTCACTTTATTATAATTTCAATTTCTTCGGACAACTGTTCATTAACACGTACTTTTTCTCGCTGTTTATAGTATAAATTTGATATGATCCTGAGGTCGTTGTTGTCAATCTTCTTTGATTTCAGGTCATCCATTAATTGTTTACATCGTACTTTGTCGAATGGTTTATTAAAGTCAATAAAACATACGTATATATCTTCATTGATAGGCCTTTGCGAAAACCAAATTGTATATCATTAACGTCTATGTCCAGTTTGTGATATATTCGGTTTTGGATGACTTTTAGTAGTAACTTTAGCACATAAGATATCAAGCTAATGGTGCTGTTTTCGAATAACCCTATCCAGAGGATATGCAAATACATCATGTTACAATTAGGATGGATGGAACACATAGAACGACGTAACATGGCTCCATAATTAAGACAGTGACCAAACCGTGGTCAAAAGTGGGAAGTTTGGAAAGCTATATAAAAATAAAAATAAAAAAAAATGGAAAAAAGTCAAGTACTATAATTACCTGCAAAAAAAAATAATGTGTTTTGTTGCGATTTTTTTGTTAAACAATCGATTTGTTGCACTAAATCATTATTAAGTGCAACAAATCGATTCAAAGTAATCTAAGAAATGGGTCTTGGGTTTATTATTAAACTGTAATAGTAAGTACTTGTGACATGTTATACTAATAATGCTGTTAATAGACTTCTAACAAAATATTTAGTCACACAGTGTCATAGTTTTAATTTATGCAAATTATAAAACTTGTTCTTCAAACAGAAATAATTTCTCAGTTTTGACAACCGTAAATAATAAATCTAGGTCAAGCAATTAGAAACGACGGCGACGAGGAGTAAGAACTATGCTAACGTGCCGGGAAACAAACGTCATCTTAAAATCAACAGAACAATATAGTATTCTTGGTACGCTGATGCAAAGCAAAAATATAAAAGAAAAGCGTTGTGAAAAGCACATCAGAAATACTAGATTTATAGGATAAGGCAGATTTTTAAAAAGCTTTTTACAAAGAAAATTTCATTACTTATGCATAGCGTGTTTTTTAATATCACAGAAAATACATTGTGGAGCTGTTAAAAATATGAACTGCTTGAAAATAAGAATAATGTCAAATATTCGTAGAAATAATTGGACAATGATTTTACATTTTATGTAAATATTGAATGACATATATTTAAACGGAGTAATACCAAGATCATGGCTGAAGTCAACGTTTATTGCTCTACCGAAGAAGAAAAATCCGTATACTGCAATGATTTTCGAAATATCAGCTTAATGAGCCACATTTTCAAGTTATTTCTAAAAATCATACATCAAAGGATATATAGGCTATGCGAAGAAAAAATCAGCCGTACACAGTCTGATTTTTGGAATGCAGTGAATACGAGAGAGGTTTTCTTTGATTTCTCATTAATTTGCTTTATAACTAATATTGCATCTGTACCCGATCTTTCACTACAAAAACTCTGTTGTTCATCTACTAAGCTTATCCTCTGATTTACTAGCACTTGTAAAATTTTAGTTGTAAGTTATAGCGTAGTATTTAACAAGTTTATACCTCTGTAGTTTTCTGGCTGTTTTTTATCTCCTCTTTTAAATAGTAGAATTAGTTTGCCCGTTCTCCATTCTTCCGGTATTTTATTGTATTTTATAATTTTATTAATAATGTTGCTAATTGTTCTGTCATTGTTGCTCCACAATATTTCAGTAATTCGTTTGGTATCCCGTCTTTACCTGCAGCTTTTCTGTTCTTCAGGTTTTCAAGTATTTTCCTGTACATTTATATTAAGTTTTTCATTTGTGGTAATTTTTGGTGTCTCCGGTTCTAGCGTCGTTTGTTTTTCCTCTACATATAGCTATTTTGGGTGATCACTCCACGTATCCTTTTTTATGTGTTTTGGTTCTAATGGTTCCTTTACCTCTGTTCTTTGACCTCTTATGAAGCGACATATTTCCTTTTGCACACTAACGAACACGAAGCTTGGGAACGATTTATTTTCATTTATATTTCTTTTATCAAGAATTTCGTCATTATATTTAACCCTGCTGTCCTGTTCGAGTCTATTTAACCCAAAAAACAATTTATTTCTTATTTTGCAAATTATTACGCGGCGTAACGTTTTGGTGTTTCGTGACTTTATTACCTAATATGAGGTCTTTCAATTGCATACGATATAAAAAATCAACTTCCTGATTTTTTTGATAAAAATTAAATTTTTACCTATAGTACGTTCGGGTCAATATGACCCACGTATTGAAACCGTTAAAAATTACCTATGTACGTATATTTAGTTGGCAGTATTTTATATATTTTCTAACAGTTTGTCAATCAGGTACGTCTATAAGTAGAAACAAGTTTCTGCAAGCTAGAACTTGTAAAAAATGTGTAGTGTAGCTGGACGATGTCTTTGAGAAGGGCATGTCACGTAGAAGGAAGGAAGTGGGGGTGATAAGACAAGTGGTAGGCTGATAGGACACTGATATGCCAAGCGCATTCATTTATATTTCAAATTTCAGTAAATGTTTGTATGTTGATAATGTCGCATCGAACATGAGCTTCGCGAGCTCGCGAAAGTGTCAGAAAGTGATGAATGCATATCAGAAACAGAAAACAATACAAGTAGTGAGAGTGAGAAAGAAAGTAGTGATAATTCGGTTGTTCAATTCTACATACAACATCCTGTAGAACCTTCTGTAACAGTTCCTTCAAAAGACGGTAATATCCAGTGGTCTTTCGATCCTCCTTATCAACGCGGTCGTTTTTCCACGGTCAATGTTATAAATATTGCTCCAGGAGTTACAAGGTAGGCATGTTTATGAATTTTCGATATTAAAAATTCATTTGACGCACTCTTTTCTGACATAGTTGCAAACCAAATTATAAATATGACCAACATGGAAGGATAGCGTGTTTTTGGATCCAACTGGAAAGACTTTGATAAAATTGGTTTTCAAGCATACATTGGTATTTTATTGTTAGCTGGAATTTTTAAGTCCCATGGCGAATCAACTAAAAGTTTGTGTAATGAAGAAACGGGTCGTAGTATATTTCGAGCAACAATGTGCCTGGAAGTATTTACAAAAATTTCGCAAGTAATACGTTTTGATAACAAGACTACTAGACGTAATGATAAACTTGCTGCAATACGTGAAATTCGGAAAAAATGGGTAGAAAATCTACCAAAAATTTTTTAAATGGCATAAAAATTTGGGCTTTATGTGACAGTAAAATTCGTATGCTCTAAAATTGCAGATCTATACAGGAAAGGAAGCAGGTGCCGCGCCGGAACGGAATCAGGGAATGCGTGTGGTGTGCGACTTGTGTAGTGATTTGAAAGGCCACAATATTACTTGTGATAACTTTTTTACATCATACAATTAAGAACAACTTCTAAAAAGAAAAAATACAATGCTGGGGACTAGAAGAAAAAATAAGCCAGAGCTTCCAGCATTAATTGCAAATAAATAAGTTCATAGTTCGTCTTTTTACTCCACGCAAGATACCACTGTTGTTAACTATATTCCTAAAAAGAATAAAAATGTTATTCTTATGAGTACTTTGCATCATAATAAGGCTATTAGTGACAGAAATGACAAAAAGCCTCAAGGTATTTTAGATTTCAATTCCTGGAAGGGAGCAGTGGATACTTTAGATCAGCTTGTTGGTACATATACTTGTAAGAGGAAGACAAATCGCTGGCCTATGATTGTTTTTTTATAATATGTTGGACATTTCTGCCTACAACGCCTTCGTTTTATGGACATCAATAAATCCCCAATGGAAAACCAACAAACTTTCAAAATGGCGAATTTTTCTTGAGGAATTGAGAAAAACACTGGTGAAACCACTTATCCTTTCCAGGAAAAATTTACCAAGAACTAAATACTCACAAGAACTGGTAAAAAGAACACGAACAGAAGCGAGTAGAGAAGATGGGAATTGTAGTGAATCGTCTATGGACAATCCAACTCCGTCTGTAAAATTTTGCTCTAAAAACGATAACAAGACTAATATTTTATGTTGTTTATGTCACAAACATATTTGTAAAACCTATTCTTTGTATTAGTGTCCCAGTTGTAAACTAAATTACATTTTGTAGGTATTTCTTTTTAGGATTTTCTGGGAAAGAAAAAAATGCCTTTTATTTTTGTTAATAAGGTTTAATTTACATTAGCAATATAATTTTTGTTTAATTAACTATCATTTTCTGTGAATAAACCATATTAATAAAAATAAGCTAGTGGTTTATTACCATTAGCTTATTTTATTTCGATTATGGACCGTAAACAGTAGTTGGGTCATATTGACCCTAACAGTGCATTTGCATAGTTGACTCGAACGATACAGCAGGGTAAAAACCGCAAATACTGTTGTAAGCAATAAATTTATCTGGTAAAGTACGTGGAAAAAGTATTTGTCTCACGGGGTTAAAAAGATCCTGTTTATCAATTTGTTGTCCTGGGAGTAAGTAAATAGAACAAATATTTATTTTTGTGGTCCCTTCTAAATAAATGGCTACAGTTTTTTAATGTGTTTGCAGGGGAAGTTTGTCTGTTTAAGTTGCAGAGATGCTGCAGTTGAACATTTTGAGTCAGATTAGCCTTCTTGTTTTAGGCTGTTCTTTAGTTCTAGTAGGCTAGTTCGTTAGTTTATTAAGGTTTGATCACCGTTTATATTAATATTTCAAAAAATGCTGTGTTTACTAAGCATAAGATTTTTAGGTTTAATCTATTTATTACATTTGTAAAAACATAAATATATTAGCAGTTTTCGAGATGGACATTTTTTACCTGGTAGTTCTGGGTTGCTTGTGGTGTTTTGTGGTCTTATTTCTTCCATCTTTTAAAATTTCATATTAGTTAATGACAATGGGAGTCAAGTTTTGTCAAACCCTTTATTAGCAGGTTTTTTTCATCATGAAATGCGTTTCCATTAGAGCATGTGTTTAGTGCTTATGCTCAACACATCCAAAAAAGAAGGTAAATTGCTGCTTTTTTTCCCAGGATGAATTTTACTGGATTCGTGTTGGAATAATCTCTTCCCACTTGACATAGTAGTCTATTGTTGAACATTATGTTTTCACCGATTTTACAACATTAAAAAATTGGCGAATAGTCAAATTATCCATGTCTGCCTCTACGTCCATCTAGTGAGACCTATCTGTCAGTGCACACAACTCCGCCTTATACAAATATAATGACTTATGAAGTGCGGAATGAGAGCGTATAACCCAAAGGTTATAAAGGTAAGAAACTTGACCTCGGACTTTTAATTAAGAATTTTAACCAGAAATATTGTTTAAAAGCCACTTAAATAATACAAGCGATATATTATTCAACGCGCCTTAGTAAGACGAGAACAAATATATACTGCCAGTTTTTATATCACTTCCTTCATAAAAGTAAGGACTGGAAGTTTGTCACAAATTACTCAAAATAAGTGAAATCTTGCATTAGTCGACTTAAAGTTACACGATGAGTTCAAATATCGGCTTCTGGTTCTACTACAATTCGATAGTTTACCAAATTGGTATCAAACTGACACTATCTGGCATTTTAGCATAGAGCAAAAAGACATATAAAAAAAACAAATTTCAGAATTTTTGGCTGCCTAAAAATGTTCTGCGAAATATTATTTGATACATTATTTATCATAAAATATTTTCTTCTTAGAGTGCCATATCCCTACGGAACGTCGGCGACTACCATGCTTTTAATATTTTTATACTGATCTCGGTCTTGCGCTACGTGTAGCAATTGGTCCGCTGTCAAACCTGTCCACTGCCGCAAATTCCTCAACCAAGAGAGTTTCTTCCGTCCTATCCATTTCTTTACTTCGATTTTACCGTTGAGAATTAGCCGAAGGAACTCATATCTTGGTCCTCTGATTATATGTCCAAGATATTCTAGTTTACGCCTCTTAATAGTATTTAATAGAGTTCGTTGATGTCCCATTCTTCACAACTTCTTCGTTTCTGGTTCTGCTAGTCCATGGAATTTTTAGTATCCTTCGATACAACCACATCTCAAACGCCTCGATTTTATTCATGATATCGGCGTTTAAAGTCCAAGTTTCACATCCATACAAAAGTACAGACCACACGTAACATCTTGTAAACTTTTCACGGATTTCCAAATTTAATGAGTTATTGGATAATAGAGGCTTGAATTTTTGAAATGAGTTTCTTGCCTGTTCAATTCTACATCGAATTTCGAAGGATGGATCTAGATTTTGGGTAATCCAACATGCAAGGTATTTGAATCTCTGAACTCTCTGCAGCGGTTGTTGGTTTAATATCAGTTGGGTTGCGCCGATATCCACTTTACTGGTCACCATGTATTTAGTTTTATCGATATTTATCGACAGTCCCCAATTTGTGCATTCCATGTCAACTCTATTGATTAGCTCCTGCAGATCGTCGATGTTTTCAACTAGAATCACAGTATCGTCGGCGTACCGTATATTGTTAATTATTAACAATAACAATAAAAATTATATAAACACTATTACGGATTAATAGTGTTTATATAATTTTTAAATATTAGTTACAATTTCTGTTTTTGCGACACATAATACGCCAACATTTTCTTTTGAAAAATTAACTATATTTTGAGTGACCCGGTAGATACACGGCATGCAAGCATAATCCATTATTCCGTCATTTATTCCTTTTTTGTCCATCTTGTCCAAATAGGGTAAATCACTTTTAAACTGCGATTGTGATAGAATGTCGAGTAAACGCTTACCACTTCTTTGAAGGCTGGACTCTGAAACATCATTAAAATTTTGTTGGAGTGATCCTTGAAAACGGTCGGCTTCGTCTGGCAGTGAGACGACGGTCATTAGCCGAAGATTTTCTACCATGAAAATTCAATGTTTCTGACAATTCTGGCTACTCTCGTTACAAATTTAATACATGAGAGGTTTTAAAAACAACGGACGAACCGGTCCTTAGGTTTTCGGGATTAATATGTTTTTTGTTTGAGATAATTGCTCGTTATGATCATCGGTATAAGAGTTAATGTAAATAATTTAAAATAAAATTTAAAAAATTTCTTTTTCAAAAAATATTAAAACACTGCTAATACAAATTGACTTTTATTCTAAATGGGTCATCTTTTAACGATATAGATATCTGTCAATTTAACCACGTTATCCCAGTACTTCAAAGCTTTAATTGGGAATATACTATGTGTAGCACATTATTTGGACTGCGTTATGTAATAGCGGATTAAGTGACAAAATGTCGTTTTGAGAAAAATGGGTTTAAAGAGTTTAAATTTGTTTTTCGTGCTATTTCTAAATTATAGTACTGGCAAGTTTTATATTTTGATAGAATATTGCAAATATAAAAAACTCTAACATGTTTCTATGGGAAGCAATGGAAGACATCGAAGTTCCACGAAGATTAATAAACGCGGTAAAAGCACTCTACAAGAATAACGAAGTAGCTATCAAAACGGGCAATAGAATATGCAGGCCATTTAAGACGACAAAGGGACTACTACAGGGTTGCTCCACATCCCCCACCCTGTTCAAAATATTCCTGGAAAAAACCCTGAAACCATGGAAAAGAAAGTGCGAAGGAATGGGTATACCAGTAAGGAACGAATATCTATATACGCTAAGTTTTGCCGACTACCAAATAGTGATCGCACAAGACGAGGATGACCTCAGTTTTATGATGAGAAAACTGGAGCAGGAATATACAAAGAATGGGATGGAAATAAACCTAAAGAAAACTAAATACCTAACAACGGAGAATACAGAAATAAAACAGCTGGAAATAGACGAAGGTAAACAAATCAAAGGAACAGACAAGTATAAGTATTTAGGTTTCATAATATCAAACAAAGGAACAACGGAGGAAGAGATAAAAAATAGACTAGGACAAACAAGAGACTGCATACGAAAATTGAACCCGGTACTATGGGATAAGAACATCAGCATGAAAACAAAGAAAAAAATATATAATACCATGACAAGAAGTATCCTCACTTATGGGTGTGAAAATTGAACAATAAATAAGAAAACCAAAAACAAAATAAGAGCAACAGAGATGGAATTCCTAAGGAGAAGCTGCAGAGTAACAAGAAGAGACAGAATAAATAACATGGAGATTAAGAGGAGAATGGAAATGAACTCCGACATAATAGACTACATCGAACAGAAGAGATTAACATGGTACGGACATGTCAGAAGAGCAGACCAAAATCGGTGGATAAATAGAATAACAGAGTGGAGCCCGATAGGAAGAAGAAAGAGAGGCAGACGCCGAAGATCTTTCAGAGATGAGGTGGACGAAGCAATGAGTAGAAGAAACCTACAGAAAGGGGACTGGCTAAACAGGAAAAATTGGAGAAAACGGTTGAGTGAAGGAATACAGTGAAAACTGTGGAAATCCTTGTATATGTATGTAACATGTTTCTTACATGTTTTAAAAATAATTTATATTTTAATTTTTATTATTATAAGTTATTTGATCAAATGTCGCTTAATTCGTTAATGATTTTTAAAGATATGTACGATTTAAGATCGAAATACCGGATTAAAAGACATATTTGGCACTTAATCTGATGTATCAAAATAAAAAATACGTGTTATAATAACTTTTTATTAAATTCTTAGCTTTAATACATAATAAAAAGTTATATCGTTTAGAGAAAATACTATGATAGGTCTTCAATATCGAAGTCTAATGATCCATTAAAGCCGTCAATATCATCTTGAATGCCTTCATTCCCTACGATATTTTCGTAGAATTGTTTGGCATCCAATGAAATAAGACACAGGGAAAGATAAAAGAAGGAAGGAGCAAATGAAGAAGGAGAGTTCTATAGAACTCTTCAGAGCAGCAGTAGATAGAGTAAAGATAGTGATGAGGATATTCAACCTCCGATTAGGAGACGGCACTTAAAGAAGAAGATGTAATAAATGGACTCACTGTATAAATGTTATTATATAATACGTACCTCCGGCTCTGGTAATAAATTTTCATTCTTTTCTAAGGAAAAAGAAACTGCACTATTTTCTATAGCTGTACACATTAGTTTGTAACTTCTAAAACTTTTATTGATTAGGCTTAGATTATTCATTTTGATGGAATAATAAAATAAATCTAACTTAATTTTATTATGCACGTGTAACCTGGCAAAAAATGACAATAATATTATCGCTAATTGGTTGACGACTGATGCACAATGCCCAATAATCCATTAAGTGCTTGAACTTTGTTTTAAAATAACGAATTATCCGACAAACGATGTCGCGTAATTCGATCTCTTGAAAGCTAGACAATAAATATGTTATGTTTTCTAATAAGTAATTATCAGACTATTTGTGGCGCTTGATTCGTTATTACACAGAAGATAAGGATTTTTGTTTTTGACAATGAATTATGTACTAATATTGGCGCTTGATTTGATATTTCAATTTTTGTTGTAAAAGTTTTTAATTCTGTAAATCAACTTGGCTTTTCATTCGATATTACAAATCTTAATGTGAGATTTTTCTTAATAAAATATCCAATGTCGCTTAATACAGATTCTTAAAAACCTCTTTATTTTGTACTTTTTTACAAAAAAACGTATTTTTATAAATAGATTTGCACCCTAACTGCTAGATGGCACTATTATCTCGATTTTTAATTTTTGGCGCTTAATCTGTTATTACATAACGCGGTCCATTTGGCAGGTATTCAGCTGAAGAATTCATATATCCTAACTTGTTTTCCAATTAACTCTATTCTTGTGTATTAAGTATTATTTTATCGAAAGTGTTACACCTTTTAATAATTAAACATAAAGCTTATGTCAATTTCCATCATGTCAAAAACTAGATGTCAACGAATTGCAGCATTATTAGGAAGCTTTATTAGTTGTAATGTAAATAAATTGAACCAAATTTTAAATTATAATCCAGTAAAATAAGGCAAAAAGGGAGCAAACCTCGGAATGAATGATAATAAGCTGAAATTTTGCATACGTCTTTATTTTAATGGTATAAAACTTACCTCAAAAGTCTCATATAATCACGTGTCCGCGACTTAAGATATTAAAGGTCAAAGGACACGAAAATGAGTTTTCTGCAAATATCTCGTTTCCCTTACACTTTATGACATTTAAGGTGGTAAGAAAAATTTTAGAATGGAAAATTCTCTTCAATTTTTGTCTGAAGTCCTTTTATGTACCTCAACCCTTCTTAAGATAGAGCGCAAAGAGTGGGGGACCGCTTACCTGTGTACACGGTAACGCGAAGTCAGCCAGTAGGATTCAATAAATAATAAGTTATACAGTTAATTATTCACTTAAAATACTATTATCATTAAATTTTTATTATTTATTATTTAATAAACTATATTTATAGATATTAATTTTAAAATATATATTTTTTATATAATATTTATTTTATTTTTAAAAAACATACAATATTAAATAAAATACTTTTCGTCCATATTACTACGAATACTATATCTCGAAATACAAATCTCTGCATATCATTTGTGTCTATTATCAGACCCAAATGTGGTTGGGAAATGATTTAGAACCCCAAAAATTCGGCTGGGTAACGCAAAATGAATTTCTGGAACCAATAACATTATTACCGCCAGCACCAGAAGAACTGCTGAATACAATATTTTGCAATTGCAAGAAAGGTTGTGGTTCTAATTGCGGATGCAGGAAATCAGGATTGCAATGTACGTTAATTTGTGGGCAGTGTAATGGACAATCATGTCTAAACGCTTTATCAACTTCAGATGATTTCAATGAAGAAAGTGAATATGCACCTGATATTCTTGAATATTTTTATTCTGATACTTTAATAAACGAGAATGATGATGATGAATCCGATATTGAGCAGTCAGAGGAAGAAGAAGAACAAGAAGAAGACGATGAAGAAGAAAATTAATACAAAAATATTAACCATACATAATAAAAGAATATATATTATATTTGTTACTTTAATAAATCGATTATTGGATTAATAAATAAATATATAATTTAAAAAAATAATAAATATGATTTTTTCAGTATTTAATTAAATATAAAAATGATTATTGTTGAATTCTGCACTTGATCTTAATTTATCGTATAGGTATATAGCTGTTAAAAATATCATTAAAGTTCATTTGAAATATTTCATTTAATATTGTATGTTTGTTAAAAATAAAATAAATATTATATAAAAAATATATATTTTATAATTAATATCTATAAATATAGTTTATGAAATAATAAATAATAAAAATTTAATGATAATAATAGTATTTTAAGTGAAAAATTAACTATATAACTTATTATTTATTGAAGCCTACTAGCTGACTTCGCGTTACCGTATACACAGGTAAGCGGTCCCCCACTCTTTGCGCTCTATCTTAAGAAGGGTTGAAGGTACATAAAAGTACTTGAGACAAAAATTGAAGAGAATTTTTCATTCTACAATTTTTCTTACCACCTTAAATGTCATAAAGTGTAAGGGAAACGAGATATTTGCAGAAAACTCATTTTCGTGACCTTTGACCTTAAATATCTTAACCCCTTAACGTACGTGCCCGTCTCAGACACGGGCGCGCCTTACTGGTAATTTTGTACGCGCTCGTCTGGGACACGGGCGCCGGTTAAATTTTATCCATAAAATTTTTCAAGCCTTGCAAAGCGGATATTTGTATAAAGACACATATGTAAGCATATATCTAAATTATTTTTCTATTATAAAATAGATGACTCAGTCAGTATTGAGTTAGTTTAAAATATATTTATTATCTCATAACTTGCAATTTGCAATCATCATTATTTATAACCGATATTATTGTCGAACTTTTGTTTTGATACAAGCGTTCTGTCTTGCCGGTGTAAAGTCGTCTGAAGTCGATATTTATTGTTTTTTGCATTTGAACTAATTTTTGCCTTATTTTCAACATATTATTATATTGTTTGGTAAGTAAATTTTGCATATAATATTCGGTAGGTTAGAGTAATGTGTGTATTTTTTGTTTTACTAAATTTCATTATAATTCATCTAAAATACAATATTGTGTGTGTGTGTGTGTGTGTGTGTGTGTGTGTGTGTGTGTGTGTGTGTGTGTCAATAAAATATGTTGGAATATTTGTATTGTTCATATAAATCATACTACTATTTACCTTCAAAGTATTTCGTCTGAACAAAATTTTTAAACTTCAACGGATTTGCATATACCCCCCCCCCCCCCCACGAAAAGTAAAGGTTTTACGCCATTGAAAATATTTTTTTTATTCAATTATAACCAAAACAAAACATTTTTACTAAAAAAAAAATTCGATCATTTTTTGACCATAACTTCAAAATTAAAGTGTACGTTAAGGGGTTAAGTCGCGGACACGTGAATATATGAGACTTTTGAGGTAAGTTTTATACCATCAAAATAAAGACGTATGCAAATTTTCAGCTTATTATCTTTCATTCCGAGGTTGCATCCTAATTTTACCGGACTATTATTATATTTATAATTCAAAATAGTTTACTAATGGATTATAACTATTTAATTAAATTTTCAAAGTAGATACACCACCAATATCCATATAATTATTATAAAGTCACTGTTTGGAATTACGAAGAATATATTGGAGCATTTTAGGGATCATAGGGATATATTAGCCGTCTAGTTTCATAACCAGGTAAGTCACTTTTTACAAATTGTTTAGGAAGAAGGAAAAACTTATAACTAGCATGTTTTCTAATTATTTATTTTTTAAATATTTTAGATAAATTGGTCATAAATGATTACATCCTTGGCTGTGTTTTTACTTTTGACCAATAATTAGTTTTTAAAAAAATTGTTAAATTTTGGATCTACCTGGTTTTAAAACCAACTTTAGTAATGTATCTAATGTTGTAGATATATCTTGTTTTGAAACAAACTGTAGCTGATTTATATGGATTTTAATTAAATCTAAGTACCAAGAAATTAAGTTTTATGCATAAATTTGAGCTATTTATAGTATTAGATTATTATATTAAATTATTATTTTATAAAAAAAATAAAAGTGCAATTTTTATATTTTTAATTTTGTTTATTGAAATGTAACAAAATTGACTGGTTAGATTACTAGGCCGTCTTCTTCAGTGAGGTGCTGGCAAATGTCGTCATTGTTTTGGTTGGCTTCAGCTGCCAACTGATCACCTTTTGTAACATTCAAGAGTGTCTATAGACCCCCAATCTTCTCCGAAATATTTTTCCAGTAACTTCCTCACATCTGTGGCTTTTAGTGAGGAAATTGTCCCTGTTTTGTAGCAATTAGCAGAGGATCACCTATACCTGAAAAATTACTTTCCTTCTTACAAAATTCCTTGTATTGGCAAAAATCTAACTGTAGTTAAAGTTTCTATCCTTTGATAAGAACATCGTTGCCCTTAGAACTTTGTTTAAGGTGGAACCTTTTCGAAGAATTGAAGTGGAAGTGCCACTGGGCAGGAGGTCGTACCACTTCGAAGTTTGTTTTCCAATCATAGTTTAAGCCATACAGTGGAATCACAGTTACATAGTAAGAAAAAACTTTACCGTATTCGGCTGGTTCAATGATCACTGGTTTTCTTCTGATCTACTTTTTGATTCTACCAAATTAAATACCCAATCGGATGTGAGAAAAAAATGGCCCACTATGGGAAACACAAACTCAGCTCTTTCCATAGTTGCAGGAGCTTTTTTCAACAGCCAAAAGGTTACCATACTCATCAAAAAATATGTTTTTTTTGCCCTCCACATCTGTCGGAGGTAAGATGGATAGTTTACAGTTTCATTTTTAATTTCATTAGGCACTCAAAAACATTTTGATAAAAGAATTGGCGTCCCGAGTCCGTTGGACCCACCTTGCCCGGATACGGTTTAAATGATGATTTTTTTATAAATCTATTTACACCTATATAAAATAGTACTTGCCTGTTATTTTTTAGTTCGTAAGCAATCTTTCGCGGTCTTCCACGTTCGAAATTGCAGTATTGTTATATTTAGTTTTAAGCTCAACGAATTACCTACATTAATTTAAACCTTTGTATCTAAATTTATGATTATTGATTACCTCTATATTTGGAAAACATGGATTTGAGTTTATATATACCTGTCAAAAGCAGGCATTTACATTAACAGGAAGTTTTTTGATATACATAGGGTGAAAATGACTGAATGTTCATTTTAAGTAAAACGAAAACAAAATTAAAACTATAAAGTGAAGTAAACCTTAATATTAAACGAAAATTTAATCATATATTCCTCATTCTACACATCTGTCCCAAAAGAGGACGAGCAGGTAGCATTAATAGAAAATAATTCATAACTCTTAAAGAATATTAGGAGAGAATACAAGTACATAACGATAAAAGGAATCTGATTTATCTACATTTATTTCTTTAAAAATAAGTATTAATTGGTTTCAGATGTATCAACTGTTAAAGGTAAAAGAATAGTAACCAGTTCTAATTGTTCGAACACTATAAAATATCGTTAACGTTTAAAAGTAAAAATTCAATTTAATAACACTGATTACAAACCAAAAATAATTTCATTTGGCATATAAATATCAAAAATAAAAGTTAATTTTGGTACCAAAACTTCAGTGTGAGATGCGGGCAAGCAAAGCCAGCAAGATTCGGTGACTTATATCTGTTAAACTATAAAATTAAAACTTAACCACCATATCAAAATGGGTAGATGCCCCAATGCTCCAGACTCTAACGTTACGGACACACCAAGGCATATTGTTATCTAATACCACGTTGTTCAAATACTGTGGCAATTATGCTGAGGATCAATGCACTCGGAAAGAAAAATCTACCATTGTTAAATAAAATCAAATCAGCTCGCAAAATATAAAGTCTATACTGTCTGTAAGAAGTTGCAAAAGAAAAAATTTCGTGCACTTATAAAATTTACTATCATTGTAACGTAAATTAAACCTGGATGGGAAGAAAGAAGACTTAGAAGTTGAGTACAGTTGTGAATAATATAAAAATTAACGTAAAGCGAAGTTTTGTGTGGAAATATAACTTAGAGGTAGATTTCCAGGTCTAAATACGTTTACCATGACAACCGGTGTTTTTGCATTTTAAATTAAAATTGTTACTAGTTCCCAAAAAATAGTAAATTGTATTAGAATGTGAAAATTGATGTTAATATCAGTATAGACACAATAATCGGGTACAGGCAAATTACATGAACAGTCGAGTGGGGTCTGTAAGGCCCAGTTTTTATTTTACACAATACATTGGAAAGGATTAAAATAAAACTTTTTGATATAATATGTACAATTTTTTTTATTTCATTTTTAATACATCTTAACCATTTTAAACCCAATGATAAAATAAACAACATATTTAGGAAATAAAAAGAAAAAGTTAACAAAAATGTACTTCCCTCACATAACTTGATAAACAAAATCCAAATCCTAATTTCAATTTTCATTGCAGTCCTCGCAAATCAGTTTAACATGCTCTAAGCATAGCCATTTTTGGCATTTGACACAAAAATATCGTGTTTTACGATTTGGGCAATCCCACTTTCTGTCAAAACAACTTTTCTGTAGTGGGATTATTTTTTGCCTCTTTTTGAAATTTATAAAAGAAGGCAAAAATTATTATAAGACTCATTTTTATGGTCTACAAATTCTCTTGGGGTAAGTACTTTCATTGTGATATTTATTCTATAATTCTGACCACATTTCCAATATTTGTAACCGTACTTTCTTTCAAAAGCACATTTTTTTTTCTGATATATGCATTAGGACTCTTTAACAGAATTTAACTAAGTAGTAACATTCACATTTCATTTTATCCTTGCCAGACGCTATTTGTTTAAGTGTAATTTTGTAAGATGGCAAGGAAGTTAAACCTTTCTTTTTGATGTGTTTCTAATGCAGTTGTTCCTTGTCTTTTAGTTTATTGGACATATCAAAACCTTATTGGTTTATTGGACATTTTATTGGATTCATTGAATTTATTGGAAATATTGGTTTATCATTAACTGAATTGACCAGATTAAATTGATTGGCCACATTCAATTTTACTAATCAGGACATACAGCCACGTGTGACACACACACACACACACAATCACGCTAAGCGATCAACCCAACCTCTAGGAACATGTGTATACCATACTAAGCATGGGATCCACATGTCCGAAGATCAAACCGGTCACACTTCGCTAGTCGAAGTGGTACCTATCTGACCCCCAGGTTTTTCCACCACCCCTCCTCATCGTGTGACATACGTGAGGAGGCTTATGATCTTGAAAGTTACTAGAGTTGCCTTGGGTAATGAGACAACTCCCGTTTTTAATTATTGTGGTTATGCCACCTAACTGTAGGGGTAGCCACATCTAGGCTTTTCTCCCTAATTACTTTACTGATTCTATAGATTTTACTCTAACTGCACTTCGGGACTTGAGTCCCTAAAACAAAAAAGAAAAAGTAGCGTGTGTGTTCCGTCCATGGAGTCGACAGCCTGAGCTGTCGACTTCATGTTCGGAAAGAGTGTGTGCTCGATCACTCAGCCGCCGATTTGGCAAAATAAATTTTGTTCTCCTCGCCGGCTGGGTGTCCGATGTGGGTCCGGCCACTGAGCCCATGCTTGCCGCACATGACCTCAGTGCTCGGGTGTCGCGAGAGGATCTGTATCACTCGATCCGCCTTAAGGGCCTATTCCGCATCAGCGGTATATAGAAGGCCTGAAGGGTCTTCTATATGGAGAGATTAAAGTGACTTTACGTTAAAACGTTTAATGATTAAAATTGATTATAAACTAACTGTATTTAAAAGAAAACAACCGATTTTTTTTTTTTTTTTTTTTTTTTTATGTGGGGTCTTCCTTGGCGTTGGGACTTTAAAATGCCGACACAATTCTTACCCTTTTATTTCTTACATGCTAAGTGTGTGGGTGGGTTGGGGTGTGCATTGCAGGGTGTATACGGCCTCCACACACCCCGGTGTATAGTGTCCTTATCTAAGTGCCTTGGCACCTGTATCCTCTCGCCAGAGTCCTAAAAGAGAAGGATTTTTTTGGTGGTTGTTTTCTGATGACTGCATTCTTTTGTTTAGACGTCCTTGCGACCATCTCATTCTTCATTTATTAGTTTGGGACCCTATATCCGGCTATTTGCTGTTTAGGTCTTCTGTGTACCGTCCTGGTGTTTGCGTTGTAGTTTGTCAGCTCTCTCAACATGCTACTTGGGTGGTTATTTAGTCCATTGAAAAGTTCGTATGCCTTTTTGTCCATTGTGTGTAGGATCCTCGTTTGTCCTGAGTCTCTGTATAAATTTCTCAGAGGTACATATCTTGGCAGGTTCAGTGCGTCTCTTATTATTTGATTTTGCGCTGTTTGTATTTTCTTCCTGTTAGTTTTACAGGTGTGTCCCCACGCAGCGGAGGCATACGAGAGGACTGGTAGGATAATGCTATTCGCCATCCTAATTTTGGTTTTGAACCTTAACTTGCTTCTTCTGCCAATTAGCGATGAGAGCTGACTTTTCAGCGCTTTGGCTCTATACGTTTGCTGATTTATGTGCTGCGTAAATGTAAGCTTTTTATCGAGTAACACTCCTAGGTATTTGGCCTCATTTGTCCATTGTACTGGGGTGTTTCCAATTGTTAGTTCTTAATTCGGTACACTTTTTCTGTGACTAAACATTACAGCCTGTGTTTTATCTGGGTTTATGGCTATTTTCCATTTGATGCACCATCTTATGAATCTGTTGAGTGCTCTCTGCAGATGATTAGCTGCATGGTTTGGATTTCTCCAGCTAACAGCTATTGCCGTATCGTCAGCGTAAAGACTTAACAGGGATCCTGGTTCTTTTGGCGTGTCGGCCGTATAGATGGTGTACAAGTAAGGCGACAAAACAGCTCCCTGAGGCACACCTGCCTCCAGGGTCCCGACCTCGGACAGGGTTGCCCCTGTCCGAACTCTGAACCTTCTGTTGGCTAGGTATGATCCAAGGAGGCATGTCATCGCCTCGCTGTATCCCATGGTGTTCATTTTATAGATGAGTCCATCATGCCAGACCCTGTCAAATGCTTTACTGACGTCCAGAAATGCTGTTGCCGTGTACATTTTTTCGTTATATCCTTTAGTTGTGAATTCTGTGAAACGTAGAACTTGTAGTTCACATGAATGTTCGCTTCTGAATCCAAATTGAGCTTCTGGTATGGTGCCTAGTGCTTCCGATTCTTCATTGAGTCTTTTTAGTATAACTCTTTCCGCTATCTTGCTTATTGATGATAATAAGCTGATAGGTCTATAATTTTACGGAAAAGTGCCATCTTTCCCTGGTTTTTTGATCATAATTATATGTGCCTCCTTCCATCTGTCTGGGAAATATCTTGATTTGAGCATGTTGTTTACTATGTTCGTTATGTAGACAATAGCTTTGTTGGGTAGGTTTTTGAGTGCCCTGTTTGTGATGTTGTCAGGTCCTGGGGCTTTTTTGGCATTAGATAGTTTAATTAGCTCTTTAATTTCGTCAGGGGATGTATGAGTTATTCCTATTCTACCCTTTCTTCTCTTTAATCTTCTAGCTGTTCTTTCTACCTCTTCTTCGAAGTCTATGTCTTCATTGGGATCTTCGTTGTTTCTGCATGCTCTTTCTAGTTCGTCCTTTAGGACTTCAGCTTTATCTCTCTCCGTATGAACAATCCCGTTTTCTCCGTGTAGTGGAGGTATGGGTTTCTTGTCCTGTCGGAGTATTTTCGATAGTTTCCAGAAGGCGGATTTGTTTGGGTCTAATTCTTGGATATAGTTGTCCCAGTTTTCGCTTCTATGTTCTCGTAGTTGTCTTTTAACTTCCCTGTCTAGCTCATTGGCAATCCTTTTATCTTCTAGAGTTCTAGTACGGTAGGCTCTTCTTCTTTTTCTATTTTTTTCCTTTATTAGGTTTTGTAGTTCGAGACTAATATCTCCGAATCTTCCTTGTTGTCTGGTAGTGTTTTCGATTTTTGAGCTGGCATCGATAGCATTATTTATGGTTGTTTCTAGTTTAGTTACACTGTCTTCTAGTTCTGTGATGTTGTTTATTGTTGGGATGTTACCGATGTTTTCGCTAAAAACCCTTCTGAAGTTTGACCAGTTTGTAATCTTCTTTTGGTGGGGCTGCAAATAGTTTAGTTCTATTGCACCCAGGGTCAGGACGATTAGATTGTGCGTTGAATCGCCTTCATTTAGAGATTGTATCTCGTGTTGTTGACCCACGTTGTGTAGGATTGCAATGTCTAGATGTGTTGGGAGTTGTCCGTGAAAACAGGTCGGTCCTGTTGGTCCGATCACGTAGGTATTAGGTCTGTTTTCGAGATGGCCGCAAAGTCGTCTCCCGTTGTTATTGGTTGCTCTGTCGAACCATAGGGGAGATCTCGCATTAAGGTCTCCTATAATCACTGTGGGCTCTTCTGTATCGAGGATTAGGCTCAAGTCTTCATCGAATATCAAATCGTTAGGTCTGACATAAGCTGACACTATTTTTAGTGTTTCGTTGTTGGCCTTTAATCTGACTAGCGTGGCTTCCATTGTCACCAGTCCATCTGGTGTTGGTATGTGTTCATGTTCTAAGCCTTTTTTAACTAGTATGGCTGTTCCTCCTGATATCGCTCTATGGTCAGTTCTATAGATATCGTAGCCTGGGAATTTGGTTTTCTTCCTTTCCACTAATTTGGTTTCTTGAAGGGCTACGATATCGAGCTCTAATCTGTTGATCATCTCATCCAAAAGGTTGAGTTTTTTGAAAATTCCACCGGAATTCCAGGACCCTATGCGTAGATCCTCCGTACGGTTCGCTAGCATTGTCGGTGTATTTCTCCGAATGCAGTCATCATTTTAGTTGCACGGTCCATCATGGACATCATCTCCATCATCTTCTTATTGTACTCCGTATGAAACAAAGCAATAAGTGTGGCAGCATCATGCATGGTAGGAGCTGCTTCTTCTGTAGTTGATTTGGCAGCTTGAGCATAGCTGAAGCCCGTTGTTGTTGTTGCTGGTGTAATCGGTTTGCTCGCCGGTTTTACGGGGGCAGGGATCTTCTTCTTGGGAGCTTTGGAGCATCCTCTGTAGTTGGCTGTGTGTGCTTGGTCACAGTTGGCACATTTTGGTACAGCCACGTGTGACTGCAGCTCTCTCTCCAGAAGCCACAACTTCTAATTGGAGGACCCAACAGCTAGAACACACAAGCAGCCCATCGAAGCAATAAGTAACACTTATTAACTGTTAAGCTTTGGCAGGGTTAATTATTGTTTTTTATTCATTTAAATAAATATGTTTGGTTAAAATTTGTCTTATTTGCTATCAACTGAGAACTCAGGTTCAATCCCTAGTTTAAGACAAGACGAACTCACCCTTGAGATACTGAGCTAGGCAAGGTATAGACGATAAGCTCCCATGGTTGATTGAGGTATTATTTTTACAATAGTATTTCAATTCGCTTTGGTAGTCTCATCGTTACAGAGTTTATGCCTGCATTATTGAGTAAATTATAAAAAATAACCATAGGCCATCTTCCGGTGTTTCTGCCTACACATTTCTGATCGACTTAGTCAACGCCTAATTTTGTAATGCTATAAAAAGTAATAATATTGGGCTTACAGGCATATCCAGAATCTTCATCGATCGATCATCATACTGAAAAGATGATAACAGCGTCACGACTTTTTTTTCTTTGGGATATACGAAAACAAAGTAATGAATTTGTAAAATGCAAACATAGACGAGTACTGTGGTCTGCTGGGATCAAGAAGTTCTTTTGGAATCTCCCTTCAATTTTTGGGAATTGTTCCAACAATTGTAGTTTTGTGCTACTCCAGCATGCGTTTTACAATTTCGTAACTTGTAAACCAATTATCCATAGTTATTTTTCTAAACGATCCAAACACAGGCTCAAATATTCAATCCACTAAATCGGTGGTTTTAGTACTAACGCCCGTTAGTATATGTTTTTATTTTTAGCAAAATTAAAGCAAACTATGCTGTTGTTAGGAAAAAAATGTAAGCGACCTTTCAGTAGACTATTGAATGATTTGAATTTTAAATAGGTATCCTATTTTTTATCGCAAGTAGTTTAAAAAATGCTTGAAAAAAAATACATCGATTTATTGCGAACTAGCCTTGTGTCGGTACCTTTCTTATATTTATAACTCAATATAACATATTTTAAAATGTTTGTTTGTACCACCGTGTAAATTTTTAAATTATTTTCGGCATTTTCAAAGCACAATAATTATCCACAATTAGAAATACACGTGCGTTTTTTACGCCTCCAATTTTACAACAAAAATGAACCCAAGTGAAACTGACCATCAAAATAAAAATTTTTACCTAGAGACTTAAACTGGCAAACACAAACCCTTAATTCCAGGAGAAAACGTGACAAAGCCGCTGTCTTTTATTGGTTACTATATCAAAAATTTGAATACCAAGTGATTATAAAACAAAATTAAATATTGACATTTTCATGCTATCTGTAAGTTTGAATATAAAAATATATAGTTAACACCAAATTTTCAAATTATATGCACTTTATGCTCACTTTTATAAAAATATGCAAAGTTTGAAATTTTTGCATTTTTTATGCATTATATGCAAAATATACAATTTGCATATTTGCCTTAGTCTACTTATATCATAAGCATGAAAGGCCTTCTATGTTAAAAGGCCACATTTGGTACCTGAGAAATATAAAAATATAAGTTATAAGTTCATGAACATAAATAACTGATTGAGTGTTAAAGGATAAAGTTAATTAAATGTTATTGTTTGTTAACATATTATGTAAAAACAAACAAAAAATTGATAGGCAAGAGGTGGTTTTGTAATGTTTTGTTCGTATATTACTCAAGTTATAACTTAAGTAGAAAAGGCCCTATATGTTACAAATAATTTGCTGGTGTATTTAAAATAATTTTGTTTATTTTTTTGTTTACGTATTACACATATATAATGAAAAAACCATTATCAATATGTATGTGAAGATTATAATCTTTCTAGTTTTAAAACTTTACTTTTTAGTAAATTCCAACATTTTTTAAATTGATAGGTAGAGTAATCAACCATTACCGTTCCTAGTAAATTTCCAATGAAAAATTCCCGACTGACGGAGACTGGTAGCTGTAATTCATATTGAGCTTTTAATGCTACAAGGAGATTATGTAAGTAATATTTCACTTTTATATAGAATATTGATTTTCAAAGTAATATACCTGGCTTTTTCTATAAAGAAATTTTCTTTTCTTTTAAGAAAACTCATTTTTTATAAAAGATTTGAAAAACTGCAAATAATGTTATAAAAAAATGTTTTAACAAATAAGCACAAAATTAAAAAGAATCATTTTTATACCATTACCATAATAGGAAACTTGCAGAAATTGTAGATGGCTGCAAAATATCTGATCTAAGGCAGGTTAGTCAATGTATGCAAATTTAATATTTCGATAAAATATTTTGGTATTAAAATTATTAAACAATTAAGTGTTTTGAATTGTGTGGGGTGTCATGATATCAGACAAAATCTATTTTTTTGTATGCTCCTTTGTTTTTAATATGAATTTGTCTCATATCACTGTATTTGTTTTTTATATCAACTACGGAATGATTCTTCAGACTCCTATGCAATAAAATACTGCTATAAATAAAATAAACTTTATTTTTTCGAGAAAATTATGAACGCATGTATTATATTAAAAAAAAATGGTAAAGGTTATTACAAAATACTTTATAAATTAAATTACAAAAAAATTTGAGTAGGTATTGGCAACTAAAAATGGTAAAAAAAACGGGCGTGGCAGTCCAGTGTGACTGCCGGTGGAAGTTACACTTCTATACACGCATTCGCCGTTACAAATTTATTTGGGAGTAAATCTGCACAATCATTACATATGTAATTCTATAGGTAAGACATAGCAGAAAGAGAAACATAATTAATAACAACTTACTAACAATGAAGGATTGAATCAATATTTTGATGAAAATGTATATTTTTATTTTCATATATGTATGAAAGGAGTTGAATGCAAAATTTTTTAAACATACTCTGCAGTAAAATTCATTGTTTATTTTGTTATTAATATAATATTACAATACAAATTAAACTGCAATATTCATAAGTATTCAAAAATGACAATAATATACATAAAAAAATACACTACAATACAGTGCAACATAATTCCATATATAATAATACAATACAAATTAAAATGCAATATCCATAAGTATTTAAAAATGACAGTAATGTAATAATATTATTAAAATGCGTATTATTAAAATTATTTTGCATTTTTATACATGAGTTCCGTGCAAAACTGTTATAATTCGAATGTAACAGAGTTACTTACAACAGTTTTACACGGAACATTGCAATGGTTTCGATAACAAGCAATGAAAGGCACGAAAAAAGTAAGATATTTGTTATTTTAATATCTATATCTGTGGTGTTTAATTTTAATATACAGCATGTCTACATAATCCCTTTAACGGCCGAGACAATAAACAAAGATTTACGAGACCAATCTATCCATGTAAGTTTTATGTCCTTTGCGTCACATTATATAATTTCCATAAAATGTGTGCGATTTCATATCGCACCATTTATATTTGACCATTGATATATTAGATTGGATTAAAAACACATAAATTAAGACTTATTATTCACAGCCAAAAAGTATTTTTTCTTATGAAAGGAAAAACAGTTATCTTAAAACTTGTGTATTAACAATACTGACAGGTAAAAAAAAATCTATTCTCAGAAAACTTGTTCTATAAAAACTAAATCCCAAATTGTATTAAATCTTCATGTAACCTTTCGGGAGCGAGTGTCTTATCATAATGTCCCCCAGTAATTCCCAACTTTCACTAAGGTAGTGAATTTCAATCCTTTTGTTAATCACTGTACTCAAGGTAGCCTAATTTGCATATTTTTATTATAGTCCTTTTGTTTTGAATTTAAATAAAAATATTGAAAGTTTTACAAATAATTTTTCTACCTTGTTATAACATTGTCATTACAAAGCGAAGAAATTGTGAAAAAATATCAGAAACATGTGCAGAGATAGAAACTGATAGAATTGTAATGAAATGCAGCAAAAAAAGTGGTTCATCCTATATAGTTTAAGAAATGAAAATAAAGGACTTCATTGATTTTAAACATGTTTCCTTTCTGTTGGGAAACAACTATAAAATTGATCAAAATAAAGAAAATGTGAAGTGGACAGATATAAAAATTCTGCAATGACGAAAAGATAGTCCACACACAATTTTTTTTTAATTACAACTATGATGACGAACTATGGAACTATCTAAAAAAATCATCACGGACTACACATAATATAAGAGAAGTGCTACTTAAACCTGCCTACAAAGAATAGTCAAAACTTCAAATGGCCAAAAAGAAAGATTTGGTATACTTATGCGATTCGGGTATGATACCAGAAGCCCACCATAGTTTTTATAAAAAAATTTTGGCCCAAGATGATATACGAGAAGAGGAAAACAACTAACACAAAATGGGTCTACACTTTTTACAATTTTCTCCGTGCAAAAGTGTTGTAACTTTAAAATTCTAATACTAAATGTGTAGTGATTAACAATTTTCTCCGCGCAAAAGTGTTGTAACTTTGAAATTCCTAATTTTTTTAGCATTAGTATTATTTTATTTAAATTTCTATTTTTGTTTAATGTAATATAGGCTGAAAAACATGCAAAATCATAATTAATTGTTAATTTTTCTTAAATCTTGTGTCTTATTTCACCGATATTATCACGAAAATAAACAAAATCGTCTTTATCTCGAAACTTACTTATTCTGACTTACTGCAGTCTTGCACTGAGGGTGCTATATTAAAGTATATATACAAAAGGAACATTTTTATATTAGAGAGAGGAAGAGAGAGAAAATATATCTTCTGTCTCTCTCTTACTCATTATCTTACATATGTAATGATTTCACAGATTCACTCCCATACAAATTTCCAACGTGGAGCGCGCGTATAGAAGCATAACTTCAAAAAGGTTAAAAATCACAGACTAATAATATAAATAAACAAAAAATAAAATACAAAACACTGACAATAACTAAAAATTACAATAAAATAACTAGTAATTTTGAGCGCAAGGTGTACAAATTTTCTTTGTACACTGTAAGCACACTAGTTTCCAACAAGAAAAGCACACATAAAAGGTTTTTCGCTTTAATGCACTTGAACATAAGTAACATGTCCTCTTTTTCTCAAGATTTTTTTTTTAAAATCTGCTTCTTTTTGGTGCTTTTGTCCTAGTATTCGTTCAATGCTTCAATGCAATGTCAATTCTTTCGGGATTCTGGGATTTTCGAGTCTTCTCTGAAGATGTGGTAAAACTAATTGCTTCATTAATTCCTTTATGTAGTTTAACCTCTTCGTATTTTTTTGCAATAGTGATTGGTACACAACATGCGAATTAACAGCAGCTATATCGATGATGCGGTAAAAAACAGTAAGTGGCCATCGGCGAAAACGACATTTAACAGCATATTTGGCACACTTGGCACCTAACGTATCGACATCTCCTTCCGTCAGATTATAATGAGCTATAGTCTCTGGTTTTCCAGCAATCTGATACATGCTTATTGAAGGAATAACTAACACAGCCTTTGATTTTTTTGTCACATGGGAAATTAGGGTTAACCTTTTAAACTAAATTAAATTTACTTCTCTGCAACGGTGTGGCTGGAATTCCGGGTTTAGCAAGCCGAAGAACAGATTGAGTTAGTTTATTCATCTTCTTTTCTTCCTCAGATAACGTTGTTCCGTCAGTGTCCTTGCCTCCACATATATAGGCATTGTATAAGTAACTCGCTCGTGCATCAGTCAGGCACATTATTTTAATGTCATACATCACAGGCTTATTAGGCATATATATTTTAAACCTATACCTTCCCTTAAAGCCGACCAACATTTTATCAATGTCACCAATCACACATGTGCCTACGGATTAGAGTTTTTGACAAATTGACATAAATGTATTAGATATGTTACCAATGGCTGCTGTTAAATATATCTTTCTACTTTTCTCTCTATCCAAAGGGTTATCAAAACGTAAACATTTTAGAAATATCGCAAATCTTTCTTTTGACATAACACATCTAAATATTTCCCTGCCAGTGCCATCTGTAGCAAATATTGAGTTTATATCTTCGTCATTGAATTTAAAAGTTGATGTGTATAAAAACAATCCCAAAAAGGCTTTCAGTTCTATTTCACCAATTTCATTTAGTTCTGGTCAATTTATTTTTCTATAGTTTTCACGAATTGCACATAATTTATTATTTGTCCATTTAAGTATTTCTGGTATTATACCCTCGGAAATAAAAAAAATAACAAAATGATGAAAGTCTCGTTTCTTACATCTTTGGACCGAAGAGTTGGTAGTGATGTTACAAGATTGTGTAACGGAGTTCTTACGTTACACAATCGACACTTTCGAACTCTGGTTACACCGCAGAGTATTAAAAATATCATGGACTGATAGAATTACAAATAAAGAAGTACTTTAAAGGGTTGGTAAAGAAACAGAACTAATTACCACTATACAAACAAGAGAGGCCACTGATGAGCGGACCAAAATATGAAATTTTGAGACTCATAATACAGGGAAAGATTCAAGAAAAAGATCTGTTGGCCGAAGGCAGACCTTATGGTTGAAGAATATACGTGATTAGTATCAATGCAGATCGATTGATTTGTTTAGAGCAAGTTCAAAAATTAAAATAGCCATTATGATTACCAACCTCCGTAGAGAAACGGCACTCTAAGGAGAATTATTACACACCACTTGAAAGTACACAGATGGTGTTCTAGGAATCTTATATAAAACACCTTTTACAACAAAATATATTTTCGGTGCGGTATGGTATACCGCATGTCAGTGGTTAAGGGTTAAACTATGTACCACTTGATCACCAATTGATACGGTGTCACAACTACAGATAGAAGAGTTAAGTATTCCAATTATATATTAGTGGGATGGAAAAACCCATGGTTTACTTTTAAACAAGTCAATACTGAGATTTGTGCTCGTGTATAATTAGAAGGTGATATGAGGAATGTTTTTTGGAAGCGTAGAGTGAATGCTAAAATACTTATTTGTAGATTTATTTGCAATTTTTTTGTAATTATCTTCCCATTTACAACTGATATTAGATTTGAGAGCATTATTCAAATCCTTTGAATTAAATACTTTGTTAATATGGTGTCGACTGGGAGTATATTTTGCGGCCGTATACGCAATTTCATTACCTTTGGCTCCGCAATGTCCAAATAAACCAAACAGTAATATTATTTTTGGTTGAGATCTATAATTAATTTTTTTAAGTTCAAAATTGAGGCATTTGGGAATTGATTTAGTGGGTGACCACTAATAGCTTGTAATGTTGACTCAAGTCTGGAATTATTGCAATATTTGTGCATTTTTAAGATGCACACCATTTTAAAGCCTTTAAAATGGTAAAGGATTTAGCAGCAAAAATGGACCAATAATTTGAGATTCTGTACTTTTCAATATGATTTATACTTTAAACACAAAATACCCAACCTGTATTTCGATACGTTTTTGTCTTATATGTATATATTTTTGTTAAGTTTAACTCGAGGCTGTTCAAAATCGATTTTATTATTGGTTTGGTTTGGCTTGGTTTAAGATATTACAATCTGAATGCTGAAAAAGTATGATGGTAGGTTTGTCAATTACAAAATCGAAATTTTGTTCATACAATGGCATTTTGTTTAGTTTAACAATTTCGGTTTGAAATAATAATATCAGGGTAATAGGTTTTACTATCTAAGATCAGAGATACAAGAGCGGTAAAAAGATAGATGGAGATGCACGCAGTAGATTTAGAACCGGTAGATGAAATGGTAGCAGACGGGTGATGTTTAGTGTAAAATTTAAATACAACTGAAAGAAAAATTAAATAAAACTGCAATTAAACCATGTAAGATACTTATTTCTGACCAGTTTAGAAGAAAGTAAAGCAGATATATTATGTCATATCTTTCTACTGATTGTAGTTATCTGTTAAATAAACTGCCTTAGTACACTGTTTCTTTAGAGTCTTTTTCTTAGTTTCTGCCCTCTTCTTCTTGCAGTACCGTCTCCTATCGGAGGTTGGCTACCATCACAGCAATCTTTACTTTGTTGACTGCAGCTCTGAACAACTGTATTGGATTGCACCCATACCACTCCCTTAAATTTCGCAACCAGGAAATCGTCCTACGTCCCACATTTTTCTTTCCCGAGATTTTTCCTTGGATTATGAGTCTAAGAAGAGAAAGAAGAGAGTACTTTTCTTCTCTCATTATGTGGCCAAGATATTCCAGTTTTTTTGTTTTTATGACTTCGCATTCCTTCCCCATCTTCAGCAGAACATCTTGATTTGTTACTCTTTCTGTCCATGGTATTTTCCACATTCTCCTGTAACACCACATCTCGAATGCCTCAATGTTTTTGATGTTTATCTTTTTCAGTATCTGGGCTTCCATGCCATACAGCAGAAGGGAGAAAACATAGCACCTTAACATTCTCGTTCTTAAGTTTATATTTATGTCCGGGCTGCATAGGAACTTTTTCATTTTGACAAACGATTGTCTCGCTATCTCTATTCGCCTCTTGATTTCTCTTGTCTGGTCATTAGTATCAGTGAAGCAATCCCCTAAATATTTGTAGGACGTAACTCTTTCAACTGGCTGATTATTTATGGTTAAATTTACATTGGTGTATAGCTTCTTTGTTAAAATCATAAATTTAGTCTTTTTGATGTTCAGTTTTAGACCATACTTTTTGGTATGGGTGTTTATGTTTTCCATCAAAAACTAAAATTGCTGCGTTATCTGTTACTATTAGCGTGTCATCAGCGTATCGTATATTGTTAATTAACTCATACCTCGACATACCTACACACCTCGACGAATCTCAATATCTTCTGTTAACTCATTATCAACTTTGATTTTTGCTGTTTGTCCCCAGTACAACCTGGATATGATGTTAATGTCGCGACTGTCGATGTTTTTGCTTCTTAGGATTTCATACAGCTTTTGGTGTCTGACTTTATCGAAGGGCTTCTCAAAATCTATGAAACCTACGTAGAGGTCTTGGTTTACATTCAAACATCTTTGCATTAACACACTCAGACCAAACAAAGCTTCCCGTGTTCCCAGTCTACCTCTGAATCCAAACTGTGTGGCGCTTATGTCCTCTTCTAATTTATTAACCCGTAACTGCTACCGACAGGGTCAGCGTGACCCATCAATAGTTTTAAACCGCCCTACCCATTTAAGTTTGATAGTGGGGGAGCTGTCTGTCCACCTATTCTCTGGCCAGTTAGTATTTTATAAAAAGGCAAAGTGAGCAGTTTTGTTGATCGTGTCAAATTCGAAATAATTACGTAGTTGGGTCACGGTGACCCGTCTATAGTATTTAAGTAACATAATATTTTTTGGTTATAAAGGTATGTACCTATTTTTATTATATATATATATATATATATATATATTGTTATGATGTATTATTTGTTTGAATGATGAGCAATGAGTATTTTTAATAATATAGGGTTTTTATCGCGGTTCTCAAAGAATTAGTTTGTAAGTACTTTTTTAAATTATCTTTATTATAACTATTATGGAACACACATATATATCTAACCTAGCCAATGTAAATTTAAAATAAACTATCTTTAAATTGATACTCTTATAAAACTAATTAAATTCTATAGACAATGTAAAATTTAAACAAACTATCTTCAAAATTGAAATTGTTATGACATTAACTAAATTATATTAACAAAATTTTGTACCTTTCTTTCACTGAATGCCTAAATGAACTGTTTTCCACTATATAGATTCTAATCACCACTGAATGTCTTCGTACTTCGGTTATCCTTGTTTTTGTGAAATTACTTTTTCCAATTATCAGCTTCTACCAATTTAAGATATAGTTTTCTTCACCAGCATTTATACACCACCAGCAAACACCATTTATATTTATTCTTCTTTTCAATATACCAATATCCAATTATTATAAGTTGATTTATACTAATCTCCAATCATAATATAATTTTAATTCCTTCCAATGTCCATCCAATATTCTTCTAATATACTTTTATAATCTTCAATAATTATTTGTGTATAATTATAAATGTGCATTAAATATATGCATAATTTTTAATCTTCATTTAACTCACTATATTAAACAATTGAACTATTTGTACTTGATTCACTGACTCCAACTAACTTTCATATTTCTTCCTAAACTTTTCTGACTGACTTCTTGAAAATTCTGAACAATTTACTTCACTAAATGTGTCTACTAACTTTCATAATGAACTGGCCTGACTTCTGACTAAAAACTGCCATCTTGAATCCAAATCACGGGTATTTATATCTTTTTGGATATTCTAGAACCATCTGGTAAGAGATCATGTTCCAATTTCGTTCTATTTCTTCGATATGGATGTTCTCGAAAAAATATCTGTTCCATCCACCGACATAATCATTATTCCAGAATGTTCGACCGTAAACAATGGTCACACTCTGCACTCTGGAGAATTCGTTAATGTTCCATTGATAATTTTGTTGACATTTAGGCTTTTCAGATCAGAATAAACACTTAAATCATTAAATATTAAACATTTTAAACTAACATTATTATTATAACCCCACTTTATATTCCTTATAATTCTTAATTTCTATCTGTCACTTCGAGAGTATTTTTGGTTGCCTATGCACATGGCTCACTTAAATATATTTACAACATTAAAATACAACTTTTTACAATTATTATATGATAATTTCTTAAAAATACCCTCACATAAATAATTTTTATTAAATTCTCTAGTATATAACTTATTTAAAACAACCAAATATCTAATATTATGTAGTATATAACTTATAAATTATTTTCTATAAACCCTAATCGTATCAATATATATATATATATATATATATATATATATATATATATATATATATATATATATATATATATATATATATATATATATATATATATATATATATATATATATATATATTTTAATATGTTAACGGCTTGAATAATTTAAATATTTATATCATTTGCTTAATACACATTTTTTGTTTTAGATAAAATGGCTTCTTCAAGTAAGCATTTAACTTTGTCTGAGATGGAAGACATTCTAAACAGTGAAGAGTTTTGAAAAGATTTGGAAGATGCCGATGAAACGACAGATACTCTCCAAGAAGTAGAAAATAAGGAGCAAGCTGCACACAAATTATTGAACTATTCAGGTGAAAGTGACAGCGATGAAATAGACAATGAAATTTACAGTGAACACGACACTGATAGTGAATTTGAGGTTGAACTATTGCATGAAAACACCTTGGACAGAGATGATGCCCCGAATAACGCTTCAAGTAACAAAACAGCTACTTTGAACATTTCAAAATTAGCTTGGTATGGAAAAGATTCTACAAAATGGGCAAAACAATCGCCAAAAAGGTCCAAAGTAAAATCTTATAACATTATAAGAGTTTTACCAGGACTGAAAGGTTCTACCCATCAGAATCCACCACTGTGTCCTAAAGAAGCTTGGAAATTATTAATAACTGATGACATGTTGGAAATTACTGTTGAACATGTCAACACAAGAATTGACTTAGTATCCTCAAATTACGCTACATTCAAACGACGTAAAAACTCTCTCTCAAAATTTGCCCCAACTTTCATTGAAAGAACAGATAAAATTGAGATAGAAGCTTTTATTGGACTTTTATTTATGCAAGGTATATTTAAGTCTAACCATGAAGATTTAAAATCATTATGGGCAACAGATGGTACAGGGAGAGATTTGTTTAGATGTTCGATGTCACTTGCACGATTCTTATTTTTGCTAAGCTGTTTAAGATTCGACAATCATCTTACAAGGTCTGAAAGAGTGAAACCTAATAAATTGGCAGCTATATCCAACCTATTTGAAACTTTTGTAAAAAACTCAGAAACAGAACTATGTTCCAGGTCCTCACGTAACAGTAGATGAAATGCTGGTACCATTCAGGGGAAGGTGTGCATTTAGAATGTACATACCTAATAAACCTGCGAAATATGGTATAACAGTGCAGATCTTAGCCGATTCCCAAACACACTACATGTATAACGCGGAGGTCTATACAGGAAAAATTCTCCAACAGAAACAAAAATCGCTATTTTCACATCCAACTGAGGTTGTTCTTCGAATGATAAAATGTATTGAAAATTCCAACCGTAATGTCAGTGGAGATAACTGGTACACATCAATGGAATTAACCAACGAGTTAAGAAAACGAGGAATTACATATGTAGGTACAGTGAAGAAAAATAAAAGAATGATTCTTCCAGAATTTATGGCCGACAGAAAGAGACCTGCTAGTTCTTCAGAGTTCGGATTTACATCAGACAATACTCTGGTATCATATGTCCCAAAAAAAGGAAAATCTGTTGTTTTAATATCATCAATGCATCACGATAGTACTGTTGATCAGAGCACTGGGAAACCCGAAATAATTATGTTTTATAACCAAACCAAAGCAGGTGTAGATGCTTTGGACGAAAAATGTGCAACATATTCCACTTGTCCAAGGACCCATCGATGGCCTATGGCAATTTTTCACTGTATTTTAAATGTGTCTGGTGTAAACAGCCGAATAATATATCAGTTTTCCCGAGGAAAATAAATATCCCGTTACAATTTTTTAAAAGAACTAGGCAGTTCACTGTACACGCCACATATGAAGAAAAGACTTTACAACGTAAATGTACCCCGGAAACTTCGATGTCTCGCAGCGAATATCCTTGGAGTAGATATAGATGACACACCTGCACCATTGCCAATACAGAATATATCTAAAAGGAAGAGATGCGCAATGTGCTCTAAAAATATGCCCAAATTGTAAATAGGAATTTATTTTACATTAAATTAGTTTACCGTTATATAAAAAAGTGTTTATGACTTAAAATAAATGTATTAGCTAATGTTTTTTCTTTATTTCAGAATTTTAAAACTGGGTCACAGTGACCCGTCAATAGCAGCTGCGAGATAACTTTTTGTCGGTAGCAGTTACGGGTTAAATATTTATGAATTATTTTTAAAAATACTTTTAGTGTGTCGCTCATCAATGCTATAGTTATGTGGTTTGAATACTCTCTGGCGTTATTCTCTGCCCATCTCTGTGGAAATCTGTCACGTTGGCGTTAACTCTCTAACTAAAGAGTTGACTTGACAAAAAAAAATGGATATATAGGGAGCATAGGTTAAAATTGGTAGGTACATTCAGTGCTGAAATGATTATTAGGTAATACTAAGTAGATATAAACTATTATATAAATGTAATTAGGAAATTTACCACGCTTATACGTACACCTAACTACTTATTAGGTAGTAGTAAAAATTAAAAAAATATTTTGCATACTAATCTTGCTAGTTACGTTCAGAATCTGTATAAAATAACGTTTAAAGGTACTTGTATTATTAAAAAATATTGCGATAAGGTTTCTGAAGTTGTTAATTTTATTACCGATTTAATACTGTTTATTAATATACTTAGTAAGTAATAGCGATGTTTTATTGCAGGTTATGTACAAAATTTTGTTCTCGACTTAATTCTTTGCGGAAGTTCTAAACTGAAAATTCAAAGTTTCGGTAAATACCTGAATTATTTAGTTGAGCACATTTACTTAAAAGAGAAATTACCAAAAGTTAAATTATGAAAAGACCCTACAGACTTTTAAGAATCTTATCTGAAGCCGTTTATATCCATATTTTAGTTAAGTTAAGAAAACTAAATTGGAAAGCAGCTTTTATTTATAATTGTCGAAGTTCCGGCTCATTTACCCTTATTTGTTAATTTTTTATGTAAAAAATTTATACAAAAATGTACCTATATAACTGCTATAAAACATCTTATTTTAAATATACACGTGATTTCTGTTTTAATACTGTTCTGAAGCTATTTTCTTGTGGCATTTTAAAGTAATTACTATTTAAATGGGAATAAGCCACAATTGAAGGTTAAAATACGTCTATTGACGTTTCTATTTCTACTTCGAAAATCGTTCTCAAAATACAAACATAACTAAATTAAACAAATCCTGTTTTAGCACTCGAATGAGTAAGTCGTGTGCCAACTACAATTAAAATCCAGTTTATCTTATCGTAATAATTTATACCTATTTTCGATTTATTGGTGTGTAAAAGTGATTTCTGGACAAGTTTTGTATGTATTGCTTTCATTATATTAATAAATCATTATATATTATATTTAATTTATACATTTTGTATCGATTGCATACCAATCACTGATTTCACCAGTCTGCTGATTCTTGCTGGCCATCCAACTCTCTGGCTTTAACACTTTCACTTCCATATCAAATTCATCATAAGGGTCCTGTGCGCCACACTATTTTTTTATGAAAATGTATTTAAAATTGTCTATCAACATACCTTAGATATATATAATGTCGGTTTACAACGTTCTTCGACGTCTTCCGATTTCCAATATCCATCTCATTCTATCGTTCCATAGATCGTCCTCCAGTTCTCTTTCTCTCATTTCTTTATCAACTCCTTCTCATCAACTTCTTCTAGGCCTTCCTGGTCTCCGCCTACCTCTTGGTTGTCATTCAAGAATTTGTCTTGGTATTCTATTCAAGGTCTTGATATATCAATTCTTGGTATTTGTCAAAAACTTCCCAGCAATCTAAATAGATATTTATTTTAAACACAATATCGAGCGGCTTTCTATCAAATAAAAATACCAAGAAATATGCTACGTCTGTGAAATATAAACAACTTTAAAATGTTGTTGTATTAACTCGGCGACGCAAAGAGGATTAAAAATAATTTTTAGTATTTTAACACATACGAGGGGATTTCAATATATACCAAGAAATGTACAAATGCTACATCCTTTCTTCCTCATATATCCTACTCGTCATTTGTCACAAAATATCAAGCCCTTCCTGTCCTTGAGCCTTAGAAACCTCAACAGGTAGTTCATCAGGTACTACTGTCTTATTATCCTTCGTTCCATTTAACGACTCGATATTCTCATATCTCATATTTGAGATCTTGCGTCGTTTGTCTCTCCTCTGGTGTTCTTCATTTAGCAACTTTCTAAAGTACTCATACCATCTTTGCCTTATTATTTTTTATTTATTATTTTATTATTAAGTACTTTATTACTATTTTTTATTATCCAGTATTAATCAATATTCCATATTTATTCTTTATCATTTTCCAATAATAATACCAAAATTTTTTTTTAGTAGATGATCTGGTATAGGTTACTACTAATGAACTATGAAATAATAATGAAAACATCAGCACTCGTAAGTCAGCACTTATTACCATCTGTTAACATATATAAAGATGTCACTAAATTTGAGAAGAAAAATTCTACATTAATTTGTTGTTACTTGTTGGTGATTTAAGATGCGC
This sequence comes from Diabrotica undecimpunctata, assembly GCF_040954645.1. NCBI lineage: Eukaryota > Metazoa > Arthropoda > Insecta > Coleoptera > Chrysomelidae > Diabrotica > Diabrotica undecimpunctata. Next base: position 127,284,944 of record NC_092807.1, read on the forward strand.
GACAACTAAAGAAATATTAGACCGTTTTAAAGAATTTGAATACAGTTTCATTTAGCGGGATAAGGTTTTCTTTTTGGGTATATCGTTAAATTAACTGCCACATTAATAGATCTACCAAAAAATCATTAGATGGATCATTAAAGAAATCAATTAGGTCGTTATGGTGTGAAATCGTTGTGATTAAGATTAATTTCGTTGTGATTCATCTTTTGTTTACGCTTGGCTTATTCCAGCGGACAGTTCTAGGAAACTGTACTAGGAAATTTTACTGTTTGTTTTCATATAATATGAGAATATGGAGAATTTTTAATACAAAATATTTGTTAGAATTGTTTGTTGACGTCAAGTAAATTAGGATACAAGATAAAACTGCATTAGATTTATCTCTAGATAATCATATCCAATGTTAAATGAAAGCTTTTATTTGATTATTTTTGTTAAAGATAATTGCTGTGGTTTACATAAGCTTTGTCTGTTCCTGCTAACATTTTCCAGGAATTTAATTTCAACTTTAATTTTCAAAAGTATATAAAGGTAAATTACTACAGTGTATTTTACTATTTTGTGTGTGAAGGGTATAAAATATTTTATTTCTGAGCTTAAAAAATGAGCGCTATGCGATTCCAGAAAAATATACACATGGACGGAAATAAAAGCGAGCTTTTATTAGCTTATATCCTTGGAGCACTCAGAATCAAGTGCTGACCCTATTACTAATAAAGTGTTTTTATGGCTTGAAGCTTTCACTATGTACAGAGGCGTTACTTAGATGAAGTCAGAAGTAATGCTCATTCGATATTTATAATTATAATTATATTATAATGAAGGTGATCTAAATTTAAATATAAATTATTTCCTAATTGGGTTATCGGTTCTTTTCTATAGAGCGTTTCACGTTAAGAAAATAACATTGCGCAGATAGGGCCATGTATTTCTTATGGACGATAGAAGCGCAGCGATGCCACGATGAACGAACACAAGCACGATTCAAGGTTGTATATAATTTGTATTTTCGTTTTCACAGACATGAATTATTAAATTAATGTTTTTTAACGTAATTCACCAAAAGTGCCCATTCGAAACAAGAGATGAAAAGTAAGGAAAATGATTTTAATTAAATAAATAGTATTTGCAAAAGATAATTTTATTTTATCTTATTTTAATTATAGTAACGAAAGTTTATTTGTTTTTCGGTAAGAATATCATATACCCTGAATTATAGAAATCAGTAGAAAATATTGCTTAGTTAAATCATCCACTTTGCCGGCTATTAAAGGTTTAAAAGCAAATAAACGGACCGCTTGGAATGCATATATCTAATTACTAATTGCAACTTAAAATAATACGGTGTACGTATGTCAGCGATTTTATGTCGTTCTCTGAGACTACATAATGATAATAAGGCTTTGTGGTTCTTCAGTTGTTATTCTGACTTTACAGTTAAATGTTAATTGAAAATGGAAATTCGAAAAATATATCGACAATCTAGTAAACCGCATGCCTGAGAATTTTGGCAACACTGATCTCCATAAGCCTAATGTTATTTTCTTAACGTGGAACGCTGTATAGCACAATTACTATTCTGTTTTGTATCTAAAATTTGTAATGTATTATTTCCATAAACATGATGATCCGCACGGTATACAGTAAACAACATCCGTTCAAGACAAGAGTGCGGATTGGTCTTTAAGTTTAGAAAAAACTTTGTTAACTGTTAGTGTTAACTGTTAGTAACGTTTTATGTGCAATTTTGATATTATTAATTGATGAAAAAATTCTACTTAGTTTCTGTCCAATGTCCTTAATGTATGGAAGAGATACATATCTAATTGTAGTTTGTTTTGGTAAAGGATCTACAGGTCCAATTCTATCTTGTGATACAGACAGATTTTCTTCGTTTCTTAAATGACTGGTTAAATTTTGTGGAGTGTTAAACAAAATTTTCTTTAGTAGTAAACTTGGGTATGAGTTTTCAATGAATAGGTTATAAAGGATTTTTAGATTTTTTGTATGGAAAGCGGTATCGCTGATTTTAAGGACACGATTTTTCAGTTCTTTAACTAAATTAAGTTTCATTGAATATTTATGGTATGACCAATAATTGAGATATCTACCTGAACTGAGAGGTTTTCTATACCAATCAACCAGTAAATGGGTACCTTTTCGTATTAATTTGGTATCTAAAAAAGGTACTGAACCTGTAGTATCTTCACATTCTAATGTGAATTAAATGTAGGGATTGTAACTATTGAAATACCGAAGTATACCATTTATCCCTGTACTTGGTAATGCTAATATTATGTCATCAACATATTTTTTATAAAATGTAATTTATAACGTAGGACAAGGACGATGGTGTCTAATATGTGGTCCATTACATAACAGGAAATTATTGGTGATATAGTATATTGGGGATAAATGATATACTTTGGTATTTCAATAGTTACAACCCCTACATTCAATTCACATTAGAATGTAAAAATACTACAGGTTCAGTACCTTTTTTAGATACCAAATTAATACGAAAAGGTACCCATTTACTGGTTGATTGGTATAGAAAACCTCTCAGTTCAGGTAGATATCCCAATTATTGGTCATACCATAAATATTCAATGACACTTAATTTAGTTAAAGAAATGAAAAATCGTGTCCTTAAAATCAGCGATACCGCTTTCCATACAAAAAATCTAAAAATCCTTTATAACTTATTCATTGAAAACTCATACCCAAGTATACTACTAAAGAAAATTTTGTTTAACACTCCACAAAATTTAACTAGTCATTTAAGAAACGAAGAAAATCTGTCTGTATCACAAGATAGAATTGGACCTGTAGATCCTTTACCAAAACAAACTACAATTAGATATGTATCTCTTCCATACATTAAGGACATTGGACAGAAACTAAGTAGAATTTTTTCATTAATTAATAATATCTAAATTGCACATAAAACGGTACTAACAGTTAACAAAGTTTTTTCTAAACTTAAAGACCAATCCGCACTCTTGTTTTTAACGGATGTTGTTTACTGTATACCGTGCGGATCATGTGAATAAGTATACTATGGTTAAACATCAAGATGCCTTAAAGACCGCATTACATCCCACAAGTCAGATAATAGACTGCATCCTGAAAAAAGTGCATTGGGTGAACATGTATTTAAAAATGGACATTAGATAGATTATAATAACATCAACGTAGTAGAACAGGAAAGTAATATCACCAAAAGACTTTTTCTTGAAATGGCCTACATTTGCCAAAATCATAATGCAATGAATCATAGAACAGATATTGGTCATCTAAATGAAATGTTCTCCTATTTGTTACTACCAGATAAATGCAATAATAACACAAACAATAATTTATCAATTGACATTTAAAAGAATTTTGTCAGAATAATGTCATGTATTTATTTAGAATAATTAAGTGTTTTTGGATGTACAGTAATTTTTTAAATTTTTAAACATAAAAATAGGTTTTATATATTAAAAAAGATGAGAGACTATGATAAATTTTATCAACATTATAATACATCTTCGTTGATACAACCTCATTAAGTTTGTAAGTAGTGAATTTTTTAATTAATTATACCAACGCCAACAATTTATTCATCACATTTGTAGCTCCGTGATGAAGGACATAACCAATGTCCGAAAGCTTGGAATAAAAATTTAAAAGAGTACACGTTTCATTTTTATTGCTGCAAACCCACTATTTAACGTTTACTTCCTTACGTTGTCAGCAAATACTTCTGGTTCATTATATATATATATATATATATATATATATATATATATATATATATATATATATATATTATTACATATAAACATACTTATATATGAAATATATAAAAGATACACCCAAATCATGGTCCGTAGGTTCAAATGGTCCTGAACTAGTTAGCTTTCGGGATCAAGCCAGGAGAACAGAAGGTGCTTAGAATCTGAAAATTCCAAACCAATGCCCAAATAAAACAACAACTCTTTTGGAGAAAACAACTGGAGAAAACACTACAAATATGAAATGATACGTCATAGAAATAAGCGAAGAAAGACGAAAAGATAAAGAGCTATTGGAATTAGCGTTAGAAAATCCATTCTACTACCGAAAAACATCAACGGAAAGAACAGGCAGTATTGGATTCCTAATCGCTTAACGATAGCTTAACCTTACAACTATCAAAGATATACAATATACAAATATTACAAATATACGCCCCAATGTTTACTCACACTGACGAAAAAATAGACGAACCCTACACTAACATAACTAAAGCACTAAATAACAGTAAAAGTCACCTCAAGTTTTTAATTGGTGACTTTAATGTCAACGTGGGAAAAAATGACACGGAATAAGTCATGGGAAGTAAGGAGTCGGCGAGAGAAATGAAAGGGGGAAGACTGATTTAGTTGGCACACTACAAAAATATTCCTGTTACAAATACATTCTTTAAGATAAAATCGAACAGAAAATGGACTTGTGCACCACCAAATGAAACTACTAAGGCCAAAATTGACTTCACTCTAACCAACAAACTTTCTACAATAAAATATGTCAATGTAATAAATAAATTTTAAGCAGTCAACCACCATAGACTAATCAGAGAAAAAAATATTCTATATCTAAAACTAGAAAGAATAAAGTTAGTCACAAAACCGACAGTAACTGGTATAAATATTAAGAATCTAAAGGAAAGCTCAGATTACTACCAAGACAATTAATAAAAGATTACGTGGTCAAAGCGACAGCTCTCAACTAGTGGAAATTATCCTTGATAGTGTCAAATAAATCGGGGGCCCGCGACAAAAACAAACATAGGAAAGTGTCTAATAAAGCTAAAATAATGCTAAAATAAAAAAGGAAAATGAAAGTAAGTAGCAACATTCAGAAAATACAATACACAGAAATTTGTAAGACGATAAGGAAAAGTATTATGGAAGACATAAGAAATATAATGAAAGACTGTTAGGAAATGCAATCGAAAACAGAAAAAACTATAAGAAAAAAAGAAAAGTAACAAACACTGGAAAGAAGTAAATCGTTGTTCTAACAAACAAAAACATCAGAATTTAAGACAGAAATAAAATAGTACAACGCACAACTAGATTCCACAGCGAACTTTGCAAAGCCGCTGAAGCTGTTAAAAAGCCAATCGGTAATCAAAAAGATGTACCAGAAGTCCTTTCGGAAGAAGTATAATTAACAATTACAAAAGCTAAACGCAATAAAGTAGCTGGAATTAATGGCATAATTGTGTAACTGCTTAAATACTCTGGCAATTTTACATAGACAATCCCAAGAGGCATATTCACAAACTGCTATAGGTCAAGATCCATACCAGAACACTGGAATACAGCAAACATAGCTCTAATTTATAAGAATGTTGGCAAATAGACAGATATAAAAAAGTACTGACCTATAAGTCTACTACAAATTATATACAAGATATGCACAAAGATCTTCAGCAACAGATTAACAAATGCATTAGATCCTGCACAGCCAAGAGAGCACGCGGGCTTCGAAAGTAGATTTCGTACCATGGATTTCATCCATGGGTTTCGACAACTACTGAGTAGAGCTAATGATAATAAAATATCGCTAGCATTACCCTTTATAAATTTCGAGGAGGCTTTTAATTGTATATATTTTAAGGCAGTAATAGAAGCTTTAATCAACCAAGGCGTTGACAAATTGTACATAGAGACTTAAGCAAATATATACAAAAAAGTAACAGCTAAGATAACCATTTTTTTCAAAACGATCCAGGAATTTCCACTATCAGAGGCGTCCAACAAGGAGACGCAATATCACCGAAGCTCTTCACTGCAACTCTATAAAATATATTCAGCAACATAAACTAACAAAACAAAGGTCTATCCATTGATAAAGATTATCTTAGCTATCTAAGATTTGCAAATGACATCATTCTTATTGCTAATAACCCTGCAAAACTACAAGAACTTATAAGCGACTTAAATAGAGCTAGCAATGAATTTGGCCTAAACATGAACTTAACAAAAACAAAAACCATGCACAGAGAGTTAGTGAATGTCCAAGATGTAATAATAAACAACAACACAACTACATGAAACAGTAGACGAGTATGTATATCTGGGGCAATTAATGCATAAATCTAGCTCCTTACTCTCAGAAATCAATAGAAAAATAAACTGGTTTGGACATCTTTGGTAGTCAATAGATATTTAGTACTCGTACTAAATGCAGTTGTATTCAAACTGAGGATGCCACTTTACCTGACGATAAAAGCATAAATATATATATATATATATATATATATATATATATATATATATATATATATATATATATATATATATATATGTATATATATATATATATTAAAAAGTAGTCCAAAGTTTTTTGACTAGTTTGGAAAAAATATATGTAAATACTTTTTCCTTTTTGGGTGTGGTAGTCAATAAAAACAGAGCTTTGCTAAGGCGTACTATTTATTCTGAATCCAAGCTTTCGGTGGTTTTTTGCCACCTTTATCAAGGTCTACAAAGAAAATTACTATGTTGTAGCAATTTGAATGGTGCCAAAAAAAGGCTATAAAAACTATAAAAAACTTACCCGAATGTAAGATTCGTGGCATAAACAACAACGTTAAATAACATGATAATACTGAAGTTGCAACTAAACTTAAAAAAGTTACTGTTAAAAAAAACACTTTAAAGATTACTAAATACGTTAAAAGTTAAAAACAAAATGAAGGACGACATGTTAAAACAGTCGTCGCTGCAGGCTTTATTTCAGTCACATTTCACGAGCAGAAAGAGAAAGTGGGTGGACATTTATTATTTAAATAGTTAGGAGAAAATACAAAAAACAACTTTGAAAATAACGTCTCACAAAATACTGTTTATGAATTTTGAGTACTACCAACTGTATTACCAACTTAAAAATAAGCGGGAAATTAAAAATGTTATTTATAACATAAGCAATCGAAAGAAAATAGTATTTAGTAAATAGGTTTAGAAAAAATATTAACTCAAAAAAAAAATAATAAAACAAAACAAAACTAAATTAGTAACTGAAGTTTGATCACAAGTATTCAAATAATCGGCCTTGGGTGGGCAGCATTTGGAAAACTGAGAGAAACTTTTAAAAGTGAGCTGCCCACATGCCTAAAGAGAAAGGTATTTGATCAGTGCGTCCTCCCAGTCTTGACGTACGGAGCAGAAACACTTACCTTAACAAAAGCAGCAGCTACCAAACTGAGAGTCACGCAGAGAAGAATGGAGCGGTCCATGTTAGGAATAACTCTGCGAGAAAGAATAACCAACGAAGACATCAGGAGAAGAACCGGAGTGACTGACATCATCGAGAAGATAGCCAGACTAAAATGGAGATGGGCAGGACACATAGCCAGAATGACAGATGGGCGATGGACAAAGAGGTTATTGGAATGGAGGCCAAGGGAAGACAAGAGAAGCGTCGGTCGACCACCTACAAGATGTACTGACGATTTAAGAAGACTCAATAAAAACTGGATGAGAGCGGCGCAAGATAGACGGGGTTGGAAACATGAGGAAGAGGCCTATGTTCAGCAGTAGACTCTTGAGGCTGGATGATGATTCAAATAATACCGAAATTTTAAAAAAAGAAAAGAAACAAAGAAAACTCTGAGATGCAAAATAGCTCAGTCAAAAGTCAATACAAAATTGTAAATTTTGCTAAGATTCTGGATCTCAGATCTCTTATTAAGATTGTTATTATCACTCTTGCTGATATGTACCATCTCTAAGAAAGTTCTCTTAAATTTATTTTTCTCTCTGGCTAATATTTTTACATTGTTGAAATCTATCTTATGGTCTAGATCGATAGTATGCTCTGCCAAAGCACAAGTAGGTTTGTTTAATCTACAATCACTCTTATGAGAAATGATACGGCTAGACAGATTCCTTCCAGTTTCACCAATGTACGTGGATGGACATTCAGTACATTGAATGCAATAAACAACATCTGTAGTCTCTAGAGTGGTTAGGGGTTGTTTTATTTTGCTATACAGCTGACGTATGGTTTTGATGTTCTTGTTAGCTATTTTGATATTCTTAAAGTCTTTAAAAATCTTAGTGAGTTCAACGGTCAGTTTTGGAATATATGGAAGGGCATAAAAATACACACTTGTTGGAGCAGAATTATTTTGTGCTGAGGGCACTAATTGTGACACAGGAGGAGCTACCACTCTCACCATCCTAGGAGGATGGTGAGAGTGGTAGCTTATGAATCTATTGCTACATATGGGTTTTCTATACCATTGTGTTTTCACAACATTATCCTCACATCTATGCAATCTCATGTCAAGGAAAGGCAAAGATCCCTCCCGCTCCTCCTCGCACGTGAATTGCAAGTGTGGGTTTTGTTGGTTGAACACGTTTAACGTAGAATGTATGGAGTCTGCAGGTAGTGCCAAGATTAAGTCATCCACATATCTCTTTATGAACGGTATTTCAAAATTGATTTGTTGCAAACAATCTTCAATCAAGTCATCTAAGATATTATTGCACAGTATTGGTGAAATAGTGGAACCCATTGGAGTACCAAAGACTTGTTTGTAGTAACAGTCATTAAAAATAAACACAGAGTCAAAAACAAAAGAAATGAGTTTTTTGATATTAGCTAAGTTAAGGGTTGTGTGCATTGATATGTCATCCCAGTATTTCTCAACGCTGGGCTGTTTTCTCCCATTAACATTTATTCCTTTATCTACCCAGTTAATGTCTTTGAACACATCTTCCAGTCCAACTGTGAATAGCTTTGGTGAAATAACATCTCCCTGGCGAACTCCTCTGTTGATTGGTATAGCTTTGGTTTTTGCATCTATTTGTATTTTTATTGTGGCTTTCTTGAAAATAATATGTATAAGCATTCTGTATCGGGAGTCTATTCTGCAGTTGTACATAGCTCTCTCTATTTCCCAAAGTTCTATTGTTGAGTCGATTGCCTTTTCTAATTATTACTACCATAAAAAAAATATAATGCAATTTTATTATTTTGTACAACATTTTACTATTTTTGATACCATGGATAATATTTAAAATATGAGATGTACTATCACAGAGATAAACCTTATAATTTGCTTGAACAATAGATGCTATTCTGGGCTTAAGCGTTTTCTTATATCTCCAGTTATATCGAGAAATACTTAGGTAAGTAAAATTCTACAAAACAATAATATGCCCAATCCTAACATATGGTCTAGAGACCTGGACTTTAACAAAAAGGAATGAAAACATGTCAGGATGTTTTGAAGGAAAAGTACTAAGGCGAATCTATGGAGCGGTGAATGACAATATAGTGTGGATAGAAGACAATACAACTTATAGCTTTATAGAATATAGCAGGAACCAGATTTCGTTAAACATATTAAGATAGGACGTCTGAGGTGGATAGGGCATGTAATGTAATGCGAATCGAACAAAGTGACCCAGCTAAAAATTCTAGTATATGGTGTATCATAAGTGGACAACAATAGTACCTTGGTAGAAAAGGTAGTCAATATTAATGTCCTGTAATTGATATAAGTCATATGCGAGAATATTATCCATATACCAATTTATAAAATATGTGAAGTTTAGTGTGTAATACTTAATTTGCAATTCGGAACTGATTGGGAACACGAGAAGCTCTTTTTGCCTAAATAAATATATTAAAAAAACGATGAAAAGACATAAATGTAGATAGAAAAGAAATGCTATATTATTGTTTATTTTTAAAACAAATTATGTACATTATACTTCTACCAGACGTACAACACTGAACAGACTAATGCCTCTTTTAAAATAGCTTCGACGAAAAGAATTGTTTTTATCACAAAGAGTTATTTTATTCCTTTTTATTTCCTTTCATAAATTCGAAGATCTAAGGTTGATCTGATTCGATACATTGTAGTAGAGAATAATTTTTTGAGGATTGCTTTGTGAGCTCGGACAAAGTGCTTTTTCGCAGAAACCGGAGCACAAATAATAAAACTTTTATTTCTAATTTGCTGAGTTGAATGATGTGCAAAAAATCAAACCTTTTATGGACCTAAAGAAAATGGACTCCAGAGAATATATCACATTTCTTTTCTAATTACAATAATAAAAAAAAGGTTGTCTAAGTTTAATTTAGGCAACATAAATGAAAAAGTCTATCAAGAGTATAATTTTTGAGATAGTATCTTGAGCAATAAAACATTTTTTTAAAAGTGCTAAATAATGTTAAAATCTATAATTATTAGCAAATAAGATAAATATTCTGACATTTTTTTTGAGTCATTATAATAAAAAGACCTTTCCCAACATAAAGCAAATTATAAGCAAGTCGAAATTAAAATGCTGCTTTTGTTGGAATCTTGAAAATCTGATAGATAAGAGTATGGAGCAATTAAAATTGCGGAAGGCATATCTTCGTTAATATTCGTGTGTTTTAAATGCTAAAAACAGCATTACACTTGTCTTAAGATTCTAAACATTTCTAAAAGAAAAAAATGTACCGGGCTTTGGGGGCCGGTAACACACAGAGATTACAATTTGTTACTCGGGTGCAAGACCGGTCCTGCGAGACCGGTGCATATTTATATATCTGCATGCTTGCGCAGTCAATCGCCATTTAGTACCGTTTGTATTTCAATAGCAGGTGTGTTTACGTCCGTTTTTTACGTGGTTTTACTAGTCACGGAAATGTCATCTCGCGTTAAAAAGATTTTGTTTTTAGCTCAAACAACTGATACAAACAAAACAAAAACTGTAGAGTGTAACGAACCGAGTACTTCAGTTGAAAATAAAAAATATGACGAAGATAACCCAACTATTGTAAATTCGCGCCAAAGTCCAACTGATTTAAGAGACCATGTGCTTGCAGAGTTGCCAAATAGTGACAGTGAAAATGAACGGGACGATCCTTTTGATTCGGACGATTCTATAATCGACAAAAACTACTCGTACAGTGATGTAGGTGAAAGTGATTTATTCGACGATGATAATGAGACAAAAATTGATAACGAAAAAATGCCAGAATCTGAAAACGAGTGGCATGATATAGGTGAGAGTGACAATGAAACTGGTGAGTTGAATCAATATCAAGATATGCCTATATTAAATTTTAACGTTAATGAAATAAAAAATCCTATAGACGCTTACAAGTTATTTGTAACCGATGATCTTTTACAGAATATTGTCACTGAAACAAATAGATTTGCTCGGACAATGTTGTTAAATATACATCGATCAAAATCACGTATACGTTACTGGGTTGACTGCGATATAGCCGAACTGAAACGTTTTTTTTTTCAATATGTATAGTTATGGGATTAGTTGATGATCCCGCAATAAATTTATATTGGTCGAAAGATCCCATGTTCAGGAATGAGTTTATTACGACTAGCATGAGACGAGACAGGTTCCTTTTACTGATGCGTTGCATTCATTTTTGTCATAATCAGCAGTGTAATAAAGATGATCGGCTCTATAAGTTAGGGGAAGTTTTAAAAGTACTAAATAAAAATTTTCAAGCTGCATTAACTCCAGGACGGATTTTGGTAGTCGATGAAAGTATAGTACCTTATCAAGGAAGACTGCCAATAAAGCAATATCTGCCAAATAAAACACACCCATATGGAATTAAATTATATAAGTTATGTACAGCGGATGGTTATACTAACAACATAATCGTTTATCGTGGTAAAAATACAACTACCAATGCAAATACCTCTCAGAGTGAGCAGATAGTGTATGATCTTCTTGAACATGTTGAATTCGAAAATAGCTACTGTCGCCATTTGTATGCTGATAATTATTACTCGAGTATACCTTTAGCCAAATCATTATTCAAAAAATAAATAATTTATTGTGAAACCTCGAGGTCCGACAAAAGAGGTATTCCCAAAACGGTACCTAAAAAAATGAAAAAGGGAGAAATTTGGGGTACACAGAACAAATCCTTACGTATTATAAAATGGATGGATAAACTGACAGTTCTGATGTTAAGCACTGATCCAACCCATACAACTACTTTAGAACCAACAGGAAAGCGAAACTGGCAACGTGAGTTTGAATTGAAACCAAAGGCAATTATTGATTACAATCAAGCAAAAAAAGGAGTAGACTTTAGTGATCAGATGAGTTCTTATCATTCCGTTTTAAGAAAAAGTTTAAAATGGTACCGTAAACTAGCCTTTGAATTTTTGCTTGGAACATCTATTGTAAATGCCTGGATTGTTTATAACAAGATTAGTTGTTCTACAACATTATCTATAATGGAATTTAGAAGAAGATTGGCGCAGGAGTTACTTGTTACTACAGCTGCACACGAAAACACCACTACTCCCAAAAGAGTTCCACATACTTTTGTTAAACTGTCAGGACCTGGAAAGAAAAGGAGAAGACAATGCCAAGGATGCTATCATAAATTAAGAGAAACACATTCAAGCAAACAGGCAAGTAATATGGTGACAAAAGTAACAAGTTACTGTAATGAGTGTCCTGGACAACCAGGAATGTGTTTATCTTGCTTTAATAGCATTCATAAAAAATAATCTTATTTTCTGAAACTTGATTGTTTTTTTTAATAACTACAAAAAAATCTTTTATTTTCCTGAAACTTTATGTTTTTTTTTGTTTAATAGCTAAGGATATAAATATTATTTAGTTTACATGTTTTTTTGTTTTCAAATATCATTTACACTAATAAAATATTAAGAAGTTTTGATCATTTAATCTAAATCTGTAAAAAATAGTAAGCTGTCTTGATACTTTAAAACAATCTTAACAGGAAACGTGATCAAAAAACGAATGACAATGGTAAGTTTTAAAATGTTTTTACTGTTCATAACTGATCTTAAAACTCGTATAATTTATATTATATAACTGTAAAAATGAAAAACTAATTACGTCACTACTGGTCCCCGACGGTCGGTAACGCACAGTGTTCGCGTCAAGCCATCGGTCCCAGGGGACTGGTAACGCACTGTTATTTGGTTGACATATTTTGGGAACGCAATCAACCTGTTAATTAAAGAAGGAGTGTGCAAATTTCTTGCATTCAACAGTCAAAATATAAACTAAAAAGAGCGACACCATTACGGTGTCGGTCACGAATGCAAACTATGGTATATGACTAAGTAACTCAGTAACACTAGGAATGTAGTTGGTATATTTGCTGACCGGAAAATGAAAGAGAACATAGCAGATGCTATGACAACGAGTGCTAGAATAATGTCAAAAAAATTGGGCTTGATAAAAAGTATTTAAGGTAAATGAAAAAGCTCCAAAAGTCGGTATGAGTAAAAATAAATACACGGTTTACACCAACAACGAACATCATGCGCTTTGATCTCTGATATCGCAAAGAAAGAGATAGATAGCTTTTATAAAGAATAAGGCAATCATCTAAAAGAAACCAAAGACGAAGAAGTCTTTAATATTGTTTTAGGCTACCTCAAGACGAAGATAGGGGAAGAAAGACATGGAGAAGTAGTAAGCAAATATGAACTAGGAATACGTAATAAGAGGGGGGAGAGGCTAGTTCCGTTTGGAACGGACAACGAACTCATTATCAAGAACACATCGTACAAACGAACAGTCCGAAGAATATACACCTGGAAAGCCCCTAGACATGACGGTCAGAAAATAGTAAGATTGACTAAATTATTATAAATCAGATGTAGCAAGTGGCGACAACCATTTTTTAGCAGACATGAAACTGAAATTAAGGAAAATAAAAACAGCTAAAAAAATACCTATAATTAACGTAATTAGAATAAAAAAAGTTGATATCTGCCAACGGATTAAAGAACAAATACACAAAAAAGTCAAGAAAGTAGAAAGATAAGGAACACTTAACGCTACAGAAAAATAAAGATAGCTAGATAAGATCCTGTGGAGCATCATATAATAACAACTGGAGTGCGATAAATCTCCTTAAAGAAAACAATGGATAGCACAAGCAATAAAATCATTGATATCGGAAAAGGGGTAATACAAGAATAAAAACAAACAAACAACAATCCAAACACGTAAATAAAATGAAAATCAAACAAGTCAAGGAATTGTGGCAATCAAAAAAATGTGCAGAAATAGTAGGATTAGAAAGACGATATAAGAGTTTTAACATTTTGCTTTTTCTTCTTCATCTTTATAAGCAATTCTGCTTGTTCTTTGGCGAAATAATACCTCTATGGAAGGTTGTCACTCCATATTTTGCGCGGTCGTCCGATACTTCTACCGATTGGTGACTTATTTCCTGCTATTTTCGCTACACAGATCTCCTCCATTCTGCTTATGTAGTTATTGTATTCTTTGTTTCTATTTTGTGTCCATTCATTTATACATTGTACGTTACATTTTCTTCTAATGTCTTTACTTCTCTTTCAATCTCTTAGCGTATTTCCTGTAATTCTTCTCAGTACTCTCATCTCCGCCGTTTCCAGTAGCCTTTGCATTGTGGCTGTGTCGGGTCTTGCTTCTGATCTAAATTCTAGACTTCATCTCAGTGGTAAGTTTGTAGCGGTTATATTGCCTGTTGTAGCGGTTATATTGCCTACCAAATTGGAATCACTTATAGGGGATTGATCACTTATAGAGGATGAACATAACTGCGGATTTGGTCATCATCGTGAAGAGCCGTAAGCTGCAGTACTTGGGACATATAATGAAAAATCAAGACAGATACCAGCTACTTCAATGCATTTTGCAAGGCAAAATTGAAGGAAAAAGGGCTCCAGGACGAAGAAGAATATCCTGGTTTGCTAACCTGAGAGCATGGTATAGAAAGACCTCAACACAGCTATTTCGTATAGCAACCAACAAAGTCATCATAGCCAGGATGATCGCCAACGTTAGGAACGGACAGGCACCCTAAGAAGAAGATAGGAGATTGAAAATTGGGGACAGAAAATATATTCAGGGATTCTACAGTATTCACTGTCTTCCCTCGCTCAACCGTTTCTATCTCTCTGTTGTCTAATTATCCATCGTTTAGGCCTCTCTTACTCATGGCGTCGTCTACTTCGTGGACTCGAGATAGGGTAAGCAAAACAAACCGGAACGTTTATTTTCGATAACATCTCGATTATTCTAGATTTCGTAAATACTTTTTATCATCCGCCAAGGGACTTTTTCTATATGTAATAAATCACACGGATCTGTCGTAACATTTTTTTTCCTTTTAAAGCAATGCTTCAAGACTAGATGGTACCTATGTTGGGAAACCAACTATAATTTTCTAAATTTGACTTATTTTACAAGACGTACACATTTACTCAAAGAAAGTTTTGGTTCTCTCTCTCTTCCTCTATCACCAGTTTCATAGTATAAAGAGCAAAGTAATTCTTAAGTGCATATGGTTTGTGTTTGTATTGCAAATAAAGGATAATATATAATTTCATCACAACAAAAATTAAACAACAGAATCAGCAAATTACAACCAAAAGACTATAAGTAAATCCAATGTGACACTTCGTCATAAGGATTTGCCGCGCCCAACAAGAAATTTGTAGACGAACACCCGCTTTTTCTTTAATAGTGTTCGAATTTTCTTTTCAATCAATCAATCAATCAATAATGTCTTTTTATTTCCCATTAAAAAAAATACAATTTTCTCTTTTAGTGACATTTGTTCTCCTTGGCACATGCCATCAGGAGGGTTGGCAAACTAATATTATTCCCTAATTAATATACAAAAAAATACAATAAGGCTCATTACATCTAACAAGTTCATTAAAATTAATAAAAAATAATTTAAGTAAATATTCATATAAATGTAAGTAATAAACTAAATGTGTATATCCTACTAAGTAGCACTTCGCCCTAGACTAAACAGTAATAACAAAGTATAACAGTAAGGTATATATTGTATTTAAAATGATTGAATGTGTCACTTAGAGGGGGTGAAAGCTGTTGATATAATAATAATAATAACAAGATAGTCAAGATAGACAAGACAGATAAAAAAAAATAGCTATTCGCAAACAAATTATTAATACTAATTTTAATATTTTAATACTATTGAAATAACACCATGCTAATAGATTTAGTAATTAAATAGGCTCACTAACTCATACCTATACGCCCATGCTTCCCTACAATAACCTGCTAACTCAGCCTTTCCCTGTCTCATCATTGTAACTACTTCCACTCTACTAAGTTCATGTCTACCCAACCACTTTAACCTAATATGTCTCAACACCGAACATTTTCCCAAAAAATGTATCACATCTTCCCTTTCCTTTGTGTTACACATTGAGCAAAACCTTCTTTCATCATTTCTGCCAGGTCGATCATTCAAATATAGAACTCCACATCTTAATTTGAAGAGCCATCGAATGTCCCCAAAATTTTCCATTTCCAGTAGATAATGCATGTTTACTCCTTCTTCCCGCAGTTCTTTGTAGTGTCCACAAAAATTTGATTCGAGTGCCCTATTCTCAGCCTGACGCTGTATCTCCTCCTTCTTTTTTTCTATCATATTCTCAATCATACTAGGCCAGCTTTCTGTCCATTCCCATTCACACCTTACCTCAATTCCAAATTTGTCTCCCATGCTCATCCAATCTTTCCACCAGCCACACCTTGCTCTTATCATTTCTTTCAAAAGAAATTTTGGCCACCTATCACTCGAATATCCTAGTATTTTTTTAACGTATTTTTGATGTAAATTCATTGTATATAGGCTGACTCTAGCAATACCTGTCTCCAAATCTAACATAAAGTTAGGACAATACCATGGACAAGAGAACATTTTTTTTATATAAAATCTTCTGATTATTTCCACCTCATCGTACTCAAAAAGACCCCATACCTGAGACCCATAAGTCAAAATTGATCTTATCACCGACTCATACACTGTTACTTTAGCCAAAAAGGGTATATCAGCCTTAGACACTAACCTGCTCCAAGCCGTGTGAATCGCTACTTTTGCCAAACTCTGGCGCTTTTTTAGATGAGCTTTAAACGACAACTTGGGTGTTAGTATCATTCCCAAATAATTATAGTTAATTTTCTTTTCCTTTTACAAAAGCTTACTCCTTAATTTTTTTTATCTTTTATATAGCTTTACGATATTTTATGTTTCATTTTCACGTCTGTATTGTCTTGGCAAACAACCGGTTTTTGAATTTTTATGACTTTCTGCCTTGACGTAGAATTTAAATGCTTAAATAAGATTATTAGCTTGCAACCATAGAGCATTTTTCTGACTGACATATTTTCTCCTAAGGTGGTTTCTGGCATAATATGTGATATGTTGAGTTTAATGCACCATTCAGCCATAAATTTATTTGATAAATAGTCTTTTATGTTTACCTTTAAACTAAAAGAGCAACACAAAAAATAAAGCCATATCCAAATAATGAAAACAATTATTAAGTACTTACTTAACTAATATTTTGGTATAACATTATTTTTACACCATCTTGAAAATGAATGAAGTATGTTTATTTAATTGTACAACTTAAAAAACACTTAATTAAAATTTCCTTAGAACCTCCTCCTCCTTTATACAGCCAAACCTTATTCTCTTCGCAGAATTAAGTTGTTCATTCTCATCCAAATTTGTCTACATTTCCTGAACAAGTTAAGAGTGAACAGTCCATTGGACCCAGTTTGCGAAAATCTCAGACTAACCCTAACTCGAATGGTAATCAGCGGCGCTACATTTATTTGAAAGGCGTCAAATATATATAAACTAAATAATATATAAAGATTCGTAAATATATAAACATTGGGCGATGTTTGCATTTTTTTACGATGTTCATAAGATAAATTTAAAAAATATAATTTCAACGACCGGTTAAAATGGAAAAATGGAACTTCCGTTGTTAGAGTTAGTCTTTATATCTTTATAGCATAAAATTTTGCAAAGTCCGAATAAAAACGCATATATGTGATAATAAAACACCAAAATATATCACAAAGATAGAAATATAGAAACAGAAAAAAAAGAGTAACCGAAAACGAAGAAACACCTATATCACTAAAGTGATGGAGCCGAAGAAAGCAGGGCAAAATTAAGTGCAATATTCTAGTCTCGGCTAAGGAAGTACTGGGTAAAAGAAATATAAATAAAAATAAATCGTTCCCAAGGCGATGAACTTCATTTTTTTGTACAGACGCAAAGGAAAAATGTAAAGAAAAGAAAAAACTTAACCGGAAACACCAAAAATTACCACTAATGAAGAACTTAATGTAAATATACAGGAGGTTCAGAAAATACTTGAAAAGCTAAAAAACAAAAAATCAGCAGGTAAAGACAGGATGCCAAACTAATTACTAAAATATTGTGGATCAACAATGACAGAACAATAATTAATAAAATTATTGATAAAATGATTAATAAATAAACAACATTAATTAATACAATTATAAAATAGAATCAAATCCTACAAGAATGAAGAACCAGCGAACTAACTGTACTATTCATAAAAGGAATTAAAAAACAGCCAGAAAACTACAGAGGTATAGACTTGTTTAATACTACCCTAAAACTTACAACTAAAATTTTACGACTGATAATAATTCAGAGGATAAGTTTAGCAGATGTACAACAGGGTTTTCGTAGTGGAAAATTGTGTACAGATGCAATATTCGTTATAAAACAATTACTAAGAACACACTGGAGTATAATAGACCAGCATTTCTGTGTCTGATTGACCTTAAGAAAGCGTTTAACAGAATAAGACTCAAAGTTGTAATCATTGTTCCGTATAATAGAGAAATTCCACTAAATATTACAAAAACTATTAAAAACATCTACCAAAATAACAAAATGGAAGTTAGAATAGATGGACAACTTACAGAATCTACAGAAATAGACAGCGGAATAAGACAAGGGGATTTGTTGAGCCTCATGCTATTAAAGAAACAAAAATACTCTGTTACGCAGCCGACGCAATATTAATAGCCCAAGATATACAGTCTGCAAACACGGGTCCACAGATTTAACATAAGAACAAAAGAATGTAATATGACAATCTCATCTCAGAAAACTAAAACAATAGTATTCAGCAAAGAACCAATGAGATGTAAAATAGAAATTGATGACATCAGTATTTAACATGTAATGACAATAAAATACTTGGAAATTACACTGTCCGGCTATGGAGACCTGGACAAGAAAATGAGAGATCAAGTACAAAAAGCAAATAGACTGACAGGTTGCCTTAGTAACACTGTGTGGCAAAATAGACATAATAAAACTGAGATAAAGTCAAGAATTTATAATGCCAGTGTAAGACTAATAATGACATATGCCTCAGAAGCAAGACCCGACACGGTCACAAAGCAAAGGCAACTGAAAACGGCAGAGATAAGAGTACTAAGAACAATTACAGGAAATACTCTGAGAGATCGAAAAAAAGTGAAGACATTAGAAGAAAATGTAACGTTTAGTGTATAAAGGCGTGGACACAAAATAGAAAAAAAGAATGCAATAACCGCATAAGCCGAATAGAGAAGACCGGTGTCGTCCAAACACAAGAGATACGTCACTAATCGGTAAAAGAAGTATCGGACAACCGCGCAAAACATGAAGTGCCAACCTTCCTTAGAGGTAATAATATGCCAATGAACAAGTAGAGTTGCTTCTAAAAGAAAGAGGAAGAATAAGAAGAAGATAAAATTTCTATTTTGGGTTTTTGCACCAAACATGTGGAATTATAAATATGCCTAAAAAACATTGAATTTAAAGTTTTTCATTGCAAACAAACTAAAACATTTATAACACCATTTGTTTGATTGCACAAGTTTTTCAAAACAACATAACTTTAGTTACAAATTTCATCCAATACAGTGTTCGTGGAAGAAATTTCCCAAACTAGAGACTGTTTGCAATGTGAAAATTTAAATTTAACATTTTTAGGTATATTTTAAGTAACTCATATTATTTTCCAAAATATAAAATCGTAATTTCATACTGTAGGTTTTAAAGACGGTTCTCTAGCAATGGAAATTCCACAAAGTCCGGTCAATGATTCCGGTTCTATAATGATTTTTGTTGCATCTTTACTATGCTTGTTTTCTCAGGCATGTTTGCATATCTAAGATTATGCATTCGTGCTTTCCCAGTCTTGCAGTTTCTTTCCCATAGAAATTGTTACATTCAGAGGGTATTTTATACATGCAATTCTTTAATTTTCCGTTTTGAATTATTGAATTTGGTTTTACATTGGATAGATCTTAGTGATTTATGAATAGCTAAAGGAAGCTTACGAAAGTTCACCGAGAAATGTCATCAAGATCGTACTAGGAGATATGAATGCTCAAGTAGACAAAAAAGAACTTTTCCTATAAACTATTGGTAAACATTTACACTATCAAATCACCAACGAAAATAGAAAATTGCTTATTACCTTTGCCAGTAGAAAAAACATGATCATAAGATTTTTTTTCTACACCGCGACATACCCAAAGCGATATGGTTTATGTCTATTGGAAAAACCCCCAATTATTCATGTCTTGGTAAACAAAAGGTGCGCAACAAACATACAAGATATGAAAAGCCAAAGAGGAACATGCTGCGGATCTGGCCATCTCCTATAACAGATCAATTACAGATGCAGAAATCAAAGCAACAGCAGGAACAGACATTAACAAGCAACAGAACAACTAGATATACAAAATTAAGACAAGATATCAAACAGTACTATAAGACAGAAGTAATATAAGCACTGAAAAATACGGGCAGTCTAGGCACCAAAGACATCGGGAAGAAATTAACACGAAAATAGTTGACGCAGCAAGAAATATTATAGGCAAATAAAACACGAAGAACAAGAAAATGGTTTAACGACGAGTATAAAAGGCCATACAGATATGAAATAAAGACGACAAGAAATGTATAAAAAGAAGAACCAGAGAAAGAAAAGCAATATATGATCTGCAATATGGAGGGCCGATATGCCGAAGGATGAAAAGTAAATGCGAAAACCGTAATATACAGAAAATGGACAAGTGTATAGATATTTGCGCAATTGAAGTGAAGAATACAAATCCCAAACAAATTTATGCAGGAATAATGAAGAAAAAATACCCAGTAATTCAAAAGAAGTAAAATCAGTCTAGAAAACCTATTTCTAAACTCTTCTAAGGGCACAAGAAAATGATGACCATAAAGAGAATTTAGGTATGCATCACATTGAGAGAGATACCGAAAATATAGAACCTCCGATGATATGAGTAAAATACAATACGAGCACAAATAATAACAAGACTCCAGGTGTTGACATCCCCTCTGATGTATATATAAAAATTAAATGCCAAACACCTAGTAGGGGAAATTCATATGCTTATGAACAAGATTTGAATGATGTTTAGATCCACGGCGACTGGAAAACCGGAATTATACTCCCAATCTATAAAAAAGGGGATAAATTAAAATGCGAAAATTATTGCTGCATAACCGTCTTTTGTATAACGTACAAAGTTTGTACTAAGCATACTAAACAAACGACTCCAACAACTAACTACAAGTATTGTCGTAGAATATTAAACTAGTTTCCGACAAGGAAGATCTACAACCGATCAGCTCTTCATAGTAAAACAAATTGCAAACAAATCGTGGGAATATAACATTGACATCCACAAAATATTCATATATTTCAAATAGGCCTACGAACTAATTAATAGACAAAAGTTATATTAAATTTTGCATAGCTTTAATATCTCCAAAAATATATCCGACTAGTAAAAGCAACAATAGATCCGTCAACAGCAACCATCAGAGTACAAAATAAGCTCACGGAGAACTTTTGAATAGTCACAGGATTAAAACAAGGAGACGGGCTGGCGCCGACACTAATAAATCTGACTCTCCAATATGTGATAAGACAGCTAAATATAGCAAGAGGTAATCTCCTAACAAATAAATCAATACAGATTTTCACCTATGCCGATGATATTAGCATTATATCTCGAAAAACAAAAGAGGCGGCAAAAATATATTTAAAATTAAAAGTAGAGGTAAAAAAGACCGGACTGGAAATAAATATTCAAAAGACAAAAAAGTTTACATAGACAAGAGCTACGAGAAACAGACACACGGTTAAATTAGAGGACGATACTGAAACTCTAGAAAGTTTCACATATCCGAGATCTGCAATAGACACGGATGGAACAGAAGAAACAGAAATAAAAAAATAGTAAAGGGAAACAAGGCTGACTTTGTTTTATAAATCCATTGGGGAGAGATCTTAGTGTATTTTTCCATTTAAATAATGTACTTCCTATCCTTTTCAGTTTTTCTAATTAACACTTTACATAAGATATTGTTGTCATCTTTGAATTCCTTGTTGTGAGTAGTTCTGGGTTGCTTGTGGTGTTTTGTGGTCTTGTTTCTTCCATCTTTTAAAATTCCGTATTAGTTAATGACAATGGGAGTCAAGTTTTGTCAAACCCTTTATTAGCAGGTTTTTTTCATCATGAAATGCGTTTCCATTAGAGCATGTATTTCGTACTTATATTATAGTAATTTGTTAATTCCGTTTTTGATGTTTTTTATTGTTATTGGTTTTCTGTAAACTTTAATTGCATATCATTTTATAATCCTTTTATGCTCAACACATCCAAAAAAGAAGGTAAATTGCTGCTTTTTTTTCCAGGATGAATTTTACTGGATTCGTGTTGAATTGATCTCTTCCCACTTGGCATAGTGGTCTATTCTTGAACATTATGTTTTCACCCATTTTCCAACATTAAAAAATTGGCGAAAAGTCAAATTATCCATGTCTGCCTGTCCGTCCATCTAGTGAGACTTATCTGTCAGAGAACACAACTCCGCCTTATACAGATATAATGACTTATGAAGTGCGGAATGAGAGCGTATAACCCAAAGGTTATAAAGGTAAGAAATTTTAGACTTTAATTAGGAATTTCAACCGGAAATATTGTTTTAAAGCCGCTTAAATAATACAAGCGATATATTATTCAACGCGCCTTAGTAAGACGAGAACAAATATATACTGCCAGTTTTTATATCACTTTCTTCATAAAAGCAAGGACTGGAAGTTTGGCACAAATTACTCAAAATAAGTAAAATCTTGCATTAGTCGACTTTAAGTTACACGATGAGTTCAAATATCGGCTTCCGATTCTACTACAATTCGATAGTTTACCAAATTGGTATCAAACTGACACTATCTGGCATTTTAGCATAGAGCAAAAAGACATACAAAAAAAAACAAATTTCAGAATTTTTGGCTGCCTAAAAATGTTCTGTGAAATATTATTTGATACATCATTTATCATAAAATATCTTCTTCTTCTTAGAGTGCCATATCCCTACGGAACGTCGGCGACTACCATGCTTATAATATTTTTATACTGATCTCGGTCTTGCACTACGTGTAGCAATTGGTCCGCTGTCAAACCTGTCCACTGCCGCAAATTACTCAACCAAGAGAGTTTCTTCCGTCCTATCCATTTCTTTCCTTCGATTTTACCGTTGAGAATTAGCCGAAGGAAGTCATATCTTGGTCCTCTGATTATATGTCCAAGATATTCTAGTTTACTCCTCTTAATAATATTTAATAGAGTTCGTTGATGTCCCATTCTTTGAAGAACTTCTTCGTTTCTAGTTCTGCTAGTCCATGGAATTTTTAGTATCATTCGATACAACCACATCTCAAACGCCTCGATTTTATTCATGATATCGGCGTTTAAAGTCCAAGTTTCACATCCATACAAAAGTACAGACCACACGTAACATCTTGTAAACTTTTCACGGATTTCCAAATTTAATGAGTTATTGGATAATAGAGGCTTGAATTTTTGGAATGAGTTTCTTGCCTGTTCAATTCTACATCGAATTTCGAAGGATGGATCTAGATTTTGGGTAATCCAACATCCAAGGTATTTGAATCTCTGAACTCTCTCTGCAGCGGTTGTTGGTTTAATATCAGTTGGGTTGCGCCGATATCCACTTTACTGGTCACCATGTATTTAGTTTTATCGATATTTATCGACAGTCCCCAATTTGTGCATTCCATGTCAACTATATTGATTAGCTCCTGCAGATCGTCGATGTTTTCAGCTAGAATCACAGTATCGTCGGCGTACCGTATATTGTTAATTATTTCTCCTCCTATGATAATTCCTATTTGATCTTTTAAAGCTTCCCTAAATAAATTCTCAGAATACACGTTAAAGAGGGTGTGAGATAGTATACAGCCTTGTCTTACGCCTTGTTCAATACTGATTGGCTTTGATTCTCTGTTGTTGGTATTAATAATGGCTGTTTGATTCCAGTAAAGTTTCTCAATAAGTTTGATGTCTTTCTCATCTAGTTGGATGCTCTGCAAGGCGGTAATTAGTCTGGTATGCTGAACGCGATCAAATGCCTTTTCAAAATCAATGAAGCACATATATACGGGTTTTCTTACCTCCCAACATCGTTGAAGGAGTATTTGCATAGAAAATAGTGCTTCTCTAGTTCCAAGGCATCTCCGGAACCCGAACTGCTCTTGTTTAATTATTGCTTCGCACTTGTTGTTAATTCGGTTTAGAAGAATATGCAACAGTATTTTAACGGCATGGCTCATTAAACTAATGAGTCTACAATCGCTACATTTTTTAACATTTGGTTTCTTAGGTAGAGGAATAAAGATCGATTTTAGCCAGTCCGATGTAATTTCACTGGTATGAAATCATAAAATATGTATAACGTAATTACGAAAATTTAATTAAAAAATGTAAACAACAGAAATGTTTTAAATCTTACTTATTATCGTAATCTTAAGATTAAAAAAAATTGTATTGTACCTTTAAATATATTTTTTGTGTGCAAGACATGACATTCGTTGTGGAGATATATCCAATTTCCTCAGATGAAAGAGCGATAGTGAACCGGATAGGACTTATAAAATCCTTGACCTCATCCCCTTTAGTTTCGTCCCTGGTTTTGTAGATATGATTCCCGCTTTTTCACCGAGCGAAAGGTGCCCATTGTTTCTTTTAAAGCCTGAAACGGGCTTGTTCAGGACTTACGATTCGTTAAACAAAAAGCTTTTGTTAGAGGGCGCTGCGATTTTATAGTCGCCTTAAAGGAAATGCACTCTTTCCAATTCGTTATGGGCTGCTGTGTTATTTTTTGCTTGTATTTGTTGGTTTTGTGTTGATGACGAATTTTCCTTCATTAATTTTGCTTCCTTTTTAAGGATATTTATAAATATGACGGCTATGCAACTAGGGATTAAATATTAAAAAAGAAATTATCAAATACTAAATAATATTATTATTTTTCTAGAAAATGTCTATTTAGATTCGTGAATATTTAACATTTTTATCTCCGGTGAAAAATCTGGGTCTGTCCCAAACCCTTCTTTCAGGGCGTCACTTATTTTGACGTCATATAGGATTTTAAGAATTTCGAGAATTATTGTATGACATTTTAGTTAATTCTGACAGTTGCAGGATCGAAATCGGCTAAATGTGAAAAGGTTATTTTTTTTTAAATATGGAATAAAAACTTCTAATTCAATTTTTTTTTAATTTACATATTAGAGATCCCGTCCTGTATATAGATTTTTATTGCTAATTATATTGGAACGGCAGTTTCTCATTATTCCTATTCTATACATTCCAAGAAAAGTGCTTAATTAGCTAAGATTTATTTATGGATCTATCCTTACTTATTACAAACACTATGGAATTGGAATGTTTGTTTATTTAAAATAACGCTTCTTCCTAGAATCTTTTTAAGGGTTGACTGCGAGATGAACAATTTTACTGGCAATTGCAAGTCATCAAGGTAAACATTCCTGTGATAAAATAGCATCGATTGACCAAATATTTGGATAAGTAATTTTCCGATAAGTTTCTGTGGCAACCAAAGTTATTTTTTTGATGATTTATCATTAAATAGTGGAAATAGTTTAAATAGTGAAGCAGTTGATATTTAAGTTATTCTACCAGATTTGGTGTGAAAATGAAAGAGTGTCATGAAGTTTAGTTAAAAAACAATGTAAATAGTTTAAATGGTGAAGCGGTTGATTTTTGAGTTAATTTACCAGGTCCAGTATGCAGATAAAATAGTGTTAATGGAGTTTAGTTAAAAAACAAGATACCGAATGTAAGTTTACCTTCTTTGTTAATGAATAACAAAAATGAATATTATATTTTAAACAATCTACAATACGATTCAGAATCTTATTCATTAAAATCAATGAGTACAGGGGATATGTGGCTGGCATTAATTATACGTATATCTTACATTTCAAAAAAATCTCTTGGTTCTAAAAAAACCGATTTAATACATATAAATATCCATAACGGTAATAGTTTAAGATATTTTCTTAATATCATTCCTGAATGTACAATCTGATTCAGTATATGATTCGTTAAAATCAATAATTATAGAAGATATGTGGGTGGCATCAATTTTTTTGGCTGTCTCCTAGTATTCATTTATGATATCTTCTGCATCTCCTACATATTTCTTTTATTTTTCTGGTGTAACCTTAAATTTAACCACAATTATTATCCAATTATAATCTACGAATTTTAGTATGCTTAAATTACCTGTTCTGATGCTTCTTTCCAAATTCTTAATACAGTAATTTCATTTACAGTATAACCATACAGTATCTCAATAATATCATGATCATGTTGAAGAGCCAGTACATCTAATCTGTAGAATAAAACAAATATAATCTCATTTATAAAATATCTCTTAATACATACTGGGAAACCTTATCTGGTTAATGTTTTTTTACCATCTTCATTAATTTAAGTTTCATCATGGTTTTTGAAACACGTATAATTATGTCTCCCTTTTATCCATTTGACTAAAGAGTATTTAGTCCAACTTAAATTTAAAATTTTTTCCATTAAAATGGAGTGGTAATGTGCATTGTCCATAATTATTAACAACGGTTCCTCTAAAATTTTTAAAAGTAGATATTCAAACCATTTTTCAAAATTTTCCGCATTCATCGAATCATGATAATCTCCAGTATTTTTTGAACTTTTGAAAATTAGACTGCAATTATCAATGAATCCATTTTTACAACCCGCATGGAGTACAATGTATCGTACACTTTCTCCGCTCCTCTTTCTACTAGCGTTAATGCTGCCATCTTGACAACTCTTGCTGTATCCTTCCTTGCTATATATCCAAGTCTCTTCCAAGAAAATTGGTTGTAACATATGTAAATCATGTTGATTTTTTTTGTATTTTTTTAAAAATTGTAATCTTTTATATGCTACACAGGATTGTTCCATTAGATATTTTCGATTTGATATATTGCAGTTTAACCATCTGAATTTCATATCTTTTAAAACCCTACTCAGGGAAACTAGTAGAAATGGTAATTTCATCTATGTCCTTCAGTTCTTCTTAAAGGGTATGAAGGATAACATGTTGGCCTAAAATAAACAAGAAAAAATATAAAGCGGCTAGTGATCTTTCAGTAGGTTATGGCAAACTATATTTTAATACAAACATTTACTATACATTCTGTATACACGAGTTCTAACAACATGTTCATATTTCTGTACCTGAGAGCCAGACTAACCCAACTCCATTTTTGTCCAATATAGGATATATACAGTAATGAACTGCTTGTTTCTTATTCTATAAGAGCCATATAGACCTTTCTCCATATACATAAAATTAGGGAAAATTTAGTTGTTTAAAGAACCCAAGTTAAACTTATTTTTAGAGCCAAATAGATCTAATTGGTAGATATGTTACTTTGATTAAAAAAAGTTTATTTAAATAAACCTATCTTGGAGTTGGATTTCTATGGTTCTAACTAGTTTTTCTTAGATATAGTGCTGTTTATGTTGTGTCAAGTTAAATCCTAACCTAACTAAATTATTCAAATTAAAAAATAGTAGAACCGTTGAACTCTCAACAGCAAACGAGTTTATGTGATTTTATTTGTTTGTGCAAGATTCTTTTTATGGTTTGATTGTAATATGGAGAAAGCAAAAATTATTATAATTAACAGTAGGACAAGAAAAATGATGGAATGCTTAGAGGAAAACAAAACACATGCAAGGAATAGTGAACTAAATGCACTGCCTAATGAAGATACAACTTCACTGATAGAAAAAAACGTATTCTCATGTAATACAGGTATTACTGATGGTTTTTCTAAATTGCTGGTTGGTAAAGAAGAAAATTACATTGACGTGGTTCCTATAGGACGCAGTGAAACAAATGAAGATGATAATTCAGATGCAGATCCGGACTTTATTCCGAGTGATACTGATTCAGAAATTCATGCGGAGCCCATTCAACAGCCTACCAAGAATACTTTACCATCATTAGCCCCATACTTGGATACAGATTCTGATGATGAAATTACAGTAGAAAATACTGATGTACAAAAAGGTAAAAAGCGAGTACGGTGTGAAAAGCAGTGGAAAAAAACCTTAGGAAATCAAAAAATGTGCTGGAAAAAAATACGTTTCATTATTAGGAAAATCCGTTCCAGCAAAACAAATGAAGCCTGCTTGTCGAAATTGTCGAAACTAATGCTCCACAAAATTGGATAAAACTCAGAAGCAACATATTTTTAATGCATTTTGGAATGAAGAAACAACTTGGAATTGCAAAAAATAATATGTTGCTTCGCATGTAAAATTCCAGGACATTGCTCGTAGACTGAGCCACCTCCGAGGACTAAATCAATGACGGGAAAGAAAAACAAAATACTTTTACGTACACACTAACATCATCATCATCATCAGTGGTGCTACAGCTCTAGTTGAGCCTTGACCTTCCCCAGTATATTTCGCCAGTCGTTTCTGTTCATCGCCAACCGTTGCCAATTTGCCGCGCCGATTTTCCTTGCGTCCTTGTCCACACCGTCCCTCCATCTCAGTCGTGGTTTGCCTCTACTCCTATTTCCCACTGGGACCGATAATAGAGTTCGTCTGGGTGGGTAATTTTCATTTGCTCTTGACACATGTCCAGCCCATCTAAGCCTACCTATTTTTATGAAGGATATTACATCTCTACCATTTACTATTTTTTTATACTTCTCGTACAATTCGAAATTATATCGCCTTCTCCAAATACCATTCTCACAGAATGCGCCCATTATTCTTCTTAGTATCTTCCTTTCGAAGACGAGCAGAAGATTTGCGTCTGTTTTGGAGATGGTCCATGTTTCTGACCCATATGTCAGCACTGGTAGGATGAGTGTTCTATATATTACTAGTTTGGTTTTCTGGCTTAAACTTCTGTTTTTTAGCTGCTTGTTTAGTCCAAAATAACATTTGTTTGCTAGCAGTACCCTCCGTTTTACTTCTTCAGATGTGTCATTATCGTTTGTTATGAGAGAACCCAAATATGTAAACTTATTTACTACCTCAAAATTATATTGGTCTATACTGAAGTTTTCTTCGGCGTTTCTAGCTCTATCTCTGTTATTTGGAATAGATGCTAACATCAGGAACACTAATAATCAGGATATAAAAATGTGCAAAACTTTTTTCTTAAATACTCTTTCAGTTTCGAATACTTTTATTAAAACAGCTTTTAAAAAAGCTCTTAAGTATGAATGAAAATTATTTGTTTTTTTTTAGTTTTTTTGTGCATACTCTTTAAATTTTTATACACTAACAAACAGTTATACATGTCAAAAACGAATTCCTAAATCGGCAATGATTGGTATGGATTTAATCACATTTTGCGAAGATGTAAATGTACGCCCGAGTCTTAGACTCATGTTATGCATCCTAGGGTTAAAGTTTCAGATCTAATATTATTATATCGTGGTGACTTTTTATTTTTTAAAGATTTTATTATTTTTTCCACCTTATTTTCAGTCGTAGGAAATATAAGCAGATGTAGGACAAATAAAAAAATTATATTGAATTATATTTGTTCATTAGACTGCAATACTTAAAAATGTAATTGAAACCTTTTAACTGACAACGTTCTCATTTTGGGAACACCTATTAAAACATTTTTTTAGGATTTCTCATGCAATTATTTGTGTAAATCGCACTACATATTGTGTTTTGTAAGTTTTGCTAGTTTATCAAATTTTACTTAGATTTGGGTTCATTTTCTCAAAAAAAAAGTAAAAAGCAAACAAATTAAATTTTTTGACCCGTTTTAGGGTTTTTGTCATTAAGTTCGCAAAAGTTATTTTTAGAAGCCACAATTTAGAAGTGGCTTCAGCACAATGGATCATATTCAAACATTAAGGGAAGTAATGAGCAGAACAAAGGAATATGATCTACCACTGGCGCTAGCATTCATAGACTTCGAGAAGGCATTTGACTCCGTATACCCAAGAGCAGTCAGAAGCTCTTGTCGACCAAGGAGTAGATAAACCATATGTCGAAACGCTAGCAAATATATACAAAGAGGCCACAGCTAGAGTAAGCATATATGAAAATACCCCAGAATTTCCCACTCAGAAAGGAGTCCGACAAGGAGACACCATATCCCCTAAGCTCTTCAATGCAACCTTAGAAAATATCTTCCGGAAATTAGACTGAACAACCAAGGTCTATGTATAGATGGAGAATACCTAAACCATCTTAGATTCGCTGATGACATCATTCTAATTGCTAGAAGTCCTGAAGAATTACAACTGCAAATTAATGACCTTAATACAGCCAGCAATGAGGTAGGCCTAAAAATGAACCTAGCAAAGACTAAAATAATGTGCAATGATCTGATCGCCAACGTGGAAATAAAAATTAATGAAACCTCGCTAGAAGTAGTAAATGAATACATATACCTGGGACAGCTCATACATAAATCGGGATCACTACTTCCGAAAATCAACAGACGAATAAAACAAGCGTGGTCAGCATTCGGACGAAATTCCATAGTCTTCAAGTCCAAAATGCCACTATACCTCAAGAAGAGAGTATTTGATCAATGCATATTACCCGTCTTGACATATGGATGTGAAACTTGGATATTAAAGAGAGAAATAACGTCGAAACTCCAAGTAACTCAAAGAGCAATGGAAAGATGTATGCTAGGGATAACAAAGAGGGATCGTAAAAGAATTGAATGGATACGGAGGCAAACCCAGGTGACTGATGTAATTAAAAGAATAAAATCCCTGAAATGGCAATGGGCAGGACATATGGCAAGAAGAACAGATAACAGATGGACCACTAGAACAACTATGTGGTACCCCAGGAACGCTAAGAGACCAAAGAGGCGCCCGAATCTCAGATGGGATTATGATATTAGAAAATTAACAGGAACAACGTGGTCTCAAATATCACAAGATAGAAAAATATGGGCGCAAATGAGCGCAAATTATTAGAACAACGTATAACTAAGACATCGTCGAATAATAATAAGAACATATAACATTGAAATAAGGGAGGCTGCACCGTAATTGGAAACGGTTGATAAAGCTGCACATGATGATGATGATGATATATATATATATATATATATATATATATATATATATATATATATATATATATATATATATATATATATATATATATATATATATACTTTATTAGAGATTTGTTTAAATAATGTTACATAGTAATCGTTTCCAAGGTTTTGTTGTTAAAACTTTCTGAATAAATTGGTGCTATCAAAAAGTTTACCGCACTAAAGATTGACAACTTTAATAAACACGTAATAAGATTTTTTTATTTTCAATGAAATTACCTTGTCACTTAATTATAGAAGGGCCGAAAAAAATTTTTGCATAAAAATGAAAATCCGTCGGAAAATTTAATATGATCGAGCAGCGCCAATTTCCCGAAACTCATTATCTAAACATTTCTTCGTTTTCCCCGCATTTTCCGACAGTTAGCACAAGAAGAAAACCTGAATGTTTTAATTATGTTATCACTGAAGTTGACTGTTTTATTAGATTTTTCCATTACGGTGTCTCGAGACTCATGCAAATCGCCACACTTCTAACTGAATATATTAAGGCCTTTCGTCGGGACTGGAGCCAGAATTCTCGACAGAGATATCTTAACCGTTGTAATAGGCGAAGAACAATGCTTTCGTATTTTATCGCTGATGTTCTAAAGTTCTTTATGAACTTCAAGTGTTCTTGATAAAAGCGCTAGATGACAGAGTTTGGGCCTTTGCACGAATTACTGTAACTAAATTTAGACTGAGTTCAGACAAAGTAAGAGTTACGTGCTACTACACACTAAAAACTAGCACACTTTTTTGTGTCTATCAAAAATATATAAAAATACAATACAACAAAAGAGATATTTTTTGTAATTTTTAAAGTTTATTAAAATAAACATTACAAAAGTAAGTATTGTGGTTATTTTATATTTTCTAAACAAACTAAAATTGGCCCGGCAATGGCAGAATATCGAGATATAATAATATACTGCGCAGCATAAATTAGGGATATTGCCAATATACTGGTAATGGTATTTCAGTCGGCATCATTTATTTGTAAGTAAACAATTATTATACTATGAGTATATGAGACTCATATACTCATAGTATATGAGTATGAGACCTTATAAGACCAACAATTACTAAGTATTGACAAAGTACTTATACAGTCATTTAAGAAAATAACCTTTTTCTCTTAAATGGAAAAAACAAATAGAATTTTTTTATATAAACACAAACGCGCAGGGTTATTAATGGATATAACAAATACAAGAAATATTACATTAAATACAATTGAATAAGTTGATGTCTAAAAAAGAGGTTTAATCTTTGTATGTAGGTATATTTAAAACCCCTAAAAGGGCTACATCAAAAAACACAAAATTGTTTTCGGAATAATAATTCCATCATCAGGTTAAAAAGCAGGTTAACATGCCTGAGCCACCAAAATATTAGGGTACAACCCTTTACAAAAAATGAAGTTAGCAAAAAATGTACATGTTGTTATTTAAAAGTAAGTGATGTTTAATACTTTATTATATTTAACTTCAAAGATCCAAGGAAAGAGAAGAATAGGGAGGCGTAGAATGTCATGGCTGCGCAACCTGAGAGAGTGGTACGGATGTACATCAAATGAACTTTTCAGAGCAGCCGTCTCAAAAGTCCGAATAGCTATGATGATTGCCGACCTCCGCCGCGGAGATCGCACTTGAAGAAGAAGATATTTAACTTCTGACAACACATAACCATGCCCCACGTGAGTTCCAGAGTCCGGAGAGTAAACCTCTTCAAACGAGGAGGAGTCCACCTCTAATTCATTTGTATCACGGTTCAATGTATGTTGGGTAAGACCAAATTCTTGATATCATAATTGCACAGGATTTTCCTCAGATAAGTTAGAGCACGCCATCCTCGCAGCTTGCCCTGTCTGTATACGACTTCCTGGTCACCATATACAGCAAAGATCTAGGACCATCTTCTAATCTCAGTACTTTTCCAACTTTAGGCTGCTGATTTTTTAACTCGTCCAAACAACCAAATTTCTTATAAAATACGGATGAGATTCCTTTAGTCATCTCAAGATCTTGGGCAACACAGTGAGCTAGAGAGGCGTTATGCGGAACATAAAAGATCCTGCTGAACTTCTGTGGTCACGCCGAATCTAGCACTCTTTTTCTCTGCGTAATTTGACATAAATTCATTAAAGTTTGGTCGCCGGTCATCTTTTATCTTATGTTGAAGGGTTCATCCTTCTTCTGTTTCATTTGAGCCAGCATAATGTGCAAGACGATTTATGTAAACTACTCTTGGTTTACCTTTCGGCAACTTCTTAATTCGGTATATTACGTCATTTATTCTCTGTTTAATTTCATACGGACCCTCCCATTGTCTTTGCAATTTAGGAGACAAACCTCAACGACGTTGTGAATTATAAAGCCAAATAAGATTAACCTACTTCATAGCTTTCATTCTTGCATCGAGAATCATCTTGATCTTCTATCACTGGCTAACTAGATGTGTTGTCGGGCAAGTTCATGCAACATGTTCTTCGGAAGGTCTGCAGCCAAACTCTAGGTCTCAGGACAAAACGAACTTCACGACCTAACATCAGGCAGGTTGGAGTCTGGCCTGTAGTTTTATTCACGGCCTAGCGGTAGGCCATTAGGAATAAATAAATGTGCTGCTATCAATCTCTTTGATGTTCTGATACAACTTTAGACAGGTGTTTACCCATCGTTCGGATCGTCCTCTCGACTATTCCATCTGATTGAGGATTCAGGGGTGTCATTCAGGTCTTAGTGACACCAATCAATTTACAAACGTTTTGGAAACGGGTTAACTTAAAGTTTTGCCCTTGGTCGGAGTGAATCTCCTAGGAAACACCAAATCGGCTCAAGAATCCTTTAACAAGTACCTCTGCAACAGTAGCAGCTTCTTAATTTAGTATCGCATAGGCCTCAGTCCATTTCGTAAAATAATCCATGGGTACCAGGATATATTTATTTCCACCATTCGTCTCTGGCACTGGACCTGCAATGACGATTGCAGGACCTTTCCATAGGACTACCAATATTGTACTGTTTCATGGGTGCCCTGTTTTTACCAACTGGACCATTACTGATTGCACACAGTTCACATTTCCGGCACCATCTTCTTACATCATCTTCACAGTTTACCCAATAGAACCGTTCTCGAACCTTTTGCAGAGTGTTCGTAATACCAAAATGTCCACCTGATGCACCGTGATGCAACTGGCGCTATACTTCTGACACTTTACTTTTAGGTACAATCAACGAAAGCTTTGATTCTGTACCATCATCGTTCTCAAAGGTTCTATACAGAAGATCATCTTTTAGCACTAGGCAACTTGGCTTCTGGACTACATGCCCCTATGTCTTACCAAGAAGATCTTTCACTTCAACGCATCCAATCCGATACTCTTTTTATACATGGACCAGATTAGGGCTTCCAAAATAGCTGTGGTCTCGCCTGTGAGTAAACTGCAGTTATCGATATGCCATAAGAATTTTTTTTTACAGTTGTAGGCAGCAGCGTGACTATTGACAGATTTAGAGGCATCGATAAAGATTTGAAAATAATTAGGATATTGGTCTAGAATTTCCATGAATAGATGTTTAATTATTGTGGAATTTGTAGTTGATTTGGAATACCTTGTAAGTGTTTAGTAAACATTTAATGGATAGCTTGTCTATGGGAAATAGTTTGCATTTATATTTAGCGATACATTGAGTTGATTCTTCCTATCAAAAGTTGTGAGGGGTGTAGAGTTTTTAGTCTTTATGTTAGGAGGGAGAACAGGGTTGCAGATGTTGAAAAATACAGTATGCTCTTTCTGAGATGATATTTTTGCAATATAGTTAAAGGATAGTTGCTGTCGTTTTATATATAAGGGAGGGTCTCCAGTTAGAACTTGCATACTACTAACCGGACTAGTTTTAAAAGCTCCCACTGCTAATCTCAAAGCTGTAGATTGAAGACTAGTTTAGTTTTTTAAAAGTGCTTTTACATGCAGCATCGTAATATATACAACCATGATGGATTTTCGTTATGATGAGCGACTTATAAAGTATAATTAATATTTTATGATCAGCACCTCAAATTTCATTGGCTAATATTTTGAGCATATTTAGTCTCTTTTGACAGAAAAGCTGTAGTTTATTTATTTGCGAACTCCGATTTAAAGTTCTCTCAAAAGTAAGACCTACAAATGTAGGCTAGTCTTGCTCCAACTCCCACATAGAGTCTTTTATACGTTGGGAGCCCCCTTTACAGGGCTATGCTCCCCACTCTTCCTTGGACTCTTTAACTTGAACCTTTCTACTACTATTCTGTGTTTTATTGTAAGCAATTACCTAACTCACCAAATTAGGACAAAAACGCAGTGAAGACTTCGGTTGGGTTGGACAAAGCCCTCTGCAGAGAACCTATAGAGCAGATATGGGTTAATTCTTGCGAAGACCAAAACCCTCCTGTGATTAGCTGTTTATTACTAAAGAGCAAACCCAATTTACTAATTACCTATAATCTTTACTACCGACGTATTTTTTAGTTTTATTATTTTAGGTTATTACATCTTAAGAGTATAAATGAAGACCTTATTGCAATATAATGGTAAGCCATAATTTTACAGAATTTTATTTTATTGCATTACGTATTTAAAGAAACCTATGTTAAGCCACATAAAAATTATTTGGTAATTATTGCAATAGATGGCGGAGTTATTGATGAATCGTGTTTATGCAATCGTCCGTTTTTGTTCACTTTTTCGCGTAAACCGTGGTAAGCCACATCAAAATGGCGTCGACAGGTGCACGTGTTGAATTAAGAGCGGTTTTAAGCGAAAATAGCACTTTAAATGTAAATTTTATTGATGATAATGTAGCAGATAAAGACTTTAGGCCCAGTAGCGATGATTTTTCGTCTCAATCTAGCGAGTTAAGCTTTTTTTTTCTGATTTTTTGGCTTACCATGTTTTTGTACAAAAATATTTTGTGTATATTACATGAAAAAATATGGTATGCCATGTGGCTTATCGAGTTGTTGATATAAAAATTCTGAAATAATCGCAAATTCTAGAGTCTAATGCAGTCATTTTTTGTTGTATTTTAGGATGAATTGCAGGAACCAATACCAAGGCTTTTTGAAGATAAGGAGGTAAATCCAGAGAAGAGAAAACCAACAAGTTGGAGACAAAGAAATTAGGAACACTATGATCGAAATGACAAAAAAAGAAGCCGTAATTCTGGACAGCAGTATACTTCAAAGAAAACCAAGACGATTTTTAATTGACGTGAAATTGGTGAACCGTGTGAATGTAAAAATAAACGTAGGAAGAAACTGCAAGGTAATCATAAACATTTATTTAAGAAATTTTGGGAGTTGGGCTCATTCGACCTTCAAAATAGCTATCTCTTTGGGTGTATCAGAGTAAAAAATAAGAATAGATCGTATAAGAAAAAAGAAAATCGCAACATTTCTAGAAGAAAATTTACCGCTTAATATTTGGTTAATGTAGGGGAGATGGAAATTAAAGTATGCAAGACTGAAGTGTTCATGGTCTTCAAAAATCTCGAGGAAGAATTGAAAATATTTTTAAAATGAAGTCACTCGGGGCTATGGTTCCTATTCCTGATAAGAGAGGTAAGCACACAAACAGACCTAATAAACAGATTCAGTCAGTCAAAAATCATATTGAATTTATTCCCAAATACCAAAGTCACTATAGCAGAGCCAAAAATATAAAAAAAGAATATCTGAACTGTGATATGACAATTACAGGACTATATACAGATTTTTATGTGCCATGGTGTAGAGAAATGAATATTACGCCAGTTAAAGAAAGTGCATACAGAAAAATATTTTGTACTCATTATAACATAGAGTTTAAATTACCTCGTTCTAATACGTGTAGGACTTTTGATGAGACGACTATTAAAATTCAGGCATCAAAAAACGTTAATAACGGAGAGCAAGGAAAAGAGCTAACTACTTTGTTAAACATACTTATTGCTTGAGCTGACGCAATGCAGACTTTGCTAAAAACTGAAAAAAAAACGAATGTGTTACAAACAAATCAAAATTGGTAATCTTGTTTGACTTACAGCAAAGTATGCCGCTGCCAAAATTAACCACTGGTCCTGCATTTTATTGCAGAAAACTGTGGCTTTATAACTTGGTGACTCACGGCTGTACCAATGATAAAGGACACATGTACTTATGGACCGAAGATCAAGCTAAGCGCGGAGCAGATGAGGTTATTTCTGTTGTGATTAAATTTTTGAAGAACAAGTCAGATTATGACGAACTCGTTGTTTTTACCGATAACTGCCCTGGTCATAACAAGAACTGGCAGTTAATAGCTTTTTGGTTGCAGTTAGTCAGGGAAAAGAAATTTAAAGAAATAACGCTCACTTTCTGGTTAGTGGTCATTCTGTTATGCCATCAGACCAACATTTTGCTCAAATTGAGAAGCGTCAGAGAAACCGTGCACCCATTATTTATTCGCCAGAAGGTTGGGTAGATATTATTACGAAAGCAAATAAAAAGAATTCTTTTGTAGTTACCTAGATGACCCAAAATGATTTTTACAGTTTTTAACCTCTTCTCAATAATATTAATAAAAATGCATGTTTTCCGGACAAGCAGAGCTTAAATTTTGCAAAAATATGTAATATTTTTCCGACCAAATTTCTTTCTTCTTAAAAGTTTCTTTTAACGACTGTCATTCTAACCAATTTTTAAGCTTATATGTAGTGTTTTATAGGATTACTTTGAAAACTAATTTTAAAAAGACCTAGTCTTCTTTTTTACAAGAGTTTTCTTTTTTACAAGCTTTTAATAAGCAATAATCTTTTAAGTTGCAACTCATAATACTTCAAAGTTGCTAATTAATTTTCAAGTGCACTAACTGACGCGCCTGTTACTTTGATGAAGGAGTAAAAGGACAAATGACCTTATTCCCCGTGTATCCTTCTGTTGAACACGCCTGAATGTTAAAACTCTCTGCCCCTTTTGTTTGTCCTTTTTAATTGCTCCGACGAGTTTCTTGGTTTTTTTACATAGAGTCTCGGACTACTTTTTGTTTTTATACGTAGCTGACATTGATAAGGCGTTCGATAGAAAAGCTAATTACTTTTCAAGTAAATGGATTTTTTTGATGGTAATTTTTGGATGATGTAATAAATGTTATGCTTTAGTTTCCATAATTCAAGACGTCGCATATACGTAGATTCCAAAGATTTAGATGGCCAAAATTATATTTGGTGGAATTTTGGTTTACCGTTTAATTAAATTAAAGGAAAAGTATATACTTTTTACAACAAACATATATTTGTCATGTTATAAAAAAACAGTAACAGTTAACACACAAATAAATGAAAACTCGAATTAACAATAAAAAAAATATATAAATAATCATTATCTTCCAGTTCAAATTTCTCGATTGACTCTGTGTTTGAGTCAGCAGGTAATAAAAGTTCAATCGTTTTAAATAGAAATGCCTTGCGTGAAGGTTTTTTTATTTGGTAAGATAGTTTCGAAGCAAATTCAGATTTCTGCTTTAATCTGAACCTTCTCTAAATGCAAGGTATAACAGACGTTGATAAAGCTGTTAATAGAGACATGAGGAATCTAAAATTTGCATTCCACAACATGTCTATCAACTAAGCAGAAATCTTTAACGAATTTGTTTCTTGTACTCATACAGAGTAGATCCGAATAAAATGAAAAAGACAGCAAAGATTTGATTTCACGTACAAAGCGTCTATGTATCTGTTGATACGTATTTCGACTTAATAAGTTTCATCAGAACACTTATTCATAGCCGTTCTTAACGTGAAAAATAATGTTCTCTGTTTTTAAGAAGCAACAATAAAATGGCTTCGTTATGGACGCAATAGTGACATCTGATAGAAAAATCGGTAAGACAGTTTTGAAACAAATTCAGATTTCTGCTTTAATCTGAACCTTCTATGAATGCAAGGTATAACAGACGTTGATAAAGATGTTAATAGAGACATGGGGAATCTAAAATTTGCATTCCACGAAATGTCTATCAACTAAGCAGAAATCTTCAACGAATTTGTTTCTTGTACTCATACAGAGTAGATCCGAATAAAGTGAAAAAGACAGCAAAGACTTGATTTCACGTACAAAGCGTCTATGTATCTGTTGATACGTATTTCGACTTAATAAGTTTCATCAGAACAGTTATTCATAGCCGTTCTTAACGGGAAAAATAATCTTTTCTGTTTTTAGGAAGAAACAATAAAATGGCTTTGTTATGGACGCAATCGCGACATCTGATAGAGAAATCGATAAGATAGTTTCGAAACAAATTCAGATTTCTGCTTTAATCTGAACCTTCTATGAATGCAAGGTATAACAGACGTTGATAAAGATGTTAATAGAGACATGGGGAATCTAAAATTTGCATTCCACGACATGTCTATCAACTAAGCAGAAATCTTTAACTAATTTGTTTCTTGTACTCATACAGAGTAGATCCGAATAAAGTGAAAAAGACAGCAAAGACTTGATTTCACGTACAAAGCGTCTATGTATCTGTTGATACGTATTTCGTATTTCGAAGAACGGCTATTTATAACTGTTCTGATGAGACTTATTAAGTCAAAATACGTATCAACAGATACATAGACGCTTTGTACGTGAAATCAAATCTTTGCTGTCTTTTTCATTTTATTCGGATCTACTCTGTATGAGTACAAGAAACAAATTCGTTAAAGATTTCTGCTTAGTTGATAGACATGTCGTGGAGTGCAAATTTTAGATTTCCCATGTCTCTATTAACATCTTTATCAACGTCTGTTATACCTTGCATTTATAGAAGGTTCAGATTAAAGCAGAAATCTGAATTTGTTTCGAAACTATCTTACCGATTTTTCTATCAGATGTCGCTATTGCGTCCATAACGAAGCCATTTTATTGTTGCTTCCTAAAAGACAGAGAAGATTATTTTTCACGTTAAGAACGGCTATGAATAACTGTTCTGATGAGACTTATTAAGTCGAAATACGTATCAACCGATACATAGACACTTTGTACGTGAAATCAAATCTTTGCTTTTTTTTTCATTTTATTCGGATCTACTCTGTATGAGTACAAGAAACAAATTCGTTAAAGATTTCTTCTTAGTTGATAGACATGTCGTGGAATGCAAATTTTAGATTCCCCATGTCTCTATTAACATCTTTTTCAACGTCTGTTATACCTTGCATTTATAGAAGGTTCAGATTAAAGGAGAAATCTGAATTTGTTTCGAAACTATCTTAGAGGGTTTCATTGAGAAAATCATTAGAGTTCTTTGAGGTAGCTCTACAAATATATCACTGAGATGTTGACTTTGTGTCTGTGACTGCGTTGCACACCTTACCGTCAATTATACTCATTTTAAGTTGATGCTCGAACGAAAACTCCTCTTCATTTAACGTAACACTTTTATAATTCAGTTGTTTAATGGACTCCTGCACAAATCGGAAATCATCCACACCAGCCATTTACTTAAACTACAACCCACGTGCGTTGCCTTTATTGATAGCACAAGAATATACTCTCAGAAATTAATCGACGTTCATGACAATGTTACAGAAATCACCTAGTCCAAATACCATTCAACTGCTGCAAACACTTCCTAGATAATATCCATCTTTCCAACTTAAAACCACTGAAGCTTAGCAAGATCAATACTGAAGACCTCGAGATAGCCCATCACAAACTCAATCAGTATTATGAAGAACTCAACTAAATCTAATCAATGATCCATTCGTCAACAAACATCTGAGTTGGTTCACGGTCCTAACAATAGTCGTCATGGTGACTCTTGTTATTCTTTATTTCATATGTAAATGTAGATCCAAGAGAAAATACAAGATAGGAATTGGCAACACCAATGACAATGACCATCCGCCCTCTCCACCAAGACACACAGAAACAGCCTTCGCCAGGAATTGGAGGAAGATCCTTCAAAGACGAAGACCCAGTATCCACCTAAGCGACTCCATAGACTAAGAAGAGCAGATCCAACTGAATACCAATAAACTTTCTTTTTAAAGTGCCTATCCGTTCCGGATGTTGGCGATCATCACGGCTATCTTTACTTTGTTTACTGCAGCGCGGAACAGTTTAGTGGTAGTCGTGTTATACCACTTTCGTAAATTTTGAAGCCAGGAAATGCGTCTTCTCCCCGGTCCTCTCTTACCATTCACCTTCCCTTGGAGAATCAGCTGGAGAAGGCCGTAACGTTCTTGATTTCTCATTATATGTCCTAGATATT
Organism: Diabrotica undecimpunctata; assembly: GCF_040954645.1. Lineage (NCBI taxonomy): Eukaryota > Metazoa > Arthropoda > Insecta > Coleoptera > Chrysomelidae > Diabrotica > Diabrotica undecimpunctata. Next base: position 127,326,570 of record NC_092807.1, read on the forward strand.
CCAACTTTTTAGTTTTGACGGTCATGAGAATTTTACATTCTTTCCCCATTCTACGCAGGACCTCCACATTAGTAACTCTGTCAACCCAGGATATACGTAATATGCGCCTATAACACCACATCTCGAAAGCTTCGAGCCGATTCATAGATGCAACAGTCAGTGTCCACGCTTCCATTCCGTAGAGCAGAATACCAATAAACAGACAGTCTAAAAGTTGCTGTTACGCATCAACTTTCGTCTAAAAAGGGGAGCTGTTATATGCATTGTACCAACCAATGTTCCTTATCACGACGATTCCCAGGGTATGAGGTTTCAACTTCCAACTACCAGAGCTGAAAAGAATCCCTGCACATGCAGTACCAGCAGAGTCTGCGAGACCCAAGGTTTTTACATGTTTCCACTGAGTCAGCAGTTACTAATATTATAAAACCACTTCGTCGCTTTAAGTCCAATAAGTCCAAAAAGTGTTTTGTGGTATAAAATATATATATATATAATAAAAAGAGATCGCTACATTTGTTTTTAATCGAGCTTTTCAATTGTTTTTCACGTATTTCGTGGTCATGGTGGATTTCTCTTGATTAAGGATTTTGTCAGTTTTAAAAAATAAAGAAAGATTAAGGGTTCTAGAGTGATAAATAATTAAATAATTCGGAGAATCTCAGGCACACTAAACTTGGTAATTGTGAATTTAAAAAATTATTGAACCACGAAATAAGAGAACATTTGAAAGAAGACATCTTGAGACATCTAGAAAGGAGAGATCCAGAAGCAGTAATCAAGAAAATTACTAATTAGAGACCAGCAACAGGTTGATCATCACATTCAAAATGAGATGGAGAAAAAGAAAATAGACAAACTTAGGAGTATAAGAGGTAGTAAATGAAAAACTATATGCAAAAAGATAAAACCTTGGAGAAATATTATGGAAAAAGTCATCCAACCAATTATTAACCAAAAATTTAATTCGGACTGGATCCCGGCGAAAAATGAATTGAAAAAGCATAAAGGATGTGTCAATCGTTCTCTCAGAAGGTGAGGGAACGATTAAAAACATTTGTAGTAGGAGAAAATGAAGCTAAATATATTTATGTGTAATTTATTAACAAAAAATACAATATAAACCAGTTTTAAACTGCAATATGTAAGCACACTATATGAAAATGCCATAAAATATTTAGGTAATTATAACATTAAATGCGAAGTTTGTTTGAAAAGTTTAAGGAAACTTTAATCTATCGATTTGTAATAAGCTACAAACCAATATTGAGACCTATATGACGACAACCCTAAAAAATCACTTGTCATTTAACATCCTGGTAAATTAAGTTTTTGAGCAATTTTAACCGACAATTTTTCTTTTAATTTCAATTAAAATATTACTTTTCTAAATTCTTTAGAAACGACTGTATCTCGAGACACAGTTAATGCTTTACAGCAAAAAGGTACGTTCAATAATTGTGAATGTTAATCTTAGCTTATTTACAATATTATTTAACGTCCAAAGCTGTGTTCCATTTATAAAAGATCACTTGATCTCTAAATAATAATTTGCAGATAAAGTTGTTTTCAAAAAGTTCCAGATTATAATTTGAAATATATATTTAAAACAGTATACAATATTATGCTTAATTGAATTTATAATTCAATCGAATACAGAATGGATTTTAGGGCCCTGGATTTTAATTGAAGGAAATATAAACAAATCGTTTTCGTTTTCCCTTAAACCAGATTTATTTTATTTAAAATGCTTATTGATTGTGGTTTAACTTGATTATAAATTAATTAAAAGTTGTTTTTTTCACCAAAGTAAGCCTAGCTCGGCTTTTTAATTATCTTTTAAACTTATCTGTAATAAGTTTAAAAAACTATACTAATTCCATATTTAACTCTCTTTTAGATCGGAATTACTAAGCCAATCTAATTCCATTTTGTAACTAGGGTTAAAACCAAATAGCTCAGCTGCATGTTATTGTAAGCTTAGTATGCTGTCTTCTTTATTTCCGCGTTTAATGATTTCACTTGTAGATAGCAATTGACGATGTATATGAGCCAATATATTGGTTGCCGTAATTTTAAGATAATATTTAATAAGCAAAATAATTTAAAGCTTTATGTTAGCTTAGATCGGACAAATGAAATACAAAATATTTATTTGTATATAAGAGTCACTTAACTTATCAATTAAGTCTATTGTGTAATGAACTGCAGATTAAAGTATTACTTTATTCTAACGCCACAAGGATTTTACAACCATGTGACGTTTCTATTTTCCGTCCACTGAAAGAAGCTTGGCAGAAGTCAGTGAGATAATGAGAACAGCATCTAAAAGGGGTAGTGAATAAGGTTGTATTTGCTTCTATATTAGAACAAGCTACAATAAAAGCTGTAAAACTGAAACAGTAGTAAATGGTTTCAAAGTTTTCGGATTGTTTCCATTTAAAGCAGATGCTATTGACTACACAAAATGTTTTGGTAAAGAAAAAGTAAAAAATTTAATCATTTCAGATCATCAAAAGAAACCCAAGATGAACTATAATACTTTTGTAAATATCGTAGGTCCTGAGAAAGTTCATGGCTTAGAGAATTTAAAAGAAAATCCAAAGAATAATCTATCTAGCGACGATAATTTGAATTTGTAGTTCAAAATTTGGAATTTTTTTTAACATGATCCAAAACATTCAGATAAGCCAATATTTCATCAATAAAAACATCAGACCAAAGCAGTATTAAAAATGTAAATAATTCTGTGAGTAGTAGTACCAATGATATCCATATTCAACAATATAAAACTAATGTTTATAACTTACCCTGTACAAGTAAAATTGTAAAATTATTGTTAAACAAGAATTGCTGGGTAACTTCTCCTACTATACCGGAAAGAAAAAATAAACGTAACACGGAACGACTTCCTTTTGCTATTGCATCTGCACGATACAAAGAAATGTCAAGAAAAGGAGGAGTTAAAAGAAGAGCAGGAAAAACAAAAACAAGAATGGAAACGGAAAAAAAAGAAAAATTAATCAAAAACCAGTGTAGCAACAAAAAGAATTCAAAAAAGTCAAATGTTTCTATTTGTTCAAATGATATTCAATCGAATAAATTGAGATGTAATGACTGTAGTCTTTATTATCACAAATGTTGTATTTCTGTTAAGGCGCGTACACATATGCGAGCAGAACTGTTTGTGAACGCTATATTCGTCTATTTGTACGACGGGACGAACCGTTTGCGAGCTGTTCATTCGTTGCTCGTCAGGAACCACGGCCTGTCGGTTTTTGGGGCGAACACAAAGAATGTTCGCAGTTAAATTTCTACGGTGTTCGAGACTATAAATTGTTTCTGCTAAGTGTGCGATGTAAATTAGTTCTCGGTTTGTTATTAGATACTTAGGGTATTAAATAGTCGAACATAAACATATTTTCAACGAACTGCTTGTGAGCTGTTCGCGAACAGTTCGGCTCGCATATGTGTACCCACCTTTAAGCATACACAGCATATACCTAACGGTGGTGATCTAATTATATGTCAAAACTGCTTAAATCTGCAGGATTCCGATGTTAATAACTAGACTTAGGCAAATATTAAAATTGCATATTTTGCATATAATGCATAAAAAAATGCAAAAATGTCAAATTTTGCATATTTGTAAGTGTGCATATTTGTTTGCGTATTTGCAAGTGAACATAAAGTGCATATAATTTGAAAATTTGGTGTTAACTGTATATTTTTATATTCAAACTTACAGATAGTTTTGTCTAGAAAACTATAACTCAATTAGAATCCTCCAAATTATCATCGTTAGAGACTACAGTTTTAATAAAAGGATTTGAGTCATTGTGTCAAAACGTTAAAGGTACTATTGGAAAGAAAATTTTTTAAAAAATTTAAAATAACCATGGGAAAAACAGTGGTTATCAGGTTCTTTCTTAAGTGGTTTCAGTACTAGCTGTGACATTTTCCTAACCACTTAAATAAGAACCATCTATTATAGTAGACTTAAAAAATACTCCAATTGCATCAGTTGATGTCGAAAAAAGTTTTTCTATTTACTAATGTATGTATTCAGATAGAAGCCATAACTTTTTATTAGAAAATTTTGAACATATATTTGTATATTCAAACTTACAGATATCATGAAAACGCCATATCGCCATATCACGGCTATCTCTACTTTGTTTATTGCAGCGAGGAACAGTTCAGTGGTACTCGTGTTATACCACTTTCGTAAATTTTGAAAATGCGTCTTCTTCCCGGTCCTCTCTTACTATTTACCTTCCCTTGGAGAATCAGCTGGAGAAGGCCGTAACGTTCTTGATTTCTCATTACATGTCCTAGATATTCCAACCTTTTAGTTTTGATGGTCATGAGAATTTCACATTCTTTCCCCATTCTACGCAGGACCTCCATATTAGTGACTCTGTCAATCCAGGATATACGTAAGATGCGCCTAAAACACCACATTTGGAAAGCTTCGAGCCGATTCATAGATGCAACAGTCAGTGTCCACGCTTCTGTTCTGTAGAGCAGAACCGTGAATATGTAGCAGTTCAATAGACGGCATTTTGTTTTTAATGATATGTCTCGCCTGTTGAAAATGGTTCTAATTCTAACGAATGCTGCTTTTGCTTTTATTATTCGCTGTTTAATTTCTGTTAAGTGGTCCCATTGGCTATTTAAATTGGTGCCTAGATATGTATATTGGTCGACTCTTTCAATATTCTGTTGGTTGATTGTAAGTTGAGCGTTTAGTATTGGTTTTTTACTAATTGTCATAAATTTGGTTTTCTTTATGTTAAGAGCTAGTCCGTATCTGTTGCTGACTTCTGTTATGAAATTTGTTAATATCTGTAAGTCGTTCAGATTATCGGCAAAAACTATAGTGTCATCTGCATATCTAATGTTATTCAACCATTCACCGTTTATTAGTATTCCTTTCGCACAACCGAATAAATATTGAACAACAATAGAGACAAAATACAGCCCTGTCGTACTCCAAGTTCTATTGCAATTTTATTAGTTAACTGGTCTTCTATTTTGATTTTGGCTGTTTGATTGTAGTAAATGTTTCTGATAATTCTAAGATCTTTGTTGTCAATTCCAATTTCTTGCATTAGAGTCATTAATTTGTCATGTTTTACTCTGTCAAATGCCTTCTGGTAATCTATAGAGTATACGTATATGTCACAATTCACATCCCTGCATCTCTGAAATAGCACCTCTGAAATAGCAAAAAGGGCCTCTCGTGTTCCCAGAGCATCACGAAATCCGAATTGTGTTCTTGTTAGTTGTTCCTCACATTTTGTATATATTCTTTTGTGAATGACCTTTAGAAATGTTTTAAGTAAATGACTCATAAGGCTTATGATTCTATGGTCTTCGCACTTTCTCGCATTGGGTTTTTTTGGAAGATTTATAAAAGTTGAAACTAACCATTTTTGGGGAATTTTGTTAAATATATTTGTCAACCATTTTATGCCATCATAGTCCATAAGTTTTAAGAATTCTGAGTGAAAATTATCAGGGCCTACTGCTTTACCATCTTTGGTGCTTTTGATGGCATATTTTACTTCTTCGACTGTAAATGGTGGTCCAAATTCGCAATTGGTGTTTGTTGTAATACCAGCGTTACTTCGTATATCTTCAAAAGTTTTTTCCACGTATTTAATCCAAATATCCCCTTTATGCTCTATCTCCAGTACTATGTTTCCCTGATTATCTGTCAGGAATCCAGTGTTCTTGTGTTTATATAAGCGTGCTGCTTCTTTAATCTTTTTATGGAGGTTAAATGAATCATGTTTTTGTTGTAATGACTCTATCTCTGTACACTTCGAGCTAAACCAATTTTCCTTTGCTATTTTAATAGCCCTTTTTATTTCGTTATTTATGTTGTTGTAGTAATTCTTATTATCTTTAGCGTTTCTTCTGTCTTCCATCATACATATAATCTCCTCCGGAGATTCTATGTTCTAGTTCCTCACGGAACTTAATCCAGCAAAAAAAATACAGTTATATTTAAAATGACCCATTCAAAACAAATCCCGCGTGGACTAAATGAAAACGAGATAAAACGTTTTTATTATTTTTCAATACAGAAAGGATAAACAATATTAGAATAGGATTGGTTTAAATCAATTCAATTTATTTTTGTTATTTAATCCTATTTATCTTTCAAAACAGTACGGAATAATACTCCTATGCGTAGGTTGGAAATATTTTTTTTGCTTTTGCGGTTTAGTAATATATACACATAAAGTTTAAATGGACTTTGAATATAAATAAAAACCAATCTGCAGTTGTAACAACCAGTATTTATTTAATAGGTTTTATTCATGCGTTTAATATATACCAGACTTCGTCGGTTAAGAGTGTAAATCTGCCAAGTCCACTTTTTGGACCTTTTGTGATTTTTGCTTAGTCATAATGTAGATAACATCTCTCATTATTTAGTGAAATCTGATAACTCCGTTTTATTTATATTTTAGTACAATTTGGTCGCACGAAATTATGCTTTATATTGTCGCCAAAAACGTAAAGTGTAATTCTGACAAGTCCACTGTTACTTAGTCAGTTGTTATGGTAAATCGATGCCGTACAGACAGAAGTTAGTGCAATAGTAAGGTTATAGCCATATTTTACCAAATTTATTAATTCAAAATAGCGTTCGTTGGTGTAAAATACTGAAACGTTAGTATTTCTTTCATAAAATAAAATAATATGAATATTACTATGATTTGTTTTCTGTTATTTTACTGGTGTTGAATCACACGTGTTTGTGCATGGACTTGGCAGCTTTTATTATTTGTTAATTTCTCGTGATCAGAAAATGCATGGACTCCGATAGTTCGTTTTCTGTCTACTAGCTTTACATTTTTTTTGAGTGAATCATAATAATATTGTTATAATAGTTTTAAAATAAATAAACAGAGTTTTCTTTTGGTTATAGATGTCTCGTGGAAAAAAATGGTCGATTTGGTTACTGCTTCTCAAAATGATATTGACATCAAGGAAGAATTTTAAGCTCATTCTCCTCTATTGTCAAATTCTACATTTACTGTCGTAGAAAATGTTTTAATAGAAGAAGTTTGTAATGAGTTTTTAACTGCAAAATCGAGTAATGGCGAGTTTTCCAACGAGACCTCAATAATAGAAGAAAACACATTAGTAGCTGATTCTAATGTTATCGGCAGTGACACGAGTTCATCGCATCAGGATACAACTGAGATTGAGAAAAACTAACGTATCAGTAACAGTGCGGATGAAAGTCCATTAAAACTAGTTCCATATTCAGATATTTCTGATAGTGATTGCGTATTTGAAGGATATCAAACAAAAAGCCAAAAGAGAAGAAAAAGGTTTCAAGCAGATAAAGAAAATTGGGTTTCACAACAAAATCTTAAACTTAGGGAACATGGATCTCCATACCTAGGTCGAAGTCTTAAAAACAGTAAATGGACGTATAATATGAAAAGAAAACCACGTACCATGAAACCGAGGTGCTCCTGTAAAAAAAGTACTGGCCAAATGAAGTGCACATTAATTTCAGAAACAGCTCGAAGAAGTATTTTTGATCATTTCTGGAGTTTGAAATGGGTAGCCAAAAAACACTAATTGATAGTGTTGTGTCATTTTTACCAATCAACAGACCAAGAAATAGAAAAAATCGTGACAGTTCCAAAAGATCTCAATCAATTCAATATCATTTAACAATCGATGACAATAACCTAAGAGTGTGCAGGACCATGTTCCTTAACACTCTCTCAATTGGTAAAATGACCGTATTAGAATGGAAAATGAAATCAAAAGAAGCTAAAGAAAATAAAGGAAAAACAGAAAGAAACGAAAAAAGTAAGCCATTTGAACAGGAGCGGTCAGCGCTAAAAAGTTTATAGATTCAATTCCTAAAATGGAATCTCATTATTGTAGATCAACTAGCACTAAACAATACCTTTTACCAGAGTGGCAGTCTAAAACAAATTTATACAAATTTTATGTTGATGACTGGTGTAAAACAAAATCTATCAAACCACTTTCTATTACAACTTTCAATGAAGCATTAGATTTCGAAAAGATTTCTTTATTCCGACCAAAAAAAGACCAGTGCGAAAAATGCGCCGCATTCAAAGTAGGGCATATATCTGAGGACGAATACAATTTACATCATATTAAAAAGAATGAGGCACGTCAAGAAAAGCTAATGATAAAAAGTCATGATAAAGCTAATGAAACTCTTGTTTTCACTGTTGACTTACAAGCTGTACTGATGGCTCCTAAATCACAAGTTTCGAGCCTTTACTATAAAACAAAATTGTGCGTACACAATCTTTGTTTCTATAACTTAAGGAATAAAGATGGATTTTGTTACATTTGGAATGAGACGGAAGGTAATGTTTCTGGAGGGGAGTTTGCCACCATCTTTTCCGACTTTATCACCAACAACATTTTGCCTACACTTCGACAGATCTGCCTACAGATCGAACTACTGATTACGGAGACACAAAAATAATTTTGTATAGCGATGGCTGTAACTACCAAAATAGAAACGTAACTGTTTCAAACGCCTTACTAAATACAGCTGTGAAGGAAAACATTACTATTGAGCAAAAGTACTTAGAAATTGGGCACACCCAAATGGAGGAAGACTCCATGCATTCCACAATTGAAAGGTGTTTAAAGAACAAAACAATCAACGTGCCAGCAGATTATTTGGGAATATGTCTATCTACCCGAAAGATCCCCAAAAAAAATCGGTTGCCTGTAAAGTCGGTTTTACGGGCGAAAATTTTACGTGACAACGTCTTTTTCTCGGTAAAATATTTATTGATATGAATATTATTAAATTGCACAATAGGAACAAGGAATTGAATGAAAATAAGAATTGCACAAATTTTAACTATAGAAATATATTGTGTACTAAAACATTGTACATGTAAACTTAAACTTAACTAATTTCTATTTGAGTGATTTTGTTGAGGATAGGACGATGATAGGAGAAATATGAAATGAAAGGAAGTGTTTCTGCTGTAATGTGTCTTGAACGCCAAGAACGCTCGAGAAAGACAGAGACACAAGCACGGAAGCACGCACCGATTCAACGCGCCTAATTCTCTAGTGCTGTGCGCGCAGCGGACCGATCATGTTTGAGTGGGAGAGAGACGCAAGGCATTCGCCGGTCCGGCGGGCCTCTCTCTCGTTCGGTGACTCACTGTAACAGACGTGAGCGGGCGTTACACTTTTTCATGAATGACTCCGAGCCACAACCTAATTTAAGACGTTGTCACGTCAAAATATAATGTAACTTATTTAAATCATACATTTTTTAAATCAATGAAGAAACTTGAGTTCCTGATAAGTATCCGTCCCGGTAAGAAAAAAGGTGACCCAAAAGTAAGTCTTCACAAGTATTTATTTTATGTAAATTCTTATTATGTATTTATTTTAGGTTGTAGATGTGCGTACGTTAAGATATAATGCAAACGGTCAAATTGATTATAAATTACGGTTTGGCGATGATTGGAAATTATTACCTCAGAGGCTCAGCTCCGGAATTGTACCTTGTTCATTACTTTAACTAGACCAACTCTATTCTGAAAGACTGAAGATTTTAAGTAGGAAGTATAATGACCTACAGGATTTAAAACATATTTTACCTAATGACTATCATACTTTCTACGATGATTTACCTCATGAATAATATTATGTAAAACAATAACAACATAATTAAAATGATTTTTAATATAGCATTTTGTATACCTGCTTACATTTTTTTTGTCAAGTCCAAAAGATTTAATATTACATTTAAGGAAATTCTGCTAACTCCCAAAAAGTGTAAATAAAAATTAATTGCGTTGATAAAATCGGTTTATGGATGTATACATATATTACTTGGAACTATATTTGATGTTATAAATATTGCTAATTAATAGAACAATGATTTTTATATTATGTGGCATAATTGGTCAAAGTAGAAGTCTAAAAAAAATCGTTGACGTTGTAGACAACCTTAAATAACAGAAAAGAAGAGCGGCGAAATAAGTTTTACAAAAGTTTATAAGTGACACTGACGATAATGATCAACTCAGCGTAAACGCGATTAATCTTCCGCAGGTAACGTGAATTCTTGTAACATAGTTGGTAACGTCGGTCTACGACACCGACTTTTTTTAATAATGAATATCTTAGGTTGTGATTTTCTGTTAATATTTTGATGTGACTAAATATCTAATACAGCTATATTTAAATAACAATATAGTAAGAAATGATCAATATTTATTTATTTTCGAAAAAAAATGCACATTAAAAAAAATTGGCTTCTTTTAGGTACTAACATAATTGACAAACAATTTACAAAAACATGTCAAGTTTTTGAATACAAAATATCAAAAAACATAAAAACAAGGGCTGAAACGTCACAAAAAAAAATAAAATTATTCAACAGATATCTAACATAAACTGTAACTATTGTCCGTTTGCTTCCTAATTTTCATCTACACTGCACACAACGCATAGTCCGGTTAAGTGTTCCAAACACATAAATATTTGCCACACTGCCTACAAAGAAACCGAGTTTTGCTGTTTTTCTTACTACTGCAGAACGTACATCTTCCATACACATTATTCTGGATAGGTTGATTTCTTGTTTGCGGTTGCTGGGTACGCACCTCATGAAAAATAGTGGAGTTTAAATCAGACCAATAACAGCAATTGTCACGATTTGCAGTTTCGTTAATTAAAAATTAAAAATGTGCCTTCATCGGAGAAGCTTATATTCAAGACAAGCTAAGGATCAGTCTCGACTCATTCACTCATTATTTCAGAAAACGTTAAACGGTGGTCATAATCATCCTCATAAAGTTCCTGCTCTAAGCGTATTTTGGACACTACTTCGTTTGATTCAAGATACATCTACTAGTTGCGTTATACTTACCATGGGATTTACGTGAACATGTTCTAACACTGAAACTTTTAGCTTTTTTAATTCAAGGCCCTTCAGTTTACCGTTTTTATTACCTAAATTCCCAATTTCCTGATTTTTTTTTACTAGCTCCAAAACATACTTCCTATTGACATGTTTATCTTGATTAAATTTCATTTAATTGGTGATCGGTCATATTGTCAGATTTATTGTTCATAAAATACAAAGAGATAATTTCTACCATTTCCGGAATGGACTAGGCTTTAATAAACTTTCTACAAGTTAATGCTTACGACTGATAATTACAAAAAAATTCTCTAATTTCACATTGTTTATAAGTTCGTATCATATCATTTGCTTAGTGCGACAAATATAACAAAAATTTAAAAAAAATATGCGAAGAGAGAAATTAAAATCTAAAGCATTGGCGTACTAAATCAACTTATAAAGCAGGTAAATACAATTTAAATTTTAAACATTATTTATTTTTAACACGTTCGCACCTGACTACCACTATACTGGTAGTTCGAGTTTTCCGTAATATACTGACTACCACTTTACTGGCTCACAGCTCTACTAATTTCAATGCTTTATATATTCACACAGACCAGGAGTAAAGGAACGAGATGTAGACGCCGTATATGTATGTAGTCTCTAATATTGTAATCTTTGCCAGTATACTGGTAGTTCGTTCCTAAACAATTTTATTGACACATTTAGAGCACGTGATAATTTTAAGGTTATATGGTGATATTGGTGAATTTTATTGATGAAATATGGATAATACAAATATTCCAGGGTAAGAAATATTAAATATCATTTATAGAATAAGTCATAATAGTGCTAGTAATAAAACAAAATAATTTTGGTCTAATATTTTAGTGTTATTTAGTTACTGAATAATTAAAAGCACTTGTGCAACTAATTCCACTTTTGATAATTTTTTTATTATTTTTTTAGATGATTTTACTTTAAATGTAGTTGATTGTATGAACTTAAACCTCTCACTCTTAAGTTAAATTTAGCATTCTTAAATTTTGTTCACTTTATTTAGTTACAAGATTTTTTTTATTGCCCCATTATAAACACTTGAATGTTTCTTGGACGAATAAATAATATTGAAATGTGTTAATTGTTCTCAAAAGTATTATAAAATTTAGATGAAAAATAAAGTTATGTACAGAGTGGTTCAATAGTTTGTGCATTATTAATTGTTTTCTTTTTGTTTTAGCCCAAGTGGTATGAAAAAACCTAGACTTTCAAAGTATGCTAGCAATCGCCCGTTAACAGAACAAGAATTACAGATTGAAGCAAATAAAATAGAGGCAGAATGTTTCGATAGTCTCCCAGAAAATCTTAATGAGTCCGAAGACGATTTTTTTGACGATGATTCTGTAGTTGATAAAACTTATCTTAGCGAAACTAGTGTAAATAGTTCTGAAGATACAGAGTCCGATCAAAGTGAATCTGGGGATGAACAACATTTTGATCTAACAGATGAACCACATATTTGCCATAATAAGACAACAAATACCACTATGACACAGAAAAAATCTACAAAATACATTTCAGATGAACATTATGGTTGGGGCGAAGTAGAAGAAGATGTAACAGAATTTTATTTTACTGGATTACCGTCTATCAATGTAAATCTTCCGGCCAATGCAAAACCCATAGATTATTTTAATGTGCTTTTCGACAACGATATAATCAACACAATTGTATGTGAAACTAATAGACGACCCACTGTATCCACATCTACAACACTTCAACGAAAAAGAAGTGTATGGAAAGAAGTTTCTAATGAGGAAATTAAAAAATTCCTAGGTTTGTGTGTTTTGGGAGGCATCGTAAAATTTCCTTCCCTTGCCAAATACTGGAGCAGGGAAAGTATTTACTACCACCCTGTTTTTGGAAAAACTATGGCCCGCGATAGATTTCTAGGGATTTTAAAAATGCTACGATTCGTAGACCATACTGATGTTAATACTGAGGACCGTCTTTACAAGATTCGGACTATTTTGGACGCAGTTCTAAAAAATATACAAAATTGTCTATACCCTAATAGAGAGTTCTCTATTGATGAGGCCATGATCTTGTGGCGTGGTCGTCTCATCTTTAGACAATACATAGCCAGTAAACGTCACAAGTATGGGATTAAACTATACGAACTCACTACACACGATGGATATATATTAAATATTATTGTATATACCGGAAGAGGTACCTTGAAAACGGCGGATATTGTCAAAGAGTTGACGAAGGATTATTTCGGAAAAGGTCATGTTTTATACATAGATAATTTCTTCAACAGCGTAGGATTGGCGGAAGCCCTATTCAAGGAAAAGACACACGTTGTTGGAACTCTACGAGAAGACAGAACTGGAAACCCCAAGGACATGTTAAAAAAGAAGCTAAAGAAAGGAGATGCTGTATGGAAACGTAAAGGGCCCGTATTGGTTACTAAATGGAAAGATAAGCGTGATGTCAGAATGATCAGCACAAAGCATAAGCACGTTATGACTGAGGTTGTTTGTAAACGAGGTGCTACGAAAATTAAACCCGATTGTATACTTGACTACAATAAGCACATGTCTGGGATAGATCGAGCAGACCAGATGTTGTCATGTTACTCGGTACCAAGAAAAACACTTCGGTGGTATAAAAAATTGTTTTTCCATCTATTAGACATATGCATTTGGAACAGCTTTTACATCTACATGAGAGCATCGAATAAGAAAACTTCTTTTTTGCAATTTCGTGAGAGCATAGTAATGGACCTTATCGACAATAACAAGGCTATTCAGGTACAAACAACTGCAAACAATATGCATTACCCAGAACAAGTTCCTGTCACGGAAAAAAATAAAAGTGGTATGTTACGGTGCCGATATTGCACTAAGCAAAATGCCCGAAAAAGGTCCCGTTATTATTGTCCCAGCTGCCCCGACTCACCAGGACTATGCATAGTTCCTTGCTACAAATTGTTTCATACACAAGTCAAACAATAATATTATTTCTTATAGTTTTAAATTTAGAATGATAATTATGTTCCTTTTGTAATAAAAAAAATGATAAAATTGATAAGAGAAATTTTTTTCCCCATTATACAGCGATTATTGTTGTTTATTTTGTCTAGATTAGCCTGCCAGTATACTGGTATTTAGTATATAGTTAAAAACGTACATCTATATCCTGACTACCAGTATACTGACAGGCTAAGTAAACCAAAAAAAAAGTGTTAATATCTATATACTAATCCATGTGTCCGATTTTTAATCCAATATTCCTGTTTTTTACCTAAAAACCCATATCCGTTTCTGAGTAACGTCTAGTATCAATAGGTTAGGTGCGAACGTGTTAAATAGATAAGTATTACACCAAATTTAAATATTTAAAGACGAACTGCGAGTAGCGGGTAGGAACTCTTTAAATTCTTGAAGATAGTCCTATCAGGGAAAATGAATCAATCCCTGCCCTCTGCAGATTCAGAAGGTTTTCTAACCCTAAAAACTAGTACCTGTTTAGGGTTCGTTGTCCAGGGTTACGGATGAAGTCCACAACAGCAGCCACGGTGGAGAAGCAAAACTTTGGTACGGTGAGGATGGCGTAAGTAGCAATCCTCGATTTTAGGGTTGATCAAATCAAATACTGGCCAACGGTTTCAGGCGGAGGAGTTGGTAGATATAAGGGCACTCTTTTGTCCTGAGATAGGGAAATCTATCTCGAAGGCGGATGAACCAAGGAATGGTCAATGGCATAAAGATGCAGAAGGCAACGGGGAACCATTGCATTAAAGACTCGTAGAGTACCCCTAGAAATCGGCATGGCAGTTAGTGACTAGCATCACCGTACTAATCATAGTTCTCGGATGCCAAGATTTGGCAGAGGGAGAAATACCAATGATGGCAGGGCTCCTCAGGTCGTTAACCAACCAAATCCCTGCGTACTAAAAATACATAAGTAAACTTTTAAACTAGCGATGGAATGTTAGAAGCATGTATGAGCCTGGTAAACTAAAGAACATAAAACAAGAAATGATGCGACGTAAGATCGACATATTGGGAATAAGTGACAAAAGATGGCTCGACTCCGGCGAATTAAATACAACCAATGGTCGACTTTTCTACTCTAGTAGTACCGACAGCCAACATCGGTATGGAGTAGCAATTAATGTCAGTAAAAAAGTTGCAAAATCAGTTGTAGGCTTTATACCAATATCGGAAAGAATTATGCCAATACAAATGATGACACATGGGAAATTAAACCTTACTCAGACTTATGCGCCAACCGCCGATAACACAGAAAAAGATATTGAAAAATTTTACGATAACCTTCGCAAAACCCTACAAAATACATCTAGAGATATAACAGTAGTCATGGTTGATTTTAACGCCAAAGTTCGAGAAGGAAGGTGTAAGTCTACTGTAAAACCATATGGACTCGGTGTTCTAAATGAGAGAGGAGAATGGTTTATAGAATTCTGCCTAGAACATAATCTTGCGGTAATAAATACTTTCTTCAAATAACCTAAACGACGCCTTTGCACTTGGAAATTGCCAGCTGACAAGCTCGATAAAATTGTTTGAAACTAAATTGACTATATTTTAATAAATAAATATAAGGTTGAATGCTCGAATAAATGAACTTTGATCAAATAAAATATATTTTAATAAACCACAGATACCAAAACGTAATACAATCGGTGAAAGGGTACCCAGGTGCAGACGTGGCGTCGGACCACAATCCTCTTGTAGCAAAATTTCAACTTAAAAAAGTTACAAAAAAGCTACAAAAGTGATAAACTAAACATACAAAAATTAGAACCAGAAGACGTCAAAGAAAAACTAAAACAAGAAATTAATGCAAACCTAGAATCCATACCGGTATCAATTGATGGTGATGTAGAACAACAGTGGCAATTCTTTAAAAATGAAATTATCGAACCAAGTCGCAGCGAACTCAGAACAACCTGATGCAAGAAACGAGATTGGATGACAGAAGAAGTTTTGGAAATAATAAAGGACAAAAGAAGTCAAAAGAATATCAACATAACTTAGTATTAGCAGCTGCATATTCAAATAAGAAGAAAAATAAGAAAAGCTAAAGACACTTATTTCGCTGGAAAATGCCAAGAAATAGAAGATTTAGAACACAAATATGATAACTTGAATATCCATAGAAAAGTTAAAGAGTTAGCTGGGATAGTAAAATAAAAAACTTCAAGCATACTATTGGACAAACAAGGAAACATTTTAGTGGAGATAGAACAAAAACAAATTAGGAAGATGGAAAGAATATATAGAGGAATTATTCCATGACCAGAGACAGGAAGATATATATGAAGATAATCAGAGTAAAGACGAGGGACCTTTATTAAGAAATTAAGAATTAATTATAAAGAGATAATTAATTAGGAAAATTATTCGAGGGACCCGAAATAACAAAGTCAGAAGTTATGCATGCAGTAAAGTCCATCCATGAAAAATAATAAAGCTGCTGGTCCAGATGAAATATCAAGTAAATTGCTAAAACTGGTCAATGAAAAAAACATTGATCTTTCAGGCCAACTAATGAACACAATCTATTCCACGAAGAAAGTAAATGCCAAAGAATGTAGTGATTATCTAACGATCAGTCTAATGTCCCATACTTTAAAAACTCTGTTAAAAATGATCCATAATAGAATACGTGCTAAGTTGGAGATGGATATTAGTGATTTACAGTTTAGATTTCGAAATGGAATGGGCAAAAAAGACACTATTTGGAGAGGAAGAAATATTAACAGTAGGCGGCCAACAGATTGAGAGAGTAAATAGATATATTTCCTTGGGAACGATATTCACAGAAAATAACGATTAAACTACAGAAATAAGAGTCAGAATTGAAAAAGCTTGTGCCAAATGAAAAATATTTTATGCAGCAAAGATCTGACATTGGCCCTTAGAATAAGGCTAATTGAATGGTATGTACACAGTGTACTCTAATATAAAGCTGAATCATGGACATTAAACCGAAATACAATAAATCGACATAATGCATTTGAAATGTGGACATTTAGAAGACTGTTAAGGATTCCATGGGTAGATAGATTCACAAATACAGAAGTATTAAGGAGAATAGGTAGAGAAAGGGAAATGAAAAATGGAAATGGAAAAGAAAGGAAATTGCAATATCTCGGATATGAGAGGCGAAGGACGCAACATCTTGAGACTCATAATTTAAGGAAAAGTAGAGTGTAAGAGAAGCGTAGGAAGAAGACGCATTTCCTGGCTGAAGAACCCGAGAGAGTGATTTGGTTGCATCTCAAGGAAGGCAATTGTTCAAAGCAACTGCCTCGAAGGTCATTATAGCCATGATGATTGACAACCTTCGCCGCGTAGATGACACTTAAAGAAGAAAGACGAATGTATAGGAAATTACATAAGCTGTAAAACGATATCTTATTTAAACCCCATTTGTCAATAGAAATGTTATGATGATTTTTACCCTGACTTAGGGGTTAAAGTAAAGTAATACCGGTAAAATATGTTCCCCTTTAATCAAAAATTGACCTGTTGCTGGGTTTATCGAAAAGTTATCGTAGTTCCTGATAACGCTTCTGTTTCGTTTTTGTTTGGCCACTCTGTAACTGTATACGTTCTGCATTATCTTATTTAGGATTAACTAGTCAACAACTTGAGAAAGGTTGGTCATAATAAATCTATTTCACTTCTTGTAACTTCATTAAATTTTTTGTATTTTGTGGTTAATGTTTTTTAGTTATATTTTTATATTATATTAATATCTAGTGGTCCATTTTTTATTTGGTATTATATACAGTAACACAAATTGATAAAAAAGCGTGACAACTAGCTGAATCGCAAAACCTAGTTATTTTAAATTACCGCACGGGAAGCAGTTGAACGAAGTTCATCAATACCTTCTATATGTCAGTGACTTTGACCTGAATTTTCCAATATTTCTACGTAGTTCACCGAGGCAATTGAAGTATGGAACACGTTTGACAAGCAATAATAACGATGTTCATCACTGCGCTGATTTTAAATCTCCCCCAATTTAATCACTGTTGTGGTAAACCAGAAAATCGAACACTAATTGCCAATACCGCAGAGTGAATCTGTGATATTGTTGATTGTTCTACGTGTTCTTAGCGTACAAGTTTCTTACTAATTAGTCTCACCAATAATTTAAAAGCTTAATAAATAATAATAATATAAATAACCAGTCGGTATTTATTAAAATTCTACGTTTTGTAGAAACATTTTTAGTCAAAAGATATTAAAAAAAAAGCTTTCTCAAAATAAATCTATGTTTTTTCTATTAATCTTAAAACATATTGAAATAAACGCGTATAAGTATTAATTTAATATTAATATTATTAAGGTATTATTATTATCCAGTTTTAGCCATACGCTCACACTCCCTCTAAGGGGAAAATTCACTTATCCCAGATACCTACGGTATCAAGAGGATTTAGCTCTGGTGCGACTCTTTCCGTGTTATCGAGCCCTAGGTGACTTGGTATGTTGGAGTATCTTCCAAAAATGTTCGTACACATCTGGACGTCGCGAGGAGTACAGCTTTCTGTATGGTCTTATAGAAATGTTCATTTAGATCCAGCTATTTCATGTTCTCTAGGAGGTTTTTGAGAATAGCAAGAGTAGTAGATAGAATAGTAGGTACTGTCTGGGTACTTTCCGTTCTCCATTGTCTCCTGGTTTGTATTTCTAGATATCTGTACTTGGTGATCTTTTCGTTGTATTTAATATATAAATTATTGGTGTTGGGTATCGCCACATCAATAAGTGTTGTTTTCCTAGTAAGTTTATTAACTAGTATGCGATCCGGTCTATTATGCGCCACTGGTTGGTCTGTGAGCACAGTGCGGTCCCAGTATAGCTTGTAGTTGTCATTTTCAACATTCTCTCAGGGACATATTGATAATAAGGAAGATGGTCGGTTTAAAGAAGTCCCAGTTTGTCAGCTAGTTCTAGGTAGATAATCTTTTCTACTGAGTCATGGCGTTCTTTATAATCAGTTCCGACAAATGCCTGGCAGTCCCCGGTAAGATGTTGGATGGTTTCTTGGGCTTGGCATCCATATCGGCATTTGTCATTTTGGACTTGATGATCTTTAACAATATATTTTAGGTGAATTTTAGTTGGAATGACCTGATTCTTAATGGCAAGTAGAAAGTCCTCAGTCTCGAGAAACATCCTTCCTGAAGTCAACCAATAGTTCGACGCTATATTGTCGACATATTATTGGCATATCTCATTGAGATGTCGCCCATGCAGAGGTTTATTCACCCAGGTGCGCTTTTTTTCTTGCTTAGTCAGATGGTTTATGCGCATTTCTTGTTCTCTCAGTTTTAGCGACGTTGCGCAAATTGCTCGATGTAAGGTAGATGTAAGGATCAGGAAATCTTAAGAACGAACATATTATTATAAATGGAGTGGGCCTAATTATGAATAATAAAATCGCCAATTGTGTCAGTCACTTTGTACCTGTATCAGAAAGGATGCTCTTAGTTCAGCTAAACACAACGCCCATAAAAACAAACATTATTCAAGTATACGCTCCTACAGCGGACGCCCCAGAAGAAATCATAGAAGAATTTTACAATGACCTTACTAATATTGTCAAAAGGATTCGGAAAAACGAAATAATACTAATAATGGGAGACTTTAATGCCAAAGTTGGCAAAGGACAAAGTGGAAATTTAGTGGGATCCTTTGGTCTAGGGGAACGTAATGAACGCGGAGACCGTTTGATTGAATTTGCAACTGAAGAACAGCTCGTAGTGACAAACACCTTTTATGATCTTCCTCCAAGACGACTATATACGTGGAAATCTCCCCAGGATACTCCAGATCACACAGTACGAAATCAAATAGACTATATTCTTATTAACAAACGATTTAAAAACTCTATAACATCTGTTAAAGCGTACCCGGGATCCGACATAAATTCGGACCACAATCCACTTATCGCCAAAATGAAACTTAGTTTAAAGAAAGTTCAAAGACCAAAAATTATGAAGTACGATATTAACCACCTGAAAAATAAAACAGTAAAGGAAAAGGTACAAAAACGCCTAAAAGAAAAAACGTGGGCTCGTACAGAAAAACCATGGGCCCGTACAGAAACAGATAACACAGATGTAGAACTAGAAAATTTGCACAAAGTAAGTCAAGAAATAACAGAAAAACCTGAAAGAACAAATAAAAAGGAATGGATGACGGAGGAGATTCTATGTATGGTGGAAGACAGAAGAAACGCTAAAGATAATAAGAATTACTACAACAACATAAATAACGAAATAAAAAGGGCTATTAAAATAGCAAAAGAAAATTGGTTTAGCTCGAAGTGTACAGAGATAGAGTCATTACAACAAAAACATGATTCATTTAACCTCCATAAAAAGATTAAAGAAGCGGCAGGCTTATATAAACACAAGAACACTAGATTCCTGACAGATAATCAGGGAAACATAGTACTGGAAATAGAGCATAAAAGAGATATTTGGATCAAATACGTGGAAAAAGCTTTTGAAGATATACGAAGTAACACTGGTATTACAACAAACACCAATTGCGAATCTGGACCACCATTTACAGTCGAAGAAGTAAAATATGCCATCAAAAGCACCAAAGATGGTAAAGCAGTAGGCCCTGATAATTTTCACTCAGAATTCTTAAAACTTATGGACTATGATGGCATAAAATGGTTGACAAATATATTTAACAGTATATATGATACGGGCGTGGTTCCCCAAGAGTGGTTAGTGTCAACTTTTATAAATCTTCCAAAAAAACCCAATGCGAGAAAGTGCGAAGACTATAGAATTATAAGCCTTATGAACCATTTACTTAAAACATTTCTAAAGGTCATCCACAAAAGAATATATACAAAATGTGAGGAACAACTAACAAGAACACAATTCGGATTTCGTGATGCTCTGGGAACACGGGAGGCCCTTTTTGCTGTACAGGTGCTATTTCAGAGATGCAGGGATGTAAATTGTGATATATACGTATGCTTTATAGATTACCAGAAGGCATTTGACAGAGTAAAACATGACAAATTAATGACTCTAATGCAAGAAATTGGAATTGACAACAAAGATCTTAGAATTATCAGAAACATTTACTACAATCAAACGGCCAAAATCAAAATAGAAGACCAGTTAACTGATAAAATTGCAATAGAACGTGGAGTACGACAGGGCTGTATTTTGTCTCCATTGTTGTTCAATATTTATTCTGAATGGGTATTTAAGGAAGCTTTAGACGGTTGTGCGAAAGGAATACTAATAAACGGTGAATGGTTGAATAACATTAGATATGCAGATGCTACTATAGTTTTTGCCGATAATCTGAATGACTTACAGATATTAACAAATCGCATAACAGAAGTCAGCAACAGATACGGACTAGCTCTTAACATAAAGAAAACCAAATTTATGACAATTAGTAAAAAACCAATACTAAACGCTCAACTTACAATCAACCAACAGAATATCGAAAGAGTCGAGCAATATACATATCTAGGCACCAATTTAAATAGCCAATGGGACCACTCAACAGAAATTAAATAGCGAATAATAAAAGCAAAAGCAGCTTTCGTTAGAATGAGAACTATTTTCAACAGTCGAGACATATCATTAAAAACAAAATGCCGTCTATTGAACTGCTACATATTCACAGTTCTGCTCTACGGAATGGAAGCATGGACACTGACTGTTGCATCTATGAATCGGCTCGAAGCTTTCGAAATGTGGTGTTATAGGCGCATTTTACGTATATCCTGGGTTGACAGAGTTACTAATGTGGAGGTCCTGCGTAGAATGGGGAAAGAATGTGAAATTCTCATGACCGTCAAAACTAAAAAGTTGGAATATCAAGGTCATGTAATGAGAAATCAAGAACGTTACGGCCTTCTCCAGCTGATTCTCCAAGGGAAAGTAAATGGTAAGAGAGGACCGGGAAGAAGACGCATTTCCTGGCTTCAAAATTTGCGAAAGTGGTATAACACGACTACCACTGAACTGTTCCGCGCTGCAATAAGCAAAGTGAAGATAGCCGTGATGATCGCCAACGTCCGGAACGAATAGGCACTTTAAGAAGAAGAAGGTAGATGTCTCAGCCTGCACCTGAAAATAAGTTCTTAAATTAGCAACCTGTTTATCGAATTGCTCACCTATGTCCATAAGTCCTCTTTCCTCTTGATATCGCGGTAATGTTGTTCTCTCTACTGCACTGCGTGGATGGTGTTTTTGCGAATTTGTAAGTGTTCTTACTTTCCGCTGAAGACTCTTTATATCCGTTTTTGACGACTTTATAATACCAAATGAGTAGCTCAGCGCGGAACAGGCGTATGTATTTAATGCTTTAAACAAATTTTTACTATTAAGATATGACCGATTTAGTTGTCTTACTCTTCGTACGAACTCGGAAGTTAGTTCGGTTTTCATTAGTTTATGGTCAATTTTTCGCGCTTGCTGTACTTCGAGATATTTGTACATATCATTTTTACCCATTTCCTCGATGTTTTGACCATCTTGCATATCAAAACCTCCGGGCAGCGTCAATTTGTCAAACCTATAAATGGTATTCTAATACGATTATTACCGAACATGGACAAAAAAATAACTAATAAAATACGTCTTTTAATGAAAACTGTTACTATTTAAGGTTTAAAAGTATGAATTCAGCTCGTTTACTTTGCTTTACCTTGATTTAGCACCGTTTTTTAACAAACAACTATAGAGTCCACGTTAAGAAAATAACATTGCGGATATAGGGCCATGTATTTCTTATGGACGATAGAAGCGCGGCGATGCCACGACGAGTATATGCACGATTTAGTGTTGTATTATTTGTATTTTCGTTTCCACATACATGAAATAAAATGAATGTTTTTTAACTTAATTGTACCAAAAGTACCCATTCAAAACAATAGATGAAAAGTAGGGAATATGATTTTAATTAAATAAATAGTATATAAAAAAGATAATTTTAATTTATCTTATTTTAATTATAGTAACGACAGTTTATTTGTTTTTCGGTAAAAATCCCATATGCCATAGATCATGGAAATTATGCATTTTGCCGGCTATTAATGATAAGCAATTAAACGGACCGCTTTGTGTAGAGCGGTTGTCCAGCTACCCGTTGAAATGCATATATTTATCTAATTACTAATTGCAACTTAAAATAATACGGTGTGCATATGTCAGCGATTTTATGTCGTTATCTGACTCCATAATGATAATAAGGCTTGGTGGTTATTTAGAACTTATTCTGACTTTACAGTTAAATGTTAATTAAAAATAAAAATTCAAAAACTAAGCTAAGCTAGTCCAAGAGAATATCTTGGACATCCGTGCAAAACAAATTGTTTTAAATGTATTTTACTATCATCTAAACTTAAGAAGTGGTAAAAATGTTAGAAGTTTAACCGATAAAATAAGCGCTATGGCGGGAGTCAGTTTAAGTACTATTTCAAAAATACGCACAGAAGCTGCGGACGGAGGACTAGGGCCCATAAAAAAATCAAGAAAACGTACCAAAAGTAGAGTGAATAGCAAAAAGTTCACTTACGATGCAGTAGTTCATATACGGCTACGTGCTATGCATAGGGTTAAAAAAGACAAAGATTTAGCAAACATGTCACGCACAACAATGTAGAGAATACCCCATGAAATTAACTTTGATTTTTTTGCAAACGAAGAGTAAAGTCAAGCATAATTAAACGGCCCGATATTCTAAGATAGAGGCATCAGTAATTGCGTGAGATAAAAAAATTTCATTCTCAAAGATAAACCGTCGTTTATTTGGACGAAACTTGGATGAATGTTGGACATAGTGTTTCCAAAGGATGGAAGGACCTCTCAGTGACTTTAACCAGGAATGCGTTTGTTAAGGGGTTGTCAACAGGCCTAAACCAGCAGACACAATGAGGCCCCCGATTTGTTATAGTGCATGCGGGTAGCGAATTTGGCTTTGTACAAGGAGTTGCTTTTTGGTTTTTAGCTAAAAAAACTCAACGGACTATCATGGTGAGATAGATGGTCCTATATTCGAACAATGGTTTAAGGAAAAGCTGTTTTTTAATCGTCCAGGGAAAACTGTTGTAATGATGTACAACGCTTTGTACCACTCAAGGGGAGAAGAAGTGATTCCAACACAAGCCTTCAATAAAGATCAAATTAGGACATAGCTGCTGGAAAAAGATATTTTTTTTCGAAGAAGATTATTTAAAATCGAAGCTTAGGAAAATCGTAAATACATACAAAGAAATATACATAAAATATAAAATCGACGAGATGTATAAAGAGAAAATTGTTGCCATTCTGAGACTACCTCCATACCATTGTGAGTTAAATCCAATTGAAATGGTATGGAGTCAAGTCAAGAGACATATTGCCTCACACAACACAGAGTTTAAGACTGCCGCTATGGAACAATTAATAAGAATGCATTTGGTGTAGTAACAGTGGAAAACTGAAAAACCTATTGTTAACTTGCTATTCAGGAGGAGCAAAAATTTTTGGTTATTGACAGGTTGGTGGACGATATTGATCCTGTGGTAATAAATGTGACGGTTGACAGTGACAGTAATGAAAGTGATAAAGAACATCCCAGAGGTACTTTTCAGTGCGTCATTAATTATGACGTCATATAATGAATTAGGTGTGTCGAGAATTATTTCATGTAATTATTGAAGAATCTGACAGATGCCAGGATCGTACTTAGCCACAGGTGAAAAGCTTGTGGAATTACTAGTATTTTTACTGCATCTAAGTAGATTTGATTATTATAAAATACGTTAAGATTATTTTTTTTTTGTAATGGCGGTAATCCCGTATATTAATAAAAATAAAAAGTAAACAATATTGTTTATTAAATTTATAAATATGAAAATATTTAAAATTGACGACACAATGATTCATTTATTGAATTTTTGTATCTTCTTCTTCTCAAGGGGCTGTCTGCGCGTCGAAAGTTGGCAATCATCACAGCGATTTTTAATTTTAAGACCGCGGCTCTAAATAATTCGTTATTACATGAGTTACGTCTCCTTCCTATGGATTTTTTTCTCCGGATTTTCATTGCATAATGACCTGGAGTATTAGATATTTATCTCCTCTCATCACATAACCCATATATCCCACTTTTCTCCTCTTAATTGTTAGTACTTCTCTTTCCTTATGCATACGTCACATTACCTCAACGTTGGTTATTCCATCTACCCATGAGATCTCTAGTACTCTTCGGTACATCCGCATCTCGAATGCCTTCAGTCTCCTCACGTCAATTTTCTTCAGTGTCCACGCTTCCATCCCGTATTATAATACGGATAGCATATAGCACCTCAGCAGTCGTATTTTTAACTTAAGGTTTAAGTTTCTACAGCAGAGAAGCCTCTGTATTCTTGATGCACTTCTGGCCTGTTCGATTCTGATTCGTATTTCTTGAGAGCTGTCATTGTTTGCATTAATAGTTGTATATAGGTATTTGAATTCTCTTACTATTTCAATAGGCTGATTCTGTACATATATCTCACGAATGTCCTGAGTTGTCTTTGTTATTATCATATATTCCTTGCTCTGTTGAGTGATGGTCCATATTCTTCTTCGCTTACTGCGGTCACCTAATTAAGGAGTATCTGTAGGTCTTCATGTAATTCGGCTAAAAGAACTGTATCATCAGCGTATCTCAGGGTATTTGTGATCATGTCATTAATTCTAATGCCTACATTTCGGTAATCCATTGCCTTACTTAATATGTCTTCCGAGTATATATTAAATAATACTGGTGAATGTATACACCCTTGTCGAACAACTCTTTGTACTTCTATTTCTACTGATGTTATGTCTTCTATTTTCACTACTGCTTTTTGGCGATAGTATAAGTTACATAAAAAATTAAGTTAAATGTGTCGATAGCAATTAAAGTAAATTTTCGTATATTTACATAAAAAAGATTGTTTTCAAAAATTGATTAGGTAACTTATAAAAAATTAATTATATAAATAAAATATAATTCTAATTATAAAAACTATTCATTCACTAATGCGCAATTATAACAGTTTATTGAGAACACTGAAAAGTAGAATTTGAATATCGGTGTAATAGAAAATTATAGAAAAATACTGCCAGTGGAGAGTTTCCTTAAAGATATATCCTTAGACGAATTCATAGTAAAATATTTCGACCATAACCTAGTAAAACATTAA
Source organism: Diabrotica undecimpunctata (assembly GCF_040954645.1). Classification (NCBI taxonomy): domain Eukaryota; kingdom Metazoa; phylum Arthropoda; class Insecta; order Coleoptera; family Chrysomelidae; genus Diabrotica; species Diabrotica undecimpunctata. The sequence continues at coordinate 127,352,731 of NC_092807.1, forward strand.
TTAGAGAAGAAATTTCTAACGCTTCAGCAACACGCTGAAATAAACAGTAAATAAAACAATTTTATTTTCAGGGTAATAAAATACTTAATTAATAATTAAATACTTCACGAACAGCAAAAATTATTAATAATGTTTGTCCAGCTTCCTTTTAAAATTGAAAATATCTAAGTAATTTTATTATTAGTACTTGTTCTTTTTCCGTATATCTTCCCATCTTGACCCTACACAAATACAAATAAACACCCAATACTATGTACAAATACTGACCTGAACGACAGCCGTCACTTGCTGTTCAACACTTGGAAAGAATGGCCAGCATGGACGAAGTTTTACGACAACTGTCAGTAATAGGAGTATTTGATTGGCTAGAGAAACCGTACATCTAAATATCAACGAATCAAACGTAGGTTAGGAAAGAACCGCCCGCTTATGTATGTAAGCTTATTCTAACGCTGCTATAGTTCTGTTTAATCACGGAACTACCGCTTTTTTCGTCACACCCAACTGAATTCATTAGAAAGAAATCGAAAAACTGTGACGCACTGAAAAGTACCTCTGGGATGTTCTTTAGCGATGATAGAGAAGATGATGATGTTAGTAGGCAGTGAGCAAATTAGGTGACATTGTGCAAACCCGTGGACACAAAGTGTCAAATCCGAAAAGTCTGTAAATAATAGTCCGGCAAAAGTAAAAAGTAATAGTGCGAAAAATTTCATATAATATAACATAACTATATTTTCATCTATAAACATATATATATATATATATATATATATATATATATATATATATATATATATATATATATAACGTGGACTGCATAAATGAATGGACAATAAGTAGTAGAAAAAAGGATGGAATAACCATATAAGCCGAATGGGGGAGACACGCATGGTCAAAATACCAGGAGATAAATCATTGATCGGTAGAAGAAGTATCGGCCGACCGCGCAAAAAATGGAGTGATAACTTTCCATGGAGGTATCATTCCGCCAATAAGCAAGCAGGATTGCTTATAAAGAGGAAGAAGAATAGAAAAATAAAATATAACTTTGATACGCCGAAACTTATCGGGACACCCTGTATATACCAAAATAATTGTAAAATGTAGCTTTTATTAACTAACAAACTAATAATTTTAAATTTTTTTAATTTTTTTACTCTTTCGCTGTAATCTTCTGTTTCGTTAGTGGTGACTCACTCTTTACACATGGAAAAATTTTTATGAATGTAATTGTTGTCATTACTCATATGAAAATAAAATTAAAGCTGCACTTGTTTTTTCTTTAGTTACATCTTATCTAAAGCGTTAAAAAATATGTAATGTTAAACAATAGTAAAATTTAACTTTTTTTTTATTATACCTATAATAATTACCTTCCTATTTCTGTCAAATAAAGAAACAAGTATTTATAATGCATTATTTTTTATTCAACTATACATATCTCTTTATTAGTGAAATTAATTACATTAGAATGAATCATATATCGATGATCTAATAGCAACACGTGCCTGAGAGTTTTGGCAACACTCACCTCCATAAGCGCAATGTTATTTTCTTTACTTGAAACAAAGTAGTTATAGTAAAAAAAATGTCAATGGATAAAGGACGTAGGTAATTGTAGTTATTTCAAAATTTTAAGTTTTTAAAACAAAAAGCGAACTATCAAAGATGCACAAATAAAATGTAATAATAATATCTACCCGCCGAAAATATTTAAAATAAAACGCACAAATATATAACGTCACAACATGTTATTAAAACGCTCAAATTAAAACTTCAATCTGCTTTTCCCCCATTGTATAATTTTGTTATTACCTCCTTTATCAACTCAAGTCTTGAATTGTCTTCAATTTGTTGCTTTGTCACTGTTATTTTATATACTATCTAATCATTTATTTTTAATGTGTTATTAGAAGGAAGTTTACTTTTCAAATATAGGTTTTACAAATGTTTTGTTTTTGTTACGTTTACCATTACACCACTTGCACGTGCAATAATATATTTTGTAGTCTACACTTCACGCCCTGAAAATTCTTTTTATATTGAAATTGCTGCCATTTTCCATTTTCTTTTTAATAATTTTCTATTGTGTATTTTATGTACAAAAATATCACGCTTTTTCAAAATTTCATAACACTTAGTGTAGTATCATTTTGTATACATCAAAATAAATCGTAGAATCTATTCCTCAAAAAATATGTTAAAAAAATAAAGTTTAAATAAAAGCACTTTTTTCAATACTGAAGTTCCATTAATGAAAACTAAACTTTTAAAGATAGCTGTCGCGTTGTATTAAATGAAACATAAAATAAAGCGTAATAGAGAGCTTCCTATCTACAAAACTTTAGAAGATAAAAAAGTTTAATTGAAAATGTTTGAGAAAATTGAAGTAGTTTTATTACATCATAAAGATCATAGAAAAAAGATTACATATATATTATATACCTATTCGTGCTTTTCGGAAATAAAAATAAAAGAAACTGTTTCAGGATACAATTGTCTGTAAATGTAATAGAAATAGAAGGATTTAAAATACACAACTGATAAATGATATAATGTTTAAAACATACGTAACTTTACATATCTTATTGATTTGTGTGTCGTTAATGCTTGGTTAATGTATCACTATCAAGACCAAAATATGTCCCAGTTAACATTTAGGCACACTTAAGTCAGCGGCGGCCGGCCAGGTGAAGTAGGTGAAGGTGAGGTTCACCAAAAAAATATAATTAAATTGAGACAAATAAATAAAAAATGAAAACAACATTATTATATCTAAATTCTGAAAACAATTATTTATTCTATTTTAATTAATCTAAAAATTAAAAAAGACAACTAGCTTTATTAGCGGTACGTACTTGACGGTCAAGTCCTGACCTGTGTCACTAGCCGTGTATAATAGGATTCAGGAAGAGGTGAATATAATTTTTAAAATTCGAAATCCATCTGCATCAGCGTTCACGGTTGTCAGCCTATCCTTAGTAATAGCTGCGAAAACTGGTGCGTGCAGGTCCGCTTAAAAATATATTATTCGTCTTCACCCACTGTTGGATGTGTATTTGATATTCCTATTTTTCGGAAATTTCTCTTAGCGACAATATTTTGAAATTTAGTCCATTATATAGATATTTTTATATATTATAGTGTATAGTATAGTATTTATTAGTTTAGTTTAGTCACAGTATTAATTTTATTTGTTTAGTGCACTTTATTAATACATTTCTCTGTGGTTTGTTTCGGATTTCGGATATAAAGTGTTCTCGTGGATTTCGTTTGGACAAAAATAATTTTAGAGAGACATGAATCCAATTAATAACTTCTTCTTTTTCTTCTTCCTATGCCGTTTCCATTAACGGAGGTTGGCGACCACATTTCTAAAAATTTCTCTGTCTTTTGCATCGTGGAATAAATCGTCTACAGTCATGTTTGTCCAGTCTGAAATATTTCGCAGCCATGATTTCCTCTTTCTACCTATTCCCTTTTTGCCATCGACTCTACCTGCATGATGACCTGCAGAAGACTATATTAAATGGTGGCTAAATTAATGACTTGGTGTGTAATATATTAGAGACTCTATTTAGGCATCGGAAAAATGAAGATAAAAGGGATGTTCTTTTACATTGTCGACCAACCAGTATTTTAAACATCTGCGCCTGATCCAGAGTGGTCGGCTGCAATCAGCATCTGACTTAGAGTGGGCGGCTGAATCGAAACTCACCAACCCGTCTTAGCAGGCATGGTGTTTTAATCGCCAAAAAACCCTCAATGGGGCATCCAAAATAAAAGCAATGGAAATGAATTATTGGAGAAGATGTTGCCAACTTACTAGAAGAGATAGAGTAAGGAATACTGAAATCAGAGAGCGTATGGGCATAGACATTGACGTTCTGGAAACTATAGAATGCAAAAGGCTGAAATGGTATGGCCATGTAGAAAGGATGAATGATCAACGATGGCCAAAGAGAATGTTACAGTGGATCCCCACCAACCGCAGGAAAAAGGGAAGACCAAGAAGATCGTGGAGACAAGAAGTAAAAGGTACAATGGAAGATAGGGGTCTACAAGTAGATGACTGGAACGATCGCAAGCGTTGGAAGCTAGGTTGCGAGAAACGGCGGCAGCTGTAATAAACTCGTTATATATATATATATATATATATATATATATATATATATATATATATATATATATATATATATATATATATATATATATATATATATATATAGTTTGAGTTTAGTTCTTGAACCTTAATATATATTTTTTTAGTGGATTTTCTTGGGCTTAGGTTCATAAAAAAATTTGATTTGATACTAAGGCATTTTTATATATTTTTTCGACGTTTCGGCAGGAAATCCATGCCTTTTTCAAGAAGTAATATTGACTAAAAAACATTTTATGATAGACATAATACGATTTAAAAGTTAAACTTTTGACTTACCAAGCATGTAAAAATTTGTTACTAACAAGTAGACGTCACAATTAAAATAATATTAAAAACATAGGACATACCCACTAAGTCACTACATGTAAAATATATTTTAGATCTAATGTGTTGTTTATTGAAGTTAGTTTATCGTTTAAACAACCAGTTATTTTAACATCATAGGCGTTCTGAGATTGTCTTTTTATGTGTTTTTAAATTAAGTTAAAATATATTTTGTTCAAATTTTTGACATCTTTTTTATCATTTATTGCATTATTATTTTTTTTTATTTGTATAGACTCTAGAAGCTCTCTCTACGTTCCCACAAATATGACTAAAAAAACTCAACCGCCCTCACAAAACATGAAAACGAAAAAAAACATAAATTTGATTTTGAGAAAACCAAGATCCTAAAAACTGAACCCAACAGGAAAAAGAGAGAGCTTCTAGAGTCTATACAAATAAAAAAAAAATAATAATGCAATAAATGATAAAAAAGATGTCAAAAATTTGAACAAAATATATTTTAACTTAATTTAAAAACACATAAAAAGACAATCTCAGAACGCCTATGATGTTAAAATAACTGGTTGTTTAAACGATAAACTAACTTCAATAAACAACACATTAGATCTAAAATATATTTTACATGTAGTGACTTAGTGGGTATGTCCTATGTTTTTAATATTATTTTAATTGTGACGTCTACTTGTTAGTAACAAATTTTTACATGCTTGGTAAGTCAAAAGTTTAACTTTTAAATCGTATTATGTCTATCATAAAATGTTTTTTAGTCAATATTACTTCTTGAAAAAGGCATGGATTTCCTGCCGAAACGTCGAAAAAATATATAGAAATGCCTTAGTATCAAATCAAATTTTTTTATGAACCTAAGCCCAAGAAAATCCACTAAAAAAATATATATTAAGGTTCAAGAACTAAACTCAAACTATATATATATATATATATATATATATATATATATATATATATATATATATATATATATATATATATATATATATATATATATATATATATAACGAGTTTATTACAGCTGCCGCCGTTTCTCGCAACCTAGCTTCCAACGCCAAGCTAACTTGAGAAAAGTAATACCTGACATACGATACGATAACATTTGACATTTGGTAGATTCTACTAAAGATGGAAAAGACGAAGATGTGATTAGAAAGTTGTAAAAGTAAAGTGAGAACAATATGCATCAAAAAATGTAATGTTGGACTATGTGTACCATGTTTTGTAACCTATCACACTAAAAAATGAATTTAGTTTTTATACTTAGTTTGTACTTTTTTATACTTGTATTTATAGGTTTTTTATTCAATAAAAATGCATTAATTTTTTTGTCGTATTTGTTCTGTGATTTAATAAGTTTATTCTTTTAATGCCCACGGGGTCCATATGGATACGGGGTAAATTCAATATTTAGCATTGTCAAAATTTTTTTTAATAGTTCTTTAGTATTTTCTAAACCATTTTTAGTGGTTTTTAAAACAAACGCACATACAAACAAAAAAATAATTAAGGGCGTTGCTAGGTTAAATAATACGTGCTTAAAAATTTTAAAGATCTTAATAAAAATAATAAAATCAAATTTAGGTATAACAAACACTGAACTCGCAGATAACATAATATACAAATGGGAGAAGATATAAATTGTAAATTATCAATAGAAGAATACATAAATTTATCAAAACAAAAAATGTTGAAGAAGTGGACATACTTATGGCAAGAGCACTGTTTTACAAATCCAACTGGATATATACAAAAATCGAAACCAAATTGAGAAGAAATCCTTGTACTCCAGTCACTGTGAAGGAAAAGAGGTCAATACCTCTAAATTTTTTATAACTGAATCGATTTTGCTAATAATTTGGAATTAAGCTTATCTTACCTCCCTCTTCAAAAGTTATATATGCGATAGGTGAGCTTTTTATTTTTAAGGGGTAAAATCACCCCTTATTGAAAATAATGAAAAAAATTTATATAAAAGTATTTTATGGATTTAAATCGTGTTAAATTAGGTAACTGAAATATTGTCATTTATATTAATGGATATTGTGTACATTCTCAACCCTTAAATAATCCTAAAAACCACCCCTTTTAATAAAAATAATTGTAAAAAATCGTTTGACAGGTTCAAACGCTTTTGTAGTGCATTTATATCATCTACAATGTAATTATCTACTTATATAAAATAATTTTGGTTGATTGCAACACTTCAACCCTTAAAAACTACCCCTTATGTCAAATTATATAAAAAAATCTTTTTAAACAACTTCAAAAGTTTTTAATGTACATTTATATTCAAAAATTCCTTTCTTATATATCAATAATTCTTATCAATAAAATATTTTTTATATTGTTCTGAAGCTATTTTCTTGTGGCATTTTAAATTAATTACTATTTAAATGGGAATAAGCCACAATTAAAGGTTAAAATACGTTTATTGACGTTTCAATTTCCACTTCGGAAATCGTTCTCCTTCGGAGAACGATTTCCGAAGTGGAAATTGAAACGTCAATAAAATATTTTTTGATTGGTTGCTTATTTTTAAACCTTAAAAACCACCTCTATGCTCACGAAACAAATTCCCCTTTGGTAAATGTCTAAATAAAAAAATTAAGTATACTCATGATGTTTTTATTGTAAAAAATTATGCATGAAAATACTTTACATTAGAAAGTATACAAAATATATTTACAAAAATAAAAATTATTTAGAATATATCAAATTATTCATTGTCTGAACCGTCATTCTCGTCGTTTCTAACTCCACCTCTTCGTCTATTGCAGGACAGTTTTGACAATTGTCGCCAGAGCATGTTCCACACGTAGCATTGCAAAATAGACCTAGTCTACGACATCCACACGCTGAGCCGCAACACTTTCTGCAATTGCAAAAAATCATTTTCAATAGTTCTTCTGGTGCAGGTGAACTTTTCATTTTTATCGGTTGTAAAATATCATCATACATATATATATGTATGTATGTATTATATACATATTTGTGTGAGTGTTAGTGTGTCTGTTACCAGTTTTTCGAATATACTTGAATAAAGCATTTATATATACAGAAAATAAGTTGATGCTCCAAAATATAAATAACATGCTCCAAAATTTTTTTAGAATAACTCCGTTAATTTTTAAGCTACAGTGTCCATTAAAAAAATATTTTGAAGGTAATTTCAAAAGCTACAAGACTAAGTAGATCAAAATATGTTAAAATTCTTTCTTTTTAAATAGTAAAGGGCCAAAGTGCTGATAACAGGTGTGTCAGCCGCTGTATCTCAAACTCCAATTGGTTATATCGCTATTATTTTTCAAGCTACAACAAAAATAAAAAAAATAACTTTGTAAAGAAAAAAACTACATTTTGGTATAGAACCATTTTTCACGTATCTCTTATAGTTTTAGATTTATTTTGAAAAAATGTAAATTTTTAGATAATTAAAAAAAAGATTTTTTAATTTAAACATGATTTTTTCAAAAAAATACACATTTAAACAGTCTAAACTTTTAAAACTTATAAATAATACTAAAATAAAATGAATTGTAGAAGATATACGTTTAATTTCAATTCTTATCGAAATAGTGTTACTTATACTGCTCGTTTTTTTTTTTTAACGCTAGAGTAATTCAAATTCTTTCCTTCGTATTTCGCTCTGTTTTAATCGAAATGGCTTTTAACATAGCTCATTTTAAAGGTTTTTTCTAGCTCTTTAAAAAGTGTTGTATGAGTTTTTATCAAAAAAGATGTCCATTTTCCGATATTTGATGTTAAATGCATCGAGTATAGTATCCCAAAAATAAAAAGTCATCTTCAAACAATTATAAATCGCTTAGTATTGTACTTATAAAACTTAATAAAAAAACAATCTCTTTGTTCTTTTATAAGCTTTATTTTTGTTTATTATAGATTTTTTAATAAAACGCTTTGTTTTTGAGTTATTCGTACAAAATCATTGGAAAACATGTTCTTTTTTGTGAAAAGTTTACTTTTTCAAGTGCGTATAATTCAAAAAGTATTGATTTAGCGAAAAAAATTTATATGATATTTTTTGTTTAAAATTTTATTCTCTATCAATTTCCGGGGATATTTTGAGTGTAAAAAGTTTAACCCCCTAGATGGGGTGCCAACCACTCCCGGGGTAGAAGCACACATCGGCACCATATAACTTATTTTTTTGAGTAATTTACTACTCACTGTAAAAATTTCAGATAAATCGGTGCAGTTATAAAAAATTTAAAGGGAAAATGCCACAGTAACTGGACTATTGATACAGCAAATATGATTATAACCGTAGAAGTATAAACACTATCAAAAGAATCAATTTTGGTAACGCATATTATCCAGCTAATTCGCATGAAATCAAAATACGTAAGAGCGATCTTTGCGAGGTTTGTAACATAATTGAAGATCTGGACCACATTTTTTTGGTTGCATAAAATATGGGTGCAATCTATTGAAATTTTTAAGAAACTTTTACAGTTAAAAATCGAAAAACCTTAAAATATTATGTATCTGCTGGCATTAGATAGAACAGAGATTTACGATTGCTTGTTATATTTTGGAAATTTAACTATAAGATCACCTTTATTTCATTACTTATATTTTTCCTAAATGCTTATACCTACATTATCCGCGTTTTACCTTATGTTGTCAACAAAAATGCCCTGGTCGACCGTTGAGCGAGAAGAGTGTAATCCCTATTAAATCCTTCCATTAAAATAATATCATTAATGATTCCACAGCCTGCTTTTCAGTAGAGCTCAGAAAATAAATCCAATAAAAACTTTCTAAATACTACACAAATGCTTTTGTTTTAAACAAAATAAGGTCAACACAGTATTTTCAGTAAGAGCAAGTGTCATTACATCCACATTAACATGTAATTCTAAACATACATTAAATATCCAAGCACCTCCAAAAACATAATGCATTATATTAATACCCTCTTTACGAATGCAAGTATGACCATCATAAAACATGTCATACATAATGAAAAAAATACAAATACGACGGCCTCTTAGCAGCAGTTATAAAAGTATTCTCTAAAATTAAGTCATTTTCATCCACTCACCAAATAAAATTAAAACTTATAAATATTACTAATGTGTATAATTAAAAACTAATAAAACAGCTCAACCTACCTAAAAATTCGGACAAAGAGCTCTACATCGATACGTCAATTGAAGAATATTATAAGAGCTAAACCCTTAATTACAGGTATAACTGAATTGCTTATTTGAGAAACAAGTCCGAAAATGCAACTTTTCAAGAAGCATAAAAAACTATTTATTTCTGTAACTAAAAAAACCATGACCCTTGTTTCTTGCAGTATTTCCCTAATTTATTGCTTCTAAAATTTTTATACAACATTACGAGAAAATAATTTAAGTCGGAATAGCGACCTATTAACAAGAAGGGCACACATTCGATACTAAGAACAGCTCAAGATAGAGAGCAATTTGCTGTAGTTATAGCAAACCTTCAGTAATGGAGAAGGCACCTTAAGAAGAACAACAACAAGGAAAGAGGTATTGAATAGATAGGTGAAATATTTTAACCAGGCACTTAATATAGAGGAAGAAAAAGAAAAACTGAAAGATGAAAGAGATGAGGTAAGGGGAATAGACGAGAGGAAAGAGGAACCACCAACGATTCTTAAAGTTAAAGATGCAATTAAAAACTAGCCAGAAACAAATCACCTGGAATAGATAGGAATAACCCGTAATAGATCTAGATCTAGAACTAACTCACTGATTGGGGTTAACATCATCAGTTATGCGGGTGATACCAACATTCTAGTCACTGGAACTTCTGATCAAAATTTGTAAAATAAAACTACACAGATACTATCCATCATCAACAGTTCTTTTATATACAACAAATTAGTTTTGAATGAAGAGAAATTAAAGTATATGATTTTCACGTCAAATAATTTATTAAAGTACAGAGGTATGGAATTTTATACAATCAGTAAAAAATACAGGAAAAGACAAAGCACACATACAGACATAAAAATGTCCGTTGTATTTTCTTTCATAAACAAGACAGGTCCGCTTTGTGTCGTATTTCTTAAATAAATAAAGTAAAAATGTGTGTATAATATCGTATATAGGACCAATACTTATCAAGTTTCTAAATGAAACGATGAGTTAAGGTGGTTAGACACGATTTATACTGAAATGTCAAAAATGTCAAACTGGGACTTATCTTGTTTCTCAAATAAATGATTCAACTATATTAGTTCATCATTATTCTCTTTGCATTCATCCTTATGCAGGGTCGGCTTCCCTTATTGCATTTCTTTCTAAGAGTCTATCTTAGATGATACCAGTATCCCCTTTACCGACGTATCCTGCCCAAGCTTCTCCACCTAGGTCTTCTTTTGGTGTTCTGCGTATCTCTAATACATTTATACTCCTTTCAAAAATATTCACATCAGGAATTATTTGTCTTGGGTAATTAGCGTCTCGATGTGTAACTTGCAATAAGCATCTTACCCTAGGCCCTTTAGCTTGGCATAAATTAATTTTACTCCTAGACTTTTCTTTTGCACGTATTTTGAATTTAGTGTAAACAAAAATATGCTGCAAAATGATTTAAATCGCTTTTTACCATGAAAGTCAAAAATAGGTAATATCAAACAATTAGTAACAAATACTTCAAAAGTTGCATATTTTAAAATATGAATAATAATTTTAAAATTAATGAACCGAAATAATTTTATATAAATAGAACTACTTAATACAAAACAATTTTTTTAAAAACTGACCTTTTGGGTAAGTTTTGCATCATTAGAAGGATTTTCTAATATTCAATTCTCTAACTCAAACGCAAAATCTATCTCTAAAATATTTTGACATAATTTACTATATGTCAGTTTATCGTAATAAAATATTGTAGCAATTTGCATGCATTTTTAGTAAATCTCCTGTATGATAAAGTTTTAGTGTCGATTAAGCCATAAACTAATTTATCATCGTAACCTATGTAGAAATATTTTCCTCCCATCAAACTTTGCTCCTTTTAAGTTACTCAAAATAAGGTAGTTAGGACGTACAACCTGCTAATTCATCAAACTTGAAGTGAAAATAAACTTACCTATCCCAAGTTTAAATTCCCTAGCGAAAATTATTCCTGACCACCGAGTTCGGTCATGGCAAATGCACCACACGTACTAGTCAAAACTATCACTAAACCGTTTCACCGGCGGAAACCCAAAAAACCAGTCGCAACTCGTCACCAGCGGACGCGCTATTTGAACTTTTGGAGCGTTATTACACGAACTAACATGCACGTTGCGGAAACCACGTTAAAACGTTACAGCGAGGACCGCATTCAAGCGCAGACTGAAGAGCCGAAACGTTTCGGTTCGGATTTCCAGCGCACACCGGGATCGATTCTCCTTCACATCGTGGATATATAGTGGAAATCATGGAACTCGTGGAGATCGTCGTCGGTTGGGTTTGCAGATGCCTCTTCTGCTTCGTTTTAAGTGCTTTACTAATATTAGTGGCAGTAAGGAAGTACTTAATTTTCTTCCTGTTTCTTGAAGTCTACGGCTAAAATATATATTAAGGGAGCAAGAGATGCATACTCTGGATTGTAGCAATGTATATTGCCGATTACTTTATTGTATTATACTTATTTGCAAAAAGTAATGTCTGTGTTTAAAAAAAATATAAATTACATATTAAATATATACAAAATATGTGTAGCAGGTTACTGCTCTAACCTAAAATGATTTTTATTGGAGTTTATATAATATATATATATATATATATATATATATATATATATATATATATATATATATATATATATTTAAAATAAGTCCGAAAATATATACAGGGTGAGTCATGAGGAACTTTACATACTTCTACCATATGTAGAGTCCCTCAGGGAGCATATATCATGTTACGGCTCATTTGATTTTTTTAATTTTTTGCATGATACAGAACACTACTATCAAGCATTCAACTGGTATTAGCTAAACTAAAAAATTCCAGGACTGGCTTTGGAAAAATTAATTTAGAGATTCGTATTAAATATTACACCCTGTATATTTTTTTTTTAAATGCAATAAGTGATTTTCAAACTACATAAATAGCCAATGAAAACGACATATGCGACAATGTTGTCGCATTTTTATTAAATTTTTAGTGAACGATCAAATCTTACCAAAAATAGAACAACTATAATGAAGTATAAAATTATAAGGTATTAATTTAAACAAATGTTATAAATTTCAAACATTTTAATTACAATGAGTTCCTACTACATAATCTAATACGTAGAAAATTAATATCTTTATTGTCACTTTGTATTATCTCTACGATAGAATCAATTGTTTTTCAATTTTAAATTTTTACTCATAGATCGTATTGGGGCATTATTTTCGATAAATAATAAATTAAATTGATTAAAAAGTCAAACCTCTTGTATGTATTAGTTTTTGTTGATTGTAAATGATTAAAATTTTATGTCAAATAATAATACATTGCATCAACTGTACTAAATAAAAATAAATCTAAAAAAGTTTAAAATGAAGGTTGGCGTTTGACGTTTCTTGATATTTTATACCCATTGTCATTATTCTCATTATCAATTGTTATTTATGTGTACAAGAATACATATTTCTTCTGTCATATCTACGTTAAGTACATTGTGTTAGTTTTGGTAGAGCTTTTGTTACTTTCGTTCAAAATGCCACATCAGTTTTCGACCACAGAATATGCAGACATAATATTTGTTTATGGATTCTGTAATGGGAATGGTAGGGCTGCTAGTAGAGAATATCGTAGATGATTTCCTAATCGTCGAACTCCCAGTCATCCAACATTTGGGTCAGTTTTTAATTATTTGCGAGAAAATGGCACTTTTCCTAGTAGAACAACAGAGCGACATGTAGATGAAGCGCAGGAAGATGACATTATGGACGCCGTTACTATGAACCCTACAATAAGCACTGGACAAGTAAGTCGAGAACTCAATGTTACTCAATCAAAAGTAAGTAGAGTTTTACAAAAAAATAATCTATACCCATATCACATTCAAATGGTTCAGCGACTACATGCTGGAGATGAGATCCTTAGGTTGGAATTTTGTAGATGGATTAACAATAATCGACCAACGCTATACAGGACACTATTTACAGATAAAGCCCAATTTACCAGAGACGGGATAAATAATTCACGAAATTCACATGTGTGGGCAGAAGAAAATCCCCATGCTATTCGAGAACGTCGTTCTCAGTTAAGGTTTTCGGTTAACGTGTGGATTGGTGTCATAAATAACCAATTAGTAGGTCCTCACTTTTTTGATGGTCCTTTAACAGGGCAGGTCTATTTGAACTTTCTACAAAATATTTTGCCAAATTTGCTTGCCAATGCGAACGTTGCTATCCGAGGGATGTATTTTCAGCATGATGGGGCACCCCCACACTTTTTACTGGCAGTGCGACAACATCTCAATAATGTTTATGGCAACAGGTGGATAGGACGTGCAGGTCCTATTTCGTGGCCTTCAAGATCCCCTTATTTCAATCCCGTTGATTACCATATTTGGGGACGATTGAAGCAACTAGTTTACGCAGTGATATTAATAACCGACAACAATTAATTGATAGAATTATACATTGTTGTAATACTATTAGAAACGATCCCTAGAGTATCCGTAATTCAATACGTAAATTAACAATTCGGCAACAAAAATGTGTACAGGCTGCAGGGTTCCATTTCGAAAATCTATTTTGAATTATTTTTATTTTGTTACCATTATTGTACCTTTTCCAGTTCTAATTTATGGGTTTATCATAACTATGTACATATTTTTAGTTTTTTTTTTTAAATTGTTGTTCGTTATTGTTAGTAGTTACTGTTTTTTGTTGTGCAATGACTTAGTTTATCATTTCAATTACAATTTTTGAAATTTATAACATTTGTTTAAATTAATTACCTTATAATTTGATACTTCAATAGGGTTGTTCTATTTTTGGTAAGATTTGATCGTTCACTAAAAATTTAATAAAAGTGCGACAACATTGTCGCATATGTCGTTATCATTGGCTATTTATGTAGTTTGAAAATCACTTATTGCATTTAAAAAAAAAATATATACAGGGTGTAATATTTAATACGAATCCCTAAATTATTTTTCCAAAGCCAATCCTGGAATTTTTTAGTTTAGCTAATACCAGTCGAATGCTTGATAGTAGTGTACTGTATCATGCAAAAATTAAAAAAATCAAATAAGCCGTATAAACACTACAGTAAAATGAAATAAATGGTCAATTACACAAATCACCCTGTTAATTAATAAAGAAGAGGAGTTGACATTTTTTAGTGGCCACATGATATGCTCCCTGAGGGATTCTACTTATGGTAGAAGTATGTAAAGTTCCTCATGACTCACCCTGTATATATATATATAAATATATATAAATATATATATATATATATATATATATATATATATATATATATATATATATATATATATATATATATATATATATATTCGGACTTATTTTGAACGCATATTTTTTTACTTCTAAAAAGAGGTGCCTTTTCCTGCTGAAAACCATTTGGCTCTCGTAAGTAGATCTAATTTTGAATCTATTCTTGGTAACAGGAATTTGTCTGTGACTAGTTTCTCGTTTAGTTGTCTAAAATCTATACAAAACCTCCATACTCTATTTCCGTCTATAGCTTTTTTCTGCACTAGTAAAAGTAGTAAGAAAAGCAACCCTATACTCAAGTCCAAAAGTAAAGTACAGGGTAAGAGGAATCTAAATCTAAATTTTCAAGCAAATTCGTCATGATGAGAAAAATTACACTCCAAAATTGTCATTCACTTGAGTATAAGTTAGGTAAAAATCGAATCATAGTACTAATATTATGAGGGAATAAGAATTATAAATTTTATACAAGAAATTTCTTACAAAATCATAATTTACAGATTAAAAATATGACATGGTAATTAATGTGTATCTTAGGCCTTCAAAATGGAGAATAAACCGCATGTCTACAAGTTAACACTACTCTGTAAATTAAGTGGTATATTTACATAAACACTAGCACAAAACTTAAAATTATTAACTTAAAAATTATGCCATCACAAACAGTGTTTACCCATTTAGTGTTCTTTTAATAAATTTATAATAAAAACACAGTTACAATAATTTATAATTCCAAACTCCACTGTATACTACGTTGATAGTCCAACAATGCTTAGTAAACAGTGATCAAACTATGGTTCAACCCTCAATGGATTTGTGGTAATTTGTGTTCTGTTGTAGACAAATCAATAACACAATGGCTGACAATTACTTCGTATACGAACGGCCAGATACTTAGGCGATTGCAATAATTACAGTAACTGTGATAAATAATGGTTCGAGTTACATCCGATCTCTTGTTGCGTTAATAACGGAAACTATAATGTACTTAAACTACGATATAACAATGTAGCAGCTCAGATTCTTCACTACACTCAAATTTCTGCTGGTTATCTTGTTAATCACTGCTCTAATATTATTTATGCTGCAGGAGCGCTTTTTTTGGTAGATTATTCGATACTATTATCAATTCGATTAAAACATTGATTTAAAAGTAGTAAATAATCTTACGACATTATCTTTAAAGTTTAAAACTAACTTTGTTTTATTTAGTAGTGTTGTGACACACCAGAAACGCTTTTTGCAGATAATTTCTTAACCTTTAACTGATAAGACTTTATTTTAATGTAAAAATAGAGACGTTACTTGAGACTAGGGAAAAGTATATTATAACAATAATACAATTTGTCTAACGTATTTAACCCTGTCATTACTGTGGGGACATATATGTCCCAGCGGATTTTAAAAAATCTACTGGTATCTGTTTGTCTCCAAAGCCCATGTTATTTGAACGTATGCGTATTTTTAGATATTCCTTACTTATTACCTAGTTACCTTGCTTGCCCTATCTTCGCCCCATAATTTCTGTCTCCAATTTTCTACCAATAATAGTAATATCCCATGTGGTAGGCAAAATTATTCGTTACAACATCTCCTGATCTCGTTTAATCTCGTACCAAAGCATATGCGGCCTCGCCTCAAATAATTCTTATATTAAAAGAACGACTTACAGATTGTGGATTTAAAGATCTCTTCTTACACTGTTACAGCTGTCTGCTGTCACAAACAAATTCACAAACTTTCTTTCATGATTCACCACTTTATCTCGCAACGTCCACACCTTTTTTCTTATCACAGGAAACAACCTTTTCTCTTGCAGTTCTATCTTAGACTCCTCGTTTTTTCTTTAGTCAAAAAACCAAACTAACTTTTCTTTCCAATCAAATCACTCAAAACAAAAATATCTTACCATCTCCTATCTTTCTCTCGTCAAACTTTCCTTGACTCACCATACTGTCTTTTATTAGAATCCACTATCAAATTCCTTTGTCAACAAAACCCTAACGACCCTTCATTGTTTTTTGCATTGAATAGATAGCTTTCATTTTTACACAATTTACATTACCTGGAAAAACCGAAGTTTATATCATACAAATCGAGTTAAATAACGAAATATACAAATAGTTCTTGGTAACCCAATATTAGGGAAACACAAACGACCTTTCATTGTTCCGTTTGTTTGCACAAGTTTTCATACACTTTTAAACTTTTCATTGCTTGATGACGCACTTTACCTATATTAATTACATACTCTTCTTCTTCTTCTTCTCGTGCCACTCCTATCGGAGATTGGAAATCATCATGGCCACTGCGACTTTGTTAGCAGCGCGCCTAAAAAGTTCAATCGAACTACACCCGAACCATTCACGTAGATTACGAAGCCACGAAAGTTTATAAATCTATCTACAAAATTTAAAATTTATTCTTGTGTTTTTTCTACTTTCTTCAGAGTTTGATAAATTCTTTTGTGTGACAAAAAATTGCAGTCTGTTTCTTTGATTCTAGTGGGCGCTTTCGTGAAAGCGCTTTTTCACGATATCTCTGTTTCATGATATTTCTGTTTACTTGATATTTCGGTGCAATATTGTTTTCACGATTTTCTCTATGTCTATCCCAGTTCCATTGTCGGTTTCTAGGTACATAGTTGTTTCTTCTTTCATCTTTTGTTTCGTATTCTCTTCTTGGTATAAGTTCTCTTTTTTGTCGATCTTTCTGAGAAAATTGTTCCCGGTTTCTGTCCTGGGGTGTGTAATTTTCTTTTTCATTGATTATGTTGTCTTCTTTTATCACTTCGGTATCAAATTTTTTCTCAAAATATTCTTTCCATACCCTAGCTACTTGTTCTGGGCTTATTTGTATTTGGTTTGAAATATCTCTTACTGCATTTATTTCTTTTCGTTTTCCTTACCTTATGTATCGTATTTTCGTCCAAAAGTTTCTACTATTTGTTATATATTCTTCCTGAAGTTCTTCTCCAAATTCTTTCCATGTTTTTGCTTTTGCTTGTGTGACTGTCTTTTTTGCCAATCGTCTCTGCTTATAGTATTTTTCTTTATCATCTTCTAGTCCCGTTTCGATGTATTTTTTCGATGCTATTTTCTTCTTCTTTATTTCTGTCTTCAATTCTTTATTCCACCATCTTGTCCTTTTTAACTGTTTATTATATTTTTTGATTCCACACACTTCAGTTGCTGTTGTCTTTAATACTTTACTGTATGTATTCCATCTTTTTTCCATTCTCCATGTTTCTTTTTGGTACTCTATTTGTCTCAGTATTTTGTTAGTTTCCTCTGTGCAAAATTCTCGCACACTTTCTATCTTTAGTTTGTTTACATTTACTTTCTTGTACCCTTTTCTTTCCACTTCCTCCATTTTTTCATCCTTCAGTTTTGCAGTGACCATCCTGTGTTGTGTAGACAGTTCCGGTTCCTTTTCCGTTAAGATGTTTTTTATATTTTGTTCTAGATTTCTCGTAGAGACTATATAGTCGATTAAGCTTTTCGCATTTGTCTCTTCAGCCACAAATGTATATTTGTCGTTAATGGTTTGTTTACTGAATGTGTTTTCTATTATCAGGTTTGGCAGAATTCCAGCATTGCAATTTCATTTTTGCTTAATATTTCCTCCCCATATTGTCCAATGCATCCTAATCCCCTTTTAATGTCCTTACCTACTCTTGAATTCCAATCGCCTAAGATTATTATTTGTTCTCTTGTCTCTCTTAATTTGTCTAATGCTTTTTGAAGTTCGTTGTAGAATTCTATCATTATCTCTTCTTCATTACCTTCTGTTGATCCGTATTTTTGTATTATTCCTATCTTGTTTTTTAGTTCTATTTGGGCTGTGATAATTCTTGATTCTATTCTTTTATTCACTATTATACCGACTCTTTTTGTTCTGTGACCCTGTGGTACTCCGGAATAATATAGACTATATTTTTCATTGATATTGATGTGTCCTTTTCCTATCTTTTTTATATCGCTTATTCCCATTATTTGTACCTTCATTTTTTTCCATTTCTTCCGTAGCTTCTATTTCCTTGTCGGTCAGAGATGTCACATTCCATGTCGCTATTACTATATTATTTGTCTTGTTAAGATGTATTTGCTTATTACTATATTCTTCTTCTTCATTATTGGTGTTAACGTTGATTTCATGCTCCCTGGTTTTTGTATTAACATTATATCCGTTATTTATTTTATTACCGTTTTTATTTTTAATGCTAATATTTCATTTTTCCCTACCTTCATTTCTTATGCTATGCCCATTATTGATGTTCCCCCTAACTATAATATAATTACTACTGTTAGTATGCCTAATACCCATATTCCTATCACAAGTCATATTTCTATTGGGATACTTATCATTTACATTTCTAATCCTATTCCTGTTACTACTTAAAACTAAACATTTATCATCATTGTCCGGTTTATTTTGTATTTCTTGTTTCTCTATTCGTTGCTTGACATCTCCATGGTTCTTTTTATGTTGCTCTGGTAGTTTTTTGAACTCGCTATTTCCACTTCTTTTTTTTCTTTATAGCACCATCTCCATTCTTTGCCGTCTACTGTGATTTAATTGTATCCTATTTTGACCATTTTTCCATTTTCCCTGATTTCTCTTACTTTATCTCTTAAAGCTTTCATTTTCTCTCTCTTTCTCCTTTTGTGAGATCCTCTGTAATCCATTTTTTTTCGATCTTTACATTCTTAAGTTTGTATTTGTTTCTTAAGATTGTTGTTTTTTCTTCTTCGCTTTCTTGTCCAATTAAACATGTTTTTGTGTCTACTTTTTGTGCTCTTTTAATATTACTTTTGACTTAAAGATGATTTTCTAATATAGTAGTCATTCCTTCTTTCAATCTTTTTGGGTCTTCAGAGTCTATTATTGCTCCACTAATGATTATATTCTTTTTTCTTTTTTCTTTGTCTAATCTTTCCAATGAACGTTTTAGATCATTTAATTCTTCCGTTATCTTTTTGTTATCGGTTTTGGTTAGTTTGCTTTCTATTTTCAGATCTTCTTTCTCCTTTGTCCATTATTCCTTCACCCTTTCTATTGTCAGTTTTATGATTTTTTATTTCTTCATTATTTTGTTTTATCTCTTCTTTAACTTCTTTTATATATCTTCTGATCTCCTTATTTTCTTCCTTCATTTCTGTTTTCAGCTCTTTTATTTTCGTTTTAATCTCCTTATTTATTTCTTCTAGTAGTTTCTTTAGTTCTTCCATTTCGCGATTTTTTATGTTATCCTTTAGAGGTGACTTAACGTAGCATTGCTTTTTTTGAAGGCTTCCTCCTCGTCGGATGAGTTATCGTGTTCTGGTTTATTTCTTCTGCTATGCATTTGATTTTGTTACCTGGATTGTATTACATTTACTTTTACTTATATTTCAATAGTATTTTACTGTTATGTTTATCTCTATGTCTAGTGTTACCTTTACAGGGTATTATCCACTACAGTAATTGTAAATAGTTAAGAATGATTAAAAATATTTGATATTCTCGTTTAGTCTAAGTCAACCCTTCGGAGGCTAGCTTTTCTCAGGAGACCTTACTCTATTTTGCTTTATAACTAACGCATCTGTCTCTTTTTTTTTGTTTTCTACTAGTTATTTTTAGTCCTTAAATATTTAGTTAATTAAATTTAATTAGTTAAATTTTACATTTCTACGTGTTTATTTTTTAAAAACCCTGGATACATAAATCCTTTATGTTAGTTAAAGGTATATGTTTTATATAAGCAAAAATACTTAAATAATAAATATATGAAAATAAATAAATAATAAATAAAAAAAAATACATAAATCCTACTACTTCCAATTGGAAATCTCTTTAAATGTCCTATTATTTAAATTTTAATTAATTGTTATTATAAATATTTACCTTAGGTTTGTTGTCTTAATTATTTTTATACTCAGCCTTGTTTCCAGTTTTTGTATAAGCACCAAATTCGTAGCCCATTACCGTAAGCAAACTGACACCAGTTTTTATTAACTATATGCACAACTATTTATGGTTTTCTATTTACTTTTATCACAAGATACTTTAGTCACAATTTTTCCAGAATCTAATGTTTTTACTAATTATATGTTTCATTAAATCACTTTAAATGCAATTTTTCCAAGAGCGATATTCACATCGACCGTGCGATTTCAGCTTCCCATATATATTCCTATTTGAGAATCATTATATATATATATATATATATATATATATATATATATATATATGTATATTAGTTTTGTTATAAATAATTTTTGTCTACCCTATAGTTTAGCTGTAATAAAAATAAACCAGAGGTATGGCGCATAAAGTGTTTTTATTAGAACGTTACAATTTTTGCAGTGTATTATAATATGAATTCGTGGAGTCCTGGGTCATCAACAAATAAATCATACTAATGCGTTGTCTACCAAAGCTCCTAAATTATTGATAACGGTCAACTAATTATAATTTCATAAGGTCCATTCCTTTGGAACATTCACAGCGAGATTTCAGTAATTTCAGACATCCTGAAATATCTAGAAAGGGATAAACATTTCCTCTCACCTACGTAGATTGGTAGCAATTTATTATAAAGCAGGGTTCACAAAACTGGGTTTATCACCACGTCCAGATGCTTTATTCCCTTTAGGCGGAATTTTATTTTCTGGTCTTAAATAAAACAAAATATGGCTGCTACGTTAAACTTGATCTGGTTATACCAATATAAAAGCAATTTTCGATGATTACAAACGTATATTAAATTAACGCTGTTACTACAAATAATAAAGTTTACCTTTTTTTATTAATGTATATATATATATATATATATATATATATATATATATATATTATATATTATCCGGCTTTATGGACAATGTTTAAAGTTATAAACGTATTTTATTTTTGTACGTTAAAATGGCAATGGCATAATTTTTAAGTGTGTTTTAGAGATGACTTCATTAAATTATTATCCAGATTTAGCCATACGGCTCACACTCCCTCTAAGGGGAAAATTCACTCATCTCAGATACCTACGGTATCAAAAGGATTGAGCTCTGGTGGAATTCTTTCCGTGTTATCGAGCCCGGATAATGGTCTCGATAACTTGACTTGGTGACTTGGTATGTTGGAGTATCTCCCAAAAATTTTCGTACACATCTGGACGTCGTGAGGAGTACAGCTTTCTGTTTCATGTTCTCTAGGAGGTTTTTGGGAATAACACAAGTAGTAGATAGAACAATAGGTACTGTCTGGGTAGGTATTTTCATTCTCCATTGTCTCCTGATTTGTATTTCTAAATCTCTATACTTGGCGATCTTTTCGTTGTATTTAACACGTAAATTATTGGTGTTGGATATCGCCACAACAATAAGTGTTGTTTGCCTAGTAAGTTGATTAATTGGTATGAGATTCCGTCTATTATGCGCCACTGGTTGGTCTGTAAGCACAGTGCAGTATAGCTTGTAGTTGTCATTTTCAAGTATTCTGTCAGGGACGTATTGATAATAAGAGAGATGGTCGGTTTGTAGAAGTCCCAGTTTGTCAGCTAGTTCTTGGTGGATAATCTTTCCTACTGAGTCATGTCGTTCTTTATAATTAGTACCGACAAATGCCTGGCAGTCACCGGTAACATGTTGGATGGTTTCTTGGGCTTGGCAGCATCCATATCGACATTTGTCATTTTGGACTTAAAGATCTTTAACAATATATTTTAGGTAATTTTTAATTGGTATAGCCTGATCCTGAATGGCAAGTAGGAGACCCTCAGTCTCGGAAACATCTTTCCTGATGTCAACCAATAGTTCTACGCTGTATTGTCGACATATTCTTGGCAGATCTCATTGAGATGTCGCCCATGCAGAAATTTACTTATCCAGGTGCGCATTTTTTCTTGTTGAGTCAGGTGGTTTATGCGCATTTCTTATTCCCTCAGTTTAAGCGGCGTTATATCATCTTCTGCGCAAATTGCTTGATGTAAAGTAGATGTCTCAGCCTGTACCTGAAAATAAGTTCTTAAATTAGCAATTTGTTTATCCAATTGCTACCTAACCAACCTAAATCCATAAGTCCTCTTCCCCCTTGATATTGCGGTAATGTTTTTCTCTCTACTGCGCTGCGTGGATGATGTTTTTGCGCCTTTATGAGAAATGTTCTTACTTTCCGCTGAAGACCCTCTATATCCCTTTTTGACCTCTTTATATTACCAAATAAGTAGCTAAGCACGGAACAGGCGTACGTATTTAATGCCTTAAACAAATTTTATATGGCCGATTTAGTTGTCTTACTCTTCGCACGAACTCCGCAGTTAGTTCAGTTTTAATTTGTTTATGGTCAATTTTCTGCGCTTGTTTTACTCCGAGATATTTGTACATATCATTTTCACCCATTGCCTCGATATTTTGGCCATCTTGCATATCGAAACCTCCGGGATGAACCTTTTTTCTGACTATATTTAGTATACGGCACCTATGCATTTACAAGCACAAAAAATTGATGAAACAAAACAAACCATAAAAGAAAATCAACGTGAAACAAAAGAAACTATGGAAAAAAATCAACAAGAGACAAAACAAGCTTTAGAAGAAAACAATAGAAATATAGTGAGTATTAAGAAGGAAATGGTACAGAAAATCAAATAGATTATAGAAAAAAGCGAGAAAAAAGAAATATAGATTAAAGAAATCAAACTTCAAATGAAGGAAATCAAGAATATCCAGAAAAAAGAATTAGGAGAGTTAGAAACCAACTTTGAAAACGTGATACAAGAAGAGAGGCGAGAAATAGAGCAAAAATTTAAGCAAAACGAAAAACAAATTGCGAAAATCAAGACGCAACAACGAGAAACGGGAGACAGTTCCACTCATAAATAACTTAAAAAAGAAAGTACAATATTTTGAAAATTTTGAAGAAACTATCTCAAAGATGAGGCTAGTCTATGGTTTGACAGCAAAGAAGAAGAGTTTGGCAGTTGGCATAAATTTGAACAAAAATTTTTAAATTATTTTTGGGGAAAAATTTAACAATTAGAAATTAACAAAGAATTGCAAAATGGGAGATACAATGAAAGGACGGGTATCTCAGAAAAAACATACGCACTACAAGTATATAATAATGCAAAACATTTACAATATAATTACTCGTCAGAACAATTAGTCGCACTGATTGCAAGACATTTTGAAAAAACGCTAAAAGACCATATCGCGTTGCAAAATTACAAAGATATAGATAGTTTGCGCCAATTCCTACAAATAAGAGAATCGCGCTTGAGAGAAAGAAAGGCGAGAAGATCGCACACAAAAATTACAGACCCAGAGAAACACATGAGTACAGAGATAGAGGACAAAATTATATGGGGGACTATACAAAAAGAGAATTCACTCCCAGGAGGGAAAACGAAAATAGACAAAACGGACGAGGAAATTATGAACAAAGCAATCGGCAATGGAACGAGGACAGATATCGAGAAAACCAGAATCGAAACACCACCTGCACATATCACGAGAACAGAATTAATATTGGACAAAATGAGCAGGAATATCGAGAAAACCGATACAAATCTGACAGACCAAAAGAAAATATACGAGCGGTCAATAATATATCTGAGTATTATTGACCGCTGAAAATGAGGAAGAGAGACAAATACACGTAAGGAAAAGCGCTGAAGAGCAACAGGCGTCTTTTTACGAAGACACTCACTAGAAACAAAAAATCAAACAGGAATTTTTGTCACTCGAAGAAATTTATAAAACTCGCAGGAAAAAATGATCAAAGAAATGGTATAAATTTAAAATTTGTAGATAGATTTGTCAGCGAGAAACTAATTAAAATTATGATAGACACTGGATCGGAAATAACGCTAGTCAACAGAAAGTTAATAGAAGTTAATTTAACAAATTTGACTTACAAAATACCTAGGGTAAAACATTGGCAATGATAAATGAAGGCATAGGAATAAAGATACAATTGGCAAGAAATTTTATGCACTGCAATGTGTTATCATGCCAAACATGTCGCATGATATGATCGTAGGAGTGGACGAATTGAGAGAGAATCATGTAGTAATTGATTTTAAAAATAACAAGATGAAACTCACCTAGGAAAAAGAAGAAGAACTGGACAAACTAGAAAACGGCAAGAAACATGAGAAACGGAAAATGATTCAGATGATTCAGATGAAGAACAAACGTGGAGATGAATTTGGCAACGAAACAAGGACAAAGAAGAAAGAGGATAAAGCCGCAGAAAAAGTTAAAAGAAAATAAAACACGTGATTCCTCAAAAGATAAGATGAGTCCAGAAGAAGAAGAAAAAAAAGGATAGAAGAAACTAAAACTTGGTATTCCTCATATGAGACGAGCCCAGAAAAAAAAGAAGGGAAGAAGAAAATGAAACATGGGATTCCTCAAAAGAAGAGATGAGCCCAGCGAAATAAAGAAGGATAACAAAAGACACTCACGCATGGGATGTATGGAATGAGATGAGCATAAACGGAAATAGAGAGAATAAATTAGAAACAGTGGTTTTTGAAGAAGAGATATATGAAAACGAGGATGCAGAATATACGATAAACATGTCTCAGGAATCTGATAAAAAACAAAGAGAATTAATATAAATATGGAGAAGGAAAAGAAAAGGAGATGCGTTTGTTTTTGAGAAACTATGAAAATTTAATCAATGAAGAAAATAGAGAAAAAACATGAACATTCATTTGAGGTACAAAACTTTTGATTGAAGACATATCCGATTCCATATAAGTATCGGCAGGAGGTGAAAGGAGAAATTAATAAAATGTTGGAAGATCAAATCATAGAGAGATGTGAGTCACCTTATATCAATCCAATTGTGATAGTAAAGAAAAGCAGTGGATAGCCTCGTCACGAGTGAGGTGAGTAGGAAGATTGAGACCTCGAACTTAAACGGATACGTATCACTCTTGATACGGATATATAAATAAATAATTACATTATCCAACATACAATATTTTTCCAAAATTTTCAGGAAAACCAAAAGTTATTTAAGCTTTTACGACCAAATGTTTAAGAATAATATAAATTTCGAACACATCCGACGAATATTTTTTATATAAAAGGCTTAAAAATATAAAAGCCTATTATCTATAAAGACAGTCAATCACATGTAGTTTACAAAATAAATTGCAACGATTTCAACTCATTATATATTGTTCATACGCATCAGTTTTTACATAAACGAATAATTGCACACAAAAATGCTCTAAAAAATATGAGACTAAACACAACCGTCTTAGATAAACATTGTTTGAAAAGTTACTATTCCTGTGATTTTTAAAATATACAAATTTTCGAAAGAAAATCAAAATATAATAACAGATGTTTATTAAAGATAACATATATTCAAAAGTAAAAAACGTACATCAATAATAAGACCGATAATAAAGACCTCCTTAATATATTTATGATTTAATTAATTAATTATAAAAGAAAATACTACGAGAGTTGCAAAAGTTCAAGCTTGCATATAAATTAACCACATGGGCCAGCCACCATTCTTAAGAAATCCTCACACTTTATATTGATAATGTCAATCCATGAATGTCACGCTAGTTTACGTGATAGAAAGCATTATTTTATTAGTAACTTAATTATTTTTAATATTCCATCTAATCTTTCTATCAAATAAATTTTAAAAACTAATAAATTTTCTAAATATTTTAACTACATAGACATTTCACTTTTTAATTATTTACAAAGTCCGTAAACAAAACCACAGTTTTTTTTTCAACCAGATTCCTTATCAAACAGTGCAGGACCTTTTTGGTGAAAATCTACTCTTGCGATCAACCCCAAAATCCCTCAAAAGCCCACCAAAACGCACTTATCTCATCCTCAAATTCTAAATCTTGAAGTGTTCGTTGTGTGGTATTATTGTAACATATACTGAATGCCAAAGACAACATTTTCGGATTATTGGTGTAGTGAATGCGTGTTGTGGGCGCCCCAAGGGGCAAAGCACCCTTGGGATATACCGACCGCTCCTGTCCTGGTTTGATATAAGCAACAACCACTTACACGAACTTAAAGTGGAAAACTTTGCTTTAGATTTCTTGGTAGCGGTAAAGGTTTATTTAAATACTTATTTAAAAGGAAAATCTCGGTGAGTTCAATGTAATAAAAACGAAGTATCGCAACTTTTTTTAATGTGTATAAAACAAAAACATTTTGTTTCAGTTTTAAATCGATTTTCATGGATATATACACATATGTGCTTGTTTCTGTGCTGCTTTTTTATTAACGAAATACGTTACCAAATGCAAAAATTTACAATGTTAACGGGGTATTCACAATATTAACATACCTAATAAAAGTTTAAAACAACAACCAAACATACATTTACAACGAAAATTATTTCTTAAAATCAAAATACTTGATGTACGTACCTTAGCAAAACTTTGATCATAAACATCATTATAATTCAATTATTAGAGATAAATATTCAACAATGGCAAGAGAGTTTATATGTTTCATTATTTGTTCCAAAAATATTAAATAATTTTCACCAAAGTTTGTCCTGTATGTACTAATTATATACATTCTTGATCCGACCGATACGTACTGGGATATTTACCGTAGCTGTATAAATGGATCATGACAATTTAAGCATATGGAAATACCTTTCAATATATATATATATATATATATATATATATATATATATATATATATATATATATATATATATATATATATATATATATAATCACCATCATCAGCCCATGTTCACTGCTGAACATAGGTCTCCTCGAAAAACCTCCATTCAGATCTATCTTGCGCTGCTGCAATCCAGTTGGTACAGATCCTCTTTATGTCGTCAGTCCATCTTGTGGGTGGTCTTCCCAGGTTTCGTCTATCCGCTCTCGGTCTCCACTCCAAGATTTTTTTGGTCCACCTATCGTCCTTCATTCTAGCGACGTGTCCTGCCCACCTCCATTTAATTTTGGCTATGTGTTTTATAATGTCTTCTACACCACTTTTTCTACGGATTTCTTCGTTTCGTATCCTATCTCGCAACGTTATGCCTAACAATGATCTTTCTATTTTACGTTGCATCACTTGTTGTTTTCGTGTAGATGTCCTTGTTAGGGTAAGTGTCTCTGCGCCATATATAAGGACAGGCAGGACACAGTGATTAAAGGCTCTTTGTTTTAAGCGGATAGATATATCACTTTTAAAAATATCACGCAGTCTTCCATATACTGCCCATCCCAGTGTTATTTTTCTCAGCAGCTCAGCAGTTTGATTATCTCTGCTAAGTTTTACCGTATGTCCAAGGTATATGTAGCTGTCAACAATTTCAATTTCGACATCTTCTATCCTTAAGGGATGGGTCGGAACTAAATTAGTCATCATTTTTGTCTTTTGGTAGTTACTATTTAGACCTACTTTACGTGCTGCATCGCTGAGCTCATTCAACCTATCACTGGCAGCCTTTAGGTCATCTGAAATTAGAACAATATCATCTGTGAATCGTAAATGACTAAGCATCTCACCATCAATATTTATTACTTTACTTTCCCATTCCAGTGACTTCAAAGCATGTTCAAGTACAGTAATGAACAACTTAGGCGACATAGTATCTCCCTGTCGAATACCTTTCCTGATATGTATCTTATTGGTAGGACCGTGCAGATTTATATTTGTTGTAGCATTTCTGTATATATTTTCTATAATATTGGTGTACCTATGATCAATTCGACACTCTTCCAATGCCTTTAGAAGTGCGGGTAGTTCTATAGTATCATACGCTTTATGGAAGTCTATAAATGTTAGAACTAGAGGTCTATTGTGTTCAATTGGTTTTTCAATCAAGACTTTTATGCACTGTAGGTGGTCATTTGTACCGTAGTTGGGGTGAAAACCAGCCTGTTCTCTTGGCTGATATAGCTCAAATTTTGCTTCCAATCGATTGGTTATTATTCTGGTGTAAAGTTTGTATAAATGGTTGAGTAGAGAAATTGGCCTGTAATTATCTAGGTTCATGTTACCCTTTTTATGCAGAAGAATTGTAATGGAGTTATTCTAAGCTATAGGCATTTTTTGACTATACTTCATAATTTTTTTGTGAAAGAATTTTTTTGTATGTTTCAAATAAAAGACTCTATACCATCAGAAGATTAAAAATTATCGCTATTTTAAAATACCACAAATTTTACAAAAGTTTAAAAAAAAATAATTAAAGTTTTTGGATTCACATTGCAAATATCATAACGTTTATTTGACGTCAAAGGATAATTATTAATATTCCTTAATAAATGTAAAAAGTCTTTTTTTATAAGATTCAGAAATTTATTGTTTTTTTTTTTTGAGTACAAAAAAGTATGAACAAAGATTCCAATATTTCAAAATTTTCATAGGAAGTGTATTTAATTTGTGAATATCCAAATTTCCTGTTTATGTTGTTTTATCAATGATATAAAAAACAAACCGATAAATATTTGGTAAATTAGAATTATTTTATGTGGTGTAATTTTCATTGGGACAATTAAGCCCATGGAATTTATTTGACAAATTTTCATATTATTTTTTTTTGATAATAAAAGATATTTGTATTTGTTTATTTATGGTATTCCTATTTATTTCCTTTCCTATTTTATCCCGATAAGGAACAACTAAAAGATACTGGAAGCCACGAGAAAAGATAAGTATAACCTAAGCTGATTTATTTTTTTTTGTATAATAAAATGGCACCTTGAGATTGTTTTCTTTTTATGTATGATATGATTTGCGACACTGAGATAAAGTAATTAAATAAATAAAAAGTTAATATAAACGTTATAAAAAGCAGATCATATTAA
Organism: Diabrotica undecimpunctata; assembly: GCF_040954645.1. Taxonomy (NCBI): domain Eukaryota; kingdom Metazoa; phylum Arthropoda; class Insecta; order Coleoptera; family Chrysomelidae; genus Diabrotica; species Diabrotica undecimpunctata. Next base: position 127,382,467 of record NC_092807.1, read on the forward strand.
TATATATATATATATATATATCGCACCCTCAGTGCAAGACTGCAGTAACTCAAAATTTTATGAAAATGAAGTAATCATGGAATTCGATTGTAAACATGCATATCTATCCCCTGTAAAACTTTAGTAACTTTCAAATGCTTAACCGGCTAAATATTACAACAACAACAGTTTAACTATTTTGCGTTTTTGTACATAAGTTCCGTGCAAAACTGTTGTAACTCTAATGTAACAGAGTTACAACAGTTTTGCACGGAACATTGCAATGGTTTCGATAACAAGCAATGAAAACCACGAAAAAAGTGAGATATTTGTCATATTTGTTATTTTAATATGTATATCTGTGGTGTTTAATATTAATATACAGTGTGTCTACGTAATCCATTAACGGTCGAGACAATAAACAAAGATTAACGAGACCAATCTATTCATGTAAGTTTTATGTCCTTTGTGTGTCATTATATTTTCCATAAAATGTTTGCGATGTCGTTTGACCATTTATTTATTAGATTGGATTAAAAACACATAAATTAAGACTAATCATTTACAGCCAAAAAGTATTTTTTTTACGAAAGGAAAAACAGTTATCTTAAAACTTGTGTATTAACAATACTGACTTGTTCTATAAAAACTAAATCCCAAACTATATTAAATCTTCACGTAACCTTCCGGGGTGATTGTCATCATATTATTGTCCCCACGTAATTCCCAACTTTTACTAAGGTAGTGAATTCCAATCCTTTTGTTAATCACTTTACTCAAGGTAGCCTGATTTGCATATTTTTATTATAGTCCTTTTGTTTTGAATTTAAATAAAAATATTCAAAGTTTTAGAAATAATGTTTCTACCTTGTTATGGCATTGTCATTACAAAGGAAGGATTTGTGGCTATCAGAAACATGTGCAGAAATAAAAATATTATATTGCCGCTAACAATAAGCCGTTTTATTAGGTATAATACCTATTTATTCTAGGTAGCTATCTGATTTCTTGGATTCTATTAAATGTAAAGTTTATTACCATACTAAACCACGATTGCTGTTGGGGATTATTTTTTCTTTACTTACCCGATGATTTATTGGAATTTATTAAACGTATATACTTAACCCCGGGAATTACTTTCCCTTTATCTACCAGGTGATATCTGTGAATACATTAAATGTAATGTTTAGTACTATTCCTATCGTTGTTGGAGATTATTTTCTCTTTACCTACCCTACTAACTCATTAGAAACAAGTTCTTAGGGAAGAAGTACGAGTAGGTACATTTTAGTAGTGTAGTTTTTAATATAATCTGTTATTAGCCCTTGCAAGTGATAGATGCAGAATTAACGATTTCGAAAATGTCAAAATTTAATAGTTCCAGAACATTGAGGATTTTATCCCTGTGTGCGCAGACAAGTCACGATAGCAACGACATGCAGAGTCAGTTGAATTTAAATTAATCGTTGTATTATAATCTATTTATCTACTCTTGTTTTCAAATTCAATGGTGAGAATTTCTACGGCTAGTGTAAACTGAACGAAATAGGGGCGTTCAAAAAAATACTTCTGATTTAAGCAAAATGATTAAAAGTACATAGACACAATGTATTAGAGAAACAATAATACTAAAGTTTATTTATCAAAATAATTTTATATTCGAAACCGCATGATAACAATATTACTACTTATTTACAGAGATTGTTTCATTGTAGAAAGTGTGTCTACACTTTTTACAATTTTTTCCGTGCAAAAGTGTTGTAACTTTAAAATTCCAATACTAAATGTGTAGTCATTAACAATTTTCTCCATGCAAAAGTGTTGTAACTTTGAAATTCCTAATTTTTTTAGCATTAATATTATTTTATTTAAATTTTTATTTTTCGTTAATGTAATATAGGCTAAAAAGCATGCAAAATAATAATTAAATGTTAATTTTTCTTCAAACTTGTGTCTTATTTCATCGATATTAGCACGAAAATAAACAAAATCGTCTTTATCTCGAAACTTACTTATTCTGACTTACTGCAGTCTTGCACTGAGGGTGCGATATATATATATATATATATATATATATATATATATATATATATATATATATATATATATATATATATATATATATATATATATATATCTACAAAAAACACAGTTTATTAGGGCTGCAGTCAGTAGGTTTGGCCGGGATGTTATAGAAACACTCTTGAGTTTTGGTCGAGCTTTCGGAATTCTTTTATTCCTTCTTCAAGACACTGTAATTAGAAGAAAGTGTAAATATTTACAACATTATCTCAAATTGTCATTACAACTTACTAGTCGTTGAGATTATTTTTCTAAAGCTACGACACTCAACATTAAAAACACACATATAAAATATAACATTTAAAATAATGGACAATATACATTTTAAAATTTAGTTGGAAAGTTAAAATTTTAAAATTTTGTTAGTGACATCTTTTCATGGTGTGTTTTGACTGATCCATAGAGAACAGAAAAAAACAAAAATAGTGTGATTAAAAAGTAAGAGTTCTTTTTATTATATTAATGGAACAGTATCTTAAACCTGTCTTGATAGTATGCAACATGTTTTGTATGCAGGTGTATTACGGTGTGTATATGTAAAAGTAAATCTTTATTTTATTTTTGATGTTTTGTCAGTAAGTAACAATAAATGTTGCTCAATTTATCTATGTCTGACTATTTATTTATACAAGACGTATTAGCTTTTATGAAACACATTTCCAAGAAAACACGTTTTGAATGGTTTTTTTCCCTAGCTAGAAACTCCTCGAAACTAAATTCATGTTTTAAAGTTAATGCATGTTCTGTGAGCGCACATGCGTTTATCTTTTTAGTTTTTATGTCAAAAAGATAAACGCGCTTCGCCATTAGAAACCTTCTCGACGGAAATAATCAACGTCTTTACAAGACATAAAATTGTTCCGTGGTAGGTTCCGTGGGGTGTGCTCAACCACACGTCGAAATGTGAAGGGCTGGTATCTCTGTGAAATCCAGGTCGTACACCCAGAGCATAAACGCAATTATAATACTCATATTCAATACATGTAAGAAAATAATACATTGTCAAGTAGGAACCATCGAACTGTTAAAGTATTCTGCGAACAACTTTCGCTCCGCCTCACGAGCGGCGGTCGAATTACATCCAGATACAGAAAATGCTATTGTGGATGCTACGACCGTACGCCACCAGAAGTCACACCAAAAAGCAGCAAACGCATAGCCATATGCACCGACTAACTGTCATCGATTCACTGGTAATAAAAAAGCGGACCAAGCAGCGAAAAAAGTTAACCGTCTTAATTTTCCAGTCAAAAAAACTGCTTTATCAAGATCTAAAATATCTCTTTGAGTAATCGGCATTAAAAATACTTGGCAAGTTCAATGGAGTAGAAGCACGTATAAAATACAACCATATATCCCTATACAAAAAAGAAGAAACAAAGCAATAATTAAAAGAATAAGAATAGGTCGCACTCGACTCACTCATGGTTACCTCATGTTCTGGAAATCCACCAGCTTGTAAACGCTGTACTTTCAGTTCCATCCGATGACAGCATAATATTAGTGGTACCGTCAGTAATCTACTTAATTCACCTGGCTTATTGAACTAGAATACAATAGAAGTATGCTTTATTGTCACTTAAAAATTTACAATGTTTAGGCTACAGAAATTTACAATTTGGGAGTCGATGATGAGACAGGAGAAGTCAGCCATATTTTGGTCATCGAAAGGAAACAGTCGTGTGTCTCAAGATAGGGTGTGGTTCGTGAGTTTGGATACCGGCGTAACGAAAAGATGTAAATAGTTTGAAGAAGGAGATAACAAGTAGATTAAAAGAGGTCCTTGTATCTACCGTGGGCATTTTATAAAGTATATGTGAAAGTATTCTTACGGCATCAAGTTGACAAAAGGAGGTCCTGGTGTCATAAATAAGTAGCGGAGTGTGGAGAAGTGAATCAGGTGTTTTTTGTGTAGTCTGAAGGAAGTTTGCAGAGACGTAAAGAAAGAGCCGAGGTGCCAAAGAGGGGAGATCACATCTTTGAGGAGACTGGACTTTTCTGGGTATGTTCCAACATACAACTCAAGAAGAAAATAAACTGTAAGTGTTTGTACAATTGAATTTTATATCTGTGAAGGATCGTTTCGACATCATGGTCATTATCATTCAAATTTAAGAACTGAGGTTTTGTTAGGCTAATCAAAAGTTTAAAGTTTTGTGGTTTCTTTTTTTCAAGTAAAGAAAATTTTAAGTAAAATTGGTTTTTCACGTAATATGAATGTATGTAGCTTTATAATCTTATTATCATAATAATTTGATTTATTTTCTTGTATGCTGATTGATAAGATAACGACAGAATTTAATAATTGTTTTATTCGTTCATATAAAATAAAGAAACGTAAATCTTTGTAATATAATATATTTGTATTATTATCCTTTCTTCTCCCTCCCGATAAAAGACAACTAGAAAATCTTTTGAATCCATCGAACACAGGTAATATAAGGATTATTTGACTTTTGATAACAGATAAGTTATAATTTTTTTATTGGCTCAATAAACTAAGTTTGAACTCAAAATAAACAATCATAACAATATATATATATATATATATATATATATATATATATATATATATATATATATATATATATATATATATATATATATATATATATATATATATATGAGCAATTCCAATACTTTTCACCCACTTTTGTGGGAGGGGTCTTCGGATTTGTTTCAATTATAGTATGTTATTATACCTTATGAAATAAGACTACAGTTCAAATTTCAGCCCTCTAGGTACACTAGGGCGCGAGAAATCCCTTCTCAAAGGCCCAAGAAAGGCCCTTTTTAGCCTATATTCAAAAAGCTATATCTCGATGTCCTATAGACTGATTTTACTTTAGAACAGCTCATTTTTTTTTGATATATCGTCAGCTATCTACAAAACAATTTTCAAAATCCTAGATCTCAAGATCCATTGTCGGGGACTAAATTAGGCGGACGAAATTTAAAGATTTTGGTTATTTTTAAAAAATCATAAATAGTAAATGGGTAATTGAAATACTTTTGATAGGTCTTATTTAAAAGGTTTTTTTATTACCTTTAAAATGAGACTTGGTAAATTAAAATTTATCTAGTAGATTCAGAGTTAGAGCTGTTTGAAATTGATTATTTTCGTGAAAATCGCATTTTTCGAATTTTCAAGCTAACAGCAAAAAAATCTTTTAACTTTTAGAGTAACGAAACGAAATTTTTTCGCAAATTTTTTTCGAATTTTCAAGCTAACAGCAAAAAAATCTTTGAACTTTTAGAGTAACGAAACTTGGTGTGATGATAGTTCTTCATATGTACAACAAACTTTAACTCTTTATTTTTGGCATTATCTAACTGCTTTAAAAATTGGAAAAATCGAGTATTATGCATCTAACGTAAACCAAAGTACTCGGCAGTTTTGGCATTCTTGAATCAATTTCATAATACTAACCCCTTTTTCTTAATATAGATAATAAAAGTACTTACCAAGAGCTTTAACTTAAGTGATGGTAGAATTCTCTGGGTGCTCGAAAACCAAAGTTTGAATTGTTAAAACGTTTTTGTATAATTCAGGGTATTAAATCTGTGAAAAGTCGTTTTTGCCTATTAGTAAGTTTATGTAAAATTTTGAACAACTTTGATTTTGTAGCATATAGAAAACTTCTTTAGTCACTTTTCAAATCTATTAGCAATTGAAACAGTTTTTTAACCACAAAAAAAAATGTACCGCAGAGCGGCCAAGAGTGTAAGGATTAATACTAGTACGAATTCGTGCACGCATGTGTGCACAAATATTTTTTTTCTAATAATTTTTGGAATTCTAATAAATATAATTAGCTTACAATAGAGTTTTACCTTATTATTTTACAAAAATCGCTGAAAAAAATAATAAATTATAGTATATGAATTGAAGCTGGCAGTAATAGTTACAAATTTGACACTGCCTAAAAAACTGTTTGAATCGCCAATAAGGAATGATTTTAATTATCAACTAAAATTTTTAAATTGAAAAAATCACTATCACTATCTATTAGGATAATGTACACATGCCGAGTGGAACAGTAGATGCATTATGCTTTAGTATATACAGCTTTAGTATATAGCATTAGGATATGCTTTAGTATATAGCATTTATGCTTTAGTTCACATTGGAAAACTTTTTATTAAAGTTTCGTTACTCTAAAAGTTCAAAGATTTTTTTGCTGCTAGCTTGAAAATTCAAAATAACGCGATTTTCACGAAAATGATCAATTTTAAACAGCTCTAACTCTGAATCTACTCGATAAATTTTAATTTTAATTTTAAAGGTAATAAAAAAACCTTTTAAATAAGACCTATCAAAAGTATTTCTAATTACCCATTCATTTTGAATATAATCTAAAAAGGGCCTTTTTGGGCCTTTGAGAAGGGATTTTCTCGAGCCCTAGTGTACCTAGAGGGCTGAAATTTGAACTGTAATCCGAAGACCCCTCCCACAAAAGTGGGTGAAAAGTATTGGAATTGCTCATATATATATATATATATATATATATATATATATATATATATATATATATATTTATATATATATATATATATATATATATATATATATATATATATATATACTCGTATATATTAGCAGTACCTAAACTTTTATAATTTTAATTAATATTGTAAACATTATTTTAAGTTCCCGTGTCAATGACCATTAGTTGTCGAGACACGTTAATTTAAATAAAAAGAAAAGTTTTTCTTTTTATTATGAGCCATTAAAATATTATTAGTATATTCACGTTTTCTTCACCTTTCAACGTTTCTCATAAATTCTCTTTCAATCTATTAGTTTTAATTATAACCTAAATTCTACACAATCCCGCTGTCTTTCCTTGTAACTTATTTTGCATTAAAAAAAAAGAGTTCTTTTTTTGTCTAATAACTTTATTTCATTTATTTTAAAATAATTTTCCTTATTTAGTCCAAATAAATCTCAACAAATATCTAATGTGCAAAAAAAAACATAACAAAATCACCATTTAGTGCATTTAATTCTTTATCTAAATAAATTAAATTTTAGTAACTCCCGGGTCATCTAACTCCAGGGAACTATAAAAGTTACCCTCGTATCATAAATTGTAAGAAATGTAGGTGCGAGAAACCCGTTAACATTTCCATTCCCTTTGTGGATGTATGAGGAAGGACAACATTCCAGAAATCTTGCCCAGAGGCAGGGGAATCAACAAGTTTGATAATTAACAAACAATTAAAACTAGCGCTCTGTTGCGTAAACATTCGGTTTTCAAAATTAGTTGCCCAACACCTCATTAAAAGGGTTTAATGTGCTATGTGGAAAAGGACAATTTTATACATCCGGCTGGCTAACAACAAAAGGTAGGTTAATTTTGTTGGGCTTAAAATCGTTGACATTGTTTATAATACCTCTAAAAATTAAAGGACACGTTGAAAAAAAAACGGGTGAGGCAGTCCAGTGGGACTGACGGTAGAAGTTATACTTCTATACACGCGTTCGCCGTTAAAAATTTATATAGGAGTCAATCTGCACAATCATTACATATGTAATGCTATAGGTAAGAGAGAGCAGAAAGAGAAAAATAATTAGATATATAGGTATATGGTGCATCGTTTGCTGTATATAAACATTTGACCTGTAATAGGAGTATAGTAAATGAAGGATTGTATCAATATTTTAATGAAAATATATATTTTTATTTTTATATATGTACAAAAGGAGTTGAATGCAAAAAAAAATTTACACATACTCTGCAGTAAAAGTCATTGTTTATTTTGTTTTTAATTAATATAAAAATTACAATACAATAAATACACGTGAGGTTTTTAAATATTTCAAAAATAAAAAAGAATATTCATAATTGGGATTCGAACTCACAACCACAAGCGTATGAACCAAACACGTAAAGGATTTGCCAATTAGACATAACACTAACGGATTTTTAAATTAACAGTTCTCGGTAAAACAGTGATTATTTTGAAAATACAAAAGCCTAAAATAATTATAAACGTTTAATTTTAAATAATACAAAACATATCACATAAATAATAATATTAATACATATTATATTATATTATATATATATATATATATATATATATATATATATATTATATATACAATATTATATAATAAATAATATTAAATATGTATATACAAAAGGAACAATTTTATTCTCGAGAGAGGAAGAGAGAGAAAATATATCTTCTGTCTCTCTCTTACTCATTATCTTACATATGTAATGGTTTCACAGATTCACTCTCATGCAAATTTCCAACGCCGACCGTGCGTATAGAAGTATAACTTCAAAAATCAAAATTCGTTAAAATTGTGCCCTTCTGCACATAAACAAAAATATTGAATATTTTGATTGTAAATAATTTAACACCACTGGTTTATTTATAATAACATACTTTTGATTATAACTGCATTATAAAGCCGCGTCCTCATTGAGTCGATATTGTGTGATCGACCGTGCGTATAGAAGTATAACTTCAAAAATCAAAATTCGTTAAAATTGTACCCTTCTGCACATAAACGAAAATATTGAATATTTTGATTGTAAATAATTTAACACCACTGGTTTATTTATAATAACATACTTTTGATTATAACTGCATTATAAAGCCGCGTCCTCATTGAGTCGACATTGTCCATCGACTTTGTCTATCGACACTCTCGACTAAGTGTGTACGCGGCAATCGACTTTGTCGATCGACAAAAGACGTCGTTCGACCTGTCGACTGGTTTTCCATGCTCTGTTGGTAAAATCAAAGGGTAGTTGAGTCGAATCCGAAGTGTGGACGTGCTAGCTAGCATTCGACTTTCGACATTGATAAAAATAATTTAGTACGCGCGGCGTAGTCTCAGTCTCATCCGAATTCTAGTGTTTTGTACTTCTCGGCAAACTGGAATGTGAAAAAGAAAAAGTGATGACATTTATTAAAGCGTACATATTAAAAACAATATACGGAACACTAGAAGCAAATATTACCAAGACTAAAACATGAAGCACGATGCTTTGATTCCAATTGCCAGTGAATTTAATATAGAAAAGCAAGTGGTAGAACAAAAAATAAAAAAACATTAAAGTCAGTTAGCAAGCGAAATAAAACAGCAAAGGATGGTAATAAGCCTGGCAGTGACACGGAGGATGTGTATAAAAGTAAATGGTTTGCTTATAAAAGTTTAAGATCCTACCGGGACAAAAATAAGACCAGAGAGACGTTGGATTTAAAGGTATGTATAAATTTCTTTTTTATTAGGCTATAAAATATTATTATAGTTATACACATTTATTATCACTTTAAATATTGCCAATTCACTTGTCCTTCTAGTGTCATAAAATAGTCTTTTAACATGTTTCTCACATGTAGAGGTCGCAGTACACGTTTTCTGGGTAGTTTTGGTAAGTTCACTAATAGAGGTTGATTACAAACTTCACTTCTCTAAGCTCCTGGAATCAAGTCTGTGGTGTCAGACCAGTCAGCATTGTATGTTCTAAGAGAATTGTAAATATTCCTGGATGTACTCTTTCTAAGAGAAAGTACATCCTGGAATGAAAGACATAACATACATCATAACATGCTGTTAAGGTTATCTTAGAGGCAGTAGCGGTTCTAATAGCATTGGTTTGCGAAATACTCTAAATACTAGACAGATATTATGCCCAAAACATTTTCAGATAATCTACGAGCTCTGCTTACATGATAATTATATACTCTTTCACTAGAACCTTTAGGATGAAGCCCTGCGTAAGGTTTCATTATGTTTGTAGACAGAGGAAATGCATCATCGGCCACAAAAATGAACGATCTTTTTACATCACTATTTGGAAGCAGATTTTCCAAAGGCAAATGCATTGTATTCTGTTCAAGAAATTTATTGAATACAGTGCTACTAAACACTAATACTATAATAAATATAAATAATAAAATTATAATTTGCATCGACTACGGAAAATAAAACTGTACTGAAGAATCATTTGTAATTAAACAATTCACTGGCGCTATTTATGGTGGCTTGCAATGCTATGTGTTTTCCGTCCATAGCTCCGACACAGTTTGGAAGGTTCCAACGATTATAATAGCCCTCTACAATAGCTTTCCATTCTGCCTCGGTTTAGGCATCTGCAATAAAAAGACCTATTTATTTTTATTATCTAACCTATTTAATTTCAAATTAATCTAATATGGATACTATTGATTACAGTCAACATTTTATTCTCACAAATGATGCGACAGAAAACAATCTAGCAGAATGTAATAATGGAAATTCTAGAAATGTCGAGAAAGTTTGTAACGATAAGATTACTTTATCGTTACTTATAGATATAAAATAACTTAATCCTGCCTGTAAGTTATGCAACCAACTATACATGGACTTGTATTAAATAATTATCTCTGTATCTTTGGGTAAAAGGTATGTTTTAATCAAGTGGTCAAACTGTTTACCTGTCGTTTCCGCTTAGCTTGGAACTGACAGCAGTCAACCATTTTAAAAGTTTGAAGAAGGACTTTTATATTCGACCTTTGAAGGGGACAGATGATTCTCCAGCGACCAACGCCACGTGGTTCTCGAGTTCTCGGTTCTCGGAAAAATTTTAAGTTTATTCGGAGGCCAATTTAAATTTAAAGAAGGCATGTTTGTTTTGATGAGTATTTGAAAGTTTGGTAAAGAAGAATTTAGTTTAAATACTGGAATATTGTTGCGTTGGTCGCTGGAGGAAGAAGAAAGAATATAACAGTCAATTTTCATCATTGGTTAATCTTGGATTTGTTTCTTTCCGAACAGACCAATTTAAGTACATTTACAGGTTATCTGATTTGAATCAAACCAGAAATTGTCCAACTGATACATTGGGTTAAATATAGGAAAGGGTTATAGTTGTTTGGATATATAAATATTTTGGTTGTCAGTAAATTTTGTTCTAATTAGTGAATAAAACTTTATCGAAGGTTAAAAGCATGCAATTTGAAGTGTAACCAGAAGTTCATACTTTTCTAGTAGGACTAAAACAAGGGTTAATAGGATTTTCATATTATAAGGGTATTTAAATTAAATTATGTATATAACATTGTTAAGGAGATTTTCATGTAGGGTATTTAAGTTAAATTGTACATTACGTTGTTCACAAGGTTTATACTTTATTATTATTAAATTGGGTTGTAAGTGATAATCTGTTTTATTAAACCACCTTCCTTTAAATATAAGTGTATATCTAGTTACAAAAAATCATTGTTATCGGCAGCAATAAAGTCACTAGGTGAAGTGTTTGTTAGACGAAGAGTTCAGTAAACATCTTCCCTGGCGCCCTAATTATTCTTCTTTCGTACATTCCTGTTGTCAGTACTTACTCTTAGTTCGTTTTATTTATTCTTATATTTTCTTAGTTAATATCTATATTTACTATTCTTCACTGTTTTCTCAGGGTATGCAAATAGGCCTAACCCTACCTTGAGTATCAACTGGCCAGTCTCAAGCATACCCAGCTAGCTGAACTGCATTCAGTTTCAACTTCCACTTTTAAGTTAATTTGAAACTTATCTTCACTACTACTCTAATGATCTTTATCACATCAGGGACCTTGTCCCAAGTGATCTATATACATTTTGTTACAGTAGCGCCCATCGTGGCGCAACACGTATTTTGTTACAAGTTGAATGCCCAAAGGGAAACTCAAGTGCTAAACAACAGTTTGTCACCAAGTCTTGACCATGTGCCATCCAAGTAAAGAAACGTGATGACGCAATGGTTAATTAGGCATACAGGATGATGACACAGGTGTTTTCGAAAAGAAATAAAAAGGATGTTTTAAGCAAAAGGTGCTATTACATTACGAAATTTGCCTACTGCTTATGCTCACGCTAGCGTGCAACACATAATAAACACGATTCTGTTTAAAGAAAAATTAGGCAAGTTCAACTATCCAGTATCACAACAGCCACCACCGCAATATTATCCTCAGCCTCAGCGCCAGCAGTAGGGGAGAGTCGCCTAAAACGGGGACGCAGGGTAATATGGGGACATTTAAAATTTCAGTAATAGAGTGGGAAATTGACCGCCGAACGACGCGTGGGTATTCTTAGTTGCCTACTAATCAGTTTGCAGTAAGTAGTCGAGGAGTGAGATTATTTTTGTTTTGTGTACAGTCGATCCAAGATTTTTTGTGATTTGTTTACGATTTCACCCCATGTCAAAAAGCTATTAAACTTTCAAAAACAGCATTAAATCGATTCAGGAAATATAATACACCTGAAATAAATTAGAATTCAAACAACTAAAAGCACGAGCTAGAGAAAAGAAGTAAGCGTGAATCATGGAAAAATTTGTTTCAGAATTAAATTCATCTATACCAATTAATAAAGTGTGGCAAATGGTACAAAAGATATCCGGGAAAAATACCCCAAACCACATTAACTTCTTAGAAGAAAACCAAAAAATATACACTTCCCCTCTAGACATAGCCAATATTCTAGCTAATAGTTTTGAAAGATTTTTAAGTGATGATGTTCTTCCTCCAGATATTTTGACCAAAAAAGAAAGAGAGGAATCCAAAGCTATTGATATACCGCTTGATGACCTTTCTCCTTTAAATTATCCCATAACCTTGGATAAATTAGAATACTCACTTAATAATACTAGAAACTCTTCTACCGGTCCTGATAACATCCCTGCAATATTTCTTTAAAAACCTCCTTCATCTGCTAAGAAACACTTGCTGAATTTCTATAATAATATATGGAGACATAGCAAGTTTCCAAAAATCTAAAGTTCATCTATCGTCATCCCTATTTATAAACAAAATCAACCAAAATCTCTGTCACATTCATATAGACTAATTTATCTAACTTGTGTAATGTGTAAAGTTCTCGAGAAAATCATATCCAACAGAATAATGTGGTTTTTAGAAAATAATAAATTACTCGCCCCGGAACAAAGCAGATTTCAAAAAAAATCGTTGAACACTGGATAATCTTATTAGTTTAGAGTCTGAGATTCATGAAGGAATGGCATGTGGACAAAAATGTATCGCAGTATTTTTTGACATTACTAGAACATACGATACAGTTTGGCGACATGGTATTATTTAAACACTTAGTCAATGGGAAATAAAAGGTAATATAGCACAATTAATAAAAGTATCCTATCTCATCGAAGTTTTAATATACGAGTTAAAGGTACTTTATCTAATACAAAAATTAAAAAAAAAAACGGAATTCCCCAAGAATCTAATTTAAGCGTCTCCCTATTTCTTATTGCAATAAATATTATTATCTCCACTTGTGACTTACCAGTAAAAGCTAGACTCTTTGCAGATGACTTCATCATTTTTGTTAAGGGGATAAATGATAAAACCCTTCAGACCCATCTACAGAAAGTGCAATGGAATTTTGAATTATGGACAAATTCCACAGATCTTTAATTATCAACAACAAAATCAAAATGTTATTAAAAAAAGAAGTTATATTACTCCAGAATTAAAACTATTTCATAAAGAAATAAAATATGTTGAGAAATATGATATGTCTAGGCATGACATTTGATAACAGATTATCCTGGAACCACCACACTCATAATCTAAAAAGTACGTGTCAATCTGCACTTAACATTATAAAAACTGTTGAACACAACATGTGGGAAGCAGATAGTAAAACACTGACCCTTATGTACAAGTCATTGATCAGATCCAAACTCGACTACGCTTGTATTATTTATGATTCAGCAAAAACATATACCATAAAACAACTCGATCGAATACAAAATAGTGCTTTGCGAATTATACTAGGTGCCTTTTATACTAGCCCTACTGAAATCTTACACTGTGAAGCTAGAGAAGTCCCCCTGCAATTCCGAAAAAAAAACAACTTTCACTAACATATACGGCATCAATACAGGCAAATCCTATGAATCATGTTAGCCACTATGTAAATTCAGACCGTTTTAGGAATATCTTTAAAACACGTGCTAGGCTTGACCTTCCTTTTTATGAAAGGGTAAATAGATACCCCAATGAACTTGAATTTAAATTTCAAGATACCTATTGTATACCCGATATTAACACTGTACCCCCTTGGACTGTTCCCATCCCATCTATCAATACCAAACTCTCCATATATAAAAAAGCAGATAACCATCCCAAAGAATTATATCAATATGTCCTCCAAGAACTCAAGACATACAGTAACCATAATCTTATATATACAGATACTTCTAAAACTATAGATAGAGCGGGAGCAGCATTTATGTCTTCTTCTTCTTCCTATTTTTTTTAACACATTTTTAAAAGCTTCTCTGTCTTTTGCAACGTGAAATAATTCGTCTACAGTCATGTTTGTCCAGTCTCGAATATTTCGCAGCCATGACTTCCTCTTTCTACCTATTCCCTTTTTGCCATCGACTCTACCCTGCATAATGACCTGCAGAAGACTATATTTATTATTTCTTAGTATGTGTCCAAGGTATGCAGTCTTGCGTACTTTTATCGTTCTCAACAATTTTTTGTCTCGACCCATCCTTCTCAGCACTTCCTCATTGGTGACCCTGGCAGTCCATGGAATTCTCAACATTCTCCGGTATATCCAAAGTTCAAAGGCTTCAATCTTTTTACCTATTTGCGCTTTTAGTGTCCATGTTTCTACCTCGTACAATAGTTGCGACCAGACGTAACATTCAACAAACCTCAGTCTCAGCGCAGTATTCAGATTTTTGTCACAGAACAATTGTTTGAATTTTAAGAACGCTGCCCTTGCCATTTCTATTCGTACCCGGATCTCTTGGTCTGGATCTAATTCTGTGTTGATGTAAGCTCCCAGATATTTATATTTTGTCACTCTCTCTATTTGCTGTCCACCAAGAGTTAGTTGTTTATTATTTATTGGACTCCTTGATACTATCATAAATTTGTCTGTGTTGATGTCAAGTCCCATTTGAATGCATTCACTATTTATTGCATCTAGTAAAGTTTGTAGTTCTTCTATACTCTCAGTCATAATTACCGTGTCATCTGCAAATCTCATGATGTTTATGATTTCTCCACCAATTTTTATTCCCTCTTTTCTTTCCCATAAGGCTTTTCTGAATATGACCTGTGAGTACACGTTGAAAAGCGTCGGAGACAAGACGCATCCTTGCCTAACCCCTCTCGCAATCGGTATATTATTTGTTTCTATATCGTTCACCTTTACTACTGCTTTCTGGTTCCAGTATATAGCCTTAATAAACTCAATGTCTTTTTTGTCTAAATTGATGTTTTTTAATTCATCTATTAACTTCATATGCTGCACTCGGTCAAAGGCCTTCCTAAGGTCTATGAAGCATACATATGCACTCTTGTTATATTCCCGACATTTCTGCAAGAGTACCGTCAACGCAAATAATGCTTCTCTTGTACCCATGCCTCCTCTGAAGCCAAACTGAGTTTCATCTATCTGCTCCTCACATTTCTTATAAATTCGGTTTTGAACAATTTTCAAGAGAATCTTTAAAGGGTGGCACATTAGGCATATCAATCTATAGTCATTACATGATTTGGGATTGTTGTTTTTTGGTAGAGGTAAAAATATCGATTTAAGCCATTCTTCCGGGATGTTGCCCTCTACATATATGTGGTTGAGAATTCGGGTGAGTCTCTTTATAATACCGTCATCTAAGGCTTTTAACAGTTCAACTGGAATTTGATCAGGACCCGGTGCTTTTCCTTGTTTTGCATTCTGTAGGGCATTCTTTACTTCTGAGGGTAAAATTTTTAGGTATTGTTTTTCTTCACCTATATCTTGTTCATTTTCTCTCTCGTCATGGAACAGATGATATGTCTACTATGTCTAATAAAACAAAAATATTAATGAAACTCCCTAAATTAACATCCATTTACACAGTCGAGTTAACCGCTATTCTCAATGCAATAAATTTTGTGGTAAAAAATAGTATCAAAAACCGTGTCATTATCACGGATTCCCTAAGTTCTGTAATTGCCTTAAATAACTTATATCCTAATCATCCAAGTCTACTACTTATTAAATCAGCATTAAGCCAACTGCTATCTATGAACATAAATGTCAATTTTGTATGGATTTTCCTTTCCATATCGGAATTGGTGGTAATGAAGAAGTAGAATCCTTGGCAAAATTAGCAATCTAGAGTTCGAAAGCTGTAGAAATCAGAAGCATTCCACATCTAGATATGAAATCTATAATCAAGAACTTAATAATCAATAATTGGCAGACCAAGTGGAATCAGTCAACATCCATACTACAAGAAGTAAAACATTTTATATTACCTTGAAAATCAACCCCAAATAAGCGTATACAACAAACCATCCTATTTCGTTTGATAATAGGCCACACCGCCATCATCCATAAACATCTGCTGGAGAGTGAATTAAAACCACAGTGCTACGTATGTGATATTGTGCTCAGTGTTCGCCATATTTTACTGAAGTGTTCTTTATATTGCATGGAGAGACTTCAATATAAATTACAAGATACCTTACAGGCAATATTAAGTGACGGAACTGATATGAAAAATTTGACATCATATTTATATTCCATAAATGTACTAAATAAATTGTAAAACTTTAAATAAATTAAAAAAATGTATATAAAAACCTTAAACTATATTTTATGTGCCCGTTACATTCTAAATCTTCTTAGCCTGTGCAATAATTTATAAATTTGCGGTATAAATGTTAATGCATGGAAAATATTTTACGTAATAATAATCCACTTGCATTCAGAACGTTGAAATTTAATGCCAAATTTTGCTGGACTGTAGTATTACAATTAGAGGTAATCACATGAACTTGCAATCAGGTTTTGGTTGAATGTATATTTTATCGAATTAAAAACCACAGCTGCTTTGATTTGAATATTACTGCTAATTTATGGTCGCAACTTATGACAAATATTAAAACAAACTTAGTATGTACGTATCCAGACTAGTAAATATTAAATTACTCTAGAAACAAAGATAATATTACAATATAATTTTGCGTTTAATATTGTAATAGAGGTGGACTACTTTTGTCAAATCATTAAAATAATAAATCAAAAGTTTAATGTTCATATATTTTTTTTAGTTAATAAAACTCCAACAGGAATCTTATAATTATTGCTATCTGATCATTCACTATGATCAATAAGGAAGTTAGTTCTATATACAAAATATTACAAAAAACTTATCTAAGGTTACATTCATCAATATTCCTTAGGCTCTAATATATTATAGTACTACTAGCTAACGTGTACATTTTAGCAGCACTTTGCTCTGCTTTTTCACTTTAACTTACTTATAGCAATAATTTAAATGGCTTCCTTCTCGTAAGTCTTCTTAACTGGTCCTAGACGTTGTCTAGAAGTTTGATGGCCTCGACATTCACGTGGTTGGAGAGCCCTCGTGAATGACTCTCGGCAAACTTACTTATTGTCTAGATAACCGTATTTATCTGGAGGTCTCGATGAAGATCACAGTTTCTGAAGTACCATGGAGCGTTAACGATGTTCCTTAATAATGTATTCTGATATCGTTGTATAATTTGGATGTTACTTTCATTTGTACAGCCCCATAGCTGTATCCTATATGTAGATATCGGTTTAAGGACTTGCTTATACAATAACAATTTGTTATAAGCAGACAGAGTGGATTTTTTCCCATCAACCAGTACAACTTTCTGAACTTAATTCCTAATTCCTTCTTTTTTTTCTTAATATGTGCTTTCCAACGTAGCTTAGAATCTAATGTCATACTCAAATATTTTGCCGTATTTGCATAAGGTATTTGGTTGCTATTTATACTGACTGGGATATGTTGTTCTCTTTTGTTCGTAAAATTGACATGAATAGATGTTGTTTCATTTAATTTGAAACGCCATCGCCTGGTCCAGATGTTAATTTGTTCAACAGAGTTCTGTAGCATGGTTGCTGCACCCTCGTGGTTTTGTCCGACTACTAGAATGCATGTGTCATCTGCAAATGTCGCAATTGTGTTAGGTTCTAATGGTGGAATATCGCTGGTATAGAGCAGGTATAGCACTTGCCCCAGGATACTTCCTTGTAGAACTCCAGCTTTAACTTTTCTTAATTCTGAAAATGCTTCCTCATATTTAACTCGAAAGTATCTGTCGGAAATATATGATTTTAGTAGTTCAGAATATTGTTTTGGTAACATCTCATTTTATGATATAATCCGTCATGCCACACTTTTTCAAAAGCCTGCGCTACATCGAGGAAAATTGCGAAACAGACTTTTCGTTCTTCTAGAGCTTTTCCTAGTATATCTGTTATTCTATGCACCTGATCTATTGTTCAGTGGCTTGTTCTAAACCCAAACTATTGATTCTTCTTCTTTAAGTGCCATCTATCTCCGCGACGAAGGTTGGCAATCATCATGGCTATTCTGACCTTCAAGGCAGCTGCTCTGAACAATTGCCTTGAGCTGCAACCAAACCACTCTTTCAGGTTCTTCAACCAGGAAACGCGTCTTCTTTCTACGCTCCTCCTACCCTCTACTTTTCCTTGAATTATGAGTCTCAAGATGTTGTATCTTTCGCCTCTCATCCCATGTTCGAGATATTGCAATTTCTTTTCTTTTTCTTTAAACTATTGATTAGGGTTTAGATTTTTTTTCTCTATAATCGATTTTAGTAATTTTTCGTATAATTTAGACATGACAGGTAACAGTGAAATAGGCCTATATGAAGAAGCTTTTTGTGAAGGTTTTCCTAGTTCCTAGCCTAAAGGAAGCATTAATAAGATATGTTAATTTTATTATAGCTTTCTTTAGAAGTTGCTTTAACACTTCCCCAGTAATTAGATCAATTCTAGAAGCTTTCTTTGGATTTATATTTTCTCTTATGTCTAAATATACTTCTTTTGGAGTTACAGCGCTAATCTCCATTTCATCCTGATCAGGGAGCTTCCAGTTAATTATTTCTTGTTCTTCATTTGGCTAAAAAGTATTTTCTAGGTTGTCAGCACACCTGTTGGCCTTTTGTATATTGCTTCTTGCCCAGCTATCATTAGTATTTCTAATTGGTGGATTCTGTAAGATTGGCCTATTTTAATCGTTTGGTAGCCTTCCACAATGAGTAATCAGTAGCGCTATCATTTGATAGTTTACTTAGGTAGATGCTAACCGATTCGTTTAATTTTTTGAATTTCTTTTTTTATTTTTGTGTGGCATTATTTAATCCATTTTTTTCAACTGGTGCTCTAGACTAATGCGACTTGCGTCTCGGTTTTCTTTTTTCGGTTATCATTTCTCTAACTTTCAGATGAATTTTCTAAAAATTCATAAACAGCATTTATTTCCTTGTTTGCGTAAACTCGCTAAAAACGTATCAATGGTAAAGTCTGGTACTAACTCAATGTGTACAGCCTTAGTACAAATGCAAATATAAGCCTTGGTTAATTTAGCACCTCTAGTTTTTCGAACCTTAATAAGGAAAGGACCACCATAACCAGTACCTACATTTTGAAAAACTGAACAACTATTTACTATATTCTGGGCAAATTACTCATTAAATAATTTAAGGGTTTTGGTTTAGTTTTAAAACAAGCTATACATTTATTTATTACATATTTACAGCAGCTACGAGCTGAAATAGGCCAATATTTTTGCCTCAATAAAAAAATTAATTATTGAACACCACAATGAAGCAAACGTTAATGTTCATTAAATAGAATTCTTTTTGTAAAAATGTGATTAGTTGGTAAAATAATTTGGTGTTTGCTGTTAAACGTAATATTACTATTTCATAAACGTCGACTAACCTAGATATTTTTAATTTATAATAATTATTTAAATAGTAACAACTAGTTGTTGGAACCATTACAAAATAGCACCATTGTAAGTTAATAAATATGTAAGGTTTCTCTCTACACCAAGTGTAGTATTATTTCCTTTTAAAAGTTTCTCACCCTTTTATATTTTTTATGAAAGAAAAGCCTTTGTTACCATCCAGCAGGAAGATTCTTGTAAACGGCATCTAATTTAAATAGTTTAGGATCCTTCTTGTGTTTTGTGGTCCAGGCTTACTATGTAAGTACTTTTTAATTATAAAATTATAAATATTACAATTTAATATATAATATAATATATAATATATATATAATATAAAAATACTTAAAAATTATAAATAAACTACTTTTTTTGTAGTTGCCCCTTTTCGGTCCCTTTTATTAACTTACTTACGACCCAGCTCTCCAACCAAACCAAGAGTAGCCGTTGCCAAAAATATGCATTTTTCTACAAGGGTTTTCTAATCTCAACTGCTGTTGCTTCAATATTAGTTGTAAGTGGAAAATGTTTATGATCTATGGATTTGCTTATAAAATTGCAACTCCCTCACTTGCGCGAGCTATGTTTTTTCAGTCTTTACAAAAGCATTGATTACTTTATATATAAAAATTTGTGAGACACGTAGAGAGAAGAAAAGTCAGTTTTGTACAAACTTTGAATATGAGATTAAAAATTTTTACACGCTGAGGTTAAAAAACAGAAGATAATTACATTATTTTTTAATAAAAGAGTAGAAATATTGGTTTCGTTTTTAATTTTACTCATATCTTATATAATTCATTAAAATGACATTAATGTTTCATTTTTACATTTAAAGCAGATGCTTTAGAAATTTAGAATAAAAATATCTTCTTATCTTAAACCTCCAGTATTCGAGTGGATTACAGACGTTTTCCATTGAATTTCATAATATTGCTATTCGGACTATACTTTATATAAAGTTGCCTATCTCCTTATACCTTTGGGGCATAGTATAAGAAACTCTTTTAGTATGCGACTGTCGCTTGATGTGTGTAGGTGTAAGAAATAGATTGTGTTCTGTTACCATTGTAATCCAAGCGTGTACTTACGTAACCCTAAACTAAAATTTATGTTTTGTATTTGGCGGTTAAGGTAAGTTTTCTGTGAAAAAGAGTAACAAATATTTATTTTTTATTTTTGTTTTAGTTACTAGCCATGTCCCAACCAAAAAAATGTAAGATTCGGTGACTCTAATTTTGAAAAAATGCTGATGCAATATAATAATAAAATAGAGAACGAACAGGAGCCAAATATAGATGGTAGTGACGACGACAGCCGCTTCGATGCCTATAATGTTGAGCAATATGTATCTGATGATGTTCTAGAACAAGAATGTACTATGTCTGAAGAACAATCGGAATAAGACTGTGATGAAGAGGTTCAAGGGGAAGAAGATGAAGAAAAAATAATTTCAAAATACCATCTAGGCAAAGACAAAAAAACAAAGTGGAGTAAGATGTGTCCTGCGCCTACTTCAAAAACTCGTGCAACAAATATTATTTTGAAGTTACCAGGACCAATTAAAGAAGCTAGAAACGTAAAAGCACAGTTTAAATGCTTTAAATGTATGCTAGATGACAATATCGTTAAGAAAATTACGCGTTGTACCAACATCTATATTGAGAATGTAAGAGCAAATTTCCAACGCTACAGAGATGCTAAAATGACCAACGTCAAAGAGATTTGAGGAATAATTACTATACTCTTTTTAGCAGGTGTTTTAAAATCTAAAAGACTAAATGTTTCGCAAATGTGGGATAATAAGAAAAGTACTGGTGTTAAAGCTATTTACTTGACAACGTCTTTTAATCGTTTCTGATTTTTACTGAGATATTTAAGGTTTTACGACTTTAATTCTAGACAACAAAGGAGAGAGCTGGATAAACTTTTTCCTGTACGAGACATTTTTGGACTTTTTTACTGTGGAACACAAGTCTGGTCCTTTTGAAACTGTTTAAAGTAGCACAGAAGTTGTTAAAAATATGTTTAAACGCATAGAAGGAACGGGCAGAAATGTAACCATGGATAACTGGTTTATCAGTATACCTTTGGCCATGGACTTGCTTCAAAAGCGATTAACTATTGTTGGTACAATTCGTAAAAATAAGAGGGAGTTACTACAATTGATAATTTCTAAAAAATGGGATTCCTCCCAGAGAATTACACCTTGGTAACGTACGTTCCAAAAAATAAGGTCGTACTAGCTGTTTCAACCAAACACTATAATGACAGTATTGATCTTGAAAAAGAAAACAAGAACAACCCGAAATATTAACGAATTACAACAAAACAAAATTCGGTGTGGATCTGGTGGACCATTTGTGTGCACAATATGATGTTTCCCGAAACTCTCGGCATTGGCCACACACCTTATTCTTGGATTTATTAAATATATCAGAAATTAATGCATTTTCCCTGTATACGGCTAATAATGTCACTGCATTACTCCTAAGGAGCACTTTTCTTCAGGACATTTCGTTTGAGTGAATAAAGCCACTGATGTTAAGGCGACTAGACAACACTCACACTGTAGCATTTGTAAATTTTTTGAAATTCCCTCGTATATGTATTAAATTATAATCGCCTCATATATGCATTATAATAACGAAGAATTTTTTCCATGTTTCTTAGTTCGTATCTTTTAAGTTAAAATACCCGAAATATATTTCAATTCCTTCTTAGGTCGGCTCGAGTTAATATAAACCATCTTAAAGTTGTTTATTTATTTATAGATATTTCTTAGTTCAAACCGCCCGATTTTGCGTTTTAAATAAATTTTCCAGTTTATATGTTTTTTCTATGCTAAGTTAGGAGAATGAATTTAAAAGATAATTTCATCACAGCCGCGGTGAAGAGCGGTGGTCTTCAGCGTTTCGTCCAAATTTTACGTCAAATTTGTAATGTTCCTCGTTGTTCGTCTTTTTTTATGAAGAATATATATAATAGCAGTTTAATGGTTCAGTTACAGTTTTAAGTAAGTTTTGAAATGTTGCCATTGTATCCAGTTGTACCTATTCCTGTTTTTAAGAAGCCAAGTCCAGTTTAGTTTTCAAGGTTTGTGTTCCAGTGACGTAATTTCCTTTGTGTATATGTGTCAGAGATTCCCAGCCATTGTTGGGTTTTTAAGAAGTCCAGTTTACAGCTCAAGTGTAATTTTTGTGAAACTCGGGTAACTTTTTAGTGTTTGTTTAATTTTCAAATCAAGACAAACATTTTTTATAACAATAATTGCTTTCGTAACAATTAAAATTTTTGTTTTTTTTTAAATTGTAAAATTTAGATTTTAACTTTAGCAGCCATTTTAATTGTTGTTTTAAATTTAATGTTAATTTATGACAGCTCGTTTTAGTATTTTTTATATTGATTTGTTTTCTTTTTTTAAAAAAAGGTTAACCTCCATGCAATTTTGTAAGTTTATGTAGTATCTCCAACTCCTGGAGTTTGTAAACGGATGACATGTAAGTTTTTTCTGTATTTTTTGAATTGTAACTATTCATATAGTATTTTTGAATTGTCTTATTTTTGTAACTGTTTGTGGTGACACACCAATAAATGGTTAATCTTTTTTTTAATTTTGTTTATTTTTCTAAACAACCTTTTTTTGAGTTTTATTTGAAAAAGATATGTTTTGCATTTCTAATAATTATTTCGATAGTTACAACTAGCTGTTGTAATGGTTATAATTAGGCACCTCGAAGTGGCGCCCTTTTTAAAATTACTAGAGGTGTTTCCTGTTTCTTTTTGTTTTGTTTGTCCCAAGAGATTCATGACCTTTTGTTTCATATTTTTGTAGTTGCCCCAATCCGACCCCTTGTCGTTTACTTATCCACGACGCCAGCTCTCCTAATAAACCCTGAGTGCCGTTCGCACAAGTAACGATTATTTTGCTTGTCCTATCTTCACCCCCAGTAGTTTCTGTCCCCAATTTTCTACCCCTTATAGTAATACCCCATGTGGTAGCCAAAATATAATCGTTACAACACATAAACAGAGATAAAAGCAAAAATTAAAGTTCTTTTAAAAATAAATAAGGAAACTCCAAAAGAAATTCCGATTCAATCTTCGGTCCTTGGACGTTGTCATATTTATGGGCGAGCAAGGAATAAGAACACAACAAAATGGGGCAGCAGCTGTGATCAGTAGACTTGCCCAGGAAAGTTAAAACAAATATCTGTACATTGTGCTGAGATAAAACAGAACATGTAGTCTAAATCAAATTAAAATGTTATATTTAGGATAATATAGAATTTAGTTTGGTTTGTAAGGTTTGGTTATAAGTAACTTTATATTATTTGTTTTTTATTTTTCATTGTTCGTTTTATTTATTTTTTTTAATTTATTCTACGTTTTACTTATGAAATAAAGCCAATTATAGATTGCAGTGGTATTATTCAAACCTTATTAGTTTTGCAATATATTAATACAATAACACTATTTTCAAATATTATTGCTTTTCCAGAGCTCCAGTACGTATGGATTACTAATGTAATACACGCGTGTAGTCACGTAAAAAGAATAGAGCGCGTATACTGGAGGGTTAATATAACTTGAAATTATAACATTAAAATTAAAAACCTACTGACAGGGTGCCTTAATAACACTATATGGCAAAACAGGTACATTCACACTGAGAAAAAGTGAAGAATTTATAAACCCAGTGTAAGAACAATAATGACGTATGCCTCAGAAATAAGACCCGATACAGCCACAACACAAAACTACTGTAAATGGCAAAGATGAGAGTACTGAGAAGAATTACAGGAAATACGCTGAGATATCGAAAGAAACTTGAAGACATTAGAAGAAAATGTAACGCACAGTGTATAAATAAATGGACACTAAATAGAAAAAAAAAATGGAGTAATCATATAAGCAGAATCGGGGAGATCCATGTCATTCAAATAGCAAGAGATAAGTCACCAATCGACAGAAGAAGTATCGGAGGACTGCGCAAAAGATGGAGTGACAACCTTCCATAAAGGTATTAATGCGTTAGTAAACAAGCAGAATTGCTTATAAAGAGAAAGAAGAAGAAGAAGAAGAAAAAGAAGAAGGAGAAGAAAAAGAATAAGAATATTAAAAACTTGTGCGGGTCCGTATATGATCTCACTTAGGTGTTTACGTTGATTGAACTAGCTTGAGATTTTAAAGATTAAGAAAACTTCACTGGGTATTACCAATTTATCAATTCATTTGACATAAATTTGAGCTAATGTTTAGATTTAATTTGCATAAATTAAATTATGATGAAAGTGCAAAGAATTAACGACCAATCGCGATGTTATGAAATATCATAAAAATTCATTTTGAAAAAAGAAAATACTGATTTTAACTAAAAATAAGTAAAACTAAGGGTGAAATTTTATTTTTATCCATTCCCATTCCATTATAAGTGAAGGTTATGTATTTGTGTGGTATAAAATAAAAGACTGACTGCCGAAAGAAAATAAATCATATTATTATTTTTACTTTCACCTCGACGATTCTGACCGAGAAAAAAAACTAGGATATTATCTTTTCAACATTGGAGTGGTTTTGCAGAAGAGTCTGATTTATTGAGAAAATGCTCTAGAGTATTGTTAGAATATGAAACTTTTCGGTTTTATAAATTACTGAATGACAATATTTGTAATACTCCTTTTGTTTATAAATACTTATTGCTTTCTATAAAATGAATTGTACTCATTGATACTATGTGGGAATTTTAAGCTTTAATAGACTCGCCCAATCTCACTATTTTTTAAAGTAGTCTTCTGATGTTTCCTTGTTTTTATAATTCCGTTAACTTGTTTATACATATAGAACATGGACTATGACAGTTGAAGAGATGTGTACAATTATTACCCTCTGTGTCACCGGATCTGAATAACATTTTAGGCTGGAACTATGACAACGTAATGCATCGAGTTCGCATTGCGACAGGTTACAGTATTTTTGTTTTATTTAGAAAAATCAGGCACCTCCACCATACTATGGTCTGTTTTTTAACCAGGAGGAGTAATTCAAATTTTCCGCGCCGTAATGCTTGTTTCTAATGGGTCCAACCGCAAGCAAGTTTACTCCACTAAATTATGACATTTTGACACTAATGACATTTGTGAAATTTTTAAATTCAAAGTTTATATCGACGATTTTTGTATTTTCTGCGTTATTTCATACATTTTTTAGATTTTTCGTTTGTATTTATATAAAAACAGTTCTTTTCAGAACTATTTAGTGACATATTAGTGTTATTAAGATAACAATATGGATTCAATTAATTTTTCTCCACCTAAAAAACGCCGAGTAGAATTGGGTCATTTATCTTTAAATGAGAAACAATGCATTATAAACATGTATAAACAAATCAAAATTGATAATTCTGGAATGAAAATAAGAGCCACGGTAGCAAAAATAAAACGGGCAACAGGTTAGTTTTGCAGAATAGTTATAGTTAAAATCAAGACTTACTAAAGTAATGTGCTTATTTTAGGTGTTGCAAATTCAACTATTTACCGAACAATTAAAGAATATAAGCAGACTGGAACAGTAAAATGTTCTAAAAATATTGGCGGTCGACCTTCTATTCTTGCAACATACGATGAAAAAGTTACAACATCTATACGCCAGATAGTACCATCGAGCAAAAAGACAAAAGAGGGAATGTAAAGCTAGTGGGGGCAAAAATATTGTTAGACAGGAAGTGCCATCTTGAGAGGCCAAATTAAACAAGGAAAGAGAGTCTTTCTTTGTTTAAGAAATCAAATTCAGTTGGGTTATGTTATTATTTGTCCCAACTGTCACGTGAAATCTTATTTATATTGAAGTTTTTTAACAATTGTTTCACATTTTAGACTGTTATCGTTAATATTTAATTAAAATTTTCTCGTCTAAGACACATTCTGAAAACTATTTTATAGCTACTGTTAATAAGTGTCGGAAAATTTAAATTTGGCGCATTCGGATTTCCGGATATGTCCGCCATCAGAGGCCACTTTTTTGGTCGCCTTTTCATAACGATTAGATTCCCTCTTTTGTCTTTTTGCTCGATGAATAGTACACAGCTTCTTTTTCAAGAATGAAATGCCTACATTAAATAAAATTTTAAGTGAAGTAAACAACCGCCCAGATCTTTCAAATATGTGTCGTTCATGATTATATAAATTCTTGAAGCAAATCAATTTTAAGTAAGTAAATATAGGTTAGCCACAATTATATAAAATAAAACGTGCAACCAAAAAAATATATTATGTCTGAATTAAGGAATCAATTAGAAGATAAAGAGCTTTAAAAATATTTAAAAATTTCTGAAAATATCGATTTTTTTTTTCTATTTTCTTTGCTTATGACTTGAAAAGTATTCATTTTAGAGCAGTCGTACAAAAATAAAGTAAAGATAATGATTAAATTTCCTATTATACGAATAGAGGTTAAAAATGTCTTAATTTATTTCCCTTGTTGCAAAATAACAATAAATACCATTAATCCATTAATTATTTTCATCAATCCATTAATACAATTTTAATCCTAAAGATGCTTTAATGTTGCTGAAAATAAATTACATACAGTGCACTGATTCTAAATATGCCAGTAGGGGATGGCTTCTGTGCATTGTATTATAATCAGTGTATAAAAGAGCAAGTTTTTAAGTTCAACAACAATATTTATAATCTCCCTTCTATGACCAGAAAGAGCTACAATTCATTTAATTGAGCCTAAATAATGAACATAAGTCTATACCTGTACATTTGAAAAATGGGCAATCCCATAAAAACTGGTTATATTCTTATAAAGTAGCATACAATATTTGTTGTGTAAGTTAATGCGCTCAAGAAATATTGTAAAATTCGTTTGGATTTTAGATATAATTTTATCACGAATATATGGCTTTCGTATACGTTCCAGACGATTTTCTTCTACAATGTGATAAACTCTAAAAATTCTTCAACTTCTTCATAAAAGTCTAACATTTTTTTATTGTAATTGGAAAAACTAAATAATATATATTGGAAGTGAATTGGAAAAAATTATTATTCAAACACAAACAAACAAAATTGGGTTAGAATCGATGTGTGAGGTTGTCCAATACTAATTACTGGATTACCGCAAGGCCGAGATAAGCAACCAAAGAATAAGATGTATTTGGTGACTTTTCTAGTAACTTTCTTGGGTGTAAATCTGTCTTTTTAGTTTACTCCTCCCTGTTAAAAAACACAGTATAGTACATAATAGGCGGTTGCATTAATTGGGAAAGGGATATATTATGTCAAAAAAGTAAAATTTTGGGAAAACGGGATTTTGTTATTTAAGCGACGGCAATACAATACTATGTTATTTTTAAAAAAATGTGTATTAGCTTCTATGTCTAAACTCTTACGAAAATAACATATTTTATGTAGTAAATATGATATATATCGAATATTTAAAAAAAATAGAACATATGCCTCTTTTCGCAAACGTTTTTTTTTATTAAAGTCTAAGTACAAACAAAATATATTTAAGTATTACTAGTAACTAATTAATGTTATCCTCTCGGTAAGATGCATCTGACAAAGTGTCTCTTACACCATCTGTAGTAGGCAAATTTTTATAGAAGTCGTGAAACCTTTGGTTTATATATGGCAAAAACTCCATTAGGTTCTTTTTTTTTCTTTGCATATCCGATTTGCATTTTTATAATACATCGATAAGTTAACATGCTGGGACCATTCTTTTTTTTTTTCAAATATTTTAACGGTTGAAATGGCTCTTCTTCGCTTAAGGATGTTTTGTACAAAATTTTCCAAGGAACATTGGTATATCGAAGCTATTTAATGTTCTTCCAAATAACTGTCTGCCCATCTTCGTTTATTGATCTTTGCTGAAAAACTGATTCGAGAAGAGTAGAATATTCAAGTAAATCGGAAATATCCAATTTCAATATAGTCAAAGGGTTTTTACAACCATAAAATCTAACAAGATTCATCCAATCTCTTGGATATTCAGTGAACAAGAATATCGTTTTTTCTTTTTTTTAATAATTGAGTGGTCGCTGTCATACTCCATATAAGTGTGACTGGTAGTTAAGAATTTATAACCAATGTGTTTAAGACCATTTTTATTTTCTTATTTAGTTTATTATCCAGCACATGTATCAGAATAAATTTTCGCCTTTTGTGGTAATGAACGTACTTAACCTTTAATTGTGGCTTATTCCCATTTAAATAGTAATTACTTTAAAATGCCACAATAAAATAGCTTCAAAAAAATAAACTATTAAAATCAATTTAATAAACAACAAATTTTGTATTATTTTAAGGGTTTTTATCCATACATTTAGTGGCTTGACTCACATACACCTAGTAAATGCAATGACAATGAACTAATTAGTCCAAAAATGTTCTGTTGTGATGTAGCCCTTAAGGGTATTTTTATTAATATACCTTTTATAAAGGATTTTTAGATAAAAGTTTTGCTAATATATATTTTAATATTTAGATTATATTTACGTTATAATTGTTATATAATATGTTGCTTAGAATAAGACAAGCTAGATTATTTAATTTGCACATATCTGATTTCTAAGAAAACCGGTTTTAGAAAAGTATTGTGAATCGTAAATAATTTTAATTAAAATCTTAATACCTGAATAAGAATAAATGCAAACTTTCCCATTAATATCCTCACAAATTGTTTGTCGTAAATAATTAATCAACAAAGACATTTAAATCCGACAACAAATAATTAATTAAAAAATAAATACAATACCTTCATTACTCGGTCAAAGCTTTCGATACCAACTTTTCATTATCATATTAATTGCTTGATTTTAATTATTATCACAATGCGCTTCAGTGCTCTGGCTGCGTTTTCGCTTTGACACATCACTTTTGTGTCTTGGAAATTTTGAATGAAAAAAAAAGTAAAAAAAAATTGAATAGAAATGCCTAAGGCAAGTTTAAGCTAGTTCGTAATTGAGTGTATTTTAGCTAAAATTTCTTACGATTGTACCAAAAAAATTGTCTTGAAAATTGTCATTAAAATTCTGTTATTAAGATCTAAACGATTTTTTTTTATTTTAAACAATAAAAATACACGTAATCCAGAAAATTATTCAGCATTTTTTCTTTAACCCAATTTTTAAAAGATTGTTTGTGAGCTAGATGCCACCATGTGCATCCTAGCTTTTTTTGACATGAAATGCCCACTTCTTTGTTGTGGTTACACAGCACAGCAGTGACACCACTTTCCACTAACTGCTCACGTCCTTGTTGTGGCTACAACGCACAACACTAACTAAGCCTTGCACAACTTCACACATTACACAAGCTCGAACGGTTTAGTCCTTTTAAGCCTTTGCATCTGGGTTAGTTGACAAGAAGCTGAAGTACTTTATGGTTGAGATGCTTATGGAGCACCCTTGATAGCTCCTGACGCCTTTCTTAATTTTATTTGGAATTTATTCGACTTTAAGGTCTCTACGTAAATCGTCATTTCGGATGTACCAGGGAGAACCTACAATATTTATTATTATTCGGTTCTGGAGCGTTTTTAAATTTCTATAATTGGTTTTTTTGATATTACACCATAATTGTAGGCCATAGGTCTACACCGGTTTTAATAACTGTTTGTAAATCAGTACTTTATTCTGGACGGAAAGCTGAGAGTTAATTCTTCTTGTTATTGCGTCGTCTCCTTGCGAAGGTTGGTTTCTGTTCATCTTTGTGATCTCAAAATATGTTGTTTATTCTAAGTTTGTTATTTGTGTACAAGTTTATCATCAGTTTTCCATTTTCATTTTTAACGTTCTCGTTGTGTTTTTGCTTAATTCCTGGTATTACTTAATAGCATATTCTTCTTCTTCTTCTGGTTCCTATCCGTTTCGGATGTTGGAAATCATATTGGCAATCATGACCTTGCTCGCTGCGGCTCGAAACAGCTCCGTTGAGGTTTTCTTAAACCATGTTCTTAAATTCGCAGCCATGATATTTTCTTCTTCTACCGGGTCCTCGCTTACCTTTGACTTTACCTTGCAATATAGACTGCAGCAGGGAGTAACGGTGCTGATTTCTCATAACGTGTCCCATATATTGCAATTTTATGCGTTTGATCGTAAACACAATCTCTGGTTCCTTCTTCATTTTTTCTAGAACTTCCTTGTTCGTGATCCTTGCTGTCCATGATATTCTCAGCATTCTTCTATAAAGCCACATCTCAAATGCTTCAAGCTTTTTAATAGTGGTGTCTGTAAGCGTCCGTGCCTCCGCCCCGTACAACAACACAGAGAAAACATAGCATCTCAACTGTCTCATTTTTGTATCTAGGGATATGTTGTGACTTTTAAAGATGGCGCTCATTTTGTTAAAGACCGTTCTTGCCTTTCCTATGCGGCACTTTATTTCCTGTACATTGCTCCACTGTTCGTTTATAATAGTTCCCAGGTAGCAATACTGTTTTACTCGCTCTATCTGCGTCCCATTAATGTATATATGAGCCCCATTTATATTCTCCTTGCTGACAATCATTTGTTTGGTTTTGTGGGTATTAATGTTTAGTCCGTACTGTTGACTGTACTCGTTTATTCTGTCCATTAGCCTCTGAAGTCCCTCTAAACTATCTGCTATCACCATGGTGTCGTCGGCATATCTAACATTGTTTACTCTTTCACCATTTAGAAGGATGCCTTCGTCTATTCCGTAAAGAGCCTCGTTAAAAATTTTTTCTGAGTACATATTATATATCAACGGCGATAGAATACATCCCTGTCTAACTCCGCGTAGTATTTTTATGTGATCTGTTTCTTCTCCGTTAATTTTTATGTATGCGGTCTGATTCCAGTATAGTTCTGAAATTGTTCTGAGGTCTTTGTCATCCAGGTCTGCTTCTTTTAAAATGTTTATCATCTTTTGATGTTGAACTCT
Source organism: Diabrotica undecimpunctata (assembly GCF_040954645.1). NCBI lineage: Eukaryota > Metazoa > Arthropoda > Insecta > Coleoptera > Chrysomelidae > Diabrotica > Diabrotica undecimpunctata. Next base: position 127,414,213 of record NC_092807.1, read on the forward strand.
GTCAAATGCCTTTTCATAGTCGATCAAGCACGCGCATACGTCGCAGTTAACGTCCCTGCATCTTTGAATCAGTACCTGTACTCCGAAAAGTGCCTCTCTGGTACCCACTGCGTTAATGAAGCCGAACTGTCTGTCTGATATTTGTTCCTTGCACTTCTTATAAATTCTTCCATGGATGACTCTAAGAAACAGTTTCAACATGTGGCTCATTAGGCTGATTGTTCGATATTCTTCGCACTTTTTAGCCCCCTGTTTTTTAGGTATCGCAATGAATTCTGATTCTAGCCATTTATCAGGGATGATTCCTGTATTGTATATTTTATTGAAGACAGCCGTGATCCAATTTATTCCTTCATCCTCCAAGAGTTTTAAAAATTCAGCTTCGATATTATCAGGCCCTACAGCTTTTCTGCTTTTCATCCGTTTTATTGCTTCTTCTACCTCGGATTTAAGTATGTCCGGGCCCGTCATCCTCTCTGAAAATGGATGCCTATAATCCGTTCTTTGATCTTGAAAAAGTGTCTCCAAATATATTCTCCATTTGTCCTTCATCTCTTGGGTGTCAATGATTAATTTTCCATTGGTGTCTATGAGTTTCATTTGTACCCGTTATTTCTTTTACCTTTTTGTGTACATTAAAATTGTCATGCTTGGCTTGTAGTCTTTCTATTTCTTCACATTTCTCTACAGCTTCTTTTTCTTTAGCTTCTCTTATTTTTCTTCTGATGTAAGCCTGCATTTTTTTGTATTCATCTTTATTTCCTTTAATTAACCTTCTGCGTTCCATTAAGTGAAGGATTTCTGGAGTCATCCAAGATTTCTTCTTTGTTTCTTTGTTTAGTTTTAGCAGATCTTGTTTAGATTTCTTAATTATTTCTTCGAATTGATTGATTTCTCGTTGGATGTTATTTTCTTCTTTTAGTTGCTTAACTTGATTGTTAATATATTCCCCCACTTGCTTTTTAACTTCCGGATGTTGCAGGGCTGTCATGTCGTAGTTAGGTCTAGACTTTTTCTTTATTGTCTTCAGTCTCACATCCATGACTCCCACTAAAGGTATCTGGTCAGATTCAATGTCCACTCCTGGATATGTTTTGACAGATTTAAAACTGTTTCTGAATCTTCTATTTACCAATATATAATCTATCTGGTTTCTAATTACGTTATGGGGTTTATCTGCTGGTGCCTTCCATGTATACAATCTCCTCGGTGGTAGTTTATAAAATGTGTTTAGAACCACTAGCTTGTTATCTTCTGCGAATATTTCTAGTCTGTCACCTCTTTCGTTTGTTTGTCCTAACCCAAAAGGTCCGATTAGAGACGTTTTCCGTTCGGCCCCAAGTTTTGCATTGAAATCCCCCATTATGATGCTGACTTCGTGTTTAGGTATTCGTTCTAATATATCCTCTATGCTTTGGTAGAGAGTCTCTACTTCCTCGTCGTCTTTATCTGCAGTGGGAGCGTATGTTTGTATTATGTTTACATTCACTGGATTGGCTCTTATTTGCAGTAGTATTACTCTGTTGGACACTGGGACAAAATTTAAAATACATCTACTAATTTTTCTCGTTATTATCACACCAACTCCATGCTCTAGTTTTCCATCTAGTGACCCTGAGTAGAATATTCTGTGATCTTTTTTGTCAATGCTTCCTGTTCCGGGCCATCTCATCTCGCTTATTCCCATTATGTCAATGGTCATTCTTTCCATTTCCTGAATGGCATTGTCTATTTTTCCACTCCTTGCCATAGTTTTCACATTCCATGTGCAAATTTTTAAATATTGTGGTTTTGCTGCTTTTTCTTTTTCATAGGTACTCATAACTGTCCCCCCGGAGATCCGATTGGGGAACTTACTCCGGAATCGTATTTGGTTGTGAGCATTACCATATATGATTTTATACTAGGACTATTCAATGGAATCTTTAATGTAGTGGTTGTCCTCGGCCTTCTCCATCTTTATGCCGTTGACCTCTACTGAGGTTCCTTCGCCTTTAGGGCCAGTTTCCCAACCTTCGGACAAAAGAGTGCCCTGTCACTTACCAGCTCGTCCGCCCAAAGCCGTTGGCCAGTAAGTGGGGGATTGCTTATACCGGCAATCGCTTGGTGGAATTTTCGCCATATCTGGCTACCCTCACTTAGTTTAGCCTGCAGACCAATGCAGTTGCCCGGGGTGTGGCACGTGGAGCCATAAGTGAGAGTTAGCTGTCTTATGAGGACCAGTTATCAAGAACCATCTCCCGTCTATGACGCTCGATGTGGTCGTTCCGATAAAAGGTGCTACCTCTATAACACAACTCTACACCCCCAATAGCATATTAGAGCATTAAAATCCCCCAATATTATCATCTTTCCTCTGACTAAATCTACTTCTGGTTGAAATTCATCATAAAATGTTTTCTTTGTTGTTTGAGGCTTGTTATTTTCTGGATCGTATACTCCGATGATGTTCAGATTTGCTTTTGCATTCTTATCTTTGCTGTTACAATACTTTCTAATATGTATTGACACTTTTTGGTGTGATTTTGCTACCTTTGATGTATTAGGCTACACCTTCTATGACCCTGTTTTCTTTTGCTACTCCACTGTAGATAAGTATGTATTTACCTAATTTTAATTATCTTTTTGGTTTTCTGTAGAGCGCAAATGTCTATTTTTTTTCTCTTTCAGCACTTGGGTTATTTCTTGGCCCCTTGGGTTTAGGGACCTGATATTCGATGTAGTAACTTTCATCTAGGTTTTGAATATTTTTCACTTGTTCTTATTTCTTGTAGTTGTCATTAAGTCACTTAAGCATAACGGCAATAAATTTTGCGAAAAAAAAAACGAGTATTTGAAAAAATCACATATTTAAGTAACTAAAGTGTTAATTACGAAGAAAGTTTCGATTCGCCAAGAGATTTGGACGATGTAGAAACCGAACCATAAATGCGGACTATAATATTGCAAAAGTCTATGGCAAGACTAATACAACCTCTAGGCATTAGGTGGTTACATTGGTGACAATTTGTTAAACGGCTATGATGTTAGTTTTATGAAACGCCATCAATTTTCACATAGTTGTAGCAAACATTATCTAAGATAGAAAGCTTTTTTAAAATCTTCGCTGAAATCTGTCCACGACTTCCAATTTTTGTTATTGTTTTGGTACCATAATAATGCGTGGTCTCCTAACAATTCTGGTAATGCTCCTAGTAGATCTTGTCTTCAGGCCCTAATAAGTCCCTGGTAATATACAAGCAAGACTACTTAAACTAATGGACAACGAATTAATAACAATAATCACAAAGATATTTAACAAAATATACAACTCTGGAGAAATACCAACAGAATGGCTGAAATCTGAGTTTATTGCACTTCCAAAAAAAATGGGAGCCAAAAATGCGAAGATTACCATACTATAAGCCTCATGAGTCATATCCTAAAATTGTTCCTAAAGATAATTCATAAGAGAATCTACAAGCTGTGTGAAAGTCAAATTTCCCCCAACCAGTTCGGGTTGACAAATGCTGTTGGTACTAGAAAGCTCTTATTTCGAGTACATCAGTATTTTTAGCAAAACGGTTCTGTTATACATGTCTTTTATTTTATGTAAATATTTGATCGTGCTTTGAACAATAATGTTTAGAATAGCTTTGGAAAAAAAAAATTCCAACAATGAATTATGGATTTGGCATTCTTGCCATATGCTTTCACAGCCAGTGAGCGAAAAGATTTATTAAATTGGAATGTTCTTATCGTTTGCACCGGGCAGTGTTTTTTTCCAAACTGCTTCATCTTTGCATATAAAAGTAGCAATCCGTGAAACTTTTGCTGGTATTACATACACTTCGCAATCATCACCATCACCCTCTTGATTAGTATTTGAATCTGAAAGATGTTTCTCTATGTTATCTACTTCATTATCTGATTCAATGCCATCAAAGCGTTGTTCTGTGTCAGTTTCTACTTCCTCAAGCAATTGAAGTAGACGACTTTACTCCTTTTCATAACTTATTGTGCTAAAAATAATAAATTTGACTAAGCGAAATATAAAGTAATACATGTTTACATAATAGAATACATAATCAGCAAAATTAATATAAATAATATCCAAAAAACGAAAATAAATAACAGTCACTTGAGTTACTTAAGTGCTGGCGCCAAGTCTAATGAACCCAAATAGGCTATAACAATAAATATAAAAATCTGGCAAAAGTTCTCGGCTTGACGCTCGATGCAATAATAAATATAAGTAAGGTACCAAGAGCACAAAGATCATAGTTTAAACCATACTCTTTTTATACCGTCTAGTACGACGCTTGAATATAAGAGACTTGGCACCACCGCTGCAGGGTTAAATGACTCTCTTGGATTTTAAATGACAAAATATATATCTGCTGTTAGAAATAAATCTTTTATTGGTCGGTAATCTTTATTTTCAATAACGTGCATTTATAGCATTATTGCAATACCGTGGATATTGTTCCAAATCCTCAACTTTAAATTTTATTGCATTCTTTTAAAAATCTTACTCGTCTCCCACTTAACTGCAATCAAGATATTTTGACTAATTGCGACATCAAAACAACCTAAATAAATTATCAATCAAATGAAATTAAATTAACCTTAATTACTTCTATTGCAGTCAGGCTTACAAATGAAGTAGGTACTTTATAATTAACAAAACTCACCAACGACTAATTACTTTTCAAAAATTAAGCGTATTTTGTAAGTTTACTATGGGTTATTATAAGCGTAATTAATTAACAATGACTGATTTGGCAGTAATTATTTAATATCATTCGTTAAATACGTATGAATAATTGGTATGATACCAAATTTTAGAAAAATTGTTATATTAAATTTTCGTTTTGACATTGTTTATTATTTTTAAGTAATATAAAATTAATTAGGAAAAGCGAGCTCCTATTATATCCAAAAAACAATTATAAATTAAGTAGATCATACAAAAATTGTAAAGCAATCAATTAATAATGTGGTCCTAAAATAACACAATCTTTATATTTCAATAAAATAAAAATCTATCAAGTTTATTTTTAAAAATGTTAACACTTTATAGTTGCCGATATGGTGTCTTGATCCAAATTGTTCCAGATAATAAATATTCTATTTGGTAAGATGTTCACCCTGGACCTCGAAGTATTTATTTAGTCTTGATTTAAAGTAAATATGGTATTTAGGTTCCCAAAATTATATTTTAAAAATACGGAAGGACATAATTGGGTCACCTCGAAGACGTCGCTGCTCAAATGTCGTGAGATGAGCCATGGATAGTCTACCTTCATAATAAGGTCTTACACGGCCGTACGCCAGTCTTGTGGCTTTACGCTGAACATTTTTAAGTAGGATTTCATGCGACTAGGATCTGGATTTCACACTGGCCCGGCAAACTCAAGAATAGGTCTAACGTATATTAAGTAAAGTTTACTAACAGAGGTTAAATATATTCGTGTAAAACATTTACGTATCAAAAACAGTTTTGAGTTTGCCCGTTTACTCAACGACACTATGTATATGATTAGACCAATTTAACACATTCACTGCTGACGTATAATGGCTTACTCGACTTGAGTGCTAAATTGTTTTTTTTTTATTATGGAAATGGCATTCAATGTCCAAATGTATTCTAAGAAATAGATTATTTAAAAAAAACGTCAATTTATTTAAAAAAAAGAAATGACGTAAAAATACGTCACGCGCACTTGGTTTGAAATTTTACACTTCAGTGTAAAATTTCAGAAATTCATTTAATTTTGAAATAATTTGAAGCTAAGGAAAATACGTACAAGGTAAGTTAAATATATTTTGTTCACCAAAAACATAAATATTCTATATACATAAATGTTGAAACAAGAAAATATTAAAAGAAACACCAAAGTTGAAATAAAGTAAAAATACAGAATATCAATAAAAAACAGCGTCAAGATAAATTGAAACAAACATTGAGATAAACATTGAAATAATCATTGAAATAAGCGTTGAAATTAACTTTGATAAACACAATACATTGAAATACACACAAGTTTCCAAATAAAAACAGAGTATGGTAATAACTAAAAACACGATAATTTTCACAAATTTCTATGAAACTCGGAAAATCAAGGGCCAATCGCACACAAAGCTGGTTTTGCAGGACATGTTCCACAACAGTATGAGGTATTCTTCCGAATATTATTTTTATAGCATACCACGCAATGCCGCTGAGCTACTTTTTTTGATTTTGTTAAAATGTTTCTCTCCAACTGATGTTCCTGATTACGTCTTATTGTACGGGATGGATGTCGTACAATTCTTGTTGATGGCAGCAATTGTCTAATGACCTGCAGCCGGAAATCGTACAGACATGCGTGAGTTGCCGTATCTTTTGAAAAGTTGATACGCGTTAGTCAAAAGCATGTGAAAAATGTGTACTCCTTATTTTTTGTACCACCTGATACTTTTTCTTTCGAAAGGGTAATAGGCCATCATCTGGTCTTTTCTATCTACACCACCCATATATTTGTTATATTCAAGAATTGTACGTGGTTTCGTGGAACTTGGTGTCTTCGTGTTTAAAATTACACCATGCCATTGACGAATTCAGTTGAAATATAAACTACTTCACATTTATCTCGCCATTTTCCGATCATGACGTTATTCTCATAGCATGCTAGAGTCTTGCCTTTGGCCAGATTTGTGTTTTTTATGTCCTGTGGTGTATTTTTTCTGTTGCTCCGAAGGGTTCCTCTGCATAAAGTTTTTCTGTGTAATAGCTGAAGAGCTAAATCGTAGCTATTGTAATAATTGTCCATAAATACAGAATGACCCGCATCCAGTTTCTCGTTCATCAACTGCATGACCACCTTGCTGGCGTGTCCTTTTCCACCATTATCGTCAAGTGCTCCAGTATAAACAGAGAATTTTATGACAAACCCATCGGGTTCCGTGAGCGCATACAACTTTATTCCGTATTTGTAACGTTTGTTCTTGATGTACTGCCTAAATAGAAGTCTTTCACGCCAAAGAAGCATCGATTCGTCGAGAGACAAACATTTATCAGGGTAGTAAATCTCAGGTACTCAGGCACCGGTTCGTTACTTTCAGAATTTGGCGAAAAATGAAGACATCGAAAAATCAACAAGAACTTGTCACGGCTCATATTGGCAGAAAAGATTGGTATATCAAATAGTGGATCTTTTTTCCAATAGTCCTGTATGCGATTCAAACGAATTGTACCCATGTGTAATAATAAGCCAAAGAATATTTTCAGTTCATCCGTAGTTACATCCTTCCATCTAGTTATTCTAGAATATTCTTTATGCCCTACAGACAGGAGAACTCGGACAGCATACTTATTGGTTTCTTGAGCAATGAGTTCATAAAAACTCTCGTTCACTACTAGATCAAAATAATCTGCAGAGTGGTTTCCATTAGGTATCACAAGAAGCTGGCGGTTTTCACGAAAGTAACTCGTTGAGGCGCTACCGGCGGATTATATAACCAAGTAATAATCGGGGGTGTACCTGTTTGTTGCCCAGAATCTGCCGGTTGCTGCTGTTGAGGTTGCACAAGGGGAACGTCATCTTTCGAAGTTTGGGTCGTATCAGCAGTTGATACTGTCGAATCCAGCTCCTCCTCTTCAGCTTACCCTTCGTCAGATTCTTCTTCGTCATCAGAGTCACTCCAGCCAGATTTTCTCGCTTCCTCACGTAAATAAAAAGTCGGGTCGTCGTCATCATAATCCGAGTCGCATAATATCTCTTCTAACTCCTCTATGCTAAAGGGAGCTGAAGATTTCCGCTGTTTTACTGTTTTTGCGGTACTACATCCCGAAGGTCCTGGCACAGGTTCACTCATTTTCAAAAGCGCACTCGCGTGGTAAACGTATTTTATAATGCTTCAGGTTGGGTGCGCCGACAGAAAACATACACTACCGGTCACTGCTAATGCATTACTGACCGGCAAAGACAAATCGAACGTGGAACGTAAAATCACGGCATGCGCACCACGGTGTTGCGTCGGCATGACGTAATATTACGTCATCAGCACTGAACGTGTTAAGTCACTTTTAATTATAACTCCGAAATTGATGTGTATGGTTACCGAGTTTAAGTGATGTCCATTAATAAACTACGGTAGTGACGGGTTATTTTTGCCGATATCTAAAACAACGCATTGTTCAAGTTAAGCGAAAGTAACTATTTGAATATTGCATTAAGATCGTGTTAAAGAACATATGGTTAATAGTTGGATTTACATTATAATTTCGTATCATCAGCGTAAATGAAAAACTTACTGGATACAATGAGAGGACGATCACTAGTGTAGATACAAAAAAGTAGCGGTCCAAGTACTGATTCTTGTGGGACTCCACTCTTGACTGGATAATCTAGTGAGTGGTCTTCCGTAACTTGAACCCTAAATTATCTATGGAATACAAAATCTTAAATCCAAATGTTCAAATTTCCGTGGATACCAATGTGATATGGATGCCAATTTAGTTAGTAATCGACGTTTTGGAACACGATCGAAAGTTTTGAACAAGTCTAAGTAGACTACATTGACAGACCAGTATGTATATAAAACCAGTAAAATATGTTATCAAGATATGAGCTTTGGTTGATGCAAATAATACGTATCTAAAAAATTTACAAACCTATTTGGGAAAGATTAATGACAAATCTGAAAAATAACAGGGAAAACGTGTAGTACTAGATTTAGTATCTTGCCTTGGTCGGGGATATGGCATTACTAACGAAAATTTCTTTACAAGTATATTACAAGCTGATGAATTGGCCAAAGGCAGTTTGACTTTGTGTGGAATACTCAGACAAAATTAGTAAAAAATCCCGATATTAATAAACAATTAAGACAGGTAAGAACAGTCTTCGATTTTTGCTTTCACCAAAAATATTACTCTAGGCTCTTATGTGCCAAAAAAGAAAAACAGTCTTAATCCTAAGTTCTGAACATCATGATGATAAGGTACAAAATAAAGAAAACAATTTTAAACCCGGAATTATTGGACACTATAATAAAAGATTTTCTGATTCCGGGGACCGGGAAGAAGACGCATTTTCTGGCTTCAAAATTTACGAAAGTGGTATAACACGACTACTACTGAACTGTTCCGCGCTGCAATAAATAAAGTAAAGATAGCCGTGATGATCGCCAACATCCGGAACGGATAGGCACTTTAAGAAGAAGAAGAAGAAGATAATAAAACCAAAGGTACTATAGACATAATGGACAAGATGGTTAATTAATATTATTGAGAATACAATATGTCGTGAATCATGCAAATCAGTAGAAAATATTGCTTAGCTAAATCATGCGTTTTGCGACTATTAAAGATAAGCAATTAAAGGGACCGCTTTGTGTAGTGTGGTTGTCTAGCTATCCCCTGAAATGCATATATCTAATTACTAATAGCAGTCAAACGTGGACGTATCTAGAAGGATAGGAAATGAGGCGAAAATAATATTAACTATCAAAAGAAGAAAACTTGAGTACTTAGGACATGTGATGAGAGGGCAAAAATACACATTATTACAACTTATTATGCAAGGCAAAATCCGAAGAAAGCGAAATGTGGGAAGACGAAGAATATCCTGGCTTAAGAACCTAACAAAACGGTTTGAATAACGAAACAGTGTTTTGGTAAATTTTCCCTGTATATCATGTGAAATAAATATATCCTGCAACTCGAATTTATGCTTGTATATAAAAATTAAGTTACACATTTTGACTTTGTTTTTAATGGGGCTTATTACATGATCCATGGATATTTGTTTACTTTACATGAAACTTGATTTGGATCAGAAAGCTATAGGAAGATATAATTTCGGACATTATTATACAGTTCTAGTTCCAAATAATGACTGGCGAATTTACTCCGATATAAACAAACCTGCGTCATCGTGTAACTACACTGTATTGATTTCCGTTGCGGTAAGGTCGTTGTTGTAAACCAACACACATTGGGATCTACTATCAATCAAATTGGTAATGCCAACATCGTTGACAGACGGAAACACGTTGATGTTCGTATATACTCAATGTTGCCAACGTACACGGCCTGACATGTCAACGCCTACTACTAACCTAGCTATGAATAGAATGAATGGACGCTCGTAAGACTCGGCTTGACCACATAGTTGGAATTTGTGGCAATATTCAATTAATTATGAGATATTCGGCATAAACGAGCTGTATTTGTTTGTAAATTATCGATAAATTGAAGTATCAAATATGAAGGTAGCTTTATAATTAAAGACCTGAATGGAGAACACATATATTTTGCAAGTAACTACAAAGAACATTTATATATAAAGGAAATTAATTTAGCTCCTTAATATGTCTTAAATATGTAGGTGATAACTATAACTTTAATTGTGGCGTATTTATGTATTATGAACTATTATGTACTTTAGATATAATATTTCAAATTATACATTTTTTCTACCAATTCAATAGTCGTTTTACCCTATGACGGCCGAAATGCAAATAAGATATAATTAATGGGCCTCAAACAGTGGGGCGTTAATATTTAATTCCGATCGCTTGAAAAGTGAAAATATTTAATTTCCTGTTCCTGTTTAATTTTATGTTCAGTAATAATATTAAATTATACTGTATCAAAGGCAAATAAAATGAATATAATATGTATATACAGGGCGTGTTAAAAGAAGTAGGCGGAATATTTTGAATACTCGAAATTATTTATCGACATCAAATGTTCATCAAGGTCTCTATAAGTCTCTATTTTGCGTAGAGTAAAAATTATACGAATGACTTTGCATGCAGTAAAATTGGAAAATACTTGCCAAGTTGCTGGTATGTCCAAATTTAAATAAGATACATCCAATACTTTACTTTCTCCAGACACTGTATTAAATATAACCTTGAAACAAATTGGCACTAAATCACTTCCGAGTTATTAGCAAAACTAAAGGTTTAAACCCGTGTAGTCCAGTAATTAATACCAAGGCTATTGAGAGTATGCAGTCCAGTAATTAGACCGAAAGTACTTTACTTTACTAGTAGTAGTAAAGTAAAGTACTTTATAGTGTGTTTTAGTTAAATGAGACTAAATACTATCGTTTAACTAAAACACACCACAAAGTCCGAATTGAATTCCCGAAACACTTTGTTGTTACTTCTTTTTAGCAAACGATTTGTTCTATTCACTGTCTGATATTTCACTATCAGACTCGTCAGTATCTGAATTGTCTATCCGAATAATTAGAGGCCGGACCTTATCTATGACTCCCTCGGTATGAAAACGCTGAACGATTATGTTTTCCGTATGTCTAGTACAATTTTGCCATTGTTCTGCCTTTATTTGTTTTAGCGATTCTTTCCATAAACTAAGATAGCTAGCGCCATCTGTTGTTTTGGATGCATGTTTATCATAAAATTTTTTGGCTATACCCCAAACTAACTAAGTAACATATTTCATTTGAATTTTGTGCTCTTCACACCTTTGAAGTAAAAGTAAAATATGTCACTGTGATTAATTTTCTTTTCTGTCAACCAAAACTTTATTTCTTCTTTTGTCCAGCTACTTGAAGGAAATCTCTTCTACTCTTGAGTGGTAGGATGTATTATCCAACACTATTATGGATAGTCGCTCCAATTTTTTTAACAAATCTTCTTCAAGCGATTCTTCAAAAGTATTTGCATCCATCTTTCCATGGTAATCACCTGTATTATTTGTGGACGAAAATATTAAACTAGCGTCAGGAATAAAACCCTCATCATTTTTAGCATGAAGTATAATGTAACGTTTACCATTACCGGAACGACTAGAAGAATAACATTTAATTTAGAATAACAGCTATCTGGCCAGGATGATTTTGACATATTTACTTTAGCGAAAATCCAAGTTTCATCTAAAAATACAACTTGCCTCGGACTATCAGACGTTTTATTGTTCATATTTTTTCTTAAAAAATGCCACCGTTTTAAAACAACATTAGAGTTCACACAATACTTGTCTATTATTTGTCTTTTGATATCGAAAACCTAAATGTTTGAGCACTCTCCACAAACTTGTTAAACTAATATCACACAGTTCCTTGTCTTTTATTTTTTGTAACACAGTACTAATTGTTACATGTTCTTTGGCTTTATACATATTATATACCATGAGGTCCATATGTATGAAATAAATTCATTTTTGGCATTATTATGTACTATCTGAAAAAACCTGAAACAGGTCTATTTTTATTCTTAAATTGACAATTTATAGTTTGAAAATATTATCCCCTTCCAGCACCCCTTTTGAATTATAAGCACCCCCCGGATATTTTAAATAACAAAGAATAACTGAGAACATTGATTTGTAAAATGTAAAATTTTGATAAGGTCTCTATCACAAAACTTTAGGTTGAATGAAGATAATAATGTGACATAATAGCCGATGCGATTTTGGAATTCTCGCACAACATTTTGTACGACCTCAGGGGTTATTTTGTTAATTTCTTCCGTTATCCTAACTTTTAAATCAGCAATACTCTTTAGTCTATTAAAATATACTTTAGATTTTAAATAACCCCGTAAGAAGTAATCGAGAGGAGTCAAATCGGGGATCTAGCCGGCCATTCGATCTTTGCACGTTTTCCAATCTACCTATTGGGAAAAACCTCGTTTAAATAATTTCTTACTATACGTGCAAAATGCGGAAGAGCTCTGTCTTATTGGAAATAAATAGATCAATCTATCTCATTTGGATGGTTGACATCAGGAAAAAATCTTCTTAAAGTAGGCGCTAAAAATTTAATCAAAAATCTAGATAAACCTCACAATCAACTGTACCCTCAAAAAAATAAGGACCAATAGTTTTATTGTTAATGATACCAGTCCAAACGTTATTTTTTTTAGGATATTGCGTGAGTCTCACACACCCAGTGAGGATTTTCTCTGAGTGTGTTAACCGTTCCGTTTAAATGAAACGTCGCTTCATCAGAAAAAACTTTTGTTTATGAACTACAAATCTGCGTTCATTCTGTCAATCATCATTTCACAGAATTCTTGTCTTCTATCGGGATCATCATTTAACTCCTGAACTTTGTAAGGGCGGTATTTTTCTTTATGCAAAACTCTCAAAATAGGTGATTTACTTACATCATTGACGGCGGTCAGTTTTCGAGTTGTCTTATGCGGATTTTCTTAATCGCTAGAAGTAGATCTAACTTTTTTTTATCAATAAATTGAACATTTCTACCTGGTTTTTCAATATTTTTTACATCCAGTATAACGGGTATTTAGTATGACCAGGGTATTTATTATTAAACATTTTACAAACCTCCTTTTGAATTCTTGTTTTATTACCAAAACCAATTATAATTAAAATGTCTATTCTTTGAGTCTCGGACAAATGAGCCATAATTAAATTTAATACGCGCACAAATATTACACTGATGTCTTTTAAAATGACAGCAGCCTCCTAGATTCATATCAATTGTTTATTTGGCTTCTTGACTAATATTTTATTATCTTCAAAGTTTTTTCTCTAATGTTTAGCAGAACAGATACGAAAATACCTGATTATTTCTAAAGTATATTTTAATAGACCAGGCAATATTGCTGATTTAAAAATTAGGATAACGGAAGAAACTAACAAAATAACCCCCGAGGTCATACAAAATGTTGTACAAGAATACCAAAATCGCGCCAGTTGTTGTCAAGAAGTGAATAATGGTGGTCAAGCTAAACATTTAATTTAATTGTAAAAAAGATTTGCTCAGTTATGACTGCACAAACTCAAAAAAACTTTATATCAATGAAAAGAGGACTAAAATCCCTTTCTAGCAAGGTACCACACGACCCCCTTTGTTATTTAAAATTTTCGAGGGGGTGCTTATAATTCAAAGGGGGTGGTGGAAGGGGATACTATTTTCATACTGTAAATTGTCAATTTAAAAATAAAAATTGACCTGTTTCAGGTTTTTTTCAGATATTGGATAATAACGCTAAAAATGAATTTATTCCATACATATGGACCGCATGGTATAATATTTTTAATTGCAAGTTTAATTTTGACTCGTGCAAATCAAAAGTTTTTGGATGTCAACAATTTCTCTTGCTTACTTACTTTATTTCATCCTCACTCATGTTATTAGCTCTTCGGAATGTTCGCTCTTCGGCGTTTCTGAAGTGCGATAACAGATGTCAATAGACCCATATTATTTTTTTTCCAATTGAAATAACTTTCGACCTTCAGAACTAAACGCCGTTCTTCTGGATATAACACTCTATGTTTCGACTGTATTTTATTTTCTTCCAAATTACTCATTTTACTTTAAAGTACCGCTTAACTACACTACTATAAAAAATGGGTATTTATATACAACTACTATACCCTAAAAAGGTCGACGGTTGTACAACAGACGAAACAGTCGAACACAAATTATTTAACAACCAACGCTAAACAAGCATAAACACTCCATTGATTGTGTTTGCAAAAACCGTTCACATATTTTAAATAAGATTTTTGTTGGTTATGTAGTTTGCTAAATTAATAAATAAAACCAATACAACCCACTACCATCAAATAATTATTAAGGATAAACATAAGTGTAATAAGATGACAAGTTTTAATTTGATCTACTTTGTCGATAACAGTGTCGTTAACTTGATGAATGATGAACTTGTGGGATGAATTATTGTCTTGTACACTCTTATTTTTGCTGGTATTGAGATTATTTTTGATTTAAGTACGGTCATTAATGAGTAATATGCCTATGTTATGATCGCTCCCAGGTACTTGAATTCTTTGACGACTTCAAAGTTATATTCATTGATTGTTACGTTTTGTCTAGTCATTGGTTATGGGTTCTTCGTAACCACCATGTACTTGGTCTTGTCCTCGTTGACTTTCAGACCAACTTCCTTGGCTCCGTTTTCAAATAGGGTTCAAACTTTTGCATCTCTGGTAGATTGTGCAATTGTGTCCAGATCGTCCGCAAACGCCAATAGTATTTTTGATCCTTGGAGGTCAAATCCGTTTGTCAGTTGTGGTTGAGCTTTTCTTACCGCATGTTCCAGTGCAAAATTAAATAACAAAGAGGGGGAAGGATCTCCTTGTCTAAGCCCGGTGTCAATGAGGAATTTCTCCGACATGCTGCTGCCAATTATGATCCATGCGGAAGCCTTCTCTGCGCTCACCTGTGCTAATCGTACCAGCTTTCCAGGTACTCCCTTTTCTACCATGGTCTCTCACAATGCTTCTCTGCTAACAGAATCGTAAGCTTGTTTAAAGTCCACAAAGATTTGGTGTACATCGCGGTTGAATTCCCATTTTTTTTCCTACACCTGGCGTAGGACGAATATCTGGTCTATGGTCGACCTTCCCGGTCTGAATCCGCTTTGGTAGTCGCCTATTATTTCCTCTGCGTATGGAATTAATTACATTCTTCTATACAGTATTATGGATATAATTATGTACGTTGTATTGGTTAACGAAATTCCTCTATAGTTTCTACATATTTTTTTGCGTAGGTACTATATGGCTTTCATGCCAGTGTTTCGGTATTTCTTCTGTTTCCCAGATTTCTTTTATAAGATGATATATTACAAGGTGGAGCTTTTCTCCTGCTGTTTTTAGTAGTTTCGTTTGTATGCCGTCTGGGCCTGGGGCTTTATGGTTTTTTAGAAACGAAATTGCGACTTCAGCTAGTGTGGGCCCTGGTATTTCAGGTTCGGCTAACTGATACTGTCTTCGTTGCCCTGTCGTTGTAAGTTTTTCTGTATTTAACAGTTGATCAAAATACTTTCTCCATTGGCGGCTTATCTCCTCGTCGTCTGTGAGCAATTGTCCTGCATCGTCTTTCGTAAATCTTGAGCTGTTGGTCGTGTTGCCCTTCATTGTTTTTAGGTCCTTCTAAAACTGTCTAGACTGACCGGTTCTATGTTTCTCCTCTAGTTACTCTATTTGCGCTTCTAGGTACTGTTTCTTTTTTCTTCTCAAAAGTCTTCTCGTTTGAGTCATAATTCTATTCTAGTCTTCCCTGTTCTCATCTGTATGGCGTGGTAGTAACTCTAGCCTCTTGATTGCTTTGTCAAACCACTGGTTTTTCTTCTTGTTATTTCTTTCTTTTTCTATGGTTTTTGCTGCGGCACTTTGTATGACGTTTGTTATATTTCACCATTGCTAGTCTAAAGTCAATTCTGGCGTTGATGTTTCTTTTTCTTCCAGTGTCTGCAATTTGTTTTGGATCACTGCCTGATGTTGGCGTTCATTATCAGGTAAATCGAGTCTTGAAATGTCCCATCTGTTTCCTTGTTGGCGTTGCTTTGACTGTCTTGTCTTTAGCCTTGTTTTCATTTTTGTTCTGACCAGAAAGTGATCAGAGTTATCATTAGTGTTGTCATGTAGGCTCTGTGTACCTGTCACAGCTCTAAGATGGTCCTCTTTATCTAGTTTGGCAATGACCAGTATGATTTTAACGTCGTGTCTGGGTGCCGTTGTGTATTGTTATTCTAAAATTTTATAAAATTCCTCCTTGTCGTCTTCATTTGCTTTTCATGCTTCATTTCCGTTGGTGCGTGGATTAAGAGGAGGATTAGGTTGAACCGTTTTCCATAAACGGTACGAGGTTTATTTCGAGCCATTTTGAACTGAAAAAAAGAAAATACAAATTATACTACTTAAAGAAAACGACAAAAAACAATGTCAAAGAAAATAAATTAGGATAGACTAAATTAACCTCATATAAAATAATGTTTACCTTATACACAATAATTATGTAATTATCACGTTATTGCTATAACTGGATCTAATACACGTAATAATATAAAAGTCGCTAGTTCCAAGCAAACGTTATGCACTCTTCACTATCGCATTTCAGACTAAATAAGCGGAGAATAGACGAAGCCGTAACCAAAAATTACTTAAGGTGGGGAGAGTGCGTAATCAAAAAAAAAAAAAAGAATCGAACAATAGTATGAAACATAAGAAAGTACTAAATCGAGTCTTCTCTGCACCAATCTAAAATATTGTGCTGATGATTCTAATCTAAAAGATGACACTAATAACATAAAAAATTACTGGTTCATATACTTTTTATTAAAAATATAAAAGATTTAAACGAAACCTTTTTATCGAAAGTGATAATTTATAAATTTAATGTATTGGCTTTTATGATTTAACCTTCCAGCGGGGGCGCGTATATGGCAGATACACGGGTAATAGATTTAGTATAATATCTATTACCTACGCTACGCTGCGATCGGGTGCTTTTCGCTATTCCTACTTCATGACTAAAGCAATCTTCCAGTGTACAAATTACCTGCAAGGGATAGTACGTTGCTGAGAATTTTGCATTTGTATTTCAGGTATACGCGCGACTTGTTAGGTAAGTCTTTATAACATCTGTTTTTTTTTGTTATAGTTAATTTATTCTTATTGTAATATTGATAACATACTACTAATTGATGCTTTTTTGTGTTGAAAACTTTCTACGTTGATATAAGTGGACACGCGACCATTGGTGGCAATTAGTTCCATTTTGTTTATTTTATTTTAGAAATGACGTATAAGAAGAATATTTTCAATCTCAATTATCCCACTGATATAGAAGCTGTTACAAATTCGTAGCGCGATCATTCTTGTTGGTACAAAGGCCGCGACCGCTGGAAGGTTAAAAATGTTTTAGTCGTCAACCATCGCCATTAAAACGCCACTAACATAACCTACTCTTATTATATTTTTATAAGCCTCGTTATTAGCTGTTAAAATAGAAAAGATATAAATTACCAGTAACATAAATATCACAGCTATTGGCGATAGTACCAAATGTTAGAAAATAGCGGAAGCCATTTATATATTAGATCTACTTTTAAAAACGAGCCATTTTGGTATAAACGTAGTTTTCTATATATGTGCACTAACCTTTACTGCAGCATGCGAAATTTAGTGATTCTGAATTCAAAGCATTTGCGGAAGTTTGGTTTTATATTGACTGGATCTCTCGAACGTGTCCCAAATGACACGGTTTGAAGTTCTGGGAAACTTGAGTAAAATATTACTACGATGCTAGCGTATTTTCAGTTTATTTAAAACTCACGCTGTCAAATTGGAAAATTTATGCCTGATTACGCTGTAACGGTCTTTTGCATATATGAATTAAATTTATAGAATTTCCTGCTTAATATGCTATACAGACAGTCATCGCTTACTCTCATATTACTCTAGTTCTACTGTTAGCGTCATGTTGAATATCATCACTGTTCAGTCTTTACTCTTTTTGCCTTTCTTTTACAATTCGTCCGTTCGGATGAAAACTGTGCAATCTCAAAATTTACAAACTTTTCAGGAGAGCATTTTTAAGATTTATCGCTAAATAAAATTTTCCACAATAAACATTAGCAGGTTTTTATTTTAGTTTTTATTAGTTGTATCTTTTCTATGTCGAAAAAACATGAAAATATTTCAACCATATAAATATTAATAATATTTTTTTTTTTTAAAT
The DNA here is from genome assembly GCF_040954645.1 of Diabrotica undecimpunctata. NCBI lineage: Eukaryota > Metazoa > Arthropoda > Insecta > Coleoptera > Chrysomelidae > Diabrotica > Diabrotica undecimpunctata. Next base: position 127,432,671 of record NC_092807.1, read on the forward strand.
AAGATGTTTTGAATTTTGCAACTTTTTCAGAGAAAATATTATTAATTTCCATTATTATACAGATGTTTACAAAGTACTATTATAATTAAATAGAATTTGTCCAATGAAAAATTAGGATTACAAGCAAATTTTTATTCTCAAAAATATTATAACAAAGAGTAATATGGCACAAACGTAAGAATTTACAACGTACAAAAGAAATTTAACCTTACAATGAAACTTAGTCTTAGAAATGAGTGTACCGAAGGCAAAACTCTTTATTTAACAAAGTTACATTTACTATTATATTAAATACAAACAATCAATTAAAGTAAAAACACATTAAAAGGAACGGGAAAGTTTTTCATAGAATCCAAGATAATAACCATGACTCGTTTTCTTTTGCAGTAAACCCAATAAACTATTTTTCTTCTGCTGTGAAATTTTAATAGGTACGTGGTATATTGATTTAAATCAGTGTTTTCCAAAGTGGGGGGTCGCGACCCCCTGGGGGGTCGTCATGAGGTACTAAGGGGGTCGCCGAACATTTCCAAAATAAGACAAAAGCACCACTTTGTTAGATCATGTATTTTTATTTTAACAACGCCGTAAATAGAAATTAACAATTAATTATCAGACGAAATATAAAACTAAATATGAAAGTCCGTAAACATAAAAGAGTAAAACAAAGTCAAATATTATAATCTTTATGAGAGCTATGCGCCTGTTTCTGTGAAACTAATCTTTCAAATCTAGGCTGTGTATTTGAGACACACACAATTATATCATTTTCAAGTACGAGACGATTTCTTACTCTTGTTTTAAGGGCAGTCATAGACGAGAAACTTAACTCACACAAATATGATGTTACAAATGGAACCAAACATTTTACAGCTTTACTCGCCAACTGGGGGTATTCCTGCATATTTTCGGTCCAAAATTGGTCCGAGTTCTGGGAAAAAAATTGGAGCTTCAACATTTCATCACTTGATATTTCAATAAGTTTTCTTTCATGTTTATTGGTATTTCAACATGCTGAAAGGAATGTGTCATAACTGTTTTGAATTTTTTCGGGGAAATAATCACAGAGCTGTTGTTTTAAATTGAGCAAAGTAACATGCATGTCAGCAAAAACTTTTTCAAAATTTGTAGCACTGTAATTGGATACATTTTCCATAATTTCCTAAAGGCACTGGAATGAATCGAGTTGTTTTTTGCCAAGTGAGGTCGACCATAAATCGATTTTTCTTAGAAACGCCTTAATTTTATCTGTGGCTGTAATTATATTAATGTCGCGACCTTGTAAATTACTGTTCAAAATATTTAATTGCTCGAAAATATCAGCAAGGAAACCTAGTTTCAGAAGCCAAATAGGATCGGAAAATTGATTTTCATATGGGGACTTCTCATCTTTCAAATACATTAAAAGCTCTACTCTTAAGTCAAATACTCTTTTTAAGACGTTGCCCCTTGAAAGCCACCTTACTTCGGTATGATAGAGAAGATTTTCAAATAAAGCACCCGTGTCTTCGCAAATTTTTCTAAAAATACAGATCTGCAAAGCTTTTCCCTTAATGGAATTTACAACTTTAATGATGGTTTTCATAACACAATCCATTTCAGGAGGTACAGCTTTGGACGCAAGAGCTTCTTGATGTAAAAAACAATGTCTCCATTTGGCATTATTTCTTGTAATTTGACGACAAGACCAGATTTATGTCCTGTCATAGCTTTAGCGCCATCTGTGCATATAGCAATACATTTACCCCAGTCAATATCATATTTACTTGTACGTTTCACAAAAGTGTCGAGTAAACATTTTGCAGTGGTATTGGTCTCCAACGGGGAACAAAATAAAATATCTTCTTGAATGCCATTATTTGTATCATATCTTACAAACGTAATGAATTGGGCACAGTTAGACATATCTGTGGATTCATCCATTTGAAGAGAGAAGTACGTGCATTTATTAAGATTTTCCACAACTTGCGCTTGAATATCTTCTGCCATATCACTAATTCTTCTTTGGATAGTATTATTTGACAGAGAAATTGTATTTAATTTTACAGCCTCTCTTTCCCCACACATTATATGTACCATTTCAACAGCTGCTGGAATAATCAGATTTTCAGCAATTGTGTGCGGATTACTAGTTTTGGCAACATGATAAGCAACTTTATAACTTGCTAATAATGCTTTTTCATTAGTAGTGGTTGCCAAGCGAAAACTGTCTTGCTGTTTGTGAAGGACTTTCAGCTTTTTTTCAAAGAATTCTACGGGCTTGTCTTTTTTATCTGGATGTTTGCTATTTAAATGTCGAAGTAACTTTGATGGCTTCATGCTTTCTTTTGACAAGACTTGTCCACAAATAACACATTGTGGTTTATTGGAAATAACGGTAAAACCATTTTTAAGATATTCATCAATATAGAATCTGTTTTTCTTTTTATTGCTGCTACTGCCACTTTCAGACGTAGATGGTTCTGCACTTCTTTTTAAAAACTTATCCATAATTTATAATTTATCGTAGACGTAAATACGTAAACGGGAATACGTAAGTCGTAAAATATTTACTCATTACTCATCACCGCGTTCTCCACCATAGACTGTTTGGATTCGAACTGAGGTTTCGTTGCGCATCGCCGCTTATATAAAGCCAAAACGAGGCTACGAGAACGTTCCAGAGTGCCATCTAATAGCGAGCGCTTTCGCGATTATCATGGAAGAGTTTTGCGATGTAGACACAAGCTAATATGTCGCGGTGTACAATATGCAGTCGACTTCTTATTATTTATTTTTATTGTAAATGCTATTCTGGCAGAAGTACCTACTACTAATTACTAGTAGGACATCGCAATCATTAAAATAATTGTATTAGAATAAAATAATTGTTTTTTAAACTTAAACAGTAAAGTAAAATTAAATTTGAGAGACCATCAGATAATTGTAAATTAGGCACGCTATTTCTGTCAAATAATATTGAATAAATGAGTGGGGGGAAATTGGGGGGTCGCGAACAAATTTTTTTATCAAAAAGGGGTCGCGGTTTAGATAAGTTTGGGAAACTCTTATTTAAATAAATAGTTTTCTCTTAGAGCTTTTGAATTACCAGATGCAACTTTTACCATTTTAAAATGTTCTTGACTGTATGAAGTCTTATAATAATAACTGCCACGATTAGCTTTTGTAACTTTTGTAAAATTTTTATATCATTCATTGTAACAGTTTCATTTTCCGTATTTTTAAAAAAGTTACACCCTAGATCGTTAGCAAGAGTCTTAAAATCTTTAAATTGATCGTATGTAAATTCATTTACTTTGTAAGGATTACCAGATTTCTTGGCTGTTCTTATTAAAGAAACGTATTGATCAGGAGTATATATAGGTCCAGATTTAAGGGCTTTTTTGATGTTTCTCTCAATTACGGAATTAGTAGAATCATTTTCATTTTGCGTATGCATTTTAATGAGAAATTTGTGAGTAATTGAATTAAGGGTAGGAATTACTGCCACAGCCTGAATGTACATACTTATTAAAAACTTGTTTTTTTGCTGACCTGTGCAGTTATCACTGTAAAAAATGATGTCTATATCTTCATTTGCACTTGCAGATAACTCCTGAATATTCTTAAAAACGCATGTGGCTATCTCGTTAGCTCCTCTGTTGCCTTGCCTCTCATGCCAGAAAAAACACTCAACATCTTTTGTTTTCAAATCAAAGATGGTAAAATTGTAAGCATTTAATTTCGAGACTTAATAAGAAGTTGAAATTTCGCCTTTTGAACAAGGCAATGATGCTTGAAGATCATAAACATCAACAATTAGCGATGATCTACACTGAGATTCGTTTTTGTCTTTTTCTTTTTCTAACCGTGATAATTCTTTTTCGTTTATGTGGTCTTCGTATACCTTTCTCATTACTTCTTTTTTACTTCCAACAGCATTACTGTAGGCAGTAAAATCTTTCTTTGGAATGAAAAAACTAATATTAAATTCCGTATTAAAGATTTTATGAAACATAACATAGTTGATATACTTTTCTTTTTTGTCAGTGCACATTTTAATATAATCCCTATAAATAGCACTAAGATTTCTACCTCCTGAGATGTATTTCCCGCTAGAATCAGCTCGAATATAATGGCTCTCGACACGAGGAATCGATTGAATAAACTTTCTAGCAAGACTTTTTAATGACTCGTCAACAGAGTGATGATGTTTATGTTTACCTCTCCTGTCTTCGAGTAAAGTCATCGGATTATTCATATCAAATACCTTATTTTGCACTGTTCGCATTATTGAGAGAGATACATCAAGAGTATTTAGGAAAAATTTTTGACATACATAAACTTTTTGGTTATTGCAATCTTTAAAGAAAAATTTCAAATTGTTTTTTTTTGGTCTGTTGCTAGATTTGTATACATATTTTCGCTTTATTTCCTCGATGCTACAAGTAATGAAGGTACGCTTATGCAATGCATCAGGTAAAGCATATTATGTATCAAAAATTCGTGTCCGTTGCTCTTCCGTAAATTTAATTGTGCATTTTTGTCTACATTTATCTCCACAAGTAGGCTTAACAGATTTAGCATTCACGACTATAGTTTTTGTAGCATAATTTTTAGCTGAATGTCATAATTGTTTGAAGAATTAGTTGAGTCAGAATCACTATCAGTTGACGATGAATCTAAAAAATAAAAATATTTATTAACGAAAATCGACATTAACAAAAACACAACAGAAAACTAACGTTAAATAATACGTCGAAAAGAATACAATATCATAATTAAACACAGTCCGATGTAAAGTTTGTGATTAAAACAACACAATTACGAATTTAGATCAATTTTTTGTTCAACTTTATCTGAAACAGTATACAATTACGGAAATATACTATTACACTGATAATTTTTCGACTGTTCTAACAACCATTCAAATTTCGTCATTTTGTGTCATGTGGAACAATTTCACCCAATCATGTCAACATTAGACTGATAATTGCATTCAGTACAATTTTCAATCCCTATGACAACACGATCGAGTTTGACAACTTCATCCAAATAAATTTCAAAATGTCACGTTTCGGCAATTACTTTTACTAACTGTACTTTTAATAAATAAATGTTTGTTTCGTTATGTCGAGTTATGATTTTTTTTTTTTTCGAAAAATTATCCGCCGAATATCCCTCGGACATTGATGAATGCCTCATAATTTCATGACAAATTTCTCAAGCTCGTTGCTTGGTAACAGCACGAAGCCTTCGGCTTCGTGCTGTTACCAAGGAACGAGCTTTCGATTGTCATGAAATTATCTCGTCTGTTATCAATGTCCAGAGATATTACTACTGATAAAGATTGCACCATATACCAGTAAATTTTTTCACGAAAACTATACAATTTCAAAATTATTTGATTTTAAATAAAAGAATGTTTGAAAATATTATGAGCAAAGTTAAATAAATTCGAAATTATACACTATTAATGAAAAACAAAGCTTACCTTCAAGTTTATATTTTGGTTTTGTATACTCTTTAAGCGAAACAGCGTGCGTACTTCCTCGATTCTTGAACACAACTAAAGATTGTACCGTTTTAGGGGAAAGAGATGCACGATCCTTCCAATTTAAAACTAACCAATGCGCTCTCTAGCGGATATTTCTTGAATTACGATTGATTGTCACTATTTCAGAGAAAATATTGATGATATTGAGCGTTTGTATATACTTAACTCAATTTCGTAAAAATTTGGAGATTGTATTTTTCATGCGAAGAGACCAATTATTATAATTTTAAATTGTATACATTATAAATAAGTTTTAAAAATGAACGGACAACTAATAGCGACCCAGAAGAAGGAGTGGATAAAAGAGGTGGATTTAATAGGGCAGAAAATAATTACCACTACATTTTAGAAACAGAATAATTTGTAATTATCTTTCTTTATTTATCCCTTATAATTGTATAATTCTTTAAGTTGATGTAGAATACCTTATCAATTGAAACCGTATTTTTTTTGTCTTCAACATTGCCTCAAATACTGACAGAATTTACTATTAATTTTCTCAGCACAGTAGACCTCAATTCGTGAAATATACTATACTACTTAAATAAATATGCACCATATTATGTACAAAACGTCTCTGGAGATTGATATAATTAGCCACTCGTGCGCAACCTTTGATCTTCATGGAGTGGTGCAGCTTTATCCAGTCCAGCAGTGACAGCATACATACAAACCCATACTCAGTGAGGATGCATTTGTTATAAGGATTTTGTGTTGACTGAATGCATAGTGTAACATCAAGCTTTGCTTTGCTAATAGGCACTTTAATACTACCTATTTACTTTTGTGATGGAATATCTTTATGATTGATATACGTACATATTACCCAGGCATCTGTATTCAGATAGCTATATTAAGGTTCCCCTTATATTCAATACTATTGTACTTAAATCATATTTAATAGTTTATATAACTGAATATATTATAGTATATATCTGCCGTCCTAACATGAAAGGTCCTATCTGCAAAATTTAGGTTTTGAGAAAATCCAGTTTTTGTGTATTTTCATTGTATAACGCTTGGTAATTTAAAAAACTTTTTATGTTTTATTTTATATATTATGTCGTAGAATAGAATTTAGTTGCTAGTCATAATTTTGATTTATTCTTTCCAGGTTAGTCGATTTTTGATTATATAGTCACTTAGGACAATTTAACTTAGTGTATATGAAGTACGTTTTTTTTATGTCTTACTGAAATTGTCCTAAACGAAACTGAAATTCCAATTAACTGAACACTTTTAAATTTATTATAATAAGTTTTACACTTAATACACAATTTACATCGTAATCAATGTAACATAAATGATATGTATGGATAAAAATATTAAAATAACACCAATAATAATGATTTTCTTCCTTAAAAGCATGTTTGTTAACCGGCATACTTTCTTCTCAAAATTATATCCCAAATTATATCCTAATTATCTTCTCAAAATACGATTTTGAGGAATGTGTGTTTTTAATTTGGATATAAGATTTTTTTCTATTTAAGTTACACCGCGACATGTATTACGAATCTGGGGACTCGTTGGCCTACGTATCTCATTATAAAAATATTTTTTAAATCAATAAAATTGTTTTCAAAGTCTGTTTTGTAATAATTTCTTCTTTTACAATGAAGACAAACTATATCTTTTAAGTAAACGCTAGAAATCAGCTTTTGTAACTTATATTTGGAGGTACAGTCAGTGAAGTTAAAAAGTAGCATTTTTATTAAATTAACTTTTGATGAATTGGCTTGTTTTACCGTTTCGAAAAAATCGTCAAAATTGTATACTTTTTTTCTTTTGGGGGCAAGTACAACTTGGCGATGAAATGAATCTGCTGCCATAAAAGTATGACCTGGCTAAAAAAATTTGATTATTATATTTTCTGCAGCAATGATTCTATCATTGTCTTTTTCATAGCCCAATGTCGCCAAAAGAAATATCTTTTTACACTTTTTATTATAAAATTTCCATCTATCGCTGTTCCGGCTAAGTGACGCTATATTAGTACTACCAATGAATATAGACGCATATGCGTGTATATTTTTTGCTACTACTACAAAAAATAATTACAATCAGTTATTGCTTATACCTAAGGTAACATTATTCAACTTACCCTTCATTAATTTCTCACAATATATATTTACTTAAAATACAAAAAACATCAACGTACACCCAATGTCTGACAATAATAAATACCTTTTATAATTAATTATTTGAAGTTATGTTACAAACATGTTTTTGTCGTACTACGCAAAATTGTCCTAACTGACGTCATAACTGCATTTCTAATGTTAAAACGGACAATTTTTCTTAGCATACGTGAGATAAGACAATTTACGTTAGTAAACATTGCTTTTTAGTCAGTTACTAACACACCATTTAGGTATATAATAAGGCACTTAGACGCTTATAGGACAATTTCATTTTATACATACATAGATAATTTGTTTACCCATGTCATGAGCCAATAAAGTCATTTTACCAAATTTTGCAGATAGGACCTTTCATTGGTTACACAGAAGTGCTTTATTTGATTTGTATTTGTAGTATTTGATTAATTATTCAACAAATATATTATGGAATCCGCTTCTGTCCAGTACAAGATGTGTTATAAATATCTCAATAATTTTTCGCTGGCATATACTATAAAAGCATATACTTAAATAATGTTGAAAGATCTTTTTCCTGACCCAGTTATCATAAATGACATAGATCTTTCCTATTTTATGTATTGATCTAACCTTGCGTGTGTCTATCTTTATCTTTCTTTTCAAGATTCTTACGGATCAGATTCTGATTTTCTTCTGTAATAGGCTACAATAAATCTATACGTTTCAATATTTGTTTCTAACGCAAAAACTTATTGTGTATAAACAAAGAAGAGTTGCTTCAACTTATTTGATTAATTTTTTTTTGTATCCTTATTCTTTTTTAAACCGAAACTTTTATCGTAGTTGAGTATTTATTCTTATACCTAAATATTTTGCCGTATTTGTGTGATACTTATTTAATGCCAGCTACATAAACTGCAAAGCATAAGTTAGGGATATAGCTAAATATTCAATAAACAATAATACTATAATTATTATAAAACTGTATAAATTAATTAAGTCTTATCCACAGTAATAATTAATACTAGTTAACTAAATAATTAAATTAAATTAAAATTATAAGTTTTTTTTATTTTCCAAGAAAACGAAGCCGGAAAATCTCTTGAAAACTCAGGTAAAATTACTAAGCCCTATTTTTTAACTGGAATATATGAGCAAAGTGAATAAAAAAGGCGTATTATCTCGAGGTTATCTAAACTTTTACTTCTTCTTCTTAGATTGCCGTCTTCCTACGGAGGTTGGCAATCATAACGGCTATTTTTATTTTTGAACTTGCTGCTTTCAATCGATCTGCATTGATACTAATCACGTAGATTCTTCAACCATGAGTTTTGTCTTCGGCCAACAGATCTTCTTCCTTGAATCTTTCCCTGTATTATGAGTCTCAGAATTTCATATTTTGGTCCCCACATCACGTGGCCTAGGTATTCCAGTTTTTTGGTTTGTATAGTGGTGATTAGTTCTGTTTCTTTACCAACTCCTTTCCAGTACTTCTTTATTTGTAATTTTATCAGTCCATGATATTTTTAATACTCTGCGGTATAACCAGAGGTCAAAAGCCTCGATTCTTTTTAAATTGCATTTTATTAATGTCCAAGTCTCAGCTCCATATAATAATATTGAAAATATATAACAGCGAATGGTACGTAGTGTGATCTCCAAATTTAGATTTTTGCACGTTAGGAGTGGCTTCATTCGTATAAATGTTGATCTGGCAATCTCTATTCGCCTGTTTATTTCTGCAGTATGATCAGTAGTTTCATTGATCAAAGTTCCCAAGTACTGATATTTTTCTACTTGGTATATCACGTTACCATTGATTGTCAATAGGTGATGTATATTTTGTCTTTTGTAATTAGCATGTACTTCGTTTTTTAGTGTTTATAGTAATTCCCATTAGAGCACAATTTATACTTAAGCTTTCGATAAGATGTTTTAGATCTTCTATACTCGTTACCATGATCACAGTGTCGTCTAAATATCGTAAGTTGTTAATTAATTTTCCGTTAACGGTAACTTCCGCTTTGATACTATTGAGCGTGTTTTGGAATATTTCTTTAGAATGTAAGTTCAACAAAAAGTGGCGATAAAACACATCCCTGTCTAACTCCTCTACAGATCTTCATTTCTTCTGAGTGTTGCCCATCAATTTGAACTATGGCACTTTGGTTCCAATATAATGTTTGCACTATATTTATGATTTTACACTGTAAATGCACTTGTTCATAGGTATTGATATTAGTTTTTCATGTCTTACTTTATCGAAAGCTTTTTCGTAGCCAACAAAGCACAAGTGTAGATCAACGTTTACAACCCGATATCGCTGAATCAATATGTTAATGGCAAATAGTCCTTCTCGAGTACCCATTCCATGTCGGAACCCGAACTGCGTCTCGCTAATATCCTCTTCTAGCCTTTCGTATATTCTCTAATGTATTACTTTCATCAGTACTTTTAAAGTATGACTCATGCGGCTCAGTATTCGATAATCAGAGCACTCTTTTGCTGCTTGTTTTTTGGGGATGATTATAAATGCTGACTTCAGCCACTCTTGTAATATTATTTCCGTATCGTAAACCGTGTTGAATACATCTGCCAATACTTCCAAGTTATCTTCTTTCACTAGTTTTAACAGTTCTACTGGTATTTCATCTAATTCAGCTGCCTTATTGTCTTTAGAGTTTTTGATAGCATATTTGATTTCATCTATCGTGATATTCTGTCTTTCTAAAGGATTTAATTCGTGTATTTTCTGCTTTTCACCTCTTTAATTTTGGAAAAGTTCTCTAACGTACTCCTCCCATAGTCTTAATTTCTCTGGTAAATCTATTAGTAGCATTCCTTTTTTGTCCTTTGTGTATCATTGCTGTCTATTTAGACTCATTCCAGTCACTTCTCTTATTTTTTTATGCATATTTTTCATATCATATTTTGTTTCTATTTATTCTATCTCTTTACATTGATATATCAAATAGATTTCCTAAGTTGTTTTGATTTTTTCCTTAACTATTCGTTGTATTTCTTAGTACTTCTGTTGATGTTTTTCTTTATATTTCCTTCTTTTTTCCATCTGTAATAGTATTTCTTCTGTCATCCACTGTTTTTTGGCCTCTGACCTATGTTGTATTAAACTTTCTTGAACTGGTTTCAGTACAACTTTTTATCTACATCCGTAATTTGTTTATTGTCAGTTGGTGTTTTTTTTGCATATTAACATTTACATTATTTTTTAATTCGTTTTATAGCATTCTTACATTAAGTTTTGGTTGTTTGTTGGTTTCTAAGTTCAATTCTTTTTAATTTTATTTTCACGGATTGTGGTCTGAGTTAACTTCTGCTCCAGGATAAGTTTTAACTGAGGTTATAGAGTTTTTATATCTGCTATTATCGAGTTTAAAGTCTATCTGGTTTCTGACAATATGGTTTTCTGTATGTGAAGGAGACGTCCATGTATATAGTCTTCTCTTAGGAAGCTGAAACCAAGTATTGGCAATTTCCATATTCTTTTCTTGGTAGAATTCTATGAGCCTGTATATCTATATTTTCAACTGTATTTACTCCAATTTTGGCATTAAAGTCTCCTTAAATGTAATTAACATCTCTAGATTTTGTTAACTTGATTGTATTGTGCAATTCTGAATAAAACTTTTTGATCTCATCTTTGGGCTTATCAGCTGTAGGAGCGTAGACTTGGATCATATTAATATTACAGTTCCGTGCTTGAATTTTTAGCAATATTATTCTTTCTGAGATTTGAATCACACCTAGCACTGATTTTCTAATTGTGTTGATTATGATGAAAGCTACTCCGTATCGACGATTAGTTTTTTCTCCTCCGGTTAATAAATATTGTGGTTATTTATTGATATCTCTCCATTTCCTGACCATTGTACATCGCTTACCACAAATATATCTATATTTAGCCTCTCTTTCTCTTTAATAACAATATGTAATTTTAGCTATTTTTATCTGAGATTGTTTAGTATTTTTTTTTTTGGTTTTTTTGTGCAAGGGTTTCTTATGTTGACGACAGAGGAGGACTTGCATTCTGATGGTTTTCCTCCCCTGTTGGATTTTGGTCTCCGATTATCATAATCAATTATGTCTCTTGCGCAAATAGTGCTAGCCATTATAATTTATACTAGAGATGTCATCAGGGAACTTTATTGCAGTGGTTTCTCGTTGCCTTCTGCATTCTGATGCCGTTGACCACTTTCTTGGTTCTTCCGCCTTCCAGACCACTTTCTCATTCTCAGGACAACAGAGTGTCCTTCCACTTACTAGCTCAGCCGTTCTAAGCCTGTAACGAAATTATTTTGCCTACCACATAGGAAATAATTATAGGGGGATCGAAAACTGGGGACAGAAACTACTGGGGTGGAGATAGGGCAAGCAAAATAAACGATACTTTGCGAAAGGCACTCAGGGCTTATTTGGAGAGCTGCTCGTAAATAAGTGAATGGCAAGGGGTCGTATTGGGGCAACTACAAAATGAAACAAATAGAGGGTACTTACAAACATCTCCTGGACAAATGGGTAAATAAAGACAACAAGAAATACCTTTAGCTATTTGAAATGGGACGCCGCTTCGAGAAATCTTCCTGCTGGAGGAAAGAAAGGTTCTTCCTTTCTAAAATAAAAAACACAAACAGGGGTTAGGAGATTTTTCCAAAATAAACAAAATGGTTCAGAGAGATAAACATTTATTACTGTCTCACACAAACAGCTACAAAATATAAAATGGTATAAAATATATATGATATAATTACTTACAAAGAATGATATCAAAAATAACAAAAAAACACATACATGTGTCCTATTTGTTTACAAACTCAGGAGTTGCTACAAAACTTACAAAAAATAGTTACTGGACTATAAACATGGGGCCAAAATAATATTATTACAAGTAAAATACAACTATTTATAAAGATCAACTTTTTTTTTAAACAAAACAAACTAATGTCACAAAAATATGAATCTAGCTGTCATATGTCAAATTTAACAAAGAACAATTAAAATGACAGCATAGCCACACCCTAATATTTACAATATCATTTATTAAAACCTTATATTTATATTATTTATTATTTAAGTCATGAAAACAATTATTATTTTTTTTAAATATGTCTCTCGTTACTTCAAAAGAAAATACAAAAAGTTACCAGTTACCCGGTTTCACCAAAAAACAGCACTAAAGTTTCTGAAGATTAAACGAAATTATTGGAATTTCTGCTATACAAAATGGACTGCTTCACTTCAAACTGGTCTGAAAAGACGACCAGAGACAAAAAATATAAATGAGGTTGGAACCAACTCACCGGCACATTGGACACACCCTATATGCTGCTTTAAATATTTTCAATATTCTGGTACACGGCACAAATCCCTTAAATATTTAACAAAATAATGGTTACTCTTTCGTAATCTGCCATATTATAAAGAGTAAATTTACACTAAATTTCTACAAATTCGCCGGTTTTTTGTGGTAGTCTCACTACAGCGTCTGCATCGTTTCGTTACTCTTCTCAACCTGCCTGCCTGATCTTCTACCGATTTGTCTCTAACCCGAATTTACCCTTACGTCCTCTCTACCCGTTCGTGCCAAGGAACCAACCAAATTCGTTAGACTTATGAATCGTGAAACTAACCTTGAATCTACTTCCGGCGTTACTGCGTCTTAGAAAAATGAACACAAGACTTGCAATGTTTTTCGACTTGATTTTAGGAAACGTAGAACCCAAGACGCAATATATTTAACATTTTAACTTCCGTTGCAAACAGATAAACGCATACATCCAATATCGTACCAGGGGCGTACTGGAGAATTTTATACATAAATAATTCATAGTTAAAAGAAACTTTTAACACGCTACAAGCCGTTGGTCAGTAAATGGTGGATTGCTTTTTTTTATCCCGGTTTTTTTATAGCGTTCTCCGCCTTCCGGCTCCCAGTTTCCAGCTACGTCGGTCATTCCATTCGCCAGGGTGGAGGTTTCTTTCCGACATTGCCTTCTGAATGCCGCCCAGCCAGGATTGTTTTGGCTTTCCTCTCTTCCTTCTTTCACTTGGCGCCCATTTTAAAATTTGGTTTGGCAGCCTGTCGTCGTCCATTCTTTTCACATGACCATACCAGATCAGTTGTCTCCTTTGAATTTCGTCAATGATGGTTGACTTGACTCCCATTATATTTCTGATATGGTCATTTTGTATTCTATCAAGCCTTGATTTTCTAGCTGATCTTTTCCAGAAGTCCATAGTAAGTTGCCATGTTTCGCATCCATAGAGCACTATACTTTTAAAGATGGGGTTAAAGAGGAGATGATTTCTTTGATTTAATAGTTCTTTTGACCATAGCATCGGGTTTAGGCATCCTATCACCCTTTTTCCTTCCACGATTCTTTGCTCTATCTCTTTTTCGGTGCGCCCACTCTTGTTGATTGCTGTTCCCAAATATATATATTCCTCACAGTTCTTGATTGTTTCATGTTCGTTGACCATTAGATCTTCTACTTCATTCCCGATGCATAAGTATTGCGTTTTGTTTCTATTTACAGAGAGGCCCCATTCTTCATATGTTTTAAACAACCGTCTCGTCATGAATTCTAAATCAGGATTGCTTATCCCGGCAAAAACTCGGTCGTCAGAGCCTCGTTAGTTATCTAGCAGGATGTACCAGAAGACCATGATCTACATCATCATACGAGCAGGTGAGCTTGGCATATGAATAGAAGTGGCTATATGTTGCGCTTCACTATCCCACTACATCCCAAACTTTTACTACGTCATGACATTTAAGCAAAAGGCGACTTTTTTTAATTATTTTAATGCTTTTAAAAAACTACGCATTCTGAAAATACTTTAAAATGAGATTTTTTAAATTATAAATTGTATATAAACAAAAAAAGCTATTGTAAAATAAATTCGAAAGTAAGCATGTTCTTTAATTGTTTATAATTATTAAAATAGACAATAAAAACATTTAAAATACATTTCATAATATGAGTTTTTATGTAGTTACTACATTTGTGAAAAATGGGCACAATCGGTCAGGAATATTTGAAAACTTTTTTGTTAACCCTTAATTAGTCGCTACATGGTCAAAAAGACCGTACGTATTAAAATTTGCTAATATTTCGGAAAAAAATTACATTTGGCAACCACAGCCTTCAGTAGCTTACTCATTCGATACAAGGAGCCTCAGTACTAAATCAGAGTAGCGGGAGGTTTGTTGATTAGGAGTTAAAGCGCAAAGGTCATAATTTCCGCGCGCGTCTAGTCAGTTAAAAAGTTTTTATAAATCGTTTTATTGTGTTGTTTATCACCTTAAGGTATGTATAAACGCTAGTTTTTTTAAATAATATACTATTATAGTTTTGTGTTATTCTTTAGTAACCTTTTGAATATACCTCTCTTTCTTTTACTATGTAATTAGTCATCAAATTTTAAATTACTTTGCAGCAAATTACTAGGTATTACGATATTTCATAATTTTCTTTGTTTTATTATTGAGAATCAAATATTAATTTTTTTTTCAATTTTAAGCTACAGCAAACTTTTATATATAACTTGTTTGGCTTTATCTTTAGAATGGATTATGAGAAGGAACAAAGGAGACTTCAAGCCCTCATGGAAGAAGAACCGCTTGATATAGAATATGACGACCACGATGACGAGAAGTTATTGATGAGAGGTCGGAAGATTCGGAAAGCGAACAAGAACAGGATTTAAAGGAAATAGGAGAAGTTTTACTGAATAATGTACAAGAAGAAAGTGTTTTTAGGGGAAAAGATGGTACAGTGTAGAGAAAGCATCAAAGAAAAAACAAAAGGGTACGTATAAGCAAGCCTAATTTAGTAAAACAATCACCTGGGCCTAATAGATTTACGAAAAAGTTTATGAAATATGGAGTTATTTCATTGATGAGGACATGATTTACATAATTGTAGAATCCACTAATAAATACATTGAAAGTATAGCAAGTAATTTCTCTAGGAAGAGGGATGCAAAGCTTACAAACCCATCTGAAATTCGCGCTCTTATAGGCCTTTTATATTTGGCAGGGACATATAAAGCCCATCGCCTGAATACAGAAAATATCTGTCAAACTAATGGCGAAGGTATCGAAATATTTAGACTAGTTATGTCCTTATCCCGATTTCGGTTTCTTCTAAGATGCATTAGATTTGATGTAAAGGTCGATCGTAAAGAACGTAGGAGACTGGATAAGATGACCGCCATCCGAGTATTTTTTGACAAATTCGTAGAAAAGTGTAAATCAGGATATAACTCTTCGCAAAATTTAACATGCGATGAAATGCTTCCTGGATTTTTAGGGAATTGCCCTTGGATACAATATATTCCAAGCAAACTCTCAAAGTATAGGCTCAAAATTTTTAGTTTATGTGATGCTGAAATGTATTATACCATAAATATGGAGGTTTATGTGGGTCGTCAACCCGATGGCCCAAGAAGTTGTAAAAAGAATGTGTGCGCCAATAAAGAATTCTGGGCGCAACATTACTCTAGATAATTGGTTCATTAGCATTCCTCTAATAGATGTTTTAAAAAAAGAATTTGGATTGACTGTTGTGAGCCAGTGAGACCATTAGAAAGAACAAAAGTGAACTGCCCCCTGAATTACTTTAAGGATCTCGTCCTCTAAAATCAAGTATGTTTGCCTTTAGCGATACATGTACCTTAGTGTCGTATATCCCCAAAAAGAAGAAAGTTGTATTGCTTGTTTCAAGTCTACATGATGACGACGCTATAGATAGAGAAACATTTGAACATTATAAACCAGAAATTCTGACGTTTTATAACAAAACAAAAGGCGGGGTTGACGTCGTTGATCAGCTATGCTCCTGTTATGATGTTTTACGAAAAACAAGACGTTGGCCCATGCTAATTTTTAACACAATACTAAATATCGCAGGCATTAATTCGCTAGTGATTCATGCAAGTAACAACCTTGCTGATAATAAAATGCTTAGAAGAAAATTTTTGAAGCATTTAGCATTTTCTCTTATGGATGAACATCTACGGGTAAGAGCAACAGTAGACAATTTAAATAGAGATCTGAAGTTACGTATTAAGGCATATGTAATATTCCTAACACAGACGGCACCCCAACGAATGAAGGACTACATGGTAGATGCTACTTTTGCGCCCGTAAAAAGAACCGGAAAACGACTGGTTCCTGCTGTAAATGTAAAAAGTTTTTATTCAGAGAACATACACGTGCAGTATGCGAAGAGTGCCAAACTAAACTTATTCGGATTAACTAAAAGTTTCCTTTTTTTTTATCGGAGTAGAAAATAGTTTTTTTAATGTTCTATCTAGTGTTTTATACATTAGTTTACTTTTTATATTATTTTGTAATATGTTACTCTACTTATTAAACCTTAATAAAATCGTGTTTTACTTAAACTGGTTCCAAATACTTTTATTAACACAAACTAAGAAGTAAAAGACCAAGCGGTCATTTCGACCGCGCGCGACTACTAATTTTCAAAAATTCCTAGCGACTACTGAAGGGTTAATTCCATTTGACAAAATAAAGGTCAGTTTCAAATGGCTGTAGCGATGGTTTGTCAATACTTAGAATGCTGCTTTTTGGTCTGATTCCCTTTATAAGGTCTTAAATGTTCACGTTTTTTAAGTTGTTAAGTTAATAAATTATTGCAGAATGAAGTACCATTACCATTAAATTGACAATATCCATAATTTGTGCCGCGCAGTATCTTAGAGGATCCCATTTCCATTTATTTTTTAATGAAATATTTATAATCAATATGTTTTTTATACAAATTTATCAAAAAAATCTTTACAGCTGGCATAAACAACCAGAAATAAGTTTAAACTAGCTCAACGAATCATTAAGGATGGCCTCTGTCCTAACGGACCAGTTCAAATGAATATATTTGTTTGGGTAAATTTTATCAAAATTTGACAAAACCATCAATATAGGAAATATTTTATGCTTTATTTGTATTTTATTGCCCTGGGATTGCTCACTACATATAGAAAAATTATAGTATTACCTCTGTAGATCGACATACTCTGTTTTTAACTTGGGTTTTCACATTTATAATTATTTTGAAATGTTTCCTGGGCTATGCTAGACTCAATCACTTATAAGACCATTCGTATTATTTGAAATTATTGGCTGTTCATCAGTGCGTTAAATTTCATTACAGGATCGATATTATATAACATTGTATGAGCAATTGCTCAGTCACTTATGGCGTGATAAAGTACAATTGATGGCTAGTAACTGATGCAATGAAGTTATTAGTATTAGAGCCCAATTAATTACATCAATCTTTGTACTAACTACTAAAAGAGATCGAAATTAAAAATGGCTCATTTAAGTCTAAATTAAAACACAATTTATTAAGTTGCTTTTTAAAAACAATTGTCTCATATAATTAAAAAATAAATAAAGTAACAGTAGCTTGAAAAATACCTATCTACCTTAAAAAATATTTTTAGAAGGATGTAAAGTAGCAGAAACAGTTAATTGTTTTTTTTTTGATAAGTTTCTTCTTTGAACTGACTTTAACTTGTCAATTATTATTGTGTTTTGGGCATTTTGAGAATTATTACATGCAATTAAAGTCTAAGAGTCAGACATTAAAGTGGTATTTTATTATAATGTGGGTTAAAAGTAGTATAATAATAATAAATAATATAATTAAATTATATTAAAAGTAGTCTAGGCGGGATCTGTTTTGGATTGGACATTTTCCATACGAAGCTATTTTTTTACTGGAATTCCTTCAAGATGTGCCCAATATCGATAATCACGATATGCGCCAGTCGCAAACCCTGTGCTAAATTTTTTATTTAACAAAATCTGAAAACAATTGAAAATTTCTTATTTTTTTGCTCCTATTTTAGTTTATAATTCGAAAAATGTTCATCCTAGAGAAAAAATTATATTCGTTGTTTAACTTCACACAATATTTCGTTAGCTAGAAATTGAAAATTTAATGTTTATTGTTGAAAAAATAGCAATAATTGACAAAAAAAGTACAAAAAAATGAAGTTAATCCTTTAAATGTTTTCGACTTTATAACCTTGACTTACAAGCTCCATATTCCGCCTACAAAAACATTTTAATATGTTTAAAACGCGTGGTAAATTTTGTTAAGATCGGTCGGATAGGTTTTGCATAATAATTTTTCAATCCAGCCTACTGGAAAAAAATCGCAAATTTTCAAATTTACAGTTGGCCCTAAATAAGGCTCTTAGATAGTTGCAAATTTTTTTGCATATAAAGGAAGGCTCAAACTTTCAAACGCTTTTTGTAAAATTCAAATCGGTTCACTAGGAGAGTCTAGAAAATTTTTTAAAGTTTTAAACATTTTTTAGGCTTATAAACAAATTGAATATCTTTAAGAGCTTTAAACATATCAATTTCAAAATTTATACACTTAAAGAACATTAAATGACGCTTCTTTAAAAAAAAAAGATACATTTGGCTTACTGGTTGCCGAGATACTGAAGGTCAAAGTTTGCATACATTTGCCGTGTAACCATAAGTGATAGAGGGCTCGTTTTTAAACAAATACCCTCGTCTTTTTAAAATTTCTCCATATGAAAAGACAAATAAAAAACCGTTTTCGGGTAAAATGTCGCTCGGAATGCATGAGAGGTGGTGGTGGGGGACATTCACTCGAAATGTGAATCGGCGGAGTTCAAAATCATAGCGCGCGCTAAAAATTGCATTATCTCGGCTTCTTGTTAACCAATTTTGCTCTTTTTTTTTTGAATCAATGTCTCGGACGACAAGGATTTCAAATATCGTATTTTGTCGATGCAGTCGATGTGCTCTTGCAATCCTCACAAAACTTTTTATTAGTTTTTGAAATACAAAATATTTTAATGTTAAAACATACGGATTGGACAATATAACTACTATTTAATAGCGTTGAACATGTCATCAAACCACTGAAAAATGTGTACACCACGACCTTCAATAAAAGCCGTTACAGATGGCGGCCACAGATTGACAGCTGCAGACTTGAGAACTTTCACTATACTATATGTTTTTATTTCAACAGCCGAAATTAAACTGATGGTCCCCTAATTGATACTCGCCGATTCATATTTCGAGTGAATGTTCCCCACCACCACCTCTCATGCATTCCGAGCGACATTTTACGCGAAAACGGTCTTTTTTATGGATGTTTTCATGAAGCGCATTACGTAAAATTTTTTATATAAAAAGTACTTGACAAGACTAGGGTATTTGTTTAAAAACGAGCCCTCTATCACTTATGGTTACATGGCAAACTTATGCCAAATTTGACGTTCAATATCTCGGCAACCAGTAAGCTGAATGTATCTTTTTTTTAAGGAAGCCTCCTTTAATGTTCTTTAAGTGTATTAATTTTGCAATTGATATGTTTAAAGCTTGTAAAGTTATTCAATTTGTTTATAAGCCTAAAAAATGTTTAAAACTTTAAAAAATTTTCTAGGCTCTCCTAGTAAACCGATTTGAATTTTACAAAAACATTTTGAAAGACTGAGCCTTTCTTTATATGTAAAAAAATTTGCAGCTATCTGAGAGCCTTATTTAGAGCGTACTATAAATTTAAAAATTTTGCAATTTTTTTTCCAGTAGGCTGGATTGTAAAATTATTATGCAAAACCTATCCGACCGATCTTAACAAAATTTAGCACCCGTTTTAAACAAATTAAAAAGTTTTTCTATGCGGAATATGGAGCTTGTAAGTCAAGTTTAGAAAGTCGAAAACATTTAAAGGATTAACTTCATTTTTTTGTACTTTTTTTTACAATTATTGCTATTTTTTCAACAATAAACATTAAATTTTTAATTTCTAGCTAACGAAGTATTGTGTAAAAATAAAATGAAACTTTAAACTTCTTATAATTTTTTCTCTAGGGTGAATATTTTCCGAATTATAAACGAAAATAGGAGAAAAAAAATGAGAAATTTTTAATTGTTTTCAGATTTTGTTAAATAAAAAATTTAGCACAGGGTTTGCATCTGGCGCATATCGTGATTATCGATATTGGGGACATCCTGAAGAGATTCCAGCAAAAACATAGCTTCCTATGGAAAATGTTCATTATGGTCTGAATTTCTACAGATCCCGCCTAGTCTAAAGGCAGAGATTTTGTTTCTACTTAAATATTATGTAAGCTATTTTAGTTTGATGTTTATTAGAAAATAAATAATAGTTACATCTAATTGTGATTAAAAACGTTAATTACAAAGAAAAAAAATCTAGTTCCAAAAATAATACTTATTGAACCTAAACCCCAGAAATACTAATTTTATATTGCTGTGCTATTGCTTTATATTGAGTGTCCTGCTGAGAAAGAATGTCACGTACTGGGAGAAATTTAACAACACTGCATTCCTTATGCATCAACTCTTCTTTTCTCTCAGTCTACCACTCTCTGCATCCTCGTTGCCCAGTGTCGGCCTAGCAGCCTTCTAAGATGGAGCTTTAGATCGCTGTTACAGCCATATGTGAAATTAGTGCTGTGATACGTGTTTTAAATACAAAACCGATTTCACCTAATGACATTCATCTCAAGTTGATCAAAATTTAGGGGGAAAAGTGTATATGACCAATCCGGTAGAGCAATTCTTACAGCTTTTGAAGAAACAGACATAAATACAGATTCTGTATATATAAAAAAAATTCTCCTTTTCTTGCAGATTCTCTTATTGATACGAATTCATTTCAATCTACCAAAATTTTATTTTTGCAAAGAAGACCTTGAAGTTCAGATAGACAAACCAACCATTATATTGTCCTCTTATTTAGACTTGCCAATTTTATCTAATCCGATAGTTAAATCCATACTAAGCAAATTAGCGTAAGATTTAACAATAATTTATACAGATGGAACAAAAACTGTCGAAAGTGCTGGTTTTGCATTTTTTGTGTTAAACATCAATTATGTTGAGAAATATTAAATTCCTGAATGTTGTTCTATTATTACAGTCGAGGCTGCTGCTATCATCGAGCAAAAAGACAAAAGAGGGAATGTAAAGGTAGTGGGGGCAAAAATATTGTTAGACAGGAAGTGCCATCTTGAGAGGCCAAATTAAACAAGGCAAGAGAGTCTTTCCTTGTTTAAGAAATCAAATTTAGTTGGGTTATGTTATTATTTGTCCCAACTGTCACATGAAATCTTATTTATATTAAAGTTTTTTAACAATTGTTTCACATTTTAGACTGTTATCGTTAATATTTAATTAAAATTTTCTCGTCTAAGACACATTCTGAAAACTATTTAATAGCTACTGTTAATAAGTGTCAGAAAATTTAAATTTGGCGCATTCGCATTTCCGGATATGTCCGCCATCCGAAGCCACTTTTTTGGTCGCCTTTTCATAACGATTGGATTCCCTCTTTTGTCTTTTTGCTCGATGGCTGCTATACAGAAAGCACGAACTTGGTGTGTCACTAATTATTGTGAGAACGTCTTAATAGTATCAGATTCTCAGGCAGTATTACAAGCTATTCGTCGCCATCCATTAGATAGTTTTTAAAACTCTATTATACTTGGATCATACTATGGGTTAAAGGACAAAAATGTGGGTAGCGGGTAGGAACTCCTCTGAATAGTCCTATCAGGAAAAATGAATCAATTCCTGCCCTCCGCAGATTCTAGGTGTTTACTGACCCGGGAAACTAATACCTGCTTAGGGTCCCTTATCCAGGGTTACTGATGAAGTTCACAACAGCAGCCAGCCATGAAAAATTCTTTCGGTACGGTGTGGATGGCGGAAGTGACAATCCCTTGATTATAAAATTACTATATGTGGTGAAGGGCAGCAGTGATCATCAGTACCAGCTCAAGGCTCAATAATCCTGGATCGGCTTGAACCTGGACTATTACAAGCATGTATTTAGCAGTTTAAGCGGTTGTGATACTGCGATGGGGGAGGCAACGGGAGACTACCCCATTATTATTTCCTAGTTCAATCATAATGGCACTATCATATTTTATATATACAAGCATGACAAACTTAAAGGTGTCTTGCAACAGGTGGGAATTGATGACCGAGACCTCTGTATTACAAAAATTTGTATTGGCATCAATGTGCATAGTTACGAATTAAACACAACACGATGGAAGCAGTGAAAATACAATGTGGAGTTAGACAAGGATGTATGTACTTATTGCCTCCAATGAAGAAGACTCGCAACGACTTATAACCAAAGTACCCACGGTAAACAAAACATGTAATGAATATGGGCTAAAACTTAATACTGCTAAGACAAAACTTGGTTGTCAGCAAAACGGAGTTGTAACCAATGAACATTAGAGCGTATGGAATAGAGTTAGAAAGAGTCCACAATATTACCTGTGTGGGCGCAAACGTTAACGTTAACTGGGATATAAATAAAGAAATAAGAATACGCATTAAAAAAGCCAGAGCCGTCTTTTATAAATTAAAGAAAATTCTAATTAATAGAGATATTACGTTAAACCTTAAATACGCTGCTACATATTCTCCACATGGCTATATGGTATGGCAAGCTGGATCCTTACAGAGATATAAATAAAAAAAATGTGGGACTTTAAGTGGATTTATCGACGAGTATTGCGGATAAGTTGGGTCGATCGAGTAAGAAATGAATTAGTTTTACATCGAATGAAAAAGAGCATAGAAATAACAAAAACGATAAAAATTCGAAAGTTACAATATTTCGGTCACGTAATAAGACATCCAGAGAGGTATAACCTTCTACACCTTATAATACAGGGTAAGATAGCCAAAAGGAGGGGTTCAAGAAGAAGAAGAACATCCTGGCTTCGAAATTTAGGAGAATGTTATCAAGAGAACCCCACTAATTTATTTAGAGCCGCCGTAAACAACGTTATTGTTGCCAATATGATCGCCAACCTTCGATAATCGTTCAGGGTATTAAAAGAAGAAGAAAAGACACAACGGAGTAATTGGAAATGAATTAGTGTAACGTAATGAATCCAACATTATAAACGTTTACTACTTTAAAGATCTTTTTTTCTATTATCAGGAGTATTGGCAGGGAGAGATAGATAAAATATAAAGAGGTTCAGAAAACTACAAGAAACTATTATTTTTCTGTTCATCTATGGTTACCAAAAAATATTCCTAATTTTAATATAAACTGTAATAAAGTACATTCCTCGTTGATAACCCGGCTAAACTTAACCATGGCCTCTTTTCAGAGCATCTGCATAGGATTGGAATCTATGAAACTTCCTTCTAGTCCTCTAATAATAAATTTATCGGAGATTTGAACCACTTATTTTTCGATTGTCTTAATCATATATATATATATATATATATATATATATATATATATATATATATATATATATATATATATAACCGTTTGCGACTAGTTTTAGTGTCGCAATTTACCAAAAATCATTTTAAATGTAAATAGTGTACTTAACATTGAACCGAATTTTCTTATATATTTTTCGAACAAAATATGATTGAATCTATTTTTCCTACCAAAAGCGGTCTCCCCCAATTCGCTCCAGAAAATCCAGAGACTACAAAGTATATTCCATATCTGATCGATTTTCTATCCAGATGTAAAATAGGACTCTTGAGGATAACCTCGATATTGAAGATTATCCTGTTAGAATTTCCTTACCGTTTTCATGATTTTATAGCGTCTCCCTCAAATATATATCTGAAGTGAACGAAAATGTCATTTCTAACAAGACACAAGTGGTTTAAATATTATTGCACTTGCTGGATTGAACACACTCAGTCAAATCGAAGTGATAATGCCTATTTGTTGAGAAAACAAACATTGTGGACCACCTAATCATATTAAAAATAAACAATTATTTTAATATTTATAAATATAACATAAATTTTTATATTTATCCTGGCAGTAATGGCGCCTTTTCTTTTTCTTAACATCTGGTTCCGGGTAAATTTGACACATAAGAATTTTTTGTTACGTTAATTAATAAATTGTTTTCTTGAACAGTATATTTTACTGTATCTACTTATATAAAATACTTTAATGACATGTTTTCCCAGTAAACATCGTTTTTCCAGTAAACTTACGACTACATCTAGAAAAACATCTGAACTCCCACCATTTGACATTTCACTCATATTTTGTTCTTGAAAAGATACATTTAAATATTAATACTGTTTTAATTACATATTATTATAATAATTAATAATTAATTTTGTTTTGATAATATTTGTAAGGTAAACTTTATTACAAAATAATTTAATGCTTTAGGTTAGTTTAGATTTAAAATCCTAACGAAATCTGAACCAAGAGATCTGAACTACTGACATTTCAACCTATGAGTCAATCATATTTTGTTTTGGAAACTATAAGTTTAATTTATAATACAAAAAGTATTAATTACAGATTAATATAATTAATAAATAATATTATTAATATTTTTAAGGTACGATTTATTACAAAATAATAAAAAATTTTATGTTAGTTTAGACTTAAAATTCTAGCGTCACCTAGAAAAGAAATCTGAACAGATAAACTGACAGATAAAATAAATTAAAATTATCTGACATATTAGTATGATATATAAAATATTTATTTGCCAAATAAATACTGAATAAAAAGTTATCTGAAAAATAAATTGTGTTATTGTAGTTCGTTTTTATGTTAAAGGCTATCGAGAAATTAAAAATATAACTTGAATATTGTTGTTTAGTGTAGGTTAGAGACGTAGTCCGGTAAAATATGGATGCAACCTCGGAATGAAAGATAATAAGCTGAAAATTTGCATACGTCTTTATTTTGATGGTATAAAACTAACCTTAAAAGTCTCAAATAATCACGTGTCCGCGACTTAAGATATTTAAGGTCAAAGGTCACGAAAATGAGTTTTCTGCAAATATCTCGTTTCCTTTACACTTTATGACATTTAAGGTGGTAAGAAAAATTGTAGAATGGAAAATTTGCTTCAATTTTTGTCTCAAGTACTTTTATGTACGTTCAACCCTTCTTAAGATAGAGCGCAAAGAGTGGGGGACCGCTTACCTGTGTATACGGTAACGTGAAGTCAGCCAGTAGGATTCAATAAATAATAAGTTATATATTTAATTATTCACTTAAAATACTATTATTATCATTAAATTTTTATTATTTATTATTTAATAAACTATATTTATAGATATTAATTATAAAATATATATTTTTTATATAATATTTATTTTATTTTTAACAAACATACAATATTAAATAAAATACTTTTTGTCCATATCACTACGAATATTATATCTCGAAATACAAATCTCTTGTACGGCGGTTGCTGTTTCTGCGAAGCTGTAGCAGATGCTCCTTTGTTATATATAACCTAACCGGTTTTTTTTTAATATGACTTTCTACACACCGTGGCGAATGAGTTTGGGACTTTCCGCCGGTATTTTAAAATCTTACGAACTCCGTTTTGATGAAACAATGAATGTGCCTATCAGCCAAGAACAATTTTTATCGAACACATCTAATAAAAAAATCTTTATAGACATGCTTATCGACAAATTAAAAGCTGTTATGATCACTACAAACCGAGCCAGAGATGATGCTGATGTTCTCATTGTAGAAACAGCTATTGCAGAGTCTGAACATGTAGGAAAAACTTCCGTCATTGTAGGAGAAGATATTGATTTGCTAGTTATCTTGATAGGACGGGCTCAATCACATCAACAAGAATTTTTTTTAAATTGGTAGGGGTAATGCGGAGACAAAATTATATTCATCGAAAAGTTTTGATAAATACCCTCATTCTAAGAAATACATCTTATTTTTACAAGCGTTTAGTGGATGTGATACGACTTCTGCGATTTATAGGAAAGGTAAAATATCGTTTATTAAAATGTTCGAAAAAAAATCACCATTTACATCAGTAACCTCAACTATTTCAACAAAAAACTGCTCTGTACAAGAATATAGACTCTTTTCGATACACCCAGTTCATCAAATCAACAAGACTCAACAAACCAGTGCAGTTATCAAGTCTTCCACCTTCAAGTGCAGCAGCTCGTTAGCATATTATTCGTGTCTATTATCAGACCCAAATTTGGTTGGGAAATGATTGAGAACCCCAAGAATTCGGCTGGGTAATGCAAAATAAATTTCTGGAACCAATAACAACATTATTACCGCCAGCACCAGAAGAACTGCTGAATACAATATTTTGCAATTGCAAGAAAGGTTGTGGTTCTAATTGCGGATGCAGGAAATCAGTGAAATATTTTTATTCTGATACTTTAATAAACGAGAATGATGATGATGAATCCGATATTGAGCAGTCAGAGGAAGAAGAAGAAGAAGAAGAAGAAGAAGAAGACGATGAAGAAGAAAATTAATACAAAAATATTAACCATACATAATAAAAGAATATATATTATATTTGTAACTTTAATAAATCGATTCTTGGATTAATAAATAAATATATAATTTAAAAAAATAATAAATATGATTTTTTCAGTATTTAATTAAATATAAAAATAATTATTGTTAAATTCTGCACTTGATCTTAATTTATCGTATATACAGCTGTTAAAAATATCATTAAAGTTCATTTGAAATATTTCATTTAATATTGTATGTTTGTTAAAAATAAAATAAATATATAAAAAATATATATTTTATAATTAATATCTATAAATATAGTTTATAAAATAATAAATAATAAAAATTTAATGATAATAATAGTATTTTAAGTGAATAATTAACTATATAACTTATTATTTATTGAATCCTACTGGCTGAATGCCTATGCGAATCCTTCGCGTTACCGTATACACAGGTAAGCGGTCCCCCCCTCTTTGCGCTCTATCTTAAGAAGGGTTGAAAGTACATAAAAGTACTTGAGACAAAAATTGAAGCGAATTTTCCATTCTACAATTTTTCTTACCACCTTAAATGTCATAAAGTGTAAAGGAAACGAGATATTTGCAGAAAACTCATTTTCGTGACCTTTGACCTTAAATATCTTAAGTCGCGGACACGTGATTATTTGAGACTTTTGAGGTTAGTTTTATACCATCAAAATTAAGACGTATGCAAATTTTCAGCCTATTATCTTTCATTCCAAGGTTTGCCCCCTTTTTTGCCTTATTTTACTAGATTAACGTGGATATTAAAAGATTTAATGAAATCGGAGAGTATGATCAGTATAATATTTTTTAATCTTTATACATTAAGTTAAAGCGAGAATATAATATTTGATGCAGAATTGAACATTTTAAATTTTGTAATGATAAAGACTTTTTAAAAGGTTAAAATTAAAATTAAGTATTAAAAGTTTTAAAATTAAGTAAACGGACATGATAGTGATCAATATTCTGAGAAAATATTGTATAAAGTTGTTAATAAATGATTATAAAACTGGGTATATACATATTTTTATTTTCTTAGTTTAGAGATTTAATATTTTCATATTCTTGATAATTAAAAAATTGATTAATTACCTTTTTCAAGATATAACACAATTATTTCGGTTTTTGTAAATGTACATGTTTTATAATTTTTAGAAAATAATTTTCCCATATCCTTACATGAAAATTACACTAATAGTATAATGTCAACACTGAATGATGAATCCACTAGTCTTAATACACAAAATGTTGTAGAACTGTCTTAACAACAGGTATATTTATTTATACTTCATAATTTCCTATTTGAGTTTAATATTTTGTTGTTTAGTTTCAAAAAATGGAATCGTTGCACAGACTGCTGTACCCATTACGTGTAGTCCTCAAAGTATGGCAATTGCAGTGCAAGATAAAGAAGAGGTAGATCATGCTTGGACTCCGATGACCCTATCAAGGATAAAACATATGGACTAACGAAACAGATAATTCTGAAAGTGAATCAGATAATCAAAATCTCCCAGGTAAAAAAAAAGAAATCAAATCCTCTGCATTGGAAATAGAACGTGCGTAAAAAAAAGTGACCGGTGGTTACAGACGCCAAACCAAGAATTCAGTTTTGCAATCGAAGTAACTTGGAGCTCCGTGTGAAGAAACCTGTAGCGTTAGGTGCACAAAATCTATAACTGAAGATCAAAGACGTTGCATAAATTCTGAATTTTGGGATCCTGATAAAAACATCGGAAGAAAAAGACAATTTGTAGCAGCAATGGTAGAATGTGTATCAATGAGACGTATCCAGGAAAGACGAGGAGCACGCTCTAGCATGAGGGAGTTTACCAGGCGTTATTCATTATATTTTAATCATATAAGGTATAAAGTTTGTCAGGAAGTCTTTCTTTCTATCTTTAGTATATCCCAGATATTCGTTACAACAGCTCTTTGGAAGAAAACGGAATGTGGAGTAGGCAATACAGATCAAAGGGGTAAACGAGAGCATGTCAATAAAATTCCCGAATTCGTCAAACAAGGCACTCGGGATTATATTAGAAAGTTCCCAACTATAGAATCGCATTATTCTAGATAGCGTTATCAGAAAAAATATCTTGGTTGTGAACTAAATATTACCAGAATGTATGAGATATACAAATTTGAGTTAATGGAAAGCAATACACCCGAAGAAAACATTGCTAAACTTTGGCTGTATTCCGAAATATTTAACACAGAATTTATTCTTTCATTTAAACTTTCATACAATGACACACGTGATGAATGTAATGGATTAAGTTGGGCAAAAATTCAGATGGTAAAAGGAAAAGAAAATATTGAATAAGATTATTAAAATAATTTTTTGGAGACTAATAACAGGTATGAATTAAAAAGACTTGATAAAGAAAGAGCAGCAACAAGTGGTGGAACAATAAAATTATTGACACTGAATTTACAGAAATGTTTGCCAATGCCTGTTCTAAATGACCGGCGGAGCTTTTATAAGCTCAACTTATGGACATACAATTATACGATTTCAGACACTTTAGGTAATGTTACATCTTGCATGATGTGGGATGAATCAAAGTCTGGACGTGGAGCAAACGAAATGGCTTCAGGCTTTTTGAGGTGGATTGAAGCTATAAATGAAAATGTTAGAGATATTACTGTGAGCCCGACAACTGTCAATCGCAGAACAGAAATATGATAATGGTCATGCTTCACTTAAGTATCCACAGATAAAAATTATAAATCATACGTTTTTGTTATGTGTTCCTACCCATTTAGAAGTGGACATTGATCACTCTCTTATTGAAGGAGAATGAAAGAAAACACCCTTTTTAAAAATGATGACTCCTTGGGACTGGCAGCAGCTAGCACGACTTTGCTGCCGTTCTAAAACATTCAATGTAATTAATATGTAACTAAATTACTTTAAGGATTTTAAGACTCTTTACAAAAACAACTGTTCACCTTTTATTATAAGAAAAAAACTCAGCAAAATACAGACTTTTGTATATCAGATGGTGTCCACTTGTAAGTACGCAGCGATAATTTATGACTACTTTTTTTCAAAACTAATTTTAATTCCGAAACATTCCAATCTGTTGATCTTAATAGAAATACTAGGCGTGTTCTGTTTCCTGCCATCCTGCCTGTGATTCGCGATAAGCCAAAGGAAATATCTACAAAAAAACACACACATCTGCAAAGTTTGCTTACCTGGTGGGAGCCAAGTGAATTTCATAATTTTTGTAAACATTTATTCCACTCCGATAAAGTAGATGAGAATTTATAAAATGTTTCCAAAACAATTTTTAGTGAACAACACTCATGATCCTCCGAGTTTCGTTTTTCGTTATTTTTGTTTACTCATTTTGTTTTACAGATATGACTTGTTTATTTCATTAAATTAAATAAAAAGAAGATTCTTGACTAAATTCTGTTTTATTTATCATATTATCTCCAAATTATCTATTCACGTGTGTTAACTAACCATTATATTATATCCCGAATATGGTAATTGTTTTCATGCTTAACAGTAGTAACTCCACGTTTTATCAAAAAATTAGAGAGCTATAAAATTAACAAATACAGTAATATAATAGTATCATTTACACCTTTTAACTGGTGTTTATCATATATTCGAAGAAAAAGAAATAAAAAGTATATTTAAAATTTACTCTTTATTCTGTTCTCCTGTAAAATTTCAATTTTGAGGGTTAATACAGTTTAGCTCTAAGGTACAGAATTGCTCTCCTTATTAAAAAACAAACTAGCTACCATACAAAACAGCAACCAAACTGTACAATTTCTAATCGTGAATGTGTTGCTGGTGTGAGTCCATTTCAAAAGGTAAAAGAAATAATAAATTAGACTTACTCACAATTAATTTAATTTAACTATCAGACGACCGGTTTCGCTTTCTACAATATGCAAAGCATCTTCATGTCACGATACAAAGTTATTTAAATGCTGAAAATAACAAACCCATATTAGGGTGTTGTCTAATAAAGGTAAAACAAAGATAGGTGATATAAATTATATAAATTACAGTAATTATGCCAATATTACATGTCTGTGGTTTTTAAAAATGAATAAAATGTTTAGGCAGACAAGGTAAGACCCACAAATTGGTGAAATAGTCTATTAAACTGTAATGAATTAATAAATAAACAAATAAATAAAACATTAATTACATGCCGGTACTCTATTAATTGATGGTTGAAAGAACATGGTTAAAACTATCTTGTATTGGTGATTGGAGAACTCAAGTCAACTATTGTAATTGTTTAACAGTAAACGGGGATGTTCTTGAGGAGACAGATTTTACCCAATGAAGTAGAGATAGGTAAATGTAATTGTTTGTTTGATGGAAGTAATGTTCTATACCATTAAGTTCTTTAAAGTTATTTATATTTATTCTGGAGATATATTTATGAAATGTGTGTTATTTATTGAGATTTTTTGAGATTTTAATTTTTGTTTTTGAAGGTGACAGTTGTGAGACAAAATAAGAATAGATGTACAAATTGTGTGGGTGTGCAATTATATCAGCTTGTAATTATCAAATTTCTTTGATAAAGTTATGTTACAATATGTGGCAAATTGTTGTAAAGTCCAAATAATAAAGGTAAAATTTAAAATTGAGACACTTTAAGACACACAGAAAACACTTAAAAAACGGGGGGACGAAACAGACATTAAATTTAAAAAGGGGAGGATTTTAAAAGAACTACATCTCTTACTTGGAGACAATGAGTTTTTTATGTGTTATATATCAGATTTTAGAGGTAAACTTGACAAATGTAGGTTAAAGTGTGACAGTTCTTCTTGTATTTTAAATGCTGTAAGTTAAGTTATCTAGTTTTATGAAATAAGCTGATATTAATAAATGTCTAAAAAATTTTAATTTTAAATTTAGATATCAAAGTTATTTGATGTGTTAATATTGGCATACTTTAACAAACTTTAAATAATTAGATTTCAATGTAACAATATAAATAATTGTAAAAATCTTCTATGATAACTAACTCAGCTTAGTCAAAGTTACAGAACAAACTTAAGTGATTATTTGGTAATTAAATTAAATATGTACATTTGTAATCAAAATGTATAACAAAATTACAAACTTTCTTTGATATAATTGTTGGTGTGAGTTGTCTGTCATGGTGTGTATAAATATTTTCAAATATTTATTCCAGTTCTGATATATAAATATGGAACTTAAATAATAAGCAAATAAACTATTGATGATAACATTAATGATAAATTAAAGAAAATTGACTGAATTATTAAGCATTCAATAGTTAGTTGGTAATTTTAATATCTGATAGTTGGGACCAAAAATTGGTTATACCAACAGGTAAAAGTTCTCTATTTAAACCGGTGTAAAGTAAAATTATTCTTATTTCAATTTTTCTGTACCATGAGCAGAAATATCATCACACCGACATGAACAATGGTGAGTTTGTATAATAATTTCTGTAACACTTTAACAATTTCAAATTTATAGTAGTTTACAGTTAAAATAATATATTTCTATTTGATGTTGATTTGCATATTATTAGGAATAACAAAATTCATTTAATTAATACTGCTAGTCTGAACGATCCCACATTGTTGTGTTGGGAACAATCAAACCACGTGTTGAATTTGAAATCAAATATTTTGTAAAATGAGTGTATTTCGAAACCAGATGGAATGCAATTTTAATTTTGGGTTAAATAAGTTGAGGAAATAAGTTGAGCACCTTCAAAAACAAAAAAAAAAAAACAAAATTAAAATCTCAATAAATAACACACATTTCATAAATATATCTCCAGAATAAATATAAATAACTTTAAAGAACTTAATGGTATAGACCATTACTTCCATCAAACAAACAATTACATTTACCTATCTCTACTTCATTGGATAAAATCTGTCTCCTCAAGAACTTCCCCGTTTACTGTTAAACAATTACAATAGTTGACTTGAGTTCTCCAATCAACAATACAAGATAGTTTGAACCATGTTCTTTCAACCATTAATTAATAGAGTACCGGCATGTAAGTAATGTTTTATTTATTTGTTTATTTATTAATTCATTACAGTTTAATAGACTATTTCACCAATTTGTGGGTCTTACCTTGTCTGCTTAAACATTTTATTCATTTTTAAAAACCACAGACATGTAATATTGGCATAATTACTGTAATTTATATAATTTATATCACCTATCTTTGTTTTACCTTTATTAGACAACACCCTAGTATGGGTTTATTATTTTCAGCATTTAATTAACTTTGTATCGTGACCTGAAGATGCTTTGCATATTGTAGAAAGCGAAACCGGTTGTCTGATAGTTAAATTAAATTGATTGTGAGTAAGTCTAATTTATTATTTCTTTTACCTTTTGTACAATTTCTGTGAGTTTCTTGCCACATTGGCCTTCAAAGAAATTAAGAAGCGGATCGCAACATCTACAATGTAAGTAAAGTATCTCAAGTATATGTATATATGTCGCTAATAACCTCAGAGGTTTATGTGACTATGTAATATCGCTGTATTAGTCCTATACTATATCATCTTAAAATGTATATGTTTTGAGATAAGAATAACTTCCTATAAAAGAATGATGTTTTTTTTAGACCAACACTGTACTATCTTAAAATATTTTTTTTAATTTATAATTTCATCATATATGTTATCAGTATAAAAATATTATAAGCATGGTAGTCGCCGACGTTCCGTAGGGATATGGCACTCTAAGAAGAAGAAGATATATGTTACTATGGTTCTGTGCTTAAGGACCTTATATTACAGAGTAATAGAATAACCAAAAATGTTACAGTGTTGCTCCAGAACATTTGTATAATGTTTAGAGCAATACAATAATACAATCAAATATTACAGTATTGTCTGGACTATACTTTGGAATGTTTAGATTGTTGCGAATATAACAAGTATCTTGCACTGTTTACAAGATTAATTGTTGTTTTTGATCATTTTGATTGTTAAACAATAATTACTTATAGGATTAATATGGATGAATTTGTAAATAAGTTAAACGAAGGAAGAGGAAAACATTTACCTTACCTCGTTACAGCTAATACAAAGGTAAGAGCTAACAGCATAATTTTTAGGTTAACCTCAAACTGATACGTTTTTAAATGGTTTGTAACGTTCATATCGTTATTACGTTTATTACTTTCATTATAACGTTTTAGGCCTATTAATTATTAGGCCTAGGCCTAGGCCTATGATAAAATCCTGCTGATAATAATTAAACAAACCAGTTCACCTTAGAGTTACAAGTTTGTTTCTACTCACTACTAAAGAGTACAATGGAAACGGGGCGCCTGTTAGCGAAAAAAACTCTTCTGTGACCGATAACAATCAGCTTTGAATCGAATATAATATTCCAAACAGTGACAGTCTACTATTTCCAGCAAAAGTCGAACTTCAGCCTAATGTTCAGTTAGGTAATGACGAAAATTTTATTCTATCAATCAAAAATTTCACTTTACCGCTACATAAGTTAGGCGATAGAGAAATACTTACTTTCTGTTTAGAAAATGTACCCAATGCTGTTTCAGAAAAAGACATTTTAGAAGCAGATTTTGTGTATACGTTGGTAGAAGAAGAAATACCTACGATTATAGAGAGGGATAGTAATGGACATAAAATAATAAGTAACAGTGATAACAGCACTTACGATTTGATAAATCCGATGGTAAATAATGGAGACCACGGCTCTCTAGATCGTAATGGAGAAGACCTAAATGACAAAGATTATCTAACCAATTTTAGCTTGTTGAACTATGACTTACATTTAGAAAGCAGTTTTGAACAAGATGAGCTTAATCCCGAAAGGAACGAAATAAATGAGCAAATGTTTAATAGGCCTATTGTAGAAGTTGCTAAAAAAAGTGGAGAATGTGGGAAGAAAAACTCAAAGAAGAGAGTAAGAAATGAAAGCTTGTGTGTCAAGAACATTAAGAAAATGAAAGTAAATGAGGCAGAGCCTTACAGAACCAAATCAGGGACACTTTTGGATAAGAAAACTCTAAAAACTGGCTGTAGTGATAAATGCAGGTTACAATATTTGACAAAACCAAATTCAGATATCCTTTTATCAATTTAGATATGCCTTTCTTAGTCTTTATGATCCCAACCGGAAAAGAGATTTTATATCTAAGTTAATGGAAGAAGTACACCCAAAGTATAGTTACAAAAACGAGAACTATCAACGTGCAACAATCTACAGGTACCATTGTATTGTAAATGAAAAAAAACTCCAAGTTTGTAAAAACATGTTTACCGATACTTTTTGTATTAGTTCAACTTCTCTTACTACTGTAAAGAAGAAAACTATATAATACTTGAAGATCGAAGAGGAAAACATCAACACCAACCACGCATAGATCCATTGACAATAAAAAGTATTTATTGACACATCAATTCATTTAGAATTCAATCACACTACTGTCGAGCTGATAATAAAAGGGAGTTTATAGATGGTAACTTAACTCTATCTGAGATATACAGGTTGTATAAAGCAAATTGCATTGAAAAAGGAGTTCCATATGCTAAAAAATACAAGTATGAAGAAATCTTCAACACAAAGTTTAATATTGGATTTTTTATTCCCAAAAAAGATATTCCTAATGTTCTTTATGTGCCAGTTATTAGAACAGTAACAGTGCAGAGCAAGAAAACCAAATAATAGAAGAGGAAGTAAAATTTCAAAAAAGGAGAAAGAACTATTTCGCGCAGAGAAACAGCAAGATGTAGAGGAGATAGTAGGCGTCAGAATTCGAACACTATTGTTACTTGATTCGATCTTGAAGCTGTATTCCAACTTCCAAATGGGCAAATCTCAACATTCAAATAGAAGAAAACTAAACATCTTCAATTTTACGGTTTTTGACGCCACATATAAGCAAGGCCATTGCTATATTTGGCATGATGGGCATGCAAAACGTGGAGCTTTAGAAATCGCTTCATTATTTTTTGATTTTTTAAACGAAAAGGCCAATGGAAAGGCTGTTATTTTATATTCTGTTAACTGCAATATTCAAAATAAAAACCACGTTCTCCTATCAATGTATCTCCGAACAGTACAAACTTTAGATATTCCTTCAATTACACATAAATACTTAATTGTAGGTCACACTCAAAACAAGAGGAACAGCATACATTCATTAATTGAAAAAAAGTTGAAAAAAGCCATCAAGAACCCTTTTTGTGTCCCTAGCCAATTAGTCGCTATAGTTTAAGTGGCAAACAAAGAAAAGAGACAATTTCACGTCAAGGAAATGGACACATCAGATGTATACGACTGGTCTGCAATAGAAAATTCTTTTCTTAGAAAAAATTTCAATACTCCATATCAAGTGAGAAAGTAGTGTGAGCAAACTTGACTCACTGGGCGAAGCTGACTGGTTTTTATAAGTATTCTTATAAGTAAAAGGAAATGATGTCTTTTAAATCGGACGATAAAATAACAAAGAAGAAAAACGGTTCTCTTGTTGTTTTATCTAGAGGACATTCTTGCTATTCACTGACATCTAGAGGTGTCATAACGAAACCTAGAAAATCAAAACAACCGCTGCCGAACTCTAGATCATTAGTTGACTTATCAGCCAAAGAGAGCTCTCACCAATTCAAACTAGCATATCGTGCTCCACCAGGGATTCCACTTCAGAAAAAAGCGGATTGAATAAGTTTATGTGACGCAAGATTATTACCAAGGCCTTATCATAACTATTTCCAGGGGCTGAAGACCAAAGACAGTGATGATGTTAACTAAGTCAGCGTATTTATTCTGTTAACGTGTACTGAATACAGCCTAAAAATATATAGAGTGTGTAAAAGCCAAATGGAATAAATTCATTATTTAGGTTACTGTACATATTTATAAAAAATCCCGAAACACGTCAAATTTAAATTATAACTTGACATTCTTTAACGTGAAAGTGCAACCCCTACCTTCAACCCCCTTAGAATGATAGGTACAACCCCCAATTTTTAAAATAGGAAGTATAGGCTTGTGATATATCGTTTGAAAGGTCTTTTCATTCTCCATTCAAAAATGTTGTCGCTTTCAAGTTTGTTAAGATTAATTAAGATAAAATAAATTAAAATCATGTGGGTACCGAAATTCGCTAAAATATACTCAAAACTTATTTCCTGTTTAGGTCTTGATAATGAGAAAGTGAACAAAAACCATAGCAATGTGGTTTTTAGATGGTAACCATTAAACAACTTTAAAGAATTTCTGTGGCAACGTTATTTTAACACGCATTAGTAAATTGTTTTATTTAAGTTGTCAGTATTTTAATTTAAGTAAAAAGTTCGTTCAATTCAATTCTGAAAAATGGTTAGATTAACGAAAATGCATAAAATAACAGTTTTACAAATGATTGTTTACGGAGATAACACCCGAACACAACAGGAAGTAACTCGCTTATTTCATGAGAAATTTGCTAATTTACCGCCTATATCCCAAGGAACAATAAGTAAAATAGAAGAAGCAGTTTCCCGAGTTTGGTCATGTAAGGCAGATAAAAAAGCAGCTGCCAATGCACTGAGTGATGAACTCAAATTAGATGTGTTGCTTGAGTTTCAGTAAAATCCACATACATCGAGTAGACAGGCATCCACTACATTCACTGCTAGCCATACATCGGTAGTAAACATATTAAAAGAAAATAAATTGCATCCGTATAAGATGATACCTACTCAGGAGCTCATGGAAGACGATTTTGATAGGAGAACTTTTTTTTGTGAGCAAATGGTGAACATTTTGGATAACAATATTATCCAATTAGAAGACGTTATGTTTTCTGATGAGTGTACTTTTTCACTTAACAGTCATGCTAATCGGCAAAATTGCCGCTACTGGGCCACGGAAAATCCTCACTGGATGAGAGAAGAACACACTTAATGCCCTCAAAAGGTTACTGTTTGGGCAGGGATTGTAGGAAATAATATCATTGGTCCCTTTTTCATTGAGAGCAACTTGAATGGCAACAATTATTTGGCACTACTTCAAAATGATGTCATTCCAACTTTGGCAAATTTATATCCTGATCCAGGAAACCCTTAAGTTCCAGCGAATACGATATGGTTTCAGCAAAGTAACTAAAAAATGAAAATAAACAATAATTTTCGCTGAGGTCTCAATATTAAGACATGAAAAACTTTAAACTAGTTTTTCTCAAAATGGTTGATTTTAAGATAGAACAGTGTTGCACTGAGGCAGCGATATAAAAAAAAAACTATCTATAACCTACGTTTGTTTTTAAAAGACTTAAGATTCCTAAGTGTAATTAGCTATTACCTCTCCACTAATAACCCTATTAGGGTAAAGCGGATTTTTGTAAATAAAAATAAAGAAAGAAATCAACTACCAAGAAAAAACTATCTGTAAACATTTCCCCTTGTTTTCTTGACAGATAGTTTTAGCCTCGCTAGTTAAAAAAAGAATGAGAGATTTCTTATCGACCTTTAGCCACGCCATATTTTTCCATCTTTTTATAGCTTCTTAATTTTCTGTGTTTTGTTATCGGAAACGCCAATCTGAGATACTTCCCATTTCGCCCATATACAAAGCACACAAAACTTTTATTAAATGTTTGTGTTTACTACATCAAACAATCGAGCCATTCTAGATTATGTTACTCCGGGTTTTTTGTGGAAGTGACTAATGGTCCGGAAGTTGATTAAATGAAATCTTTTAGGTTTTCAAAAGCTGATTTTTAAACGACCTCGATTTAATTTTAGTTAGTTACCATTGCTATCAGTATTATTTCCATTATCATCAGTTTTTCACATTCGATTCAGGAAGGGGTCGGGAAAGTTTGTGAACAAAATTGATGATGGTGAAATTAGTGATACCGATAAAGAAAATGCATTTCCAAAATCAATAGAACATAAATAATTTTTTTAGACACATTTAAATAAAAAAAAAATAATTTTGAATTGGGAAAATATCAATGAAATATACTCTGCCTGAATTGGTGTGGGGTGAATTGAGTAGCTCTATAACCGATGCAGCCGGTCCCAAGCCCGGATAAAAGAGGAGGGATAGAGGAGTAACACCTCTAAAAAAAACCAGGGTTCAGCTGACCTGGCTGATAGCACCCTGTGAGGGTCCCTGCCTGGGGTACAGGTGAAAACCGGTCAACGGTCTCGAGAGCAGAGGATGGCTGGAAAAGTCACAATGGTCAAGAGGGCGGAAGAGCCAACAGCGTCTGATCCAGAATGGGCGGCTGAAGAAAAGGTCCTCCAAACGGGGGTTGTGGCGTTAGGAATTAGCAACCTAACACACAGAAAAACGTAAAGGTAAGAAGAACGAAAATCGCAAGATGAAAAAGCCAAATACGGAAACACATCCCCGGGTGGAAATCCACACCTCTGATAGAGGGAGCCTCGTCGGATACGGGGGGGGGCAATGTTGCGAAGAGTTCGGAAGACCCAGTCTTATCAAAGCTCAACCAAAAATCGAAACGAAGAAAAGATAGAACATTCATATGTGCAACATGGAATATACAAGGATGGAACAAAAAGGCGACGGAAGTGATCAAAGAGTTTAAAGAAAGCAACATCGACTTACTAGTAACAACAGAAACCAAAAAGAAAGGAAATGGAACGGAAACAATAGAAGACCATATCCACTGCTGGAGCGGAGTTAATAAAGAATGTAGAGCAAAGGCAGGAGTAGGAATACTAATCAAAAATAAGTGGAAGAACAGGGTTAGAACATGGGAACCAATCAACGAGAGAATAATTAAAATGCATATAGACATATACGGTAAAGAGACAGTGATACTCGGAGTATATGCATCAACAGACGATTCTCCGAGAGTAGAAAAAGAACATTTCACGGAACAACTCCAGAATCAAATAGAGCTAATTAAAAAGAACGTGGAGATAATTATAGCAGGAGACCTTAACGGCAGAACCGGAAGGAAAGAAAACGATAAAGTAGTGGGGAGATTTGGAGAGGATGAACAAAACGATAACGGAGAACGTCTGATTGAATTATGCGAATTAAACAACCTAAAAATCACCAACGGATTCTTCAGACATAAAAATATTCATAAATATACATGGACGCAAGAAACACGAAAGCTGAAATCGATAATAGACTACATAATAATCAAACAAGATACCACAATAAAGTTTAAAGATGTGCGAGTCAAAAGAGGAGCAGAATGTGGAACGGACCATAGACTACTGATAGCAAAAATGGGCATTAATTGGAAACATAACAAGACCCCCTCCACAGAAGAACCGTTGAACACTATAAGAGAAAAACAATACAATATAGAACTACTCCAAGAACAATCAATAAGAGAACTATACCAACAACGTCTAGACCAAAAATTAATAGAATTTAGATACGGCAACATCGAAGAAATATACGAGCATATAAAGGCGAGTATAAAGCAAGCAGCATTCGAAGCCCTTGGGGAAAAAGAACATATAACAAATAAACAGCACTATAATGAAATAAATGAACCAACAAAAAGAATAATTGAAGAAAAAAAGCAACTATACAGAAAATGGCTGACTACAAACAACGATGAAGTTTATAAAGAATATAGAGAAAAAGATAGAGAAGTGAAAAAACAAATAACACAGCAAAAGAACGAAGAATGGGAAAGAATCTGCTTAAATATTGAAACATATATAGGAGGTACAAGAACTTTGGAGTCATGGAAAGTACTGAGAGGATTAAAACAAAACTCAAAAGAAAAAACTAAATTGGGAAATATACAGGACAAAGAATGGAAGGACTACTACAAGGAACTATTAACAGAACAAAGACCACAATTCATTGGAAAAGAAAACAGGCGAAGACGAAGCAGATTCCCACAACAAGAAATAGAAATAACAGATAGGGAAATGAGAACGGCCATAAAAGCAATCAAAAATAAGAAAGCACCGGGACCTGGAGGCATCTCACCTGAGCTTATAAAATACGGATCCAAAAAATTACACCGGATAATACAATGGATATTTCAGAAAGCCATAAATGGAGAACAGCTCCCAAAGGAATGGACGGCGGCATATATGACATCTATATTTAAGAAAGGAGATAGAAAACGATGCGAAAACTACAGAGGAATAAGCGTAATATCATCAATAGGAAGATTATATGGGAAGATACTGCGAGAAAAGATAGAGCAAGCGATAAAAGGCACAATCGGGGAGGATCAGGCAGGCTTCACGGCAGGAAGATCATGCATAGACCACATATACACACTGGAACAACTGTTGGAAAAGAAAAAAGCAAAAAATAGAGATATACACTTGGCATTTGTGGATCTGAGAAAGGCGTATGACTCTGTACCAAGGTCAGAACTATGGGAAGCAATGTACAAATTAGAAATACAGACGGAACTCACAGAAGCTACAAAAGCTCTGTATAAAGAAAATAAAGTGTCCATTAAAATGGGAACAAGAATCATAGGAGACTTCACCACAACAAAAGGGCTCCTGCAGGGTTGTTCCACATCTCCAACCCTATTCAAAATATACTTAGAGAAAGCCTTGACTACATGGAAAAGAAAATGCGAAGGCATGGGAGTACCGGTACGGAACGAATACCTA
The DNA here is from genome assembly GCF_040954645.1 of Diabrotica undecimpunctata. Lineage (NCBI taxonomy): Eukaryota > Metazoa > Arthropoda > Insecta > Coleoptera > Chrysomelidae > Diabrotica > Diabrotica undecimpunctata. Next base: position 127,474,264 of record NC_092807.1, read on the forward strand.
TATACGTTAAGTTTTGCAGACGATCAAGTAGTGATTGCACAAGACCAAGACGATCTCAGCTACATGATGAAGAAACTACAAGAAGAATATACCAAGGCTGGCCTAGATATTAACCTCGCGAAAACAGAGTACCTATCTACAAGTGAAGAAGACATAGAAGATCTACAGATTGATGACAACGTAACAATCAAAGGAAAGGATAAATTCAAATACCTGGGGTTCATAATCACGAAAAAGGCAACAACAGAGGAAGAAATTACACAAAGATTAGGACAAACAAGAACAGCAATCCGACAACTTAACTCAGTATGGTGGGATATACACCTAAATATGAAGACAAAAACGCAGATTTATAAAACATTAGTGCGAAGTATTATGACATATGGGGCCGAAAATTGGATTATAAACAAGAAAAACAGCAGTAAGATAATAGCAACAGAGATGGAATGCCTGCGAAGATGCTGCAGAGTAACAAGAATGGATAGGAGAAGTAATGACGAAATAAAGCAAAGAACATCAATAGAAACAGACATACTAACATATATAGAACAAAAGAGACTAAAGTGGTATGGACATGTAAGAAGAGCTAGCGACAGCAGATGGATAAAAAGAATAACCGAATGGAGCCCCATAGGAAGGAGGAAAAGAGGACGACCCCGAAAATCCTGGAGGAACGAAGTAGACGACGCCATGAGTAAGAGAGGACTAAACGATGGAGAATGGAACAACAGAGAGAGATGGAAACGGTTGAGCGAGGGAAGGCAGTGAATACTGTAGAATCCCTAAATATATATATCAATGAAATAGCTTCTTCTCGGGAATTTTCAAGATCGCTGAACACGAATATGATAACGACAATGGTGCTGGAGCTACTCGGTGCAAAGGGTGAACCACGTCTACTGGAATTTTATGTTATTCTTATTCAAAATCAATCGAAAGTCATTACTCGGGGTTTTCGTGGTCTCTAAACACGAATATTACTACGGCGATGGTTTTCAAATTACCTGGTATCCATGCCAGAACACGACTTTTAACGTTTTATGTTATTTTTATTCAAAAACAGTCATGAGCCGGATGTTTTTGTGGTTGCTGAAAATCAATATTATGACGGCGATGGTGTCCAAAATATTTGGTGTCCAGGGTGAACCTCATCTTTTAACATTTTATGTTGGTTTGATATTTAACATTTTTAGAAAAGTGTTTATTAATAAACAGTAAAAATATAATTTTTTAAATATACATACAAAAGTATAAAAAAATCTGTATCAGATAATTGACTTTCTTTATAGTTCTTAATAACAGTGCTTCATAATAATTTGAAAAGAAAAGAGGAAAAAAAAGGCACGTTAACTATATAACTTGGAGAATAAAACATCGTACGTATAAGAGAATATGTGTCTATATTATGTATTAACTGACACTTAATCAATGCTATCAGCTGCTTAAATGCACAAAATTAAAAAAAACTAATGTTTTGTCGTATATAAGTTGCATGAGGTTTTCTGAGATTATTTATTCACGAAATATTTTTGTTCAGTAACCCTAAAAACTCCCTAGTAATGACTTTTGACTGATTTTAAATAAAAATAACATAAAACTTCATCCCTTCATGGACCATTCATGAGACCTATGAAATTTCCCTTACTATATGTCCCAGATAGGATATTTTCCGGTGTTTTACAGTCTTTAGCAATCCTCTATCTTTGTTGACCCTCGTTAGTACTTCCTCATTGGGTTTTCTTGCTTTCCACGATATCTTTAGCATCCGTCTATGAATACACATTTACAATGCTTTAGTTCTGTTTATACTTATACCTAAGTATCTACACTTCTGCTCCATACAAAAGTTTAGAAAAAATATAGCACTTAATCATTCTTGGTCTTAGTTTTAAACTGAGATGATTATTGCAAAGAAATGTCTTTATTTTCATAAATGTAGTTATGCTTTATTTTATTTTCATGCCTGGATATAGTTGTTCCATTATGACAGTTTTCAATTAATTACTAATTAAATGGAAATAAGCTACAATTAAAGGTTAAAGTAAGTTTATTCACATTTCAATTTCCACTTTGGAAATCGTTCTCTGATTTTCGAATTAAAGGATGTAAAGGAAACTTCTGTTAAACTATTGTTAGCTACTATAATCCTTTTTTGAGATAAAAATCATTGGTTTTAAACATTAACATTCAATTTACTAATAGGATATTTGGCGCAAAAAGTGTTTCCCTAATTCCAATAACATTTCTAAAACCAAATTGGATATCTTTGAGATTTTCTTTGCATTTAAGTCTAATTCTGTTGTAAAATATTCTTAGGAAAATCTTAAGAGTGTGGATCCTTGGACTAATTAATCGTTATTCTGAGCAATTTCTAGCATTATGTTTTTTAGGTATTGCAACAAAGATGGACTTGACCCAGTCTGCGGTAATCACTCCAGTATTATAAATATATTGCATTAAAATGTTTTATTTGTGTTTTTTGTGTTATTTTCATCTCTTAGCTTTAGCAACTCAGTTGGTCTGGACCACAAGCTTTCCTAATTTTAGTACATCTTATAGCGTGTTTTACCTCTGATTGTATAATTTCTGGGCAGTCAGTACAATATATTTGGTAGGATTCGGTAATATTATTTCTTTCATCTTTAAACAACTTTCAGTTTTCTCGTACCTTTCCCTCATCCATTTTTCTTTGTCTTATTTTATTTCACTTATAATTTTTCTCTGTAGATGTCTATATTCTGTTTCATTTGATTTAATATAAGTCGACGTTGTTCCATCAATTTCAAAATGTTTGAAATTGGGATCTGCCATCAGATCCCAAATCGAATAAAAGACACATCTTGCTTCGGAAAATTGGTAGGTTTAATGGTTTGTAGGGCTTTATTGCCTTGTCTATTTTTATTAATTAAACTATATCTTTTTTAGTTTTTTTAATGGTTTAGCGAAAAACAGGCGAACTAGCACCATTTTGTGTTCTAATTAGTTTAAATGGGATCAACGTTTTATATACTTTTAGAGCCAAGGTCATAGGGCCTTGACACAACTTTTAACTTTTCTTTGATATTAATTATCCAAATCTTTAACTCAACTGTTCCACATTTTACTTATTTTGCACTTTTGTGCATCAATAACGGTCTAATTCTTATTAAGTAAAATTTCAGATGGATTTTTAAAAATTTGCACCTGGATGAATAAATCTTTTCGTGGGCGACATCTCAATGAGATCAGCAAAGAATATGTCGACAATACAGCGTCGAACTATTGGTTGACATCAGAAAAGATGTTTTCCGAGACTGAGGGTTTCCTACTTGCCCTTAAGTATCAAGTTATTCCAACTAAAAATTACCTGAAATATATTGTTAAACATCCTCAAGTCCAAAATGACAAATGCCGATATGGATGCCAAGCCCAAGAAACCATCCAACATCTTACCGGTGGTTGCCGGTAGTTACGCTTTTCGGTACTGATTATAAAGAACGCCGTGGCTCAGTAGGAAATATCCACTAAGAACTAGCTGACAAACTGGCACTTATTCACACCGACCATCTTCCTTATTATCAATATGTCTCTGATAGAATGTTGGAAAAATGCAACTACAAGCTATACTAGGACCGCACTGTGCTTACAAACCAACCAGTGGCGCATAATAGACCAGATTTCATACTAGTTAATAAAATTACTAGGCAAGCAACACTTATTCATGTGCCGATACCCAACATCAATAATTTACGTGTTAAGTACAACGAAAAGATCGCCAAGTATAGAGATCTAAAAATACAAATTGGGAAACAATGGAGAATGGAAAGTACCTAAACAGTACCTATTATTCTATCTACTATCTAGTGTTATTTCCAAAAACCTCCTAGAGAACATAAAACAGCTAGGTCTAAATGAACATCACTATAATGCCATGCAGAAAGCTGTACTCCTCGCGACGTCCAGATGTGTACGAAAATTTTTGGGAAATACTCCAACATACCAAGTCACCTAGGGCTCGATAACACGGAAAGTGTCCCACCAAACTTTAATCCTTTTGATACCGTAGGTATCTGGGATGAGTGAGTAAGCCGTATGGCTAAATATATCTTTACATAAAATTTAGTATTAAAAGTATGAAATCTTGCAATAAAGATAAGTATGTGAAGTAGTTGACTTTTAGGTTATTTTGATTTTAATTATTTTATCTTACCTACTATTCTTTGTCTGTCATCGGGTTAATATTTCCTTCGATACATTTTATTGCTGTTTCTAGAGGAGTCAGAAGTCCTCTTTTTATTATCTTTTCTTCTTTATTTAAAGAAAGAATATTTGATATTTTCGATGTTCTGTTTTATTCTGTAGTGTTATAATTAAAGAGATAAATTAATTGTCCGCTTTTTTATAATACCTTTTTTGATTCCTGAAACTTGTATGTAGTATTTGAGCTTCATTTTTCAATAAATAAAATTCGTGTATGACAATAGATAAATTAGTTTCATTATAAATTATTTATCGTACATGATTTTTTAGTGAATAGAAGATTTATAAAGAAATTTATAAGATAGGTTATTTAATATGTAAAAGTACATCAACAAAATACAGAAAGCGTTTGTATCAAAGCTTCAAGTAAAAAATTAAATAATCAAAGACGTGCTTTTTACTTCATGACATATAAAGAGCGTTTCAGTTGAGAGGTTTCGGAAATATTCGCATTTCCGTTAAATATCCGTCCTAGATCGCTTCAGCCAGCCCCTTTCTTATATACTCAACCTTCTTGCACAGCTTTCCTTTTCATTCTGTGAATTTAATTTTGTACAAAAGGAGTGTGTAAATATGATATTATTTCATTATGTGTTGGTATCTGCTGAAATTTAAGTCAATAAGATTGTTTTTATTCCAAGAATACCATTGTAAACTTTTTTAACCATAAAATGTTAATAATTGAACCAGTGATGAATTCGACCGTTACTTGATGAAAATTTATTTTATCTAACAATAAAACAGTAAAAAGTTACGTAAAGTTATTTAAAAGGACAAAATATCCCTGGTGATTAGAATGTTGAATACATGAACTCAATATTCAAGAATGGAAATAAACGCAAATGCTTGAATTATAGGGGAATAACTGTTATCAGCTCAGTGGAGAGGTTGTACGGTCGAATAATAAAAGAATGAATAGAACCAGAATACGAAGACATAGAAGAACAAAATGAATGTCGTGCAGGAAGATCGTGCACTGACGGTATATTCGGTCTGCAGCAGGTAATCGAAAAACGGAAGGCAAGGAATCTGTTTACCCACCTATTGTTTATAGATTTAGAGAAGGCATACGATACGGTATCTTGAAAAAAAAGTGATTCAAACATTGACGAAAGTATGTCTTAGTAGAGAGTAAGTGAATGCTATCTCAAATATGTACAAAAATGCCAGAAGTGTCGTAAAATAACGAAACTTTATATCTGAATAATTTCCAATAACAGAGAAGCTTAAACAAGGATGTTGTCTATCTCCAACCTTATTTAAAATATATATTTAATTATCGCTATAGCAGTGGAGAAAATAAGTATCCGGAATCGGAATAGACATAGGCGGTGGATGTCTAACAACTTTTTTTTTCGCAGATTACAAAAACATGCAATGAATATAAATATCTTGGATCTATAATATCTAAAGAACGCCCCACCAAAAGAGACATCGAAAACAGAAATAAAAAGCGGTAAACATTAAACTCTCTACTACGGTCTAAAGATATTCGACAAAAAACAAAAATGACAATCTATCGAACCTTGGTAGAGCCTATTATGACTTATGGGGTAGAAGTTTGGCAGATCAAGAAAAATGATAGAAACGGAATAGAAGTAGTAGAAATGAATTTTCTAAGGAGAGCGTATGGTGTATCCAAGAAAGATCATATCAGAAATGAAGATATTAGGAGGACAAATACTGTATATTTTAGTATAGACAGGATTAAAACGAGACAACTGGTGTGGTATGGACACGTAAACCGAATGAATAAAGATAGATAGCCAAAGAAAGCTTTAGATTATATTATATTTATATATATTATATATTTACATTACATTACATATTTATATTATATTATATTTACAGATTGCAGATCAATCACTCTTTTATAAAAACCTAAAAATCCTTCATCAGCTCTTTCTAGACAATTCATACCCAACCACATTACATACTAAAATACTACTCAATACAATAAATAATACATTATATGTAGCAGAAACCATCCCTAACCACATACCACACAACACTACACCTACAATAGACACAACCACTAACACTAAGTTAACTCCATTTAAATACTTTAGATTACCGTTCATACAAGACTCAACACCGAAACTTACACGAATTTTTAAATCGGTTGACAAAAACATAAAAATCGCTAGTTACACAGTGTTAAACACTAATTCGATATTCACCAAACTATAGTGTATTTTTATGTATGAGAGAGTAATAAAACAATAAATTATGTATGCAAATCCCTAAACTGTTGATACGGGTGCCTCAATGAAAAACAGATATTTGTCAACAAGTTTACAGAAGTATATAGGAAAACAATTTTAAATTGAGTATGACCACCAGGTATAAAGGTTGGAGCAGAGTAGAATACAATAGTTGTGAGGGTTACTAATCCCTAAATAAGGTTGCCAGTGTCGGAGTGATGGAGGTTAACAGGTACTAATGAATTTGCAAGAAATGTAACATGTTTATTTTATTGGTTATATATAACCAATAAAAGTTTAATAAGTACCTACCTATTTGCAAAATAAAGTTTAATTCTTTAGATAAAATAAAACGTTTTATTTTATCTATTTGCAAAATAAAGTTTAATTCTTTGCCTATTTGCAAAATAAAGTTTAATTCTTTAGATAAAATAAAACGTTTTATTTTATCTGAAATGAGTGCTTTCCACGAAGTAAGGGTTTCAACAATCAAACATTTAATTCTTTAACTCCAGGAATCTACGACAGTAATTGACTAGATAATTACCTTCTAAACTTATTCCACAGAAAATGTGATAGTGGGTTTTTCCATTTTGTATATAGGAAGGTCCAAGTGGCGTATTCAAAATTCTTAACAGTTCACTAAAAGTAGGTACTTCAGGTGCAAGGTGCAGTTTATTGTGTATACTAGTGTTATGGAAAATTTGGAAGTGCCGTGTAAACGACGAAAAATTGGTCCTCTAACAGTTAATGAAAAAACATTAATATTTAATTGTTTTAAATCATTTAAAGACAAACGTTTATGTGAAAGTGTTGATGAGACCGTTGAGTTAGTTAGCAGTACACTTGGTGTTGGGAAATCTACGATTTACAGAGTTATTAAAGAAGAGAAATGTGGTAGTTTTCAAACGCCACGTAATGCTCCAGGGAAACCAAAATTTCAAATAGAATATCATTTTAAAGAAGGACTTCGACGAAAAGTGCATGAATTCTTCTTTAGACAAGAATTTCCAACATTGGATAAAGTTCTTGTCTCAGTTCGAGATGATAAGGATTACCCAGAAATGAGTCGAAGTACGTTATGGAAACTTTTAAAAGAAATAGGCTTCCGCTGGAAAAAGAATCCCAGAAAGTCTATTTTATTAGAAAGAAGCGATATTGTCATATGGAGAAGACATTTTCTAAGAACCATAAAGGAAATGAGAAACCAAAAAAAAAATATTTTATCTTGATGAAACATGGATCAACGAGGGTCATACACCAAATAAATTTTGGCAGGATGAAACTGTTACAAGTCAAAAGCACGCTTTTGTAAATAACTTATCTACTGGTTTAAACCCACCATCAGGAAAGGGACGCAGGCTGATAATAGTACACATTGGCAGTTCAGACGGTTTTGTTGAAGGTGGTTTATTAACTTTTGAATCAACTCGTACTGGTGACTACCATGAAGACATGAACCCTGATGTCTTTCAAGAATGGTTCGAACAAATGATAGATCTTCTTCCTAAGAACTGTGTAATAGTAATGGATAATGCAAGTTATCACTCCAGACTTATAAAAGGACTGCCCACAACCAAGTGGTTAAAAAAAGACTTGCAGAATTGGCTGAGTTCAAAAAATATTACGTACCATCCCGGATCTATAAGAAAGGAACTTTATTCGTTGTGTGCCCTTCATAAAGAAAAATTTAAAAAATACGAAATTGATGAAATTGCCAAAAATCGTGGAATGACAGTACTTAGATCCCCACCATATCATTGTGAATTAAACCCGATTGAACTGGTATGGGCACAGATAAAGAGTGAAGTTTCAAGAAAAAATACCACTTTTAAAATTCATGATGTTAAACAGTTGTTTTTGGAGGCCGTAAATAATGTAAAACCTGAAAACTGGGAAAAGGCAGTAAATCACACTATTAAAGAAGAGGAAAAAATGTGGAAGCTGGACAATATTACTGATAAAATGATCGAGCCAGTTATTATAAATCTTGGTTCTGAAAGTTCATCTTCTGAATCTGATTTGGATTTGTAACAAGTAGCTGTAAGTTTTATATTAATATTTTTATTCATCTATTTAACATACCTTAGACGGTTTTAAAAACTCTTTTTCTCTTTTGTAATTTTTAAAAATTAAAAAAAATGTGAATTTTTTAAAACCCTTTTTAATGTAGGCCAGTCAGTTCTAATATAGTGTGTGATAAAAGAGGTCACTTTTGTTTACATACACATAACACTTTATAACACTGAAATAATTCATTTATTTTTTAGAATTATTCAAAGTAATTTTTCAATTAATCTTGAGCACGCCCATGGAGTGGTCGGAGCTACCAGTTAAAATTATGCTAATTACTCTCTCGTTTATAAAAATAAACTATAAAAGATAAAACACCTACGGATCAATTATCCAATATAGTGTAATGATTTTATTTATTTATAATTATTTATATTTTATTTATTAATTCTTTACTAATTTATTATATTGTTCTTATTTTAATTTAATAAAACACACGGTAATTTATATCAGTTTATTAAACTGCTGTACAATTTATTTGACGAAAGTTACAATTAAATTGCGGCGCGAATCTTTAAAATTCGGCTAAAACTAGTTTTTCAACTGCTTAAAACCCTCGAGATGGATGACTCATCATAATTTGGGTCTAGAGGCTTCTAGTAAACAAACGCCGAAATGACTACAACAAAAACAGAATTAGTCATAATATATTTACAGGCCATGATATTTATTATCGTAACAATAGTTTATCGTATTCCTTGCGGAAGTTTTAACAAACAATATATTCGCCAAACCAACAGACACCTAGAAAGTCGTATCACTTCCCACAAGAGTGACAGCAGATTATATCATGATAGATGTTCCCTTGCAAAACACGTACATGATGAACACCATAATAATGAACTACAGTGAAACAAAGATTTTTTTTTTTTTTATTAGAATTAACGTGTCTCAACATCTTAGGTCATTGACACGGGAGCAAAGGTTTACAATAGTACTTACAAAGTTATGATACAAAGTTTACAATTGTGAAGAATAAAAATATTATGTAAATTATATTTTGTTAAACAATTGAGAAGTCTTTAAAAAGTCTATTAGGCTCTTGAGTCGGCTTGAACAGTTCAGAAGTTCTTCTAGACTATGGGTTATATTGTTGGCAATGCGGGTGGCCTGGTAGTGCTGACATTCTGTGAGGATGTGTTTGACGGTGATAGGAATATCGTTGCAGTGAGAGCATAACTGTTGGTCTGTAGAGGACATAAGATGTCCGTGTGTCAAACGTGTGTGTCCTATTCTCAATCTTCGTATTGCTATCTTTTCTTTTCTGTTCAGAGATGCTAGGGATAAATAGCTGTAAACATTAGGTTGTATTTCTCTGAGCTTTGTGTTTTTGGTGATCCAAAGTTTCTGCCACTTGTCTTGGATATTCCTTTTGAATTTTGATTTTAAGTCTTCTTGGAGCTGTATTTTGTAGACAGGTAGGTTGGATGTAGATGCTTCTTTTGCAGCGCTGTCAGCCATCTCATTTCCTTGGATGCCGATATGAGAAGGCACCCATATTATTGTTATTGAAGTCCCTCGGGAAGTGAGGAGATGGATCGATTCTAATATTTTTTGTACTAAATGATGTTGATTGTAAATATTTTTTAACGAATGAATTGCGGATAAGGAATCGGTACACAGAGCTACACTTTGATGATTGTCAAAAGGGAACTCGAGAGCTTTTGAAATACTAAAGAGTTCTCCTGAAAATACGCTACATTCGTTTGATATTCGGTATTGTCGCAGCACTGTATCAACTGTAGTGACAGAACAGCCAACCCCATCTGCGTTTCGGGATGCATCGGTATAAAGCACCTTATCATAGTGGGATGTATTCACAATATCTTTGAAAGCTTGTCGAAAAAAGATATTATTTGTTTGTTGCTTATTAAATTTACAGAGAGAAGTGTTTATAAAAGGAGGTGTTCTAGACCATGGCGGGGATTCTGATTTTATAGATGCAATTGTTTGAGATAATTTTGTGTCTTGGCACAAGGGTTGTAGGATCTGTGGGATTGAAAGTATACATCTGGGCGAGATTACGAGTCCAGGTCTTGGCGAAGTCAGAAGATTAAATACAGGGTTAGTCGGATTCGACGAAATTCTGCTAGCATAAGATAGGAGTAGTTGCTGCCTCCGGAGGTAAAGGGGGAGTTCATGAGATTCACAATAGAGACTTTCAGCGGGACTGGATCGAAAAGCTCCTAAGCAAATTCGGAGAGCAGTGTTGTGAACAGAGTTTAAAGATTGTAATAAATTATTGGATGCAGACAAGTAAACTATACAACCATAGTCTAATTTGGATCGGATTATAGCTCGATATATTTTGAGTAGTACACTTTCATCGGCACCCCATTGATGGTGGGACAATGTCTTTAACAAATTCATTCTGCTTAAACAGATGCCTTTTATTTCATCGATATGACGTCGCCAGGTGAGTTTGTTATCGACAGTTAGTCCTAAAAACTTGTATTGATCAATTGACTCTAAACTTACTCCGTTTAGTGTTATTTTGGGTATTTCTGTGCTGTTGTATCTCCTGGTGAATTTAATTATTTTGGATTTATTGGAAGAGAACCTGAAGCCAGTTTTCTCGGACCATGTAGTAAGGGACTCGACAGAATTTTGTAATAAAGATGAGGTTGCAGCTGTGGATTTTCCTTGGCAGTATACAATAAGGTCGTCTGCGTATAGGGCAAGTTTAACAGGAGATTTTATATGAGAGCAAATATCATTGATGGCTAGCAGAAAGAGGGTAGAACTCAAAGTAGAACCTTGAGGTACACCATTTTCAGTGACATATTTGTCGGATAATACTCCGTTAACTGTGATTCTGAAATTTCTGTTATTTAAAAAGTTGTTTATAAAGCAAAATATGTTGCCCGTAAGATCATTTTCTACCAGTTTTTTAAGGATAACCGACTTACATGTTGTATCGAAAGCACTTTCTATATCAAAAATTACTGCAATTACGTCTTGTTTGGAGGCCATAGCATTTGCTATATCTGTTTGTAGGATCACTAAATTATCAGTGGTGCTTCTATTAGGTCTAAAACCTGATTGAGCAGGGTTAAGGATATTGTTTTTTTCTAGATACCAGATTAATCGCTTATTGATCATTTTTTCCAATAATTTGCAAAGAGTACATGTTAGGGAGATTGGCCTAAACGAGTTTGGAGAGTTGGGAAGAGAGCTGCTTTTTTTGATAGGAAATATAATGGATTCCCTCCATTTGGAAGGAAATTCTTGTCGGGACCAGATTAGGTTGTACAACTCAAGCAATTTGTTTATGGTTTCTTCATGGAGATATTTGAGGAAAATTGAGGGGATGTCATCAGGGCCAGCAGCTGAGTTTTTTGTAGTGGATAGAGCTAGAGTCAATTCTTGTTTAGAAAAGGGTAGGTTTATTGGGTTGGAAATATCGTTAGTTTTACCACTTGCGGTGTTAAAAGAGTGTAAAGGAGACTTATTTTGGTTTAGCGTTTTCGATTGAAAGTGATGCGCAAAGATCTTGGCAATACTTTGACTTTGAGTCACTATTTTGTTGTCATGAATTAAGGCGGGGATTTTGTAGGCGGTCCTTTGACCTTTCATATGTTTAATTTTGTTCCAAACTTGGCTTGGAGGTGTGTCGGAAGAAATAGAATTGATATAAAGGTTCCATGAAGTCTTTTTGCTTTCCTTTATGATACGTTTTGATTTAGCTTTAGCTAATTTAAACTTGATAAGATTTTCATTAGTTCTTGTTCGTCTATATTTATTCAGAGCTTTCTTGCATACACGAACTGCTACAGCACAGGAGTCATTCCACCAAGGAACTGATTTTCGTGTAGGTTTAACAGAATATTTTCCTATATATTTTTGAGCGGAGTTAATTATGCAATTAGTAAACTGATCAACTAAGTGGTCTATGTTATATTCATATTTAATTGAATTGACTTGATCTCGGACGTTTAGACTGAAATTCATCCAGTCCGCTTGTGCAATACGCCATTTACTTATTGGGTTGTACGATTTGGGTTTATTGTCTGAGATTAATATAGGGAAATGATCACTATCGAAAAGACTATCTAGAGGACACCATGTTAGAGATGGACCTAGTTTTGGATCACAAAGGCTGAGATCGATATTTGAGAAAGTTCCTGAAGATATATTGAAGTGGGTGCTACAACCAGTATTGAGTAGAAATATATCTTCATTGCTAATTATGTTTTCTATAATTTTTCCTCTGCCAAATGTGCTGTTTGATCCCCACATTGTGCTGTGAGCATTAAAATCTCCTACGAGGATGAATGGGGGTGGGAGTTCTGCTATTAGTTTAGAAATTTCTGTATGATTTATCCCCATATTAGGTGGTAAATATATATTGCAAATAGTGATTTTATGAGGACACCAGAATGAAACAGCTACTACTTCTAAATTAGAAGTGATGTTAAATTTTTCGGAATATATATCTGACGATATAAAAATAGAAGTACCGCCACTTGCGCGTAGGGGTGTGGATCTAATCTGATGATAGCCTATGTAATTTTTTAGGTGCGGATTTTGGGTTTCCTTTAAATTTGTTTCTTGTAGACAAAGAATATCTGGAGCCGTCTCTTGGATAAGTTGTTGGATGCGTTCTAGACGGGCGTAAAACCCATCACAATTCCATTGTATTAAAGAGAAAGATTATTTTAAAGAGTTTTGGGAGGCAAGGGAAGTATCAGAGTAAGATTCATCGTCACTGGGATCTGTTTGTGAAAGACATGGTAATGTTATTGTATGGTTATTTTCTGCAGATTTAACATTGCATTGATATCTGATTTTTTTCATTAATCGTGTAAATCTGTTTTTTATTGTTCTTTGAGAAAGATGCGGGTAGATAGAAATCAAATTGGTAAGGAGTGTATTGATGTCGTTTGTAAACTTTAGGGCCTCATGATAGGGGTCACTGCTGCCTTTAGTATTTTCTAAAAACGCAAAAAGATCGTTTAAGGAGAGTATATTGTTTTGTGGATTTTTGTTGTAATATTCGGTAATGTCAAGTTTAGTAATATCAGAGATACTGGTATCATCCGTTTTTCGCTTTTTCTTTTTGGATTTTCTTTTAATTAATTCATTAGGGATATAAGGCGGTTGCATTTCAGAGGTTTCAGCTAACGGAGTTGTAGGAAGACTAGATTCGTCATTAAGTGATTCCGAAGGAGGTCTTTTTTGGCCTATTACTGGAATGTCTTGAGACGATTGGACGCTTTCATTTGTATTCGTGTTAGGTTCATTGTTAGAAATGGGAGCTCGGGTTTCTGACTGTATAGGAATAATGACCGATGGGGGATTAATGCAGTTATTTGCAACATGTCCTGTTTGCTTGCAGATAAAACATTCCATTCTATCTGTAGAAAGAAAAATTCTATGTTCATGACCATCATATGGAATAGTTATTGATGTTTGTAGTTCGTAGTTATCCGAAGGGGGAAATATATAAACTTGGCGCCTGAAGCTTAAAACATGACTGTATTCATCTCCAGGGATACCTGCTTTGAGAAACGATATGGGGGATGCTAGTGTAAGCCAAGACTTTTTATAGCATTTTCAGCTAGATCATGAGGAATAAAAGGTGATATATTTGAAATAACAATTCTTTTGGTTGGAGATATAAGTCTCCGAATATTTAGTGAAAATGTATTAATTTGAATGAATGGGTAAGACTTTATCAATTTTTCGACAAGTTCAGAATTAGATAAGTAAATACATACCCTATTATTCGATATCCTGGATGCGAAGCAAATGTTCTTGGCCCCAATGATAGTTCCGATTGCATGTACATAATCGTATAGCTTTAGACTATTCTCGGCATGAAGAACTACGGCCTGATCCTTTTTTGGGAACGTTGGTCTAGGTGCTGATTTTACTGCAGCCGTATAAGATATGTTACTGTTGGTGGTTGGGTTTGTGTTGGTTACAATTTGGTTTGTTGACATTGTTGGATTTGAAGCATCCTCGTAGTCAAAGACAGCTGCTTGCAATTTGTTTGTATTCATTGTTGAGTGTCAGAAGGCGGCAACTTATCATACACCATAGTGATGGAAGTTGCCTAGATATGGAGCAACTAGTGTAATGTCCAAAAATGTTGTTATTTTCTTGTAAGGTTATAATGCACTTAATGAAATATTGTTTATACAAGTTTAGCGATTATATGCACCCGCGAAAGTACACGTATATAGTTACACTGCACTTTGTTATTGTCTGGAACAAGTATAAATCGCAAAACAAGTTTAAAAACTATTATAAACACTGTAAATTACGAGAACGGCAAAAACGATGTTTACTCGTTCAGGCACCGAAGTGGAATCGAAACAAAGATTCTTGCAATGAAAAATAATTTCAACAAAAGACTCTTTCTCGAGATGGCATTTATCACTCAAATGGATAATTTATTAAATAAGAAATCATACGTTGAGCATCTGAGTGAGATTAATGCTTATTTATTACACATCGAAAAGCAAACATTATAAATAGACACACATAACTATTAAATAATTAATGCAACACAAAATGTAATTTTAAAATTTTTCAACTATAACACACCTTTACAGTAAATATTAATCAAATAAACAACTACTACATTAACACTATGGAACTAATTATCTTCTGGCATAAGTCAATCAGCAACATTCGATATTTGGTAATTCTGGTACTTAACCTTAATAAACGTTTTTGTGTCTGTTTTGTTTTTAATTTGAATTGTGTTTGTTTCTTATATTTTAATTGTGAACGTAAATTATACAATTAAATGCTACATGTCGAAGATAGCTGCAATCCACATTGTACCCACAAATCATTACTTGATGTTATTAAAATAAATCACACTGCAGTTAACCTCAATCAAGTAAGATATAAACAACAAACACTTATTAAATTGTATTTTATCATGTTTTGAATAATTATTGTAGCTCTCATCTGATGATGCCAATGAAAATTGGCGAAATATAATGAACTGTTGAACAGAGTACACTTGACTTTCAATCAGCTGTATACCCAATTAAGAGGCTACATCAGCGCGCCATCAAGACGGAAAACGCGTTCCAAGATTGTAGCTTTAATTTTGAATATTTTTTCGAGATATTTAGCACAAATATACGTGATATAGTAAAGAATGGCAATACAGAGCCCAATTTGAAAAATATGTTAGTATGTGGAAATTACTCTATAACTAAATAAAATATTACAAAAACGAGTCTGTACCGAAACGGCGATATAAAAAAGATAGTTAAATTAAAGTTGAAGTGTCTTTTCTATATTTTTATTTACTCGTATTTTGAGCATTGGAAGCAAGTTCATGTTCAATCAATATGATGTGAAATGCAATTTTAGATTCCCCATGTCGCTTTATTCATCGTCTATTTGAATGGTAAATTGTAGAGAGCAGAGATTTAGGTGAGAATCTCACTTTTGGTTTGGTGAGTAGAAATCTACTTTTACTTTTTGCTTTATGGTTATATCACTTTAAACATTAAATTATCTTAAGATGCTACATAACCTTAAAAATGGCCAAAAACCGCTTGTTTTGCAGTTTTAGGTTAAAATATCTCAGAAAGCAGAGACTTCCGAAAAGCATATTCTGATCTTTGGGTCCGAATATTGGCTAAAATTGTGTCAGTCCGTTATGTTAAGCTCTATGGTTCAGCAAATATATTGCAGCGATTTTAGATACGCATATATAAACAAACCTGTCAATAAACAACTGCATTTATTATTGCGTTTAATTATATTCCAATTATAAAATACAGCTTATTATAATCGTTAAATTGTGAGTTTATGTTAAATTAACTTGTAGATAAAATATACATTTTATTAGTTCATAAGCCCAAATGATTAATGTTAATGATATTTATAGTATTGTACAATATCAATTATCTAGATAAATTAATTTCTTAATAAAGTATTTTTATCCTAAATACCCAGTAATTTACAGAGTAAATTATATCATCACATTATAAATTGTATATTCTATTGCTTATTACCAACCGGACTTAAATTTTAAGAACAACTATATATGAACCTAATTTATATTACTTGCTAATAACTAGAGACTGGATTATATGCAAAATGTAAACGCATTTGGTGCAAATGCATATGTCATTGTGTGCTGCATATTTCTCATGTTTTTCATGAATAAATATGCCTTGCAATATTTGGAGATTTAGTAGCAAATAATTGCGCATATTTTGATATATAGGAATAGCAATGTATTATAACATCCATTAACAGTAACATCCATTAAAATAAAAGAGAAAGAAAAGTGAGAGTACATATGTCTATATGTCCGAATAAACGGAAGCGTATATGACATCTATATTTAAGAAAGAAGATAGAAAACAATGCAAAAACTAGAGAGGAATAAACGTAATATCATCAAAATAAAGATTATATCGGAAGATTCTTCGAAAAAAGATAGAGCAAGCGATGCAAAATCGGAAAGGATCAGGCAGACTTCGCGGTAAAAGAATCATGCATAGATCACATATACACACTTGAACAACTGTTGGACAAGAAAAAAGTAAAAAATAGAAATATACTATTGTGGTATTCAAAATTAAAGAGTAAAAATATTAAATGTACGATGAAATCAATATTTAAGAGATTATAGAAAGTAAAAATACTCCGAACTGCCAGGAATTAACCAAAGATAATCTTAGTCATAAATAATCTTTTGTATAAATATAACAAGTGGATAGTGCGGGTACAATGGATTTTAACAATGGTTTATTCTCATAAGCCATAAAGTGTTCCGTAATCCAGGTTTGCGCCATGAACAAGACAATAAAAATAGTTAATAAGTAAATGGTTTTTCGGAATCTGTAAATACCCAGTCGAAATAATATGAATTAGGAAAGTTTGTAGGTATTTCTGATTTTATGTGGGGAGTGGTATGCAAATTTCTGATAGGCCGAGAATTTGGAAAGTGGTGGGATGGGTGTGTATAGTGAAAGGTTGGATGGATGGATAGATGAGATGAGAGTAGTAGTTAGTTCCAGTGTCTTAAAGTGAATGGTTGGTTTTTGAGGTGGTCTCCAGGGGTAGTAAGTGATAAAGAATAAGTTGATGAAGTAAGTGTGTCCGACGGTAGTTGATCTGGTACAAATTTGTAAATAAACTTCTCCCACTTATATTCTACGTATCGCTGTTTATTTCGGAACGAGAGATTAAGGTTGGCGAGAGAAAAAGAGGCTGGCACCATTGGAAAGGTACGTGAATTCGAAGGAGAGCATTGAAGACACTAAATTGCAATATCTTGTTTAGTATTGCCAATTACATTGGAGGCTGCTGAGAACTAATAGCTAATTATGCATAGAACGAGGAATTGGACAACTCAAGGCAGAGGAAGCGTTTCAACGAAAGAAACATTCATAATATATTCAATTTGAGAATTTTGGGTAAAATTATATTATATCATATTAGTAACGTGTGAATAGGTTGTCGATAGTCGAAGGAGATCAAATTTGTTCTGAGAGGGAACACGGAGCTGTGGAGAGAATTGGATAATTTATACAAATTTTTCTTGGTACAATCGATATACTAAAATTGCATTAGGAAGGACACTGATTACTTGATTTGTTTATGTAGAATAATAAGCTGAATTTTAGATTGTAATTGTATTATATTATCCATGCATTATTGAAGCTTCACGTACGTAGAACGAATTTTGTTTCATAAACATTGTATGCTAATAATTTTTGGAGGTATTTTAATCAGTTTATTTTATTACATTATTTTCATATCATATTATGTTGTTTTATTTCGTTAGTCTTTGGACCTAACCGATCAGCTGTAAAATATAGATATTGAAGCACGAGTAAAACCTGAGATAACAAAATTGAAAGGTGTGATATAAATCATAAATCAAAAATTTAAATATAGTTTTATATAAATTTTTTGTAAAGTTTTAAAATTAAAATTCTTGATATCACATTAATACATTTGGCATTTGTGAACCTGAGAAAGTATGCAATATAATAATTTGGAAATTCCAGGTTTGCCCTTAATTAAATACAAGAAAGTAGTAAACTGGTTGTTAGAAAAGTGACAATACATTTCATGACATTTCATTTTTAATATATTCTTGAAATAAAAAACAATTTTAGCTTAAAATAAAAAACAAATTATTTTATAGGATCTATGCGAATTCATAATTATTTCTAAATAAAAAAAATCTTAAAATTATTAGGTACTTAACATAACATTTCAATTTACGTAATGATTATGTTTTATTATTTATCCTTTATTATTTATCTTAAGGATTATCCTTTTATTAATAAATATATTTATCAATTATTAAGTCTGTTTGTTTTGTGGTGCAGTAGGTTATATTAGAATGAAATATCTCAATATTTGGAACGAATGTTGGTCACAACATACTTATACCAACCCTTCTAGATACTGCAGTATACAAAATCAAATACCGAATAAAACGTGGTTCCAGCCATATAATTATTCAAGAAAATATATTACAACTGTAACACGTCTTAGATTTGGCCATGCCTTTTATCCCATACATATACATAAAATTCATGTTCTCGAAATTGATCTTTGTCAAAATTGTGGCAAAAAAGGTCATTTAGATCATATTTTTTCGAATGCCAAAAATATAAGGATGAAACAGATCAATTTATTCAACAATTACATGAATTGGAAATGAGAAAATTTATAATGCATTAGTAAAATTTTTGTCAAGTACCAAAATAGTCTTGTAGTGTCAACTATCAAAAAAATATATATATATGCAAAATTGTGGTCAACAACTTGGACAGTCCATAGAAAAGCAGCTGTCGAATTGAGTAGATAGATGCTCAAGAGTTTCTGTGGAACTCTGAGAACCTCATCATCTTGTTTGTATGTAAATATAGATAAAAAGGAGATAATACATAAAAGTGTTTTGAACTATATTATGTATACTGTTCTTTGAACACACTGATAATGTTGAAAACATGCTATATTTAACTTATATCTTATTTTAATATTAGTTCTTAAAGCATATTATTCAGCTCTTCGTTATTAATATTTTATGGGCTTTACGGTCATAAATTTTTTACGTTTAAGGTATTAGTCATGTTGTAACTGGCTGATTGACACTTAGTCTATGCCAATAAAAAAAATTATTAAGTCTAGTGATTATTTTGAAAAATAACCAACAATTTGAGTTTACAGTGAGTTTATTTTTTGTCAAAAAACTTATTTAGTCCCAATAAAAAATAGTAATTGTAATAATATTTCTTTCAAAGTCAATTTTTATTGCACCATTAATATTTGTCAGTAAAGAAACGTCTTTTATGACTTTATAAAAGAAAAACAACAGTTACAAGGAGAAGAACAGATTAACGTTGAATCATTTGCTGAAATAGATCATACAAATTTTCTACTATTTAATTAACATTAAATGATTACGTGCGATACTTATTTTTTTATTTATTAACGCTGTAACCACAAGGGTTCTTAGCGACCTAAAAAATATAATACAGGTTACGTTAGAAAAAATTACAATAATTGATACAGTCCTGAGTCTTTACGATAACTTATTGTGTTTTTAATGTTCATGTTTTTCATTTATATTATAGGCTTCCTTTATATTATTTGGCATAATGTGCTTCTTTCTTGCTGCTTCATTGTGTTTTCCACTGAGCCAGTATAAAATATGCTTCACGGAGAGTGTTTCTTGACAATTTTCAGATCAGCGTCACCATTCACGTAAAGAGATGTTTATGTGTAAAGTTACTGTGTCCTAGTCACAAACGTATTATTCTCACTTGGTCGTGTCTATTCGCTGTCTATTCGGGTTGGAGCCACGGTTTCACTAATTGTTTGATTTCCTTGAGTTTATTTTGTGATGCACTCCACTTATTTTGCCACGCACTTAACACTTAATATTTTATTTCTGACTTGAAGTCATCTGAAGAAACCTCATTAATAAGAATGAAGTCCTGGCAGAAGGATGCTAAGTGGGCTATTGCATCTGCTTCTTTATTTACTTGTATACCTGAATGTGATGGAACAAACATAAAGTCAACAATATTCTTATTATTATTTAGAATCTCTATTTCTGAAAATGGTGTTGCTATAATTCTTGAGGAACGACTTGAAAACCTGGTTGACAAATTTGTTCCTCTTTCAGAGCGAATAATGATGATAACTATTAAAAGTAAGATTAATATAAACTTAATACAAGTATACCCTCCTACAAGTAACAGTACAGATAACGAAATTAATGAATTTTACCATGTATTAAAGCAAGCACTAAATAACACAAAAAAACACGAAATCTGTGTAATAATGGGAGACTTCAACGCTAAATTAGGAGAAGACATAACTCCCGGAATTACTGGAGGATTCGGTCTTGGGGAAAGAAACGAAAGAGGTGATAGATTGGTGGAATTCTGCCAAGAGGAAAACTTTGTTATCACCAACACATGTTTTAAACAACCAAAAAGACGTCTCTATACATGGATATCACCGAGAGATGGCCATGGTAGTGTAATGCGTAACCAAATAGATTATATCATGATGAACAATAGATTTCGAAACTCATGTAAATGTACTAAGACATATCCAAGTGCCGACGCAGCCACCGATCACAATTTACTGGAATCTAGAATCAACCTAAAATTAAAGACAATTAAAAAGCATTCCATTACAAAGAAATACGATAGACAAAAACTAAAAGAAGAAGAATTTAAACATTACTTTGAGCAAAAAATGAACGAAAAAATTCGAGACATCACACAAGTATACAATGTACCAACAGTCGAAGAAAGATAGGATAACATAAAGACTGGTATCATCGATACAGCAACGCAAAGTGGAACTGTCACCCATTATAAAAAGCAAGCGTGGATAAAAGATCAAATAATCGAAATGATGGACGAAATGTAACAAAAAATATATGTTAATGTAACAAAATTTGTGCTAGAGGAGTCTGGGTGACGCTATCCAGTGTAGCAAAAGGGTAAACTCTAAAATGTACCTTGATACACCAACGAACTAATATGTGGAATAACAGAAGATGGAAGGGATTAGATAGAAATAAATTATGTAGAAGAAATAAATAAAGAGTAACTATGAATTTTAAATTATAGCAGAATTAAGTGTTGGCTAGCGACTATGCAGGAGAATGACCACTTGACACTCAAAGAAGGATTCGGCCAATTTGCATGCCCTACAGAGACCGTAAGATATAAGAACTAATGACAAGAAAACCACCAAGAAATAAACAGATGAAAAATAAAAGTTGCTTTAGTGAATACTTGGGCGCCAGGAAGTTAAATGGTTTCTTCCGAGATATCTTGTATTGCTGAAATATGAAAGATAGGTACTTATTGAAATATTAAATTTTAACCACACCTTTAATGATTACCAAACTTAGGTACAACTATTTTAAATGCTTATATACTAAACCACCACCTCTTATGTACAATTAACTTAGCTATATTTACAGTAAAATCCCTGAATATAATTATAAAACAATTTACCCCTGATATACCCCTTAAAAATTTCAAATTGTGACAAAATGTTAGATCCAATAATAATGTATAAATAATAAATATAATTATATACTACTCACTAATAGTTAGTTTTCGTTCAAAAATTGTTTAGGTTTTAAGTAAAAATTCTCCGGGATATGTGTGCACACAATAACCTAACAAAGAGAAATTCAAGGGAGAGTTATGACCTCATCCCTTGGTAGACAATAAATAATTAAATTAAGTTACAATGATTAATGTTTTTTTAAAAAAATTGAAGATATTTATTATTAAGGATAGTTTTCTTTTATTAAAAATAGAACCAAAAGTTAAAACCTTGAAGAGGACATAGCAAAAATTATTTAAAGTAATTGAATGATAAACAAAAATTAGTCAGTTCTTCCTGCCGGTTTCCGTAGGTTTCCCTCGAAGATGATCCGGTGGAGAACTGGACTCAGGTGGTAACAAGATACCAAACCTGTATTCCCTGGATCAGGTACTATTGGACAAATAAGTCACTTAATATCCTTCTTAAGTTTCCCATAAATTAACTTGGAACTCCTTCCCCTTATCCTTATTAAGTATAACCCCAAAACTGAAAAAAAAAATTCTTCCCCTGACTTGTAACTGGATTCTTGAGTAGGTTAAAAGGAATAGTTGTGTTACTCCATGTTTTTGTACATACAAAAGGTAAGGAAAAACACAAGGGTTATCAATCTTGAAAGGCGATACAAAAAATGTCAGCAAGTGACCTTAATTGAAATAAAAACCTTAATGGTTTTCGGTAAATAATGACCTTCGAATGGTGTGGCAATGTTTTTATAATGTATGGATATATTAAATAGATAATTTTAACGGAAAACATGATCTTTATATATTATAGAATAGGAAAAAAAAAGAAATATTAGCCGGTTTAAATGGTATGAAATTGAAATACATAATTGTTTACTTTAACTCTTAAAAGGAAATAAAAATTTGAGATAGATATAGAATCTAATACTTATAATTTATTTAGGTATAAAACTTTTCCTTAATGAACTAAGGTGAAATATAACATGTATCAAATATATGAAATACCTATCAAAGACGAAATTAAAATAGGTCTGAATTTTACTAACAATGGCGGATGATATGAAGGATTTTTCCTTATAATTTATTTGTAATTTTATCTTACCGGCTAGGGTGATCCAACTGAAAACATCCTCGTACAAAACAACTAAATAACTCAAATGGTTTCCTCCAAAATAAACAGCTCTTCACAATAAAAAATAAACTTAAACTAAATTCGGGAAAAATATGCCACTCCCAGCCGCAACTACCCTGATTGAATCGATGTTTCTTCAATCACATCCAGTTAACAAGTGATTCTACAAGCTGTCGGTTGGATGAACTTTCAGAATTTTACCACTGAGGGCTCAGTTTAATGCCAACCTCGGAAAATAAAATTTACTGGGAGTTATTTAAATATTTAGTTTAAGAATATTTCAATATGAATTTAATTTAGAATTAAATTAAAAGATTCCAGTCACAAAAAAAGGTAAACGATTATTTAAGTAACGGACTCGTTACAGAAAGAAGACAGCTTAAAAATAGAAATAACTCAGAGTATAAACGAAAGCATAATCTGATTCGAAGAAAAATCAGGAAAGCCAAAGAGTTATGGATGCGAGCAAAATGTGAGGAACTAGAAGAATTGCAACGAAAACATGACGAATTTAACACACATAAGAAAATAAAAGAAGTTACAGTACACAAAAGAAATACACCCATAACATTAACGAATAATGAAGGCCATGCACTATCCCTAGAAGACGAAGTAATGGAGGAATGGGAAAACTACATTAAAGCATTATTTAATGATGATCGAGGATCACTACCTAACTTAAGTGCAAATACAGGACCATCAATCTTAAAAGCTGAAGTAGAAAAAGCCATACACTAAGCCAAAAACAACAAAGCCAGTGGACCAGATCAAATATACAGCGAATGGCTAAAATTACTCTCAAATGACAATATAACCGAACTCACTGTACTTTTCAATCAAATATATGATACCAGTGAAATTCCATCGGACTGGTTAAAATCGATCTTTATTCCTCTACCTATGAAACCAAACGTTAGGAAATGTAGCGATTGTAGACTCATTAGTTTAATAAGCCATGCCGTTAAAATACTGTTACATATTCTTCTAAACCGAATTAACAGCAAGTGCGAAGAAATAATTAGTCAAGAGCAGTTCGGGTTCAGGAGATGCCTTGGAACTAGAGAAGCACTGTTTTTTATACAAACACTCCTTTAACGATGTTAAGAGGTAAAAAAACCCGTATATATGTGCTTCATTGATTTTGAAAAGGCATTTGATTGCATTCAGTATACCAGACTAATTACCGCCTTGCAGAGCATCCAACTAGATGAGAAAGACATCAAACTTATTGTCAAACTTTACTGGAACCAAACAGCCATTATTAATACCAACAACAGAGAATCAAAGCCTATCAGTATTGAACGAGGCGTAAGGCAGGGCTGTGTACTGTCTCCCACCCTCTTTAACGTGTATTCTGAGAATCTATTTAGGGAAGCTTTAAAAGATCAAAAAGGAATTATCATAGGAGGAAAAATAATTAACAATATACGGTACGCCGACGATACTGCGATTCTAGCTGAAAACATCGACGATCTGCAGGAGCTAATCAATAGAGTTGACATGGAATGCACACATTGGGGACTGTCGATAAATATCGATAAAACTGAATACATGGTGACCAGTAAAGTGGATATTGGCGCAACCCAACTGATATTAAACCAACAACCGCTGCAGAGAGTTCAGAGATTCAAATACCTTGGATGTTGGATTACCCAAAATCTGGATCCATCCTTCGAAATTCGATGTAGAATTGAACAGGCAAGAAACTCATTTCAAAAATTCAAGCCTCTATTATCCAATAACTCATTAAATTTGGAAATCCGTGAAAAGTTTACAAGATGTTACGTGTGGTCTGTACTTTTGTATGGATGTGAAACTTGGACTTTAAACGCCGATATCATAAATAAAATCGTGGCGTTTCAGATGTGATTGTATCGAAGGATACTAAAAATTCCATGGACTAGCAGAACCAGAAACGAAGAAGTTCTTCGAAGAATGGGACATCAACGAACTCTATTAAATATTATTAAGAGGCGTAAACTAGAATATCTTGGACATATAATCAGAGGACCAAGATATGAGTTCCTTCGGCTAATTCTCAACGGTAAAATCGAAGGAAAGAAATGGATAGGACGGAAGAAACTCTCTTGGTTGAGGAATTTGCGGCAGTGGACAGGTTTGACAGCGGACCAATTGCTACACATAGCGCAAGACCGAGATCAGTATAACAATATTATAAGCATAGTAGTCGCCGACATTCCGTAGGAATATGGCACTCTAAGAAGAAGAATTTCTAATTGGATATGTGAGGCAATTGGATTATTGGTATATAAACGTTTGATAGTGTGAAGTGAGCTTAGTGAATCGGTTATTATGCTTTTTTATCGCTAATTATTTTGTTATTTTTTGCTAGAAAAAGAATCTTATATGGTTGGCATTTGCTAGAGATTTTCCTTAAGTTTCTCCAAACTGTACTTATGCTTGAAGAGGTATTTAGAGATGAGATGAATTTTTTCCAGGATTCTTTTCTATACTTTTTTAGAATGTATCTTGCCTCAGCTCTTGGTTTTTTATAGTCCGTTATATTTTTGTCTGTTTTATGATGCCTTATTAGTATATTGAAAGTTTTCTTATACACTCTTGTAGCTTGGCTGCATTCAGGTGTCCATCACGGAAAAGGTTTATGTTTCTTTAAAATTTTTGTTTTTCTTACATACGTCTCTGCGGCTGCTGTGATGGTTTGTAAAAATGTATTTAAAAATTTGTCAATGTCGTTTGATGATGTTGTAACGTAGTATTTTGCCTATAAGGGGTTGAAAATTATTTATTTGTTATTGCTATAAGGGGTTGAACTAGGGCACAGATAGGGCAAGCAAAATAAACGAAACTGTACAAACGGCATTTAGGGCTAATTTGGAGAACTGGGTCGTGGATAAGTCAATGTGGATAAATGTCAATGGGTCGAATTGGGGCAACTACAAAAAAAAACAAATTGATGCTTACATGAATCTCCTAGACCAAAGGGTTAACAAAAAACAACAAGAAAGACCTCTAGATATTTGAAATAAGAACGCCGCTTCAAAGAAATCTAATTTTGCTGGAAAAAAGGTTCTTCTTTCCTAAAATAAGAAACCAAAAAAAGGTTAGGAGAATTTTCTAAAATAAAAAGACAAAATGGTACAAAATATATATGATATAATTAGTTACAAAAATTTATTATATATATACAATTAAAATGACAGTATAGACACACCCTAAGATTTACAATATTAATTATTAAAACCTTTAATTTTTATTATTTATTATTTAAATTATGAAAGCAATTATTATTTTAATTTTGATTTATTTTTTTAAAAGTTTAAAACAAAAAAGTTACCTTGATTGCGCTAAATTTCTTTACTTAACATATTTTCTGAGGCCAAAAACTGGATCTACTAAAATTTCTGGAAGTAGATCGGGGATGGCGACCAGGGATAATAAGATGAGGGTGGAAGCTACCACTGGCTGGAACACAAACCTTGAAAACTCGTCTCTTTTAAAGACTGGAACAGGTACAGCAAAATGACATTATGAGGTTATCTTCAAAACCTGTTGTAAAACGCCATTTCAAATCTCTCATATGAGATATGGCAAATAACAAAAAAAAGACAGTGATGACCCGTTCAGAGTTGACACATTACTTTGAGTAAAAATCACTTTTTCGTCGACGAATTTGCCGGCTTTTCGCAAAACTACATAACGGCCGTTCCCTTTGACCAAATTTTTCAATCTGACTTCAATTTCCGATGTTTTATCTCTCATGACCTGCACCCTTCCCCCGAGCGTCCTGCTACATACCACGGAATCGGCTAAAATTCGTTAGACCTACGAATCGAAAAATAACCTTGAAATATTTCAGCTCGGTTTTAGAATCGTAGCACAGACGCAATATGTCAAGTACTTAAACGGAAATACATATCTCGGAACAGGGACGTCTTTGGAAATTTTTATACATATATATTTTTATATAGGAAAGATTGTTTTCACGTTCAGAGCGTTTGTGAATAACCGCTCCGAAGATTTCTTTTAGGGTCAAATACGTATAAGCGAATACACAAACGCATTATACGTGAAATCAAATCTTAACTGTCTTTCCTATAATAATTGTGTTTTCGAAGCAATAGATAGATATTGGAAATGGTGAAGTCGCCATTGACACCTCGACCGGATTCATTTCAGTACCCAGAAATTTCTGTTACTTAACAGACTCGAAAGAGTAGGTTATTTATCTTTGACCCTTTACTTAATCATTCGGTAGTACGAAGTTCGCTGCGTCAACTTCTTTGTGCTAAAACGGTAAGTTCTCTATTTCAATAGATTTTTAAATGTATCAAACTTTTTTAAACATCTATGTGTCTGTCAAATATAACGCAAGATTAAGAAACACTCCCGTACTATCGGAACTGTCCCGTTTTTTTAATTGAAGTTATTTTCGTTTAAAGTTTGAGAATTCCGTATGAGAATAATTTTAATTTCACTTCTAGATTTCCGTAACACAACTCAGAAATTTTTCTCAAAATATAAATAATTTGTATTGTCAATAGTATTTAATGTTATAAGTTGTTTATATTTGTCTGTATTCTGTATTGTTTAAGTGCCGTAATACTATTTTTTATGCTAGCTATTGTTTTTAATAAACCTCGATACGGACCCCACAAGCCAATTATTTAAGACCCGCTCCTAAATTTACTCCTGAATAAGAACAAGAAATCTTCAATATATAATAAAGTATGAATTGAAAATTTGGTGGTTGTCTCAAACAGAAAGCGAAGGATAAAATTAATACGATTCCTTACAAATTCTCGAATTGGAATTTATGTTCATGCGAAAATCTATAACTCAAAAGATCCTCCCATAACCGATTTTAATATTACTGGTGCGTATTAAGAGAACCTTAAAGTACGAAATCCTAAGTAACTGTTTTAAGAAGTAATACGTTAAAAAAATTCTTTAAAATAATATTAATCTGTGCATATTTACTGCATATCCGTGCAAATTTTGTATGTTTTTGGAAAAATGATTTTTAGAATGACAATCAAAATTAAAAAGGAAAAATATAGTAGTTTTAATAATATTCTATAGAAACCTCTTAACTACATAATATAGATGTCTACCAAACTCTTTGACACGCATAAATAAATAAACATAAATTGTGATTTCATCCACTAAAATCAAAATTGAAAACTATAATTTTGATTGCTTTCTTAAGTTCATATAGAATTAATTATAATAGTTTACCTGTTTTAATTTTATGTTCGTTAAGGTATATTGTTATAGAAAAGTATATAAGGCTATATATCAGTAAAAGTGTGGCAAAAGTTGTATCTTTCTCATTACGTACCATCTCCGTGTCGGAGGTTGGCAATCATCATGGCTATTCTGATTTTAGGTGATGCGGCTCTGAATAGTTCTATTGATGTGCATCCGTACCATTCCCTCAAGTTAAGCAAGCATGAGATTCTTCTCCTTCCTACATATCTCTTGCCCTGGATTTACCCTTGTACAATTAATTGAAGTATATTGTATCTTTCATTACGCATAACATGCCCCAGGTATTGCAGCTTTCGTGTCTTGGTGGTTTCCAATATTTTCATTCATTTGCCTCTTCTCTTGACTTTGTTGTTTGTTACATGCTCGGTCCATGATATCTTCAGGATTCTTCTATACAACCATAGTTCCAATGCTTCTAACTTTTTAGTAGTCGTCGCGTTAAATGTCCATGTTTTTATCCCGTAAAGCAGAGTCGAGAAAATATAACACCTTGCCAGCCTAACTCTCAAGTCTAATTTCAGCTCTTCAACACAAAGTACCTTTCTCATTTTATTAAAATTTGTTCGTGCTTTGTCTATTTGAAGTTTGATTTTTTTCGAGTAATCGTTTGTGTGATTAATTATTGTGCCAAGTTAATTGTAGTTTTTAACTTGTTCTAAAATTTTACCGTTAACGTTATTTGTACCGCTTTCATCATTATTTCGGGTTTCTGATATCCTCATAAATTTAGATTTCTTGATGTTTATTGATAATTCATATTTGTCTTCATACTCAACTATCTTGTTCATTATAGTTTGGACGTCTTGAATGTTGCCTGCTATTATGATGGTATCGTCCGCATATCAAATGTTGTTAATTGGTGTTACATTGACCTTTATTCCTGCTATTTCTTCCTGAAGAGCTCTTTTCATAATTTCTTTAAAGTATGCATTGAATAGTATTGGTGACAATATACACCCCTGTCGCACTCCTTTTTTAATTTCGAACTCTTCTAATGTATGTTCTTTAAAACGTATATGTGCCTGCTGTTTATAACATAGACTTGTAATAATTCGAAGGTCATTGTATTGTAATTGTTTTGCTTTGAGGACGTCCAATAGCTCTTTGTGGCGGACTTTATCGAAAACCTTGTTGTAATCTATGAAACAGACGTACATATCATATCTTGGTTTACATCAAAGAATCTCTAAATTAGTACATTGAATGCAAACAGAGCTTCACGGGTACCTACCTCTACGAAATCCAAATTGGGTTTCTTCAATATCCATATCAAGTATTTGGTAAATGCGTTTATGGATAATCTTTAAAAATACTTTAAGTGTGTGAGATACCAGGCTTATGGTACGGTGGTTGGTGCATTCTCTAGCATTTTTTTTTGGAGACAAATAAATGTTGAAGTCAACGATTCATTGGGTATACAGATTCTTGGTAAATCGAGTTTTTCCGTTTCTCCTCTCTTAGGAGGGGGCGTTTTAGTGGAAATCCGGGAGGTAAAAGTGGTAAACTTTTTTGCATCTTTTTTGGGGTCCCAAAATTGACATTTTAGCAAAACTCAGCTTGTTCGTCCGATTTTTAGAGGTCAAATTTCTGACAACGGGACTGTTATTAGAATATTAGAGCTTGAATTTAATTCACTCCTCTTTTAGAAACACCTTAATTTAAAGTGTTAACCGAGATATAGAAGTTATGATAATAAATTACTTAATTAAAGTTTACTGAGGGTAATTATATTTTACTTTTATTTACAAAATTGCCCATATTTTTCTCAATAAGAATCTTTCACTAACGCTAAATATCACAAAAATATTTTTTCTATTTACTTTAAAATAAATTCACTAAATTCGCTGAATATCACAAAAATATTTTTTCTATTTACTTTAAAATAAATTCAGTACATTTTGTTATACTCAAACCATAAAGTTTCTCTCTTGCGTAGATACGTAGTTGCTTTCTTAGTTATCTTGGTATATTATAACATTGTACTCTGACACTAACTGCCCATAAGTTAGGTGGTTACAAATTTGATGACTGTCTTGCATAGTGAGTGTTTCAGCTCTACTATAAAGATAAGAAGCCGTCTAATGGCATTAAGCTTATGTATAGCAATAAAAGTTTAGTAAAACTAAAAACATGTATCTTAAAGCACATTTTACTGTGTAGCTCTATATAAATTTTACTAATTGATCTATTTTAAATCGTATTTTATTCATACCAACTATTTAATTGTAATACAAAAGCCATTTGATCTACATTCTATTTTAGAAGCTATGTATTGCAAACTATTAGAATATAGTAGCATAAGACTATATAGTAGCGAGTAAAGAACTTAATCATTTATTAAAAATTTTTATCCACAAGGAATCTACGTTCCTGTATTTGGCTGTATACCATATATTAAAAAATTAATTAAAATCCTTTGTATAGGTTACTCAGTTGCTTCCATAAAGTCCTCGTAGACACACCGTCTCAGGACTTGCAACTTCAACGTGAAGTCATATGTCGCCATGTTACCTAATCCAACGGTAACTTTAACATCCTAATTATTTATAAGATATAATGTCAAACAAATGTAACTAATTATTTGTTAACGGGTTTTTACCCATATATTTAGTGGCTACATTCATGTACTCCTAGACACCGATGATGGAATGATGGATTCCGAAAACGTTTTGTCTAACACAGCCCGTTTGGGTTTTTAAATATATACCTTTTACAAAGGATTTTAATTAATTTTTTAAAAATTTTTAATTATCTCGTATAAAATTAATTTCCATCAAGTAACGTTCAAATCCATCACTTATTTAACCCTCCAGTATACTGACTGACTGAATGTTTTAATCTTGTTTAATGTACTTCTTCAAGGATGGTTTTTTATTTATTTATTAATTGGTGTTTAATGCTTGGTTGGTTCGTGCGAGGACTAAGACCGGGTACCACCGCTGTAGGCAGGAGTGTCAGAAGAACTGTATCAGCGACCGATGTGCGACTGGGGCCGCGTGGACCAAGCCTGTCACTAAGTACAAGTTCCATGGAAAACGGTTCCTTTCAGATTGTTGGCCATTATTTGTTTGTTTGGAGGTTTGTTGGTGGAGGATAGCTGTGTCCTCAGCTAGGATCGGGTATCATTGTGCAATGAGATTGGAAAACCACAGAAAACCAATCTCCCCCTGTCCTTATTAAATTTATTCGACTCTTAAGGAGTGTGTGTGGTACTTATAAATTGTGTGGTGTGAGCGTATTAGTAAAGTGTAATGTGTAAATGATAAGTGTATGTATTCTGTTTGTGTGTGTAGGTGTGCATGTATTTTTAGGTGCGGAGTTGGGTAAATGTTTGGTTTATGCGGTTATTATAGTGGAAAGTGGTGACGGCATATCCGTGTAGGTGTATTGGATATTTGATTAACGACTCGGATGGTTGCGCTTCTCATGTCGGAGGAAAGGTCGTATGTTTGATCGCAGTTGTTGGGAAATATGTTTTGGTGTGGACATCTTGGTGAGAAGGCAGGGTGGGAACCGCTACAGTTCGGGCACTTAGGTTCGGATGTCTTGGGGCATGCGACTGATCTGTGATTTTGTCCACAATATGGACATGTATAGAATTTTTCGGGGCATTCGTTGTTGAAATGTCCGCTTTTGCAACATTTCGAGCAGTATTTCGAACGGATCGGGACGGAGTTGCCTGATCTTGGGATCCCAAAACTTAGCCGTTCGCCCTTGATCTTAATACAGCTCGAAAGTGCTTCGGCGAACTTGAGTTCAGAGTTAGTGAAGATTCTGATGTAGGAGGTGGGTTGGTTGGTGGAGCGTGACTACACGCGTGAATTGCATTAGTAATCCATACGTACTGGAGCTCTGGAAAAGCAGTATTGTTTGAAAATGGTGTTATTGTTTTACCAAGGTTTTAAAAAAACAATCAAAATTAAAAATCAAATACTATAAATCAAAGTTACCTATTTATTTATTTATCGTATGGCAATTACAACACATTTAGAACAAAAATATACAAATACTAGTAATATAGGTATTTGACAAACTTTAAATAGTTACAAACAAATATCAAGTGTATTGATATAATCAATTGACTCTGAAGTTGCAAAGAGGAAGTCTTTAGGGCTACCATTGTAGGATCTTGTGGGACACTCTTCAATAATGTGGTCGATGGTTTGGTTCTCCCCACATTCACATTGAGTAGACGGGTTCTTTCCCCATTTATGTAGCATGTATGCATGTCTGGTTCGGATCCTATTTACAGTTTTGCGTGGAAGATCAAAACCTGATGGCTTGTGGGTAATGCAGGGCATGTTATTTTGCCATTCGTTCCATTCTTGGGACCATGCATTCGTGATTTTGAACTCCTCATGTATTATTCTTGCCGTTTTCATTGGTGGTTTTCTAGAACGGAGACGGGTATTTCGTGCATCCTCGGTATCTTGGTGGATCGGCAGGTTTATATTGTTCAAGATCTTTTTGTATTCACCTGTAAGTGCGTCGACTCGTCGTAAATGTGGAGGTGGGGTGTGACTTAATATTGGAAGCCATTGGGTGGGAGTTGATTTAATTGTACCAGCTATCATCCTCATAGTGCTGTTCAGCTGATTGTCGACCTTTTTTACGTGTGGACTGTGTAGCTAGACTGGAGCACAATATTCAGCAGTTAAGAAAACAAGGGCTAAGGCAGTAGAGCATAGAGTGGAAACCGATGCTTCCCAGGTGGTACCGCAGAGCTTCTGTATAATGTTATTTCTTGTTCTCAACTTTTGGGCAGTTTTTGTTAAATGCTCTTTAAATGATAGCGTTATGTGTAGTGTTACGCCCAGGTACTTCGGTGTTTTGTTGTGGGTAAGTGTGGTATTTTTAAACCTTATGTTGAGTTTCTTTACAGCAAGTTTATTGTTCAGGTAAAAGCAACTAACTTCTGTTTTGGATGCATTTGGTTAAAGTCGCCACTTGCGAAAATATTTGCTTATAACCTATAACCTATATAAGTTACCTATAAGCAAACGTTACAAACCAAACTAAGTTCTATAATATACTAAATATAATATCCTAATTTAAATGAGACTGTATGTTCTGTTTTATCTCAGCACAATGTGCACATATTTGCTTTAAATGTTCTGGGCAAGTCCATTGATCACAGCTGCTGCAACATTTCCTTGAGCTCTTATTCGTTGCTTGTCCACAAATATGACAACGCCCAGGGACCGAAGATCTAGTCGGAACTTCTATAGAAGTTTCCTTGTTTATTTTTAAAAGACATTTAATTTTTTTTTATTTCTGTTGATGTGTGAGTGTTGTCTAGTTGCCTTAACATCAGTGCTTTTATTAACTCAAACGAAATATCCTGAAGAAAAGGGCTTCTTGGGAGTGATGCAGTGACATTGTTAGCCCTATACAGGGAAAATGCATTAATTTCTAAAATATTGAATAAATCAAAGTACAGGGTGAGTGGCCAACGCTGAGAGTTTCGGAAAACATCATATTGTGCACACAACTGGTCAACCAGATTCACACCCAATTTTGTTTTTTTGTAATCCGTTATTATAGTGTATTTTTATGTATGAGAGAGTAATAAAACAATAAATTATGTATGCAAATCCCTAAACTGTTGATACGGGTGACTCAATGAAAAACAGATATTTGTCAACAAGTTTACAGAAGTATACAGGAAAACAATTTTAAATTGAGTATGACCACCAGGTATAAAGGTTGGAGCAGAATAGAATACAATAGTTGTGATGGTTACTAATCCCTAAATAAGGTTGCCAGTGTCGGAGTGATGGAGGTTAACAGGTACTAATGAATTTGCAAGAAATGTAGGATGTTTATTTTATTGGTTATATATAACCAATAAAAGTTTAATAAGTACCTACCTATTTGCAAAATAAAGTTTAATTCTTTAAATAAAATAAAACGTTTTATTTTATCTATTTGCAAAATAAAGTTTAATTCTTTGCCTATTTGCAAAATAAAGTTTAATTCTTTAGATAAAATAAAACGTTTTATTTTATCTGAAATGAGTGCATTCCACGAAGTAAGGGTTTCAACAATCAAACATTTAATTCTTTAATTCCAGGAATTTACGACAGTAATTGACTAGATAATTACCTTCTAAACTTATTCCACAGAAAATGTGATAGTGGGTTTTTCCATTTTGTATATAGGAAGGTCCAAGTGGCGTATTCAAAATTCTTAACAGTTCACTAAAAGTAGGTACTTCAGTTGCAAGGTGCAGTTTATTGTGTATACTAGTGTTATGGAAAATTTGGAAGTGCCGTGTAAACGCCGAAAAATTGGTCCTCTAACAGTTAATGAAAAAACATTAATATTTAATTGTTTTAAATCATTTACAAACAAACGTTTATGTGAAAGTGTTGATGAGACCGTTGAGTTAGTTAGCAGTACACTTGGTGTTGGGAAATCTACGATTTACAGAGTTATTAAAGAAGAGAAATGTGGTAGTTTTTAAATGCCACGTAATGCTCCAGGGAAACCAAAATTTCAAATAGAATATCATTTTAAAGAAGAACTTTGACGGAAAGTGCGTGCATTCTTCTTTAGACAAGAATTTCCAACATTGGATAAAGTTCTTGTCTCAGTTCGAGATGATAAGGATTACCCAGAAATGAGTCGAAGTACGTTATGGTAACTTTTAAAAGAAATAGGCTTCCGCTGGAAAAAGAATCCCAGAAAGTCTATTTTATTAGAAAGAAGCGATATTGTCATATGGAGAAGACATTTTCTAAGAACCATAAAGGAAATGAGAAACCAAAAAAGAAAAATATTGTATCTTGATGAAACATGGATCAACGAGGGTCATACACCAAATAAATTTTGGCAGGATGAAACTGTTACAAGTCAAAGGCACGCTTTTGTAAATAACTTATCTACTGGTTTAAACCCACCATCAGGAAAGGGACGCAGGCTGATAATAGTACACATTGGCAGTTCAGACGGTTTTGTTGAAGGTGGTTTATTAACTTTTGAATCAACTTGTACCGGTGACTACCATGAAGACATGAACGCTGATCTCTTTCAAGAATGGTTCGAACAAATGATAGATCTTCTTCCTAAGAACTGTGTAATAGTAATGGATAATGCAAGTTATCACTCCAGACTTATAGAAGGACTGCCCACAACCAAGTGGTTAAAAAAAGACTTGCAGAATTGGCTGAGTTCAAAAAATATTACGTACCATCCCGGATCTATAAGAAAGGAACTTTATTCGTTGTGTGCCCTTCATAAAGAAAAATTTAAAAAATACGAAATTGATGAAATTGCCAAAAATCGTGGAATGACAGTACTTAGATCCCCACCATATCATTGTGAATTAAACCCGATTGAACTGGTATGGGCACAGATAAAGAGTGAAGTTTCAAGAAAAAATACCACTTTTAAAATTCATGATGTTAAACAGTTGTTTTTGGAGGCCGTAAATAATGTAAAACCTGAAAACTGGGAAAAGGCAGTAAATCACACTATTAAAGAAGAGGAAAAAATGTGGAAGCTGGACAATATCACTGATAAAATGATCGAGCCAGTTATTATAAATCTTGGTTCTGAAAGTTCATCTTCTGAATCTGATTTGGATTTGTAACAAGTAGCTGTAAGTTTTATATTAATATTTTTATTCATCTATTTAACATACCTTAGACGGTTTTAAAAACTCTTTTTCTCTTTTGTAATTTTTAAAAATTAAAAAAAATGTGAATTTTTTAAAACCCTTTTTAATGTAGGCCAGTCAGTTCTAATATAGTGTGTGATAAAATAGGTCACTTTTGTTTACATACACATAACACTTTATAACACTGAAATAATTCATTTATTTTTTACAATTATTCAAAGTAATTTTTCAATTAATCTTGAGCACGCCCATGGAGTGGTCGGAGCTACCAGTTAAAATTATGCTAATTACTCTCTCGTTCATAAAAATAAACTATAGTTCGGGTTTGTTCTTATTTTCTGTTTCAGTATTAATACTGTTATCATGGTGCATGGTTAAAATAGCTAATACGACCTTATTTTTTTTTTGTAACGTACGTTACCAACCATTTTATGGAAGTTTTGAAAACAAAATTTTCAGTGTTTTATTGTTATATATATTTATTATCGATGAAAATGTCGATGATGTGATATTTGTGACAAACTTTAAGAAAGTCAATATATTCTCTGAAAACTGAAAAAATAAAACGATTTCTTCGAGGGTTTTTTATAATAAAATTTAAGAATATCAAATTTATAAGGATGCTCTTTACATTTTTCATATTGCCACGATCAGAAATTAAACAACTGTTTTTAAATATATTTGGGGATGCGTTCCTCAACTTAAAAATGCATATTTTATAGCATTATTAATAAGCACATGTACAATTTACAATTATTAGGACATTTTGTGATTAAATCAGTTTTTTACAATTAAAAACTATTTTCTTAATGTCTCATTTAGCAGGATTATATTACATTCCACTGAATTGAGATACTAACTAATGTAGATCAATATCTAAAGAGCGTCTTAATATCTAATGAAATTCCATTAGACGTATGCGATATTAATAGATAAATCTTCATTCTGATACATTTGAAGTGCTTTAGAGAATGTTTTTAGTTATTTTGTTTCTAGTAAAAGGTAATACAGTTTAAAAGTAAATTAATTTAATGTTGTAATATTGTGCAAGATTGATGTACCTGAGCTAATACTAAACAGCTGAGGCTTGTCAAATTGTACAGTGGTGTTAAAAAGTCCTGCATCACCTTACCAAATACATGAAAATAGAAGTTTAAGGCATTTATCTTAAATATTTTTTAAACCATTTACTATTTACATCAAACAAGCACTTAAACACAATATTGTACAATGGAAACACATTTATTACATTTATTTACTTTATTAAAAGATAATTTGAATTAATTACTTGCTTTAACTTACAATTATACAATTTTTTATAATAAGAGTAGTTTTCACCCTTAAAAAATTAAAAGAAACTAACGAGACAAATCCAAAAGTAAAGTGAAGGCTAATTATAAACTAAATCTAAATTTTCTTATAATTCTGGGGTGACAGACTATTGTCGTATTTCACGTTAATTTACTGGGGTAAAGAGCGGTAGCAACGGTTTCGCTAAAGATGAAGAAAATATTATTACTTACAAAATACCAGACCCTTAAATTATAATTATTCTAGAGCCCATATTAATTCTAATAGAAATTTAAATAATAATTCACAATACTCCTCATTTCCAAATAGAAATAACATTATTCTCAAAACCAGAATTTTCCAAATTAGAATAATTTTCAAAATTGGGATTTTTTCCAACGTTCTAGTCCATACAGAAATAACAATTTTTTTCAAAAACCCCAGAAACGTATGTCCTGCCATTCTGTACTAGTATTATATAAGTAACAAATATTTTAATCTATAATCATTATCTGAAATTATTGTATCGTTACTAAATTTTTCCGCAGAAAATGTTCATCTTATGAGCAAAATTAAATTACCAGTAACTTTTTCAAAACAAATAATTAATGTAGATTTTTATGGATTGTATCGAGAAACTCCAGCTTTACTATGTAAAAATATTATTAAGAATTATTATTAAGAAATATTCACTAGATATTATAATACGGGTTTAAGGGAACTCAATTTTTATTTAAAAATCCTGTACAAAAGGTATAAAACTACAAGACCCTTTTGAGCCACATTACAATGGAACGTCTTCGGACTACCAAGTTCATTATCGGTGTATTTACCTGGAATAAGAATTACCTATTTGGGAATACGAAGGTAAATATTAAAATTTGTTTATTTTAAATTTCCCATAATATGGGAAATTAATGTTAAACTTTTCGTAAATCCGAAAGAAGTCGAATTTACTTTCCTGCATCTGTGTTGTTGAAATTCCGAAGAGATTTTGTTTATTTTTTTTAAGATTTTCACATAGGTTAACATATTATGCCAAAAGAATCGAAGGCTGTTTTACTTATTTCTTCGATGCATCATTCAATAAGCACGGATCAGACTACTGGAAAACCAGAGATTATAGTTCATTATAATCTTACGAAAGGAGGTGTCGATACGATAGATGCCAAGTGTGGTAAATGTACCGTTAAACCTCGTTCTCGTCGATGGCCACTTACTGTTTTTTTACCGCATCATTGATATAACTGCTGTTAATTCGCATGTTGTGTACCAATCACTACAGGAAAAAAATTAGGAGAGGTTAAAGTACAAAAAGGAGTTGGCGAAGCAATTAATTTTACCACATCTT
Organism: Diabrotica undecimpunctata; assembly: GCF_040954645.1. NCBI lineage: Eukaryota > Metazoa > Arthropoda > Insecta > Coleoptera > Chrysomelidae > Diabrotica > Diabrotica undecimpunctata. The sequence continues at coordinate 127,512,974 of NC_092807.1, forward strand.
CAGAGAAGACTCGAAAATCCCAGAATCTCGAAAGAATTAATATGTTATATTTACCGAATACTAGAACAAAACCGTCAAAAAGAAGCAGATTTTGAAGAAGGGCTCGAGAAAAAGAAGACGTGTTACTTACGTTAAAATTCATTAAAACGAAAAACATTTTATGTGTGTTTTCCTTAAGGAAAACCAGTGTGTTTACAGTGTACAAAGAAAATTGGCGGATCTTGAGCTCAAAATAACTAGTTATTTTATAGTAATTTTTAGTTATTGTAAGTATTTTGTAAGGTACATGTACCAAATAAGGCCCAGTTCCTAACAAGGCCCACCCTCATGTTTTCACATAAAAAATTTGAAAAAGTACCAAATTCTCTTGCAATTAATTAGGTAGTGGTATCTAGTGGACGAGACAATAACTACTTCGGCAGCCAGTGTTCTTATTTGCAAGGTATGTTACATCTGTTTACATCCAACTTGTTATAAATAATTTTGTACTGTAAATTTGTATTTATGAACAGGAAATTGTGTTTTAATATGGTAGTTTCATTTTCCTCAAACGGCGTATATTTACAGAGTTATTAACAGATCTTGAGTTTCAATTACTGTTAAGCCGGTGGCTCCTAATAAGGCCCACCCGTAGTGTTCCAAATAAGGCCCGGGTGGGCCTTCTTTGGCATACTCCTGTTTTTCTGTACTATTGAATACAGTTTGGAAATTAAGATGAAGTGTGCAATTCAAATTACTAATTGGAAGAGCTACTTGGTAACGCTTCAGCAAAAGCCAAATATTTATTGTGTGACAAAATATTTATTGTGAAAAAATAATATTTATTGTGCTACAAGGGATCACTTACAGTTTTAAATACAGAGAATAATAATTATGTAAGGAAAAAGAGATAAGAAAATACATTCAATAATTCAAGGAGACTAATAAAAAAAATTGCATTGTTTAAACAATATTAAATACATTTTTCTTTAATATATGATGAAATTTATATAATTTTGTTCTGTTTATCCGGCATTTTACTTGTACGTCTAAATAATTTTTTAAAAACTATAAAAATATAAGCCTACAATTCAGAAGTATGAGTGTATTTGTTTATTGATTTTTTTTTATTTTAAGATGGATTCAAAGAAAAAATGTGCTACCTGGAGTGAGAATGAAAAAAAAAGCGATGGGAGCTGTTAATAAAGGGATGTCAGTCAGAACTGCATCTAAAACTTATGGTATACCCAGGCGTACGTTACGCAACCACGTAAGTGGCGGTGTAGCAATTAAGAAGTTAGGACGGAAACCTTGCTTAGAGAAAGCTCAAGAAAGGGAACTACTCAAAGAATTTTTCGACTTGCTGAAGTCGGGTATCCACTTACAGCTAAAGTTCTCCGACGCAGTGTATTCAAGTTCTGCGAAAAAAATAATTTGCAGAATCCGTTTAATGAAGGAAAAGGTTTGGCTGGGCGGTAATAGCTCAAGATATTCCTACTGAGGAACCCAGAGGTTGCCAGAAGAAAGGCGCAACATATGAATCCAAGAAGAGCTGCAAAATTGAATAAGTTTATTGTCGATGATCATTTCCAGAAATTAAAAAATATCATGACAGAACTAGAGGCATTTGGCAAACCACAACTCATCTATAATATGGATGAAAAGGGTTGTTGTCTGTCTCTTCAAACAAGCCTCCTCAAGTTTTAGCAAAAAAAGGTGAAAAACGGCTACACTTTGTTGCTCCTGAACATGGGGAAAATGTACCTATCGTGTCATGTGGAACTGCAGTTGGACAGGTTATTCCTCCAATGATCATTTTCAAAGGAAAGCTACGCAAGCCAGAATGGGAAGATTATTTGACACCTGGAACAGCGGTAGAAATGACAGACAATGGCTCAATGACTACATCGACCTATATTAAATGGCTGCATCATTTTGCTAAATACAAACTTGCAAGAGAAGTTTTTCTGATTTTTGATGGAGTATCGTCACATTTAGATCCAGATATTTGTGACGTTGCTGAAGGTCACAGTATTAGACTGTACTGCTTGCCTAGCAATACGACTCATAAACTTTAGCATATGGACAAGTCAGTATTTAAACCATTTGAGTCGTATTGGGACGATAAAGTCCAATTACCTTGGTCGACAAATAAAGGGGAAGCAAACAGAGCAATTAATTGACGGGTATTTGGAAAAATCTTTAGCAAGGTATGGCCAAAAGCTGCGTACCCAGTTAATGTTATATCTGGATTTCGAGCTACTGGGATTTATCCTTTTAACCCAGAATCTATTCCTAACTGTACATTCGCCCCTTCCCATCCTTCACAGCGTCCTGATCCAAAAGAAAACATGCGAATGAGTTCCGAACCTGCTCAAGCATGAAAGATTCCAACAGTTTCCAAACAAAGGAATTTCCGAAAAAGAAGATGCCAATCCAGCAGTTCTACTTCTTTGGAAAGTGAGTTTTTTTTTGTGAGAGATAGTAGAGACTCACATGTGATGTGAGTCTTAATGGCGATGATGACGATAGCGACAACAATGACGATCTCGACTGTTCCTTCCAAGAAATTTTGAAAACTCCAGAGCTGAGAAAGAAACTCCAGACTCCTAGACGAAAAACACTTAACTATCAAGCGCAAGTAGTTACTAAGGAACTATTCGCTGAAAGATAAAAACAGCAGAGTGCCAAAGTGAATAATACCTCTAAGGAGGTTTCAGTTGGAAAAGGAAAGATAATTCCGATGAAACAAAGACATCTGGAGAAATCTAGTAATGAAATTGACTGGTTTAATTTAACTGGTTTTGTCATTTATGCTGTGAGGACAGAACAGCTGACATGAGACTTTGCAAAAAATGCAAAAAATATGTTCATGAAGAATGTGTAGGGTTGACATCCAAAGACAAAGTGCCCAATTTCGTATGCCCATGGTGTGAAAAGTGATAGTATATCATTTGTTAATTATATTAATGTTCAATAAATATTTTTAAATCTTGTCATTGGTTTTCTTGCCATTAACATGCTTCATACATTAAAGTGTTGGGGTGGGCCATACTTGGGACCAGGTATGGGCCTTATTTGGAAGATGTGTTCCTAATAAGGCCCATCTTCAAAAGATAATAATTTATTTAAATACAGTGAACATGACAAATTCATATTAAAAACAAAGGAACATAGGCAGCGGTATGACATATCATGTTAGTGTCTACATCCTGAAATATCCACGTCAGTAGTTAAGGGTTAAATTTAAATGACAATGTATTTTCCTTAAACTGTAAAATTATTTTGAAAAAATAAGTGTACATATCTAAATTATAAATCCATGTTGGTACATAATTATGCATTTGTGCATATTCAGCCTGTCCAAAAATGAATTTTGCATATATGTTTTAGACATTTTTTACCGCATATTTTCCAGTGTCTAATTTTAACTTACACGATATATCTTTCAGGATTAATAAATCATCCTCCCTAAAAAAATATTTATTTTGTTATACATTTAACTCTATTATGTTACTTTAAATTTTAGGGAAAAATCCCTATAATATATTAGGTAATCGCTTACTTTCTCTTTCTCTGCTTCATCCCTGGTTTAACATCAGCAACACAATTTTAGTTAAATTATACTTGATAAACTGAAGGATAATCTCATTAATGGTTAGCAATTTCATATATTTACAGTAATGCTGAGAAACTGGTAGAGACAACCGCAATTAGAAAGGCAATGGAAGTGCTAAATATACATACAGGACGACATAATAAAATTATTTTAACATTTAAGACAGTTTAGTGCAGGCCATTAAGTGGATTTGGACGACTTTGACTTATTTGAGGTTTTAGAAGTATTTATTAAAGTGGAAACATAAAGCTTTACGACTGAAATATTAACACGTTAGCTGCGTTTAAAGATATTTGTAAACTTACGTTGACTGCGTTACGAGTATGAATAAACGTCTTATAGTGAACATTCGCCACAGTGCGTCAGGATATGTGTTGTAAAGGTAAAGAAATTTAACTTTCCAGTAGTCGCCTAGATTTTCACATGCCTAGTTGCGCCGGTCCCAGGGACGTGTATTCAGGGTGTTTCAAAAAAAGGTAACCCCGTCTCTAGGGTAGGTAAAAAACTGGTTGGTAGGTTGCTTAGTAAAAAATTTTTGTAACGCCATCCGTTTTCAAGATACAGGGCGTTGAAGAAAAAAAAATTTTACGCATTTTTTACGATTTTGCCGGAACTACTGGCAACATTGTAATGAAATTTTATACGAATATGTTTTGGAAGCTGATACATCCCATGAATTTGTTTTTATATCTGATTCTCATAGAGGGCGCTAGTTACACGGATCGTACTAAGTATTAGTCAATATAACTTTGTTAAGAGTATAATTATTAATCAAAATTTCAAGTAAACTTTAACATTATTCAATTTTACACGAAAAAGGTACTCTTGGTAAAACTCGATACTGTGTACCATTTTCAGAATATTTTGATTTGAAAATTATGAAGTAATAATTGATGCTGGTATAAAATAGTTAGTAATTAAACAAGAAGAAAATTAAATTAATGACTAAGAACATAAAATAAAATTCAATTACAGTAAGTGTTCAAAATGCCCTCCGTTTTCGCGAATACACAAGTCTATTCTTTTTTCTAAAGATTCCATTAACCTTCTAAACGGTAGGGGATCAGCTATGATGACATTAAATTGACGTTGAATTCTTTCTTCCATTCTTGGCGTGAATTTACCTCTGTAGCATAGAATTTTTCCTTAATATACGACCAAACTGCGTAGTCCAAAGGGTTAAAATCGCATGACCGAGGAGGCCAATGAATCGGAGTTTCTGCACCTCTACCAATCCATCGATTCGGAAAATGATTACTCAACCAATTACGACACCTTCTATCAAAGTGTGGTGGAGCTCCATCGTGCATAAAAAATAAAGATCTTCGCTCGTTTAGCGTTAAATCTTCTAATATCTCGAATAAGGAATTGTTTAAAAAATAAACATACATATCACCATTTCAATTTCCAGGTAGAATATGATAACCTATTAATTCGTTACCTAAAGTTGCTGCCCAAACATTAACTTTAAATGAGTTAAACATACCTTGTCGCGTAAAGGTGGCTTCGTCCGTAAAAATAATGCATTTTAAAAAATTTGGATTGTGGGCTGTCCTTTGTTGCAATGTTTCACAAAAATCCACTCTAACCGGTAGATCATCTGGCAAGAACTCTTGGACTTGTCTGTAATGATAAGGATATAATTGCTGTTCTTTCAGTATCCGCCAAGTACTTGAAGAAGAAGTATTTGTTTGTCTTGCTATATTCCTTACGCTTACTGTTGGATCTTGATCAAGTAAATTTAAAATATTATTTTCTTTATTAATTGTTCTTGTTGTTCTTGGTCTACCAGAATTTATTTTATTTGGTCTCACATTCCCAGTTTCTCGACAACGTCGTTCAACGGCTCTAAATATTTTTTTACTTGGTAAATTTCTTCTAGGAAACTTTTCTGCATAACGTGTCACAGCTGCACTAGAACATTCTAAACATTCGCCTAAGGTTAATAACATGTCAGTGTATTCAACATTTTAAGTACATTTTGATTTGATTTTACAAATAACAAGGTTTCAAAATTCTAATTATTGTTGATTTATCGTCATAACAATCAATAAATGTCAGATTTCCATGGCACACTTGGAGAAAATGGAGGTATACCTATTAGAACTTTATCATTACTACCAGCATCAATTATTACTTCATAATTTTCAAATCAAAATATTCCGAAAACGGTACACAGTATCGAGTTTTACCAAAAGTACCATTTTCGTGTAAAATTGAATGATGTTTAAGTTTTCTTGAAATTTTGATTAATAATTATACTCTTAAAAAAGTTATATTGACTAATACTTAGTACGATCCGTGTAACTAGCGCCCTCTATGAGAATCAGATATAAAACCAAATTCATGGGATGTATCAGCTTCCAAAACATATTGGTATAAAATTTCATTACAGTGCTGTATCTTGAAAACGGATGGCGTTACAAAAATTTTTTACTAAGCAAACCCCAATTATTTTTTAGTTTTTTACCTACCCTAGAGACGGAGTTACCTTTTTTTGAAACACCCTGTTTATTAAATATTGTTTTTAAAACAATATCGTACCTTTTTTGGTTCTTTTTCAGTCACAATAACTTAACCTTCCATGTATATTATTCCTCGGAGGAGTAAGTTAAACAGCACCTACATACAGCCACACATGAGGAGATGGCGTTCAAAAAATGATTTGTCACAACTAGAAAAATGTTCATAAAATCAAAATAACTATTTCTGTTTTCTATGTTTGTGGTTATGACAATTTTTTTTCTTATGATAGATTGGTAGTTCTGGACACTAAAAATAAATATAAAAGTAAAATATTATGTGCTTATTTAATAAAAAAAATTAATGTACCAAACGCGTTTTGATCTTTTACTTCTTTCGTTACCTACCCTTGAGACGAAGTTACCTTTTTTTGAAACACCCTGTTTATTAAATATTGTTTTTAAAACAATATCGTACCTTTTTTGGTTCTTTTTCAGTCACAATAACTTAACCTTCCATGTATATTATTCCTCGGAGGAGTAAGTTAAACAGCACCTACATACAGCCACACATGAGGAGATGGCGTTCAAAAAATGATTTGTCACAACTAGAAAAATGTTCATAAAATCAAAAAAACTATTTCTGTTTTCTATGTTTGTGGTTATGACAATTTTTTTTCTTATGATAGATTGGTAGTTCTGGACACTAAAAATAAATATAAAAGTAAAATATTATGTGCTTATTTAATAAAAAAAATTAATGTACCAAACGCGTTTTGATCTTTTACTTCTTTCGTTACCTACCCTTGAGACGAAGTTACCTTTTTTTGAAACACCCTGTTTATTAAATATTGTTTTTAAAACAATATCGTACCTTTTTTGGTTCTTTTTCAGTCACAATAACTTAACCTTCCATGTATATTATTCCTCGGAGGAGTAAGTTAAACAGCACCTACATACAGCCACACATGAGGAGATGGCGTTCAAAAAATGATTTGTCACAACTAGAAAAATGTTCATAAAATCAAAAAAACTATTTCTGTTTTCTATGTTTGTGGTTATGACAATTTTTTTTCTTATGATAGATTGGTAGTTCTGGACACTAAAAATAAATATAAAAGTAAAATATTATGTGCTTATTTAATAAAAAAAATTAATGTACCAAACGCGTTTTGATCTTTTACTTCTTTCGTTACCTACCCTTGAGACGAAGTTACCTTTTTTGAAACACCCTGTTTATTAAATATTGTTTTTAAAACAATATCGTACCTTTTTTGGTTCTTTTTCAGTCACAATAACTTAACCTTCCATGTATATTATTCCTCGGAGGAGTAAGTTAAACAGCACCTACATACAGCCACACATGAGGAGATGGCGTTCAAAAAATGATTTGTCACAACTAGAAAAATGTTCATAAAATCAAAAAAACTATTTCTGTTTTCTATGTTTGTGGTTATGACAATTTTTTTTCTTATGATAGATTGGTAGTTCTGGACACTAAAAATAAATATAAAAGTAAAATATTATGTGCTTATTTAATAAAAAAAATTAATGTACCAAACGCGTTTTGATCTTTTACTTCTTTCGTTGTTATTCATATGGGCGTCCTTAAAATATTTATATTTTTTTATTTCGTTGCTGTCTTTAAATTTTGGTCTATCTTCCCTTAGGAGTTTCTCAAAATATTGGTTCCAGTCATACATTGTTATTGTTGACACTGTCTCCCTTCTTATCTTGTTGTAAAGATTTTAAAACTCTCAAACTTTCTGTACTTTTTCGTCCTCCTAGATGTGAATTTATCATGTTACACTTTTGTTGCCTTGCTTTATTTTTTTTCCGACATATCATTTTTCGTACTTTGCGTACTTTTTTCGCTTGAGACTCCTTGTAGATTAACTTATCCGTTATATTCTTTGTATTTGAGAGTTTTTGATATTGGTCTCTTTTCTTCTTTATTTCTTGTTCTATTTCTCCGTTAAACCAATATGAAAGTTTTCTTTGATTCTGGCTTTGGTATCCAATGTCTTCTGTTGTTGCCTCCTTTAATGTTCTTAAGTATTATTAAATTGTTTATTTTTTAACTTTTGATTTAATCTATTTCTATATAATTATCTCACGCTTTCTTGTTCTAAGCTGATTAGGTTATACCTCTACTCTATTACTTTCTCCCTTTCATTTCCTTCTTTTTCTTCTTTCAGTTTATTTACTCCAAATGTGATCTTAGCTTTTAATAAGTGGTGATTGCTTCCACAGATTGTTCCTCTTAATACTCTTACATCTTGTACAATCATATTTGTCTTTTGTCGTATGATTGTGTAGTCTATGATTGATTTTAACCCTCTTGTATTTTGTCGCGTCCATGTGTATTTATGTATGTCTCTGTGTTGGAAAAAAATTCAATTGCAATTTTCATTTCATTTTGTTCGCATAATAATATTAGTCTGGTACCATTATCATTTACGTGATCCTCTCCGAATTGACCTATAATTGCGTTATGGTTTTTTTTTTCAGTTCTGCTGTTTAAGTCTCCCAAGATGATAATTTCTCGAGATGTGCCGACTTTTGCAACCTCTAAATTAAATTTCTCAAAAAAATCGTTTTTAAAGTTTATTGGTGCGTCATCATTTACTGCATATACACCCGAGATTGTGCATTTGTGTCTTCTAATAGCAAGGTTCATTTTTATCAGTCTCTAATTTATGGCCTCCCAAGTAGTTATGTACTTCCTTAGCGTCTTAAAAATAGATGGAGAATATCTAAACAACTTACGTTTTGCCGATGATATACTTATAATAGCTGAAGATCTAGGTATAGCAAGAGAGATGGTACAGGAACTCGTTGTGGCTACAGAAAGTGTAGGTTTAAATATAAATATCTCGAAAACAAAAATCATGAACAATTTGGTACCCAACCAGAACATCCGTATTGGTGGGAAAGAAATAGAACTCGTAGATAGATATAAATACCTGGGACATGAAATTATGATTAGCAGGGATAACCAGACTCATGAACTGAAGAGAAGAATCGGCCTTGGGTGGGCAGCATTTGGAAAACTGAGAGAAACTTTTAAAAGTGAGCTGCCCATATGCCTAAAGAGAAAGGTATTTGATCAGTGCGTCCTCCCAGTCTTGACGTACGGAGCAGAAACACTTACCTTAACAAAAGCGGCAGCTACCAAACTAAGAGTCACGCAGAGAAGAATGGAGCGGTCCATGTTAGGAATAACTCTGCGAGACAGAATAACCAACGAAGACATCAGGAGAAGAACCGGAGTGACTGACATCATCGAGAAGATAGCCAGACTAAAATGGAGATGGGCAGGACACATAGCCAGAATCCATGACAGATGGGCGATGGACAAAGAGGTTATTGGAATGGAGGCCAAGGGAAGACAAGAGAAGCGTCGGTCGACCACCTACAAGATGGACTGACGATTTAAGAAGACTCAATAAAAACTGGATGAGAGCGGCGCAAGATAGACGGGGTTACATGAGGAAGAGGCCTATGTTCAGCAGTGGACTCTTGAGACTAGATGATGATTAGCGTCTTACGTATTAATATGGCAACACCTTTTTGAGCTCTTTTCACCTTACTCATTTCATACATTATTTGATTTATCTTATGTTTAAAACCTTGCACGTTTCAAGTTCCGAAATTCATACTCCTTTTTCATAGCGTACGTCGTCGTTTGTTAATCGATTCATTCCGAGGCGTTTTGCTGGGTTTTTTTACCATTTTATTATTTTTTTTTTCTGAGTAACGGGGAGTTAGCCCGATGACTCAACCCCCGACTTGGAGGGCCAGGGCTTAATTATTTTGGAGTTTTTCTTCTCCTAGATAATTTGCTTTCACTGCAACTTAAGAGCATCATCTACCCTTCGTCTGTAATCTTAGACAAGGAGCCTTGCAGGGTGCTATCAACCGAGCCAGTTGAACACTGGATTTTTTTAGAAGTGTTACTCCTCTATACCTCCTCTTTTATCCGGGCTTGGGACCGGCTGCATCGGTTATAGAGCTACTCAATTCACCCCACACCAATGCAGACAGAGTTATGTTTAATGTTTTTAGTACTTAAATATACGTTGCAGATAAGTAAGTTTGCATTCACGTAATATAATTTTAGATTGTTGTTCTCTGTGTTATCATTATTATGTTTCATTACAAAGGGGGTAAGTCATATGTTTATTTGTAAAAAACTAGGTAAGTCAAACACATATTGCTTTGAAGATTATTTTTTACCAAATACTCGGCAAAAAAATGTTAATCCATTTAGGAAAAGTACATGAACACAAAATTTCAGTTAGAGCATCATTTTAAACAACTATAAAAAAATCATTTTTTGTAAAATTTTAAATAGTTTTTTGTCGTTTTTAAGTTTTATGACTTGTCCGCCTTTTCACACGTAACAACGATTTGTCATTACAGCATTTGCCCGTAAAAATGAGGATGAAATAATGCCCGTAAATGATGAGTCCGTTCTCTCAAATATTGTCTTTTGAAAATATTTTCATTTGGATTGTTAAAACAATATATTACTTGTGAATTTCTCCCTTCTACACTTAAAATAGCATAACAAATAATTGACTATTTTGTTAGATTTCTAAGACAATTCTTTAACCAAAGGGTTTGACGTAAGCCAATTGTATTTTAATTGTTAAGGTCGATATATTACAAAAGAAGAAATATTACACGCATTAAAAACAATAAAGAGTGGGAAAATAGAATATAGATATAGAAATAGAAAATAGAAATTTCTATAGAAATCTTAAAAATTATAGACAAGAAGCACATTGATGTTTTAGTGACACTCTTGAACCAAATTTATAGTTCAGGCGTATTACCCAAAGAGTGGTTAACGTCGATTAAGACATCGACAAGGAAATGCAGTGATTACTGCACCATTAGCTTGATGCCTCATGTGTTAAAGTTACTAGTAAAAGTCATCCATAACCGAATATTATATTAAAAACTGGACATAGACGTTAATTATACACAATTTGGTTTGCGCAAAGGCCTAGGAATGCGTAAAGCTCTTTTTTCACTTCATATACTGATACAAAGATGCCTGGACGTCAATCAAGATACATACGCATGTTTTATTGACTACAATAAAGCATTCAATAAAGTACGATGTAAACAATTAATTAATGTCCTAATATCAAAGGAAATCAACTACAACAAACTCAGGATCATATCAAATTTATACTATAAACAACGAGCAAAAGTACGTGTTAATAAACAGCTGTCAAAAGAAAAATGAAAAAAATTGAAATTAGATATAGAGTGAGATAGGAATACGTATTTGCCAATTCTTTTTGATGCCTACTCCGAAGAGATCCTGAAAAAAAGCTCTAGAGGGTGAAATAAACGTAAATGGAGTTCATATTCACAACATTAGATATGCGTACGATACTATGATCTCAGCTGAAAATATTGAAGATCTTCAGAGACTGGCGACGAGAATAGCGGAGTATGGAAAAGAGTACGGTCTAACAATGAACGTCAAGAAGACGAAATTTATGACAATATCGAAAACTCAAAGAAGTAACGAGAATCTTCTAATAAAAGAAACCAACGTTCCAAAGGAACAAGTAGCTAAATATGCATATCAGGGAACGATGATTAACTCCACAAATGATTACAGTCAGGAGATCAAAATCAGAAAAGGGATAAAGCAAATTTCAACAAAATGAGTATGTAAAGTAAATGTATGTATGTAAAAGGGATTTAAAATTGTATCTAAGAGTTTGGTTGGCTAGGTGATATGTTTTTTCGACTTTCTTTTATGGAATGAAATCTTGGACCTTGAATGCAACATCAATAGAGCAGCCATTTCAAAAGTCCGAATAACTATGATGGTTGCTGACCTCCGCCGTGGGATGGCACATGAAGAAGAAGAACTGTTAATTATCAAATTACGATTATGTTCGAATATATTTGGCACCAGTAAAAATCTTTTATGGCACTTCTGGCTCCTATACAACAAACATGTTTATTCATACGGCTTATACAATATAAAGATGCAATAGATGAAGAATGTAATTTTATCCCGTATTAATTTTTTTTGTGGTATTTATGTATTAATAATCTCTAATAATAAATGATCTCCTAATCCTGTCAGCGTTTAGTTAATAGTTACATATTAATTACGACTGTAAACATTTTGACATTTGCTTATAGATTGACATTGTGTAGGTATCAGCTTATCTAGCTATCTTCTTTCTTCACAAAAATTTATGTAATCAAAACCTACATAAAAGAAATATAAACTGCTGTGAAACATGAAAAAGCGAACTAACTCTACTAACCCATCGATTTTCCACATATATTTTGAAAATTATGGCGAGTAGACTCAATATATTGATTTGTAAACAAAACAATTAAATTAATCATAAAATCATCGATAAAGTATTCCCATATTTCTCTAATCCCTTTCAAAGACCGGTAATTTGTTTTTAAAAAGAAAAAAAATTTATATTGTTATGTGCTCTCGGTCTTATAGTCTTACGAACTGATGAACATTTTCTCCAGTGTGCTAACCCATTCTTTCCTTTTTACAGTTAATTATTGATTTTTGAAATATCGTCTGCATCTCTATTAGAAATAGGATCTTATTTGCATTCATTTCCTTCCAGATCTGTTTTTACACGGTCTGATTCTTCAGCATCTGACTTATTATAGGCAGCTTTCACATTTTCTATGATCACCTCATCCATCAATTGATTTTCCTTTCGCTGTTTTTCGTTTTAACTCATATATGTAATAAACTATAAATGAATATATCAAATAAAAACAACTGTATCCACTAATAAGTACCTTTATAAATAAATTAAGGAACTCAAAAACAAAACAGTATTATATGAGTAGTCACTCCGGTGTTACAGACCGTTTAAATTTTTCTTGGCTTCCCTAATTTCGACAAAATCAGAAATTGAACTTTGACCTGGAAAAACGAATACTTTCCTTTACGTTTGTCAAATGGTTTAAAACATTTTAACACGCTTATTAGGCTTGAACTGACTTAATGTTATTTCCGCTCTATGGATATCTGCTTTTGTATCATCGCCTTTTTTCCTAATCTACTAGTTTCCTCCAAAACTCTCCATCAGAAGGCAAGTACTCCGATCCAGAATCCTCAAATGGATCTAATTCTGAGGCTAAGCCGCCTATATCACAATGTACTTAAACGTTTGCCCAGAACAAGACGTTCTTGTATCAAAGTCGCCTTTTTAAATACGTTATTGTATCATAGTGATTTACTAGGAATATGCAGACTAAAATTACATTATTTAAACCTTGAACTAAAACAAAACTGTATATATATATATATATATATATATATATATATATATATATATATATATATATATATATATATATTATTTTAAATTAGTATCATCTTTAATTTTAATTTAACTGTCACTTATTTAACTATCATTGTATCATTTAATAATTTAAGGGAAGTTTAAATTTTCATTTGAAATTACCTGATTCTACGTAGCAATCTTGCAGGATGCGCTCGATGGTAAAATGAATTAACAGAGTTGAAATAGTTTACACTAGTTTAAGTGGTCGTTAGTTAAAGCACAGAACGAAAACCGCAGTAAAGTAATGGGTGTTCAGTGCAGTTACGTACTATGTTATATTGACACTTAATGTTTTGCTTCCCAATGATAATATTTAAGATATGTTTAAATTATTTCACATACACAAACATACACACACACACACACACACACACACACACACACATATATATATATATATATATATATATATATATATATATATATATATATATATATATATATAGATATATATATATATAGATATATATATATATATATATATATATATATATATATATATATATATATATATATAGATATATATATATATATATAGATATATATATATATATATATATACATATAAAAGAAATTTAATCTTTGCAGATTAGTTAAATAGTAAACTCTTAAATATTGGGGAAATCTGCAAGAAAGACTCTAATGTGTATCAATTGTTTCGCCGAACGTTTTCGCCAAAGAGAATTAATTTGGTTTCTTCAGGGTTGAAAGAGAATAAATTATAATTAGCTACCATATATTATCTATTAAAACATTATTGATCTTACCGTAACTTAGAATTGTAGAGTTAGAATATTAAAAAACTTTGCTAGTAACATGTGTTTTTTGTTACTATGTGCAAAAAAAGTTTTTTTTAAGGTTTGAAATGTATGATAGCTTTGAACTTGACACGTAAAGGCTTACCCAAGGTTAATCGAAAAACCCAATGTATCTACATTTAAAAGGAGGTAATTCTTTGAATTGTCGGCAATAACTAAATTTTTGATTTTTAGATAGTTTAAAAGTGAGGTTCTGTTTTAGCCAGAACGCAAGCGCTGACAACTTCATTGTTCTTATGAATCTTTATGTCGTTAAGGTTCATTGGTAAAAAACGAATGAATTTAAATCCCAGTATAGGGAAATATTATTTTGATTTACTTTATTTAATTATATTATATTGTTCATGTATTATTGCAACTTATTGAGATGTATCTAAGAAAAGCAAGGGAATGTTATATATTTTTTTGTGTTAATGAAAATTAATTATAAAGGTATGTTAGTTGTTAATGGATATATCAGTCAAGTTAGTTATCTGTGATATAGTATTGTTCTTGGTATCTGATTTAAGTAACAAGTGGTATATATCGCTTAGATTCTTGATGTCACTCTTAACATTAATGGAGAAATCGTTAAGGAAAATATAAGACATTTCAATGAACTCTCTTTTAGATTTATTGTTCTCACGGTGGAGAATTGTGGTGTTAGTATAGTCCATGAGATGACCAGTGGAATGGACATGTTTGGCTAATGCACAACGGTCAGGGTGAAGTCGAGAATCACTTTTGTGTAGTGTAATACGTGATTTCAATAATTGAGATGTTTGACCGATGTAGGAATTGTTGCAAGAGAGACATGGAATGTTGTAGACAATATTACTAAGCCTATCTATGGGAGTCTTATCTTTTATCTTAGAATAAAGATTATTAATTGTTAGGGCTGATCTACTAGCCACATTAAGTTTAATGTTGTTATTATTATTGCCAAAGCTATTTTCAACACTTTTCAGAATCCTTGTTAACCCCGGAGTGATATCTCTGAAATATGGTAATGAAAAATATTTGTTTATAGGAGTATCCGAGACTGGGTTCCCACTTAAGACATCAGGATCAGCATTGTTAGTCGCGAAGGAAGGTGTAATATCTTCGTCATGGATAGTATTAAACAAAATCTTATTAACTAATGGTGTTGGATAAGCATTTGAAATAAAAAGTTTCTGTAGGATTTGTAGGTTTTTTGTATGAAATGAAGGATCTGATAGTTTTGTTACTCTATTTTTCATCTGTTTGATTAAGTTGACTTTAGTAGAATTGTTATGGTATGAGTTGTAGTTAAGGTATCTACCAGAATGGTGGATTAAGGTAATTAGGTGTTGCTTCGTTGAACGCTCGAAGTCGAATCTCTATGTTTAAAGAATCTTCTTTTATAGTGTTAAATAATGGATTGCAACTGATATAACTTATAACAAATTGTTAAGTTTTAAAAAGATTTAAATAATGACAATATATTTTAATTACGTGAAAGACAATAAAATATTTTAGTAAGTGTGTATTACGGAAAACTTGTGAACTTTGTCCTTTATAATTACGTTTTTAATATACAATTACTTATTATCGGGAATCTAAACTGCTTCGTAAACCTTCTTTAAAACCCTTTTATATCGATGTCTAAATAAAGTTTAGGCATTTTTTGTAAAACTCTTTGACGTTTTAACGCAGTAGAACGATAATATTAGGATTAACGACAATAAAATTCCGACTATCTCCAATTAAAGTCAAGTTTAGTGCCATCAGGACGTAATTTATTGAATAAATTTCGACATTCTAAAACACACTCAAACTGTATTTTAGAGAAAAATTTATACTAGTCTGCACCAAAAAAGTTTTAAATGTGCAATTTTTATTAAACTCAAAATACAGTGGGCAGTCAAGATTTTGATATACGTATACTTCTTAATAAATGTTTTTCTTCTTCTTTATGTTTAATAAATGAAGCATAAGAAGAAACTATTACTATTTTATATATTTTTACATAGGTTAATATTGTAATCCAATCAAACACCAAAGAAAATCTAAGGCGTTGCAAATGTCGTCCTCTTCAAAATGTCGAAAATTTTCTTTATTTTTTTCTAAACTTCGCTCATTTGAGTAAAACTGTTTATTTCAAAAACTTATTTTGATCATGAGGCTTTTTTGAATTTTTTATAATTAGTTGGGCTCTAGCTTTTAATCTTTTGAATTCCATTTTGCTTTCTTGACTTTTGTGCCGTTGAAACCTATTTAGAGCTTTTTTATTTTGCCGTATTGCTTCTTCGTAATCCTTATTCCACCGTGGTACTGGATGATGACTCAGATTCGAATGTAGAGTTCTGCACTTTTTAGTATTAAGTCATTAAAATTGGTGATTGTTCTATCGATATCTTCTTCTTCTTCAGATGCAAATCCACTAATGGATGTTAGCGATCACATTTTCCATTAATTTTCTATTTCTTGCAATATGTATCAGAGATTGTATGTCGTTAATCCCTGTCCATTGCCTTATGCTTCGGAGCCAGGACATTTTCTTGCGTCCCATTCCTCTCTTGCCTTCAATTTTACCCTCGATTATAAGTTGGAGGAACTGGGATTTTTCATTTCGCATAATGTGACCTAGATACGCCGTTTTCCTTTTTTTGATGGTTTCGAAAAGATGGCGTTCTTGGTTTATTCTTTTAAGGACATCTATATTTGTGATTTTCGCTGTCCATGGTATTTTTAGGATACGGCGAAAGAGCCACATTTCAAAAGCTTCTAATCTGTTTATATCCCTCGTTTTGAGTATCCATCCCTCTACGCCATATAGCAGCACTGACCATACGTAGCACTTAGTAAAACTTAGTCTCAGTTGAAGATCGAACTCTGAACACGTCAGTACCTTCTTGAATTTTACGAAAGCTTGTCGAGCTTGCTCAATGCGACATTTTACTTCCCTGTCCGATGCCCAGTCTTCAAAAAGCCACGATCCCAGGTATTTAAATTTACTCACTCTTTCAATGGACTTAGTATTCAGTGTTATGGTGGAGTTTTCAAGTGCATCCAAGTTTCTGGAGATGATCTCTATCACGATGATATTCTATCGATATCACAGTAATTTATTTCACAGCTTTCTACGGAATTATCAATATATGTTGAAAATCTCACCCAATCAGCCTATTCGGTTTTCTATTTTAAGACAAAGGAGGCTTTTTGGTTCCGGTAGGGTGTTAGTATTGCAGATTTTTATGGGGTAATGGTCGCTGCCGTAAATAAATGACAACACTTCCCAGAATAAGCAAGGAGTTAAAATTGGATCACAGAGACTTAGGTCAATTGCTGAGGATTCTCCTGATGCTGAGTAAAACCTCGTGGGGGTTCCATCATTAGGAAAATTTAAATTAACGTAACGTATTAGGTTTTCTATCATTCTTTTCGTCGTATTTGTGTTAAAAGATTTTCCTAATATATTTTGTCCATTAAAGTCACCGCCGACTATACGTGGTGTTGGAATTTGGTGTATAAAGTGCAGTATATCTGCATAATTTACCTGTGAGTTGGGAGGAATGTAGATATTACATAGATAAAATGACATTAAGGAGTCAATTTTGATGACTATAGCTTCTAAATTGCTTACTATGAGAAATAAATTTGCTTAGAAAGATTTTTTTTATTAATGTCATAACACCACCACTAGCATTGTTAACAAGCATCCTATCTTTACGGAAGCATGTGTATTGTTTAAGACTCTATTTCTGTTGGGGTTTTAAATTGGTCTCTTGTAGACAGATTATATCTGGACAGTTTTTGAGAATGATATAATATATGGATGAATATCCATAGCATATCCAAGCGATGGAAGAATCCATCGTTGTTCTATTGTATTATCGAGTTGAATGTAAGAAATAAAAAATTTAAATAAAAAAAAACAATAAAAACTCAACGATAGCTGCTAATAAGTGCTGGTTTGTAATGCATCACTTTCTAATTCAGAGCCCACCTCTCCAAGATAAGCAAATATTTTTTTTATTTAAGATAGTTGGTCTTGCTTTTACTGACCTTTCTTTTAAATAGGGACGGATTAGTTTTAAAATGTGAGAGAGACCTAGCAAATCAGGGACTTAGCAAATGAAATCCTTGATCGAGATTATGGGATTCGATAAGCCGGCAGTGTTGTCTAGTAGGAGGGCTTACTGTAAAACTCTTTACCTTTAAAACGCATCTTGATTTTTGTCGATAGGTCACTTTAATCGAAATATATCGAATTTTTACCGTCGACCTGATACAAATTTTATTGATCATTGATTTTGCGTAAGTAACCTACATGCAAAATCGACATCGCTTCAAGCGTTGTTTCTATTAGAACGGTTCATTCTACACAAATATTGCTGATAAACATTTTTGTTTAAACTTATCTCAACTACAATTTTTGTTTGAAATATTTTTTTCTACGATGTATAGATTCTTGGTAAATCAATTTTTTTGTGTTTTAGGGGTCAACTCTCTGACTACTGGACTAAAATGGGTGTTACTCTAAGATGATTACGCCCGGAGAGCAATATAGGCCAGAGAGGCTCTGGCCTGAGAAATGAATGTTACTCGATGGGTATAATCATCCGCTAACACCAGTGATACATACAAAATATATATATATATATATATATATATATATATATATATATATATATATATATATATATATATATATATATATATATATATATTGTAGGTGCAGTAAAAAAAGTACGTCTCAAAAGTCCGGGCGGAATCATTATAATAACCCTCTTCGTACATCAATAAATATTAAACCATTAAAAAAAATTTTCCAATAAAATCCTTTATAAAAAGGTATATAAAAATCCCAGTCGGGCTATGTTAAAAAGACAAAACGTTTTCGGAATAACTATTCCATCATCAGTGTCCTAAAATATTTAACCACTTAATTAAAAAGAACATGAAATGATTTAAATTTTGACTAAGGTTAATGTGAAATGTGGTTAATACTTACAATATATTACATGAATGTAGCCACTAAATATGAGGGTAAAAACCCTTTAAAAATTAATATATGAAGTTTAGTTTACATTATGTCGTGTTTACAAATAGGATGGTAAAGTTACCGTTGGATTGGTAACATGGCGACATATGACTCTACATTAAGTTGGAAGTCCTGAAACGGTATGTCTACGAGGACTTTATTAAAGCAACTGATTGAAATGACAATCTTAACAGGTTGTGATGGAAGTCATGACAGAGCAGTCAGTGTAACTGTATGTGTCTATTTGAGACAGAAGCCACTGTTAATATATGAATTAATATATTTAAAATTGTGAAAGTTGAAATAAAATTAAAAAATTATAATAGTATCAACCATCAATGTTGTTGATTTAAATTATGTATGTAAGATGAAATTGTAATGAGAAAATTATGTGATTATAGTTAGGCAACCAACTATATAGTGTCAAGTGGTGTGATGAAAAAGATTCTAATATAAGGCCCTTTATGTTTCAATAGCATTTGGTACCTGGAAAATGGAAACTAGACACAGGTGGAAAGTTTGGTTCTTGAAAAGTATAGGAATTAATATATTTATTATGTGAGAATGTTATTCAATGAATGAAATAAAACTATTGTAATATAAAGTTCATGTAAAAATTGACTTATAACTGAATTATATTAGGCCCTGTATGTCAAAAAACAACATTTGGTACCTGGTAAATATAAAACTTCTTGAGTTACAAGTTCATGAATATAAATATCTGATTAGGTATTAACAGACTGAGTGATGTAGTTATATTTTGTGTGTTGATAAGTATATGAAATGGACAAAAATTAATGGTTGGGAGTGGTTTTGTAATATATTGATCGTAATGTACTCAACTTGAGAAAAGGCCCTATCTGTTATAAAGCAACACTAGGTACATAGGAAAATAAAAGATTAAGTTATAAGTTGGTAAGTTGAATGAACTGTTGGTCTATATTGACTATAATAGTAAAATAAAATTGTTGTAGGTGGCTCTGTTAAATTTGAGTAAAGAGAATGAAAATTAAGGTGTTTCTGAGAAAGTTGTGATAAACGGATAGACTACAGAAGGCTGAGGTCCCCAGAGGACCGAAAACCAAACCCTGAGGGAGTTGTGTAGAAAAGAAAAATGAGAATTTCATAATCTGGAAGGGGGGGGATGACGGATGATCTAATCTAAATTTGGAAGTGTCGAAAAAGAAGCATGGAAAAAATTGGGTATAGTGGTTAAGACATGAAGTTTGGGTTGAAAAGAATAGAGTGGGATAGATAGAGAGTAAGATTTATTGGAAGGAAGGTTTTTAGAGTGAACTAAGGAAGATGAGTATTAGGTGAACTAATCATGAATATAGATTTTTATTGTAGAAGTAAATTGGGGATGTGGGTTGGGAGAATAGTTGGCGATGGAGAGGGAGAAAATCTCGATTGAATGAAATATGACGATTAACGCAATTTGGGTTTTTTTGTTTTTCTTTAAGAATTTTAAGATCTTCGTATAAATCTAATTTGAGGAATTTTTTTTGGGAGATATTGTGGATAAGTGAAACGTCTTCTGGGATATTGAGGGTGTGGTTGTGTTCTTGGAGATGTTGAGAGAAAGTGGAAGTATTTTCTCTTTTTATGTGCTTTAGAGAGCGTGAAGAAAGAGATCTGCATGTTCTACCTATGTAGGTGGCATTGCAATCTGAACATTTAAGTCTATATACTCCACTCCGGTTCATGTAATTGATAGGATCTTTGGAATTAGAAATATGTTGTCCCAAATTGTTGGGTACTTTGAAAGAAACATGGGTGATTTCAACCGAAGGTTGGATGAGATTTCGAATATCTCCAGAAAGACTTTCATGATAAAATGGGAGTGAAACATAGTTGGGCTTGGTGGTAAGGTCTCTGGGGAACGTAGTCTCCCGCAGGGTCTTAAGGCGTTTTTTGTGGATGAGTTTGTTGATGATGTTGTGATCATATCCGTTGTTGACTGCTATTTGTCTGAATATATTTAGTTCTTTTTTGTAGTTTAAATCTGACAGTGGAATGCTTTCTAGGCGATGGATGTAACTATGAAAAGCTGCGTATTTATGTGACATGCGATGGTTGGATGAAAATGGAATTACGTGGTCAGTCTGTGTGGGTTTTCTATAGATACTGAAGTCGAAGTGGTCATTTAATCTGGTAATGGTGAGATCAAGAAAATTAATTGACATGGAAGATTCTAGTTCTATAGTGAACTTGATATTGGGGTGAATTTATTTGATTTTAGAAAGTAAAAGTTCAGCTGAATTGGAATTACCTGAAATGAAGACTAAACAGTCATCAACATAGCAAAACCAGTGTAGTATTTCAGGGTTTTTCATAATCTGTGTGGATTCTAAATGATCCATAAATACATCAGCTAATAGAGGGGAGAGACAGCTGCCCATGGCTAAGCCATCAGGTTGTCTATAGTATTTGTTGTTAAAAACAAAGAAATCTTGATCTAAACAAAGTTGTAATAGTTGGATAATGTAGTTAGAGGTAGATGAGGTAATGGATTTGGCTCTTAGAAGAGAGTGAACCAGATTAATTGTTTCTAGTTTGGGGACAGAGGTGAATAGATTGCTAACATCAAATGAAAGCATAGTGATGTTGGGGTGAAGATTAATGTGTTGTAAATTATTGACTAGATGACTAGTATTTTTGACTGAGAATCGATGGGTGAAGTTCGTCATATTGTTAATTAGATTCAATATAAATTTTGATAGGATGGAGACTGGAGTGTTTATGAAACTAACAACTGGACGAATGAGAATGCCCTCCTTGTGTATCTTAGGTAAACCATACAGTCTGGGTACCAAAGGGTTACTTGGGATTTTATAATATGGTGCAAAATGTTCAGAGAAGAAGGGTTACATGGGATTTTATAATATGGTGCAAAATATTCAGAGAAGAAGTCTGTAAAATGTTTAATGTTTTTTTTTAATTTGTTTATGAACTTTTTAGAGGGGTCTGTTGCAAATAAAGTGAAGTTATTATTATTAAGGAAAGTTGAAACTTTATTATTATATGATGTTTGATCTAGTAAAATAATAATATATATATAATAATAATAAATAATAAACGATATTTTTTTTAAAACAAAACTGCAAAAAAAACTAATAGGTAAACTAAATTTACGTAAAAAACATAATATCTGGCTTCATGGTATGCTCTTTGGTGTTTTCATCATTGAAACCATCGCTGCGTAGTGTTGAAAGTAGTATTACATTCTTAATTTTTTTGGGCACATATAATACAAGTACAAACTTGTTGCCATCGTCACCATATGCAAACATGCTACTACATAAAGGTCTTCCTTTTACATTTGTCAACTCAGGGAGAATTTGTGGTTTGTTTTTACGCAAAGTACCTATCGTTGTCAAGCAATGATCGTTTAAATAAAGAGTTGGCTAAGGATACAGAGGAAAAGCAATTAGCCGTAGTTACATTTCGACCGGTTTCACTTATGGGTCGTATAAATCTTGTTACTAGGCTAGATGCATCGTTGGGAAGTTGATATGGTCCTTCAGGTTGTTTTCCGGGGTAAATTTCGAGATTTTGTGTGAAAAATGTTCTAGCGTCCACTAAGGCATAAATCTTGATTCCGTATTTCGCTGGCTTATTGGCTATATACTGCCTAAATTTGCATCGACCACGGAACGCTTCCAACATTTCATCTATGATCACATAGAATCCAGGAGTGTATGCAGATAAACAGTTAGTGACAAACATTTCTTATATTTCTCGAATGGGTGCAAGATTATCAACTGCCGAATTTTCTTGCCTCTTAGTGGTGTCTTCAAATCTTACAGCTTGAATTATTTGGTAAAATCTTTTCTTGGACATAGTAGCTGCAAAAATATCTGGAGCTGTGCCATTTAATTTCCAGAGTACATCAGTATTTAGATGTTGCGCTCTCTTTATTCCAGAAAGGAACAAAAGTCTGATAAATGCTTGCATTTCCTCGTAGTCAACAGCAGGACAATCGCTAGGGTGAGTATAAAACTCTCATCATATTCAGTTTTTTGTTTGTATATTTTACAATAATATTGATTATAGCATCCTAAAAAAACAATTTCCAGCATTCTAATATGGTTTTGGCGCCTTTTGCTTTTACCCCAGGTAAGTTAGTAACAATATTACAAGCTTTGGTCTTACCTTTGGGAGCGTGTTTCTTATGTTTTAGCCATGATGTTTTATCTCTGCCGTAAAATCTTGGATAACCATCATCTTGGCCGCTTTCTTCCATGCCATCTTCAGGATCACTAGGTAGATCTTGTGTGGACTGCGCAGAATCTGTATTGTGGATACTGTGTTCAGAACGAACATAACTTAAATCCTTATCAAAATCTAGTGGTTTCACATCGCTGTCTATCTCTTCATACCATTTTAGTAACTGGTTTTCCATTTTCTTATCCATATTTACCTGCAATAAACCAAAACAGCGCTTATAATAACGGATGTTCAACAATCTATAGGTATTTCACTAAAAATCTTACCTTTTATGATAATATTATAATTTTCTTAAGTGATCTCTCCAAAAAATCAACACACACCAACACTAGCGTAGTTAGATTTATAGCCAACTGCTATCGGCTATAAGATAATAGCTACTCCCACCATTATTTAACATATTCTTATACGAGTCTGCATAGGAGTATTCCTGGTTTCAGAACCCAAAAAAGCAATAATTCGAAAATTATGACGAAATATTTAAAAATGTTAGATTTTTTCTAACGGTACGAGTGATGGAGGGTTAAGTAAAAAAAATGTTATTACTTGTGTTTTAGCCTTGAAAATAGTAATTTTGCGCTTTTCTCAGTTTTAAATTATTTACAACTCCAAAACGATAAAGTTTACAAAACAACTGCAAGAGACTTATTTTGTTCAAAGCGATCTAAATAATTTAAAAAAAAATTGAACGAACTGAAAAACTTAATTTTTACAATTTGTATAAAAAAAATGTTTAACACAATCACGACGGGTAGTATTTCCACTGAAACTATTAAAATACGATTCGGACCCCGGGCGTCCTGTATCAAGATTTTATTCATATACGATTCGGGTCTCCGGCGTCCCTAATATTGCCGTTTTTTAAACTTGTTTTTTTCATATAAACAAATATTCTTAAAATTCTAATATGTGAAATAAATGTCGACAATTATGTTTTAAATACAAGGTTTTATCAGGAACTACATATAATAAAAAATAAGACTAATTTTTAAAAGAAAAAATCTATTTTATTTATAAAAGAAATGCCTGGACAAAATTAACAAATATGCATTAAAAATTAATTTACATGGTTTTCGTTGAAACAAGGTAAACAGTATCCTGGCTGACCTGTACAATCAGCACAATAGCTGATTACTTTTCTAACTTTCTTATCTGCTTCTCGACTTAAAAGTGATTTAGGTAACGTTGTGTAATATCCTACACACTTTTTCCTTGGTTTGCGTCCTTTGCCCTCCGGTTTTACAAATGTATGGATTTTTCGTTTTGGTGTTTTATTTATTGTATCTCTAGTATCCGTAGTAACTAATGACCGAGCTAATTGCCTTCTAAATTGCAACATAGACAACTTTTTTCCTGTGGCCAACTGAAAAACGACCCATGCATTTACAACACACGTTCCAAAAAGCAACTCGAAACCACTAAGCAAAGCTTAGTGATTTCCTCAAAACCGTAAAATAGGCGGACATTTGATCACTTATATCCACACCTTTTTTAGCTTTGTTGTAATCAATAATACATTTTGGTTTTTTTTATTTCATTACCTTTTCTATCTTTTTTACCAGTTTCTACAAGGATCGCTTCATGTGTGACATCAGAGGTGATCATCAAAACTGGTCTCTTATCTATCCACTTTATTATTCTTAAATTCCCACTTTCTTCTCCATACACCTCAGATTTCTTCATCTTTCTTTCAAAAGATTTTGGAATCCCTTTCCTATTAGATCGAAGTGTTCCGCAATATTTGATATTTCTTAGATACAATTCGTTCACTAAAGAAATGCTGGAATAGAAATTATCAGCGTATAAGGTTCTGCCCTCCTTCTGGTCTAAACTTAAAATTAATTTTAGTACAATGCCTTCTGAATGATTGTTACTGCTAATATTAACCGTATCGTAGTTTTTACCTGCATAAAATCATATTGTGCGTATACCCTACTACTGTACATAATTTGTATAGTTTGGTGCCATATTTATGTGTTTTATTCGGAATGTACTGTTTGAATAACAATCTGCCTCTCCAAGGAATCATGCTTTCATCTATTATAATCTCTTGGCCAGGTGTCAAGACAGACTTAAAGTTTTCCAGCAGTATATCAAGCAATGGTTTTACTTTGCAGAGCCTATTTTCACTAGCAACGGTGTTATCGGAAAAATGTAGATATTTGAGCAATGTTAAAAATCTATCACGGGGCATGATGGAACTTACAAATGCATTATGAAACATTTCGTCTTTACTCCAATAAGCACTAAGTGTCGGCAAAGGAACTAAGCCCATTGTTAAAATTATTGCAAAAAATGATAAAATTTCATTTTTATCGGTATTACTCCATTCAACTCTCCACTTACTTTTCTTGGAAATTGGAAATCTAATTTTTGGATTGCATACATATTAGTTTCTCTAATAGTCAGTTCCAAAACTTCGTCGGTTAAAAAAAGCCTTCAAGCATCTAGCGGTTCTTTGATATTTTCCATATTAACATTTAACTTTTGTGTACAATTTGTTACAAACGGATCGAGTTTCGGAAAAATAGGCCCCCATAAGTCACATTGTTGACTTTGAATGTTAGTAATATTTTGGTCAGAGTATTGATTATCTTGATCCCCTGCATCTGAAGCAGAAAATAAATCTGATTGTGCTTCAGAAATTGACTCTTCTTCAGAAGACCAACCATTCCAAAATAATTTCCATTTTGCTCTTGTAATGGATTATTACCAGATTCTTCCGAAAAACCGGAACATGCAGGTGACTCGTCATAATCTACTAGTTTCTGTACAATGACTTTTGGTTCAGAAGATTGGTTTTCTTTGTCAGTTTCGAGAGCTAGTTTTAATATTTTGGTCGCTCTTCTGTCCATTTTTGAAACACTGGAACAAATATCATATTTGTATAAAAGGCACAGTGCAATGAAATAAACAATTAAAAGTTTATTTTACAATCCAAAGCATCTTCACACACATATATCTATATTTTATATAGATTCTACATTGTGTCTTACGAATAGAATCATATAGTATTCAATTATGAAACAATGGAAAAATCTCTGTGTCTAAAATGGTTTAGATTGCAAAATAAACCAAAACTTTATAGTAATTTTAATGTGTTTTTGTTAAAATATTAGTGTAGTTTCGTCTAAAAACTATAAATAAATCGATAGGTACTAATAGCTTACCTTCAAAGATTAATATAATACTGCAAGTTTGAACTATCGACATCGGTTGACTAATAGTGGAAATACGCATTTCGTATATTAGGAATGTCAAGAAAGATTTCTACAAAAATTTTAGATCATTACATGTACAGGACCTCGGGGTCCCGAACCGCCGTGAAGGTGTTAAAAAAAATTTTTCCTGGACAACCACTTGAACTTTATTTTGGGATATTATCTAGAAAGAGATTATGCAAAAAAATCTTATGGGAATTTTATTCCTAATGAATCCAATATTTTCGCCTTGTCTATGTAGCATATCATAGTTCAAAATATTATTAACAAATAGAGTTCTTCCTTCAGTCAAAAAAATAACTGAAACTACTCATACGATAAATAACCTACAAAATATTTGGAGTATTGTTAAGAAAATTTAGAGAAATAAAATTTATATTACTAAACACATTGTGGATATTATATTATCACATTCCGGAAACAATTCCTCCCAAATTATTATCTCAACACACACAATGTTGTTCTCATTCTCAATTAAAAAATATATCTTAGGAAATAGGAAATCATTTCG
The DNA here is from genome assembly GCF_040954645.1 of Diabrotica undecimpunctata. Lineage (NCBI taxonomy): Eukaryota > Metazoa > Arthropoda > Insecta > Coleoptera > Chrysomelidae > Diabrotica > Diabrotica undecimpunctata. The sequence continues at coordinate 127,540,168 of NC_092807.1, forward strand.
AGATTATTCACCTAATACGTTTTAATAATTGGAACTTTAATTTAATTCATTTGCATCGTGCACAACTTTGTGGTTTTTAAAATATTCCACGAGTTTCAGTGCATAGAGAGAGTATAAACTGGGTCATTGTAAAAGTGTGGTTTTATTGTGAATCAAGAGGGAAGTCTGAAATGTTTGGCTTTAAGGGATTTTTGTTGTTTTCGTGTTGTCTGGTTTCATCATTTTCGGAATATTTAGTAAGTGCTTAACATAATTTAACTCCTGTAAAACGTAAAATGCGCTATATGCGTGCATCGGCTTAAAATATTTCAACACAAATTAGTCACAAAATAACTCAGCTCATATTACCGGGGTATTGTATAAGATAGATATTTTAAATTTAGATATTATTTTACTTTATTGGTCTAGACAGTGTAGGTCGTTGACTAATGTACAGGATGTCCCAAAATGGTATATTTTGCAGTGTAGATCGAAAACTAGAGGTGATAGAAAAAATGTACCGTAATTTCGAGTGACTTTGACTCACTTTCGAAGTTTAAATGTAGATTTCAGTATTCTGAATTTATAAAAGTATGTTTTTTTTTTTATTATTTAAAGCAACAAAGTCGCATCCACCCAAAGGTTATTAGCGACATTTCTGTAGCATTTGTAATAATATTAAATTAACATTTATAACAATAAATCATTGTAAGAATTAATTACAATTTGTGAACAATTGAACATTTGTAACAATTAATTTTGTTAACAATTAAAGTTAAATTTTGTGTAACATATTTATAGATTTTAAGTAACCTAATAAATTGTTCGGGACTAAACTTTTGTTGAGGAGTGCTTTCAGGTTATTTGGCAAATTGTAAGACTGTCTTTGATTTACATATTTAGGAAAGTCTATCAAGAAGTGCTTTATACTGTCTACTGTATTGCAGGTTTCGCATTTTGGAGGTTCACTATTTGAGAAGAGATAGGCATGAGTATACCTACAGTGTCCAAGTCGTAGACGTGTAATAATAGTTTGGCATCTTCTACTTCTGACTGTGGACTTCCATGAAAAAATATCACTTTTGATGGTTCTGAATTTCGAACTAGAGTCATTCCACTCCCGATTCCACGCACTTAACACCTTATTTTTGAAATAAACTTTTAGATCGCCTGCGATACTCCGACACTCTGTTTCTGATACGTCACTGGTGATAGCGTTACGCGCACTAGTATCTGCTTCTTCATTCCCTTCTATGCCTATATGAGATGGTATCCATAGGAAGTGGAATCTTTTGAAATTTTCTTGAGCTTTTATTAATTCGGCCCTGATAATTTTCTCAATGGGGTGTTTAGGGTATACATTTTGCATAGCTTTGACTGCGCTGAGAGAGTCAGAAAGGACTAGACAACAAGGGATGTTTTTAAGATTTACTTGCTTGATGGCTTTGAGCAAACCAAATAGTTCTGCAGTATAGATGCTGGAATTTAGAGGAAGTTTAAATTGAAAAGTGTCATTTGGTGTTACCACTGCTACTCCAACGCCAAGTTCACCTTTGGATGTATCTGTATAAATTTTAATCCACTCATTGTATTGTTGATCTAGGATTGAATTTAGTTTAACTTTAAAAATAATAGGACTAGTTTCATGTTTATTATATATACTTAACGCTGTAATGACTTTGGGCTGTTCGATAGTCCAAGGTAGATAGTTATTGGTATTTGTTTGAAATAATGTTGGGAATTGAATGTTCAGTCTGGAGCTATATAATCGGATTCTCTCGTAATAAGGTTTGGGGGCACGGGGCTTATTATTGTAATAATTAATATATTTGTTATTAAAAATATTAAAGTAGAGGAGTTTTTTTATATTTGAGGCTATAGATGTAGCATGCGCTAGAGCTAAGTATATTCTTAGGTAATTTAGAGGTGGCTCGCCGGCTTCGCTCAGTATGCTTTCGGAGGGAGTTGTCCGGAAGGCTCCGAGTGCAATTCTAATACCAGCGTTGTGTATACTGTCAAGTTTTTTAAGTAGTGTTTTTGAAGCAGATGCATATGCAATTGATCCATAATCTAATTTAGATCTAATTAGTGTTTTATATATTCTCAACAGAGTTTCCTGATCTGATCCCCAATTTCGGTTTGCCAATGTTTTCATTAAATTCAGTCTTTTATGACATGTTAAAACTATTTGTTTTATTTGTTCTTGCCAAGTAAGTTTTTGATCAAACCACATACCTAAGAACTTTGCCGTTGGTTTAAATGGTAGCATAGTGTTGTATAATTTTAATGTAGGGGGCATTGATGAAACCTTTTTGGAGAAGAGTATACGTGATGTTTTTGTTACTGAAAATTTGAATCCGGTCGTTAGAGACCATTGTTCTAATTGGTTTATAAAACACTGCAAAGCGTTTGTCATTGATTCGGTGTTATTTCCTTTGATATAGACAACAAGGTCATCTGCGAAAAGTCGAGCCTATAGAGGTTTAGTAAGTATGTTTTTTTATTTATTTGTATTTGAGTTTTTAACTACTTTTTTACAAAAATTACACTTAAACACAAAGAAGCGCTTACTTTATTATATAAAAAAATAAACACGTGGTGTGCAAAGTCACCTGCTAGTGTGGGGTGACTTTGTGTCAAGTTACATTTTACATTTATTCTCTGTGATTATTATTGTTTGGGCTAGAGTCACCTTACAAAATAAGTCAAAAACAAACATTTTGTTAGGTACAAAAAGTATTTATTTAAATTTCAAACAAAACAAACTAAAACTAACATGAAACTCTATATAGAGTTAACTCCAAGTTCCAATGGCTCTGTAAAGTCAATATTACTCAAGTGGTTAGATTTTCTTACGGCGACTTCGGACCATTGCCATAAACTTCTTTCACCCAGTACCATCACTTGCACCCAACCGTAACAGTTAGTATGCATCATCATGCAACCTCTTCTGTCCACTGCTACTTCTCTCCCATTTTTCGCCACTCTTCACGGTTCTGTGCTTCTTGTTGCCATTTCTTGGATACTCGTCCTATGTCGTCCATCCAGCGTGTTGGTGGTCGTCCTCTGCTGCGTTTGTCTTCTCTTGGGCGCCAGTCAATTAGTTTTCTGGTCCATCTTGTGTCTTTCAGTCTCGCTATGTGACCTGCCCAATTCCATTTCAGCTTGGCTATGCGTTCGACGACATCACTGACCTGTTCTTTTCCTTAAGTCTTGATTCCTTATTTTGTCTTTTTTTGTCATGCCGAGAATTGATCTTTCCATGCGCCTTTATGCCACTCGCATTTTTAGTGCGATAACAAGCTTATCTTGGTGAATGGGTAGGTGATTTTTTGATATTTTCTGACAAGAGTATACCTTCTTCGCAGTTTCGGTGGTGGAATGTGACTCGGAATGGAAAGCCAATAGTTTGGTGTGGGTCTAATTGTACCTGAGATCATTCGCATTGACTGGTTTAATTATTTGTCAATATTCTTCGTATGTTTGCTATTGAGCCATAATGGGGAAACATATTCAGCCACCGAGTATACAAGTCCGAGAGCGGATGATCTGAGTACGGAGGCTGAGGACTCCCTATAGGTGTTCTTTAAAACTTAACAGAGTCGCTCCAAGATATTTTGGTGTTGAGTTCTGAGTGAGCAGTCTGTTTTCAAAGTAAACTAAGAGTTTTTTGTTGGCTTGGGCATTATTCAGATGGAAACAACACACTTCGGTTTTCATTTCATTGGGCCGCAGCCTCCATTTGAGAAAGTATTCTTCGATAACGGCAAGGTTATCCGTTACTATTGTTTCTGTAATATTCATATTATTATGTCTTGCTGCAATGGCCCAATCGTCAGCGTAGCTAAATTTCTGCAAAGTTGTCCCAGGTAGGTCCGCAATGTATAAATTAAACAGCAAGGGTACCAAAACAGATCCCTGTGGCAGTGTATTGCTGAGCTTTATTTGCACAGTTTTAAAATTGACCATTGTGACTTAAAAAGATCTGTCGGTGAGCATGCTGTCAATGAGTTTAGTTACCTCTTAACACGGAATGGCACGGATTAGTTTGCAGATTAGTCCTTGCCCTCCGACAGTATCTTATGCAGCTGATAGGTCAATGAAAGTAACGGATGTTTTTTGCTTTCTTTAAAAACCTGCTTCAATATGTGTTGTTAGGGATAGGATCTGATCTGTGCAGTTGCGGTTAGGTCAGAACCCTGCTTGGTCAATAGGCATCAATTCAAATATGTTTCTACTAATTATTTTGTAGATTAAGCGTCCCAACAGTTTATAGATACGGCTCAGCAGTGCAATCTGTCGATAGTTTTGGGGCTGACTATTTGCCTTTCCAGGTTTTAATATGGCAATAATGCAGGCCTTTTTTTTAGTGAATGGGAGATTTGTCCTGATTTTGACATATCTGTCAGTCGTCACATATATGCCAGCCATTTTCTAGCATATTTGCCACAGTGGAGTTAAAATTCTGGATGGACTTTATCGGAGCCGAGTGCCTTTCCAGACTTAATTTCTGATATTGCTGAAATAATTTCTTTTGCAGTATACTCGTCAGAGTATTCAGATGCAGGCGGGCAGGCAGACTTTAGTATTATTAGTTCTTGTTTTACTTTGGTGGTGTGGTCACGATCGCTAGGTGCTGTTGGGGCTGCTACAGTGTGGGAGGCTACTCTGTTATGAGCTATTGGTACTTTGTCTCTAGTTGGAAGTCTGCTACTACCAAGTTTTCTAAGTAAAGACCATGTTTTTTTTCTTGATTTACCAAAGTCTAATCGTTTCACAGTTTCCATCCATTTTTGTCGCCTGGCTGCATTCAAACTGCACCCAAAAAACAAATTTTCAGCTAAATATTCCTCATCAAAAATGTCATTTAAATTCGTTTTTAATATATCAACATAACAGGCATCAGTTAGTTTATCGTCAAATACATGATAAACTAATTTATTATGCTTGACAAAACAACTAACGTTGAAACCGAATTTTCCTAACCGCCTGATCACCTAAACTAAGAGGGGGTTTGAGTAATTCCAATATAGTTCATTGTGTCGATTAAATATTCCTGCACTGGAAATGCGAGCTTCATCGCTAAATATTACTTTAGAATAGAAATTTGGATTTTCATTACATTTTACTATATACCTACCATTCTGCAAATCTTATCCTTCTTAAATAATCATTTGGGTATAATTTTTGTTTGACAGATGTATGATACGGTCTTAATTTATGTTTCCATAAAATTCTCCCAGCAATTGTCTTTGGAATACCCATTTCCTTCTCAATTTGGAGAAAGAAAATTTTATGGTATGCTTATATAACCTAACGTATCTACAACCCATGCTTTATTATTCTTTTATACTGACGTCGTGGTTTTATGAGATATCCATACTGTAATAAATTTGAATCAAGCTTTTTAAAAATTCTCTTGTCTGGTTGTTTTCTCTCTGGATGTCGTTGAAAATATAATTCAGATGCGGCAATAACATTCTTTTGACATTCATGATATGCCAAATGATATCTTATTTTTCATAATTTTTAAAATTCATATTGTTGTTGACAATACTTCACGTCGCAACAATAATTATGATAGGTTATGGCAAAATTATAGTGTTAGGTATTTTTCATGCTGCTCGATGAAATGAGTATTCTTACAAGATGTAGCTGTACCTACATCATTTTATATAAAAAGAAATAGAAGACAATATTATTATATCAGGTAAAAAAAAAAAGAAACGAAAAGATAATAAAATACAATTAGTGAGTTACTTATCTGATACAAAACCATGTTTAATTATTTCTAAGATTTTAAACAATATTATATAATACTTTCTAAATAACTCCGAAATGTTTTTCCTATACAAATTGTTCTTAGAAACTATTCAATATTAAAGTCCACTGTTCTCCGGAAACACTTCTTAATTATAAATCATTATATTTACAAATTCTTAACCTATACAAAGTCTTGAATATTTATGATCTCATGATATATTTTTTTTTATTTAAACAAATATACCGGCATCAACCACTAATGGTTATTAGCGGGGGGACATACACAAACAGTAAGATACATATTGTTACATAAAAAAAATATTTGTTACAATTTGGTATATAGTTTAGTCATTTTAAGATAACTTAATAAAGACTGTAAATTTGACGTTAGTATACTTTTTAAATTATCACTAAGGGCACACGCGTCACACGATTTTTTTGTTCTGGTACACTGGACACTCAACAATTATAAGTTTCACTCACAACAGAGTGTTGCACTTGGTACACATCGGAGCAACCTCCTTGGGGTTCCACTGTAATATGAATGTGCTGGCCATTAACTCTTTATGTGTTAACTATTTATTGTTGAGAACTTGATTCTTAGTCAGTTTCGTCAGTAGAAGAAGGACTGTTGAGAAGCAGTTTCTTCCTCAATCTGGTGATATTGCTTTTTAAAGTTTTATTTTGTATTTGAGAATATATAAAGTTTAAAATTTCTTTTATTTCTTGGCTTTCATTTGAATAATTTTTAACAATGCATTCAGGATGTTTTGAGTAAAGGGAATTTGCCAGAAAATCACATATTTCATGAAAAGTAAGTGTAAAGGAAGGGTTTCTATTTTCAATTTTTTCTTTAATTTGATTTGGAATAATTGGAATGTCTTCTTGGGTTTTACGCTTGTTCTTAGGTTTTTGAGTATCGGAAGAAGGACGGTCATTTTCAAGAATTTCAGGAGAGGGTATTTGTCTTTTAGTTGCAGGAGTAATTTCAGTGGTTTTTCTATCGCTTTCAATTACTAAGGAATTATCTTGGGATATTTTTGGTTAATTCAAAATTTGTAATTCATTGTTTGTTTGTAAGGTAGTGGTTTGGTCCTTTGTAGGTGATGCGTGATTTTGTATGGTATTGAGTTCTGGTTCCATTAATGTTTCGGTATCTTCTTGGTATTGGTTTCGTGGTTGATCTTGTAGCTTTTTATATTTTTCATTGGTAGAGTTAAGTATATTCACGTGGTGGTCAGTTTCCATTTGATTAATTGAGTTGCTTGATGATGATAAAGAAGGACAGTCAGAATCGTGATGTCCGACAATTTTGCATCTGGAGCAGTTTAAACCATCTATGGAAATGTATAGACGATATGATATATTGTCGAATTAGATTAGAAATGAGTCAGGAATTGATGCATTTTCTAAAGGACTTATGAACATTTGCCTTCTAAAGCTAAGTACGTGGCTGTATTCTGAGTCTTGCATGCCTACTCGTAGAAACGTCATATTGGAGGCGGATTTTATACCCATAGTTTTTAAGTGCTCTTCATTAGATATTGGCTAATGAAGAGCTAGTGCTATTAGGTATAGTAGGGCATACATTAGATATGATGAGTCTCTGGACAGGGGTTATAAGTCTTCTTACTTCAATCTGATTAACATCAATATTTATATATTTGTGGGAGCTAAGAAATTGATCAACTACATATTTAGAGGAGAGGTAGATGCAGACGCGGTTGTTTGCTATTTTGGATGCCCAAACAACATTTTTGGGCTGTACTATTGATCCAACAGCTTTTACATATTCGAAAACTTTTATTCCTTGTATGGTTGAAAGTATAATACCTTGGTCTTTTGATGGATATTTGAAACTGTTTAATGCATTGGAGTAAGATACATGTGTCGTAGTGGGTATATTTCGTGAGGTAGTAGCTGATCCCGGTTCATCCATCTTCCCGCTGAGAATTTACGTACATCGGCACAGAGGATCTGAAGCCGGACCTGGCCACTTAATAAAATTGAACAGCAGCCTAGCCTAATTACTTGTTAGAAGCAAGAACCAGCAAAAAGTTGTCGATAATCGATAAGTTGAATTGAAATCGATAAAATATTTTGCCTTTTAAACTTCTGAGTTTAAAGTTATTAATAATGCAGTTTTGTACTCATAGAACGGTCACATTTAACTTTAAGTTGCAAACAGTATGAAAATTAGATTATATTTTTAATTTTAACTACCTAATAGTATAATATTTTGTCACAACCGATATAAAGCTGTATGATCTGCTAGATATCGGGGCCGGACTTTCTCATGATTTTTGCATACAAAAATTTATTTTATTCTAGACCTATTTTAGAATCGTAAGTTTAAGTATATGAATATATAGTGATTAATAGTGAAACAATTTTGTAAATTCTGTTTTAAAGTACTATATAGTAAAATAAAACACTGGGTTTACTACATGTTATAATTTATACTTTGTTTTTTATTAATTTTAATTTTTTAATTTCAAATTGGGAATTATTCACAGATTTTTATCTAATATCGTTTTCAAACAAAATAATTTTAAGTAATTTTTTTTTTATACAATAACAAAGTGGTTTTTTATTTAATATTTTTATTGTAATAATATCTTATAATATTTAGGTAGATGCTGATTTTTCTTTACTACAAGAGGACAGCAACTTTTTCCGTAAGTGTTTTTATTAATTTCATTATTAGCTAAATTGATATATACATATACTGATTATGGTGCAGCCTCCCTTATATTATAGCTGTTCTTCAGTTCTGCACACGATTGTCTAATATTTAGCTTTATGTGCCATGTTGTACTGGCTTGTTTCCTTATATCATAGCCCCATCTTAAATTTGGATGTCTTCTTAGGCTATTGACGCCATTTCGATACCAAAGGTGTAATTCTAGTGGACCATCTATTGTCAGTTCTTCTCGCTAAATGTTCCGTCCACTATCATTTTAAAGATTTAATTTTGTAGACTAAATCAGTCACCTTGGTTTTCTGTCCCTTGACCTTGACATTGACATTGACCTTTCAGTTTCATCCAAGTCAGTTTTATTCTTTTGTTGATTTCTGGGAGTAAGAAACCAGATTTATTAATTGTCCATGTATACTCATCTACTGTCTTAAGTGCAGTGTTGTTTATTATTAGAATTTGGACACCCACTAGCTCGTTATATAGGGTTTTTGTTTTTGTCAAGTTCATTTTTAGACTAATTTCATTGCTAGTTACATTTAGGACGCTTATAAGTTCTTGTAGATCTGCAGGATTATTAGCGATCAGAACGATGTCGTCTGCAAATCTTAGATGGATAAAATATTCTTCATCAATGAATACGCCTTTATTGTAAAAGTTTATTTTGCTAAATATATTTTCTAGAAGTGCTGTTGCGTCAACTTGTTGGACACCTCTGGTTGTGGTAACTTCTAAAGTAATTTCATACATTGATATCTTAGCTTTTGCTTGTCTGTATAAATTTTCTAAAGTCTCTATGAACGGTTTGTCAATGCCTTAATTGGTCAAAGCTTCTATTACTGCCTTATATATGCCTGGAATATATAAAATGGAAAGCCTTCTCAAAAATTATGAAGGTTAGGGCTAGCGGTATTTCATATTCTTTAGCTTTAATAATTAGTTCTCAAAGCGTATGGATATGATCCAGGATACTAAATCCACTTCTGAAGCCATTCTCCATCTTCAATGCGCACCATCTAATGCATTTGATAATGTGATGTTGATGATCTTTGTGAATATATTGTATATAATTAATAGTAAACTCATGGGTGTGTAGTTTCAAATATCCATTTTAGTACCTTTTTTATGAATGAGAGTTGTGTGTTTTCAGTTTTTCTCCCACATATTTAAGCAGTTTCACTGTTAGGCTATTTATTGCAGCTGCTTGACTGGTTTTCATTTTTCCAATGGTCGATTCTACCTCTTTAGGTAGGACTTCTGGTACATCTTCTTGGTTACTGATTGCTTCTTTAAGTATTTCAAGAACTTTGTATAGTTTACTGTAGAATTTAGTCACTGTTAGAGTTATAACACTGCATTTCTGTCTGCAATTCGGGTGTTTTTGTTTGTTAGAGTTGCTACGACTTGCTTATTCCCAATGATTATTTTTTTTTTTGTTTTCTTATAGTTTTTCTTGTGTTCGATTACATTTTCTACGAGTCTTTTATTGCATTTTCTTATATCTTTCTTAATACTTGTCCCTATTGTCTTACAAACATCTGTGTATTAAATTCTTTGTATATGTGTATCTACTCACTTTTTTTCCCGCCTATGTTTTAGAAATATTTTATGAATATTACACAACTTTCTATGTCTTTATTCATTTTATTGTTGCTTGTATTTAATTTCTTTGACACTATAAAAAATGATTTCTATTAATTGAGATCTGTCGATTTGGTCCTGTGAACTTCCATTAATTAATATCTGATATATATCTATCTAGATATCAGATATCTATATATTTTAAAAGATATCACTGATATCTTTTATTGTAGCAATCTGGTTCGTTAGAGTAAAGTCAATTTCGGTTTTATTTGTTTTAACTGGTGCTACCCAAGTCCATTTTCTATTTCGCATGTTTTCTCTTTTCCCTGATTATTGCTTGGATCCTCTTATATTCGTTTTTCTCTTTATATCTGATTTCTTATCTTTGGTCCATGAGTTTTAGTATTTCTTCTTTTGTCCACTCTTGTTTTTACTACACTTCTTGATTTTTATTTGAAATTTTCTTTAGTATCATTCTGGAGAGTTTATGTTAAAATTGCGCAAATTTAACGAATTAGGAAACACTCTACGCCAAGGATGTGACCTAGATAGGAAATTTATTGGTTATTAAGAGTTCTCCAATATTATTATCCCTTTGTAAAACTTTGACCGTTTGACAATTTTTTCACCCATGGCATATCTCTATAGTGGCTACTTTAAGAGTCCAGATTTCAGTGCAGTACAAGAGCATTAACCCTATGTAACATTGAACCATTTTTGCCATAGGTTTAAATCAATATTATTATTGAAGTAGTGAAATTTTATTTTTATTAAGGTTTTTTTTTATAATTATGTTTATCTACAATCTACATCATTACAGAGTATTAAGTAAATGTGTTACAGGTTTTGGGCGTGAAGGAAAGACATCCAATGATGTCTCACCTTATTCTATTTTGGTTTAGTTTTGAAGTAGGTTTTGGGACCAGGTTCTATCTAGTCTTCTTGTATGTGGACCATTGTTGAATAATTCCCTTATTAGCTAATTTTCATCGTGAATGGTACGTTTAATTTGTGACTTCGTGGCTCGATGGATTACTTTTATGATGAAAGGAATCTTTAAGTTGTAGTGACGAATTTGATTACTTACGTAGCATGGTGCATCCACTATCGATCTTAGCACTTTAGACTGGAATCTTTGTATAATATTCAGCGACATTGGCTTTGCAATACAGCGTTGCAGTATTTCTTTTCTTCAAGACTTTTTAATACTTTATTTATCATTCGATGAACTTGTGCAGTCGGATTTTCCTGAAAACTAAACTGATGTTTTGGGAGTAATGTTAGGAATTCATGATCCGCGTATATCCTTTGTAGCAGCAATCTTTCAAAAACTTTGCTTATGGTTGGGAGTAGGCTGATAAATCGATAAGATGTTACTTCATTGGACTCTTTTCCTGACTTGAGGATCATAATGACTTCAGCAAATTTCCATATTTTTGAAAAGTGTGATAAGCTTAGAATGCGGTTAAATATAACTGTTAGCAAAGTAATGGTCGTGCGAGGAAGTTGTTTTGGTACTTGTGGCGAGATTAAATCATAACCTAGGGCCTTTCATGAGTTAAGCTTGTTTATTTTTTTCTTGACTTCTAGGAGTAAAACTTTTAATTGGGAGGGACATTTGACATGCTGAACTAATTATTTCTTTTACTTCTTTATCAGGGTCTGCTGGCTCTGTTTTAAATACGTTTTTAAGATGTTCAGCTTCAGTTTGCTTATTCTTTGTTGGAACAGGCCCATTCGCGATTTGGTTTGCGGATAAGAGGGACAGTTGTGTATGGTTTCTTAAGCTTCTTAGTCTGTTCATTTGCTGTAAGGTTTGTAATGTAATTTTCGAAAGTTTCGTTGTTTGCGGCTTTAATATCTACTCAAAGTTGCCTACGTAGTCTATGTTGTTTCTAGATCTTTGCCAGGTTCTCCTCGCATAACGTTTTTCAGCAAGAAGTTGGCGTATGTACAAGGGAACATTTGTGGTATATGTTAATTTGCGTTCAGTTCGTGGTGTAGATTACCATGCCGCTTTTTGCACAAGTGTGGTGAAATACTGAGCTGCCGTAACTATGTCCACAGATTAAAATTAGTGTTTTCTTCTGGGTAGAATTAAAAATCTGCCCAGTTAGCGTTTTTTGACGTGAGTCGAAGAGGTGGAGGGTTGTTGAAACTGTGGTACTTAAGCTCATAGTAACCGCTGTATGATCCGATGAAAGATCATAGCTGGATTCTATTAGACAGTTGTTTCTGGACACTCCTTTGCTTATGTTGTAGTCCAGTAGACCTGGAAGTTTTCTGGGGTCACTCGGCCAAGACGTAGGGATTCCGCTGGAGCCGCAATCATAGTTGTTAGCAGTCATTGCTTTTAGAAGATTACTACCTTTTGTTGTTGTGAGTCTTAAACCATAGTGTGTGTGTGTGTGTGTTTTGCATTCCAGTCTCCCTCGGCTAAGAATTTACTGCCAAGTAATTGGAAGAAGGCTTTGTATTCATGACGAGTTGGGCTATACAATGCAGGTATGTTAGAGTGTCATGGCGTTGCATTCACTTTAACGATTGCTGCTTGTATTTTTTCTGTTGCTGCGGATGGTTACCGCCGAACCACCATGAGCTGTACCATCGGGATGAGATGTGTTGTATGTTGTATAGAGCGGAATATTAAACGTAGTTAGATCAGTAAAGTGAGTTTCTGAAATAAGCAGAACATTAATTTTTTCAGGTTTAAGAAAATAATTACTTCCTGCTTATGGTTTAGCAGGCCATTAGCTTTCCATATGGCAACTTTAAGTACATTTAAGAATTTCTTTGGTTAATGACTTGTGTTAGTAAGTTGAATATCATACTATTTTTAACTCGTTTAGGAATGTTAACAGTTGTTGTCCTATATCAGTTCTAGGTTCTGAATCGTGGTTGGTTTGATGTGCTGTCACGTTTGCATATGTTTTTTGGTGGTTTTGTAGAGTGGTGTTTAGCTGATTTGTTTCAGTACATACATGTGGGCTGTAGAATGTTGTTCTTTGAGGCTGTTGGTTTCCTCTTCTCTGCCTATGTCTGTTTTATACTAGCTCCCTGTAGACTACACAGCCCTTATGGTTAGCAAGGTGATCTTGTTTGCATAGTGCACGCTTAGCTAGAGTGCTTCTAGATTTGTTACAATCTTTTATATCATGTTGTCCTCCATAATTAACGCAGTAATGCGTTTACTACGGCCGTATGCTTGACATCGCATGCATTGTTTCTCTTATTTGGAGCATTGACAAAATTCTAGGTTAAATATCTCTTTATTGTTACTGTTGGGTTCAAAGTCTATGAAAAATAAAGATAAAGGTTCTTTTGTTTGTCTGTGTTGAATGTTAGTTATATTGCGAACTTTATGGCCGACTTTTTTTAGTTCCTTTGTAATATCTGTTTTGGGTATAGGGAGATGGATGTGTCTTATTACCACTCTATAGGCATGTTCTTCCTTTATTTGGTTAGTGTGGTGAATGATTTCTTCTTTTCATAAATGTCTTATTAGTTTACAGTATGTATCTATTGTATATGTTGTAATCTTTACAGTGTCGTTTGGCAGAGTTCTGGTATAGTAGGTTTCTTACTCTACAATTTGTGCAAAGTTATCGACCACATCTTTAAATTTTTTAACGCCATATACAAATATTGGGAGGAGTTTTGGTATTTTTTGTTGTTTTTCTGTTTCAGTCTGTTCAGGGCTCTCGGCGTTTGATAATACACTGTATTGATTTTGTATTTTTGTTGGTGGTGAGTTTGGAGAATTGAGGTCGTTATTTTGTTTTAAAAATTTACGCCTTTTGATTACTTGCCACGAGTTTTTAGTTTGGGTTTTATGATTGTCATCTTCGCTAGACTCAATATCCGAAATTTCTGAATGTGTAATTATTGCAAGTTTTAGCTTTATGTTTAAGGTGGCGAATATTGTTGGGGAGTTGGGTACATGTTCCTGAATGTTTGTTAATAGCGGACCTGCTGCTTACCTGCAATTCCTGATACTACAATAGACACTGACTGTTTGTGTTCCGTATGTGTGACTTTTTGATTATAGAAAACAGAATTTGGTACGCCACAGCCACTTTAATATTTATTTTAATAACTAGATTTTAACTAATTCTAATACTTTTGTTAACACGGGCGATTTAATGGATTAATTCTGCACCAGCGTTAATTTAAATTTATTAACTTTTAGGCATTAAATATATGTATATATATATATATATATATATATATATATATATATATATATATATTACATAAAATATAATAACTTTTAGACGAACGATTTAAAAGAGCATTTTTTAAACGAGGCGGCAACCCCAATGAATGTAGTACACCAATGTGTAAAAAAGTAACAGCCGAATTGCTTTTGTCTATGGATCATAATGCCGATGCATGTGAAGAGTTTTTCGAGATGGTTTGTGGAAACCAAGTAGCAGAGAGAGGGTTTACAAGTGATAGTTTCGAGACGTTGGAATATTATTTGAATAATAAAGTTACGTATACATCCGAAAAGTATTTGCAAGATTTTAAGAGGTTTTATGACAGCTGTTTACGATATTCTCTAGATTTTGGTTATCTCCGTAATTTAGATTTCAGTAAGTATTTGTATATTATAGTATATTATTTGTATATTATAGTATAATAATATATCATTGTATCAATATCAATATTATTACAATAATATTTTTCTTAGATATTTCTTCTTCTTGGAGTTCCTTCTCTTATCGGTGGTTGGCTATCATCACAGCTATCCGTACCTTATTAACGGATGCTCTAAAAAGATCTCTTAGATATAATATAACATATTATATGCTTTTGCATCTTCTTGTCATATCTTCCATAGTCTTAAAATATTGGTGTTCAGCTTTTGTATCAGTTCTTTTGACCTGGCACTTAATTTCCTTGCGTATTTTCGCTCCTCACTTTATCTTTAAATTTTATTAATTTGATCGGCGTTTTTTTGATCGGCGATTATTTTACTTTTTGACGATGAAATTTTTTATCTCATAAGTAGTGCATATGTATGTACGTACATAGAGGATTTTACGAGAAAGATATTTCTTATACTCAGTTATCTACTAGACCGACTTTACACCAACATAAAAAATTTTATGCAATACACTGGAATCAATACACTAGAATTGGACAGCAAATCCCAGAATTAAAGGTGAACACACTGACTATGTGAAAATCATGCGTGGAGTGAGGCAAGGCTGTATTTTGTCTCCTCTAATCTTTAATCTGTACTCTGAAAGAATATAATTTATCGAAGCTTTGCACGAAACTAAAAAAGGTATTATACTAAATGGATACCGTCCAAACAACATCAGATATATGCAGATGACACCATAATACTTGCGGACAACTTAGAAGATCTACAAGTTCTTATGAACAAAATCATGTATTACAGTCAACAATATGGACTCAATATAAACGTTAAGAAGACAAAGGTTATGATAATTAGCAAGAAAAGGATAACAGAAGGTCAACTCTAAGTAAACCAATCCCCTGTAGAAAGAGTGACAAAATAGACAGAGAAGCAAATAAAAAAAAAAATTGTTTCAAGTAACGAAAACAAAATTTGTTTAATTTATTTCCGTTTTGTATTTTCAGAACGATTTCCAAAGTGGAATTCGAAACATCCAAATAAATTTATTTTACAGTAAAATTGTGACTTACTCCTAATAAAAATAGTAAATTAATTAAAACTACTTTAATTTTTTTAGTTGGAACTCCAGCAACAAACGATTTAACTCAAGTTTTTGTGGAGGCCATTTTGACACAGTCAATGCCATTTTTGGATGTTGGACTGGATATTGACGCTGATGATGAGAGTTATACATTTGTGGTAAGGCTTATTAAAAGTACTTTTTTGAGTTGTATAACAAAATTAAAAAATTTTGAAAAAATTGACAAATAATCAATGACAAGATACAAAAAAACTGATTTAATTTGCCCATGAAGTAGCGGGATATTTTAAGCACTCGTTCGGCCAGGCAACGACAGTTGTTTTAAGTGGTATGGCCTTCTATAACAAGAACCTATATGTTTCCTGCAGTCGATTTTTTGGACTTAATTAATTATTAACGAATTAAGGTCAAAAAACGGTAAATTTTCGGTTTTTTTCGTCTATCAGCAAAAAGTAAAGCGTTTGAAACAAATTTGAGAAGAGTATAACTTATAAGTTATATAAAAACGTTCCTTTCCTTATTCGTTGCTTAGAAATTTGCAAAATAAGTCAAAAATTCCGGTTTTATATAAATGTTAATAACTTTTTTTAAAATAAAGTACATTGTACGTTTTAAAATAAAGTGCTTGTATTATATTACACAAAATGTTGAGATACAGATAACAGCTCCTTTCCCCTCCAGCGCTCTCACTAGTTTAAAAGTCAACCATTTTTGAGGACCACAATTTAGAAGCTTTGTGAACGATTCCATTAAAATCCAATCTTTTTTGAATTTATCACGTTAAAACCCAAAACTATGTTCTTTCAGATGACCCTAATAAGATCTCCTAATTGATATAATCAAAGCTGCTATCAATTTATAAAAAAAGGTACTAACTTCGTCCCAAAGTGTCCTAGGTGAACTTTTTTTCCTTTTCAATTTATAAAAAAATTTAGGCTGTCAAAATATGAAAAAAAAAAATGTTTTTTTCGTTCACTGGTTAAGAAGTTATTCTTATTGGTTTTAAGCACAAAATTAATATGTTTTTACCAAATTATTTTGCAATATTTAAAATTATTTTCCCGTTCTTTTAGAATCTATCCGTATATTTAATCTAACTGTTTAATTTTCTGACTTACATTGTTGCAAAAAAGCACATCAAGACCCAATATTTGGTGTTATATAAAGGTTATAAGTTTTTTTTAAAGATATGAACATTTATAAGAAACCGAAATTTTTGACTTATTTTGCAAATTTCTAAGCAACAAATAAGGATACGAAGGTATAGAAAACGTTATTTTGAAGGTTTTTATATGACTTATAAGTTTCTTCTCTTCTCAAATTTGTTTTAAACGCTTTACTTTTTGCTGATAGAAGAAACAAGCGAAAATTTACCGTTTTTTTAGATTAATTTGTTAATTTAATTAATATTTAAATGGGAATAAGGCACAATTAAAGGTTAAACTAAGTTAATTGACGTTTTAATTTCCACTTCGGAAATCGTTCTCTAAATATAAACATAGTAAATTAAACAAATTTTGTTTTTTTGTTGTTTAAAAAAAAACAAAATTTGTTTAATTTACTAGGGTTAGTCCGGGAGAGACGGACCACCGGGAGAGATGGACCAGTCCATTATTTCCAAACTGTGACGCTCGAGCGCTACCATCGTTTGTTGTGAGTATGCTTCAGTTACCGTGAAGACATGCTGTGTGGTGTTGTTGTTAATATTTGTCGAGTAAAACTTCATTGTCTGTTTTGGTAAGTCCAAAAGTTTTTTAACGTAGTAACATAGTTTTAGTTTTCAGTTTAAGTTTACGTGATATCGACGTAGGATTCTTGTGGCGATGTCAATAAACATGTAGGTAGTAACCTAACCTAAAAAGGCCGCCATACGTGTACGTTAAAAGTGCGAATTATGCGGTGGTCCATCTCACCCGGACTTTTGGGAGAGATGGACCAGTACGTTTTGGTAGAGATGGGCCACGTATTTCAATACAGGAGAGGTGGACCAGTACCAACGTTTTTAAATGTTGCTTTTATTAAAAAAACTTATAGTGTAATTACTAAGTAGCTGGTATTTTTCTGTTTCATAAAAATGCCAACTAACCACGTAAAGAAGGATACCAGGAGAGGGGCGTGGACATAAGATGCATTAATACAAGCGGTTAATGCGGTGGAAATAAAGAAATGGGTGTCAATGCTGCTGCTAAAGCTTATCAAACTTCTAAGACCACTCTTAAAAGAAGGATTAAAAAACAAAAGTTTACGAAGGACAGCTTAGGGTTTTCCTCCATTTTGGGAAGATTAAGTGAACAGAAAATTGTAGGCCACATAAAAGAGTTACAAGCTCATGGGTTTACTCCTTGTAGGGATTCAGTGAGAAGCAAGGCGTTTGAACTTGATAAGGCGCTAAAACTACCTCACAAATTCAACAAGGAAACTAGAAAAGCTGGTTATGATTGGCTTAATTTTTCTTTTAGGAAATCCTACTCTTCCTATTAGAAAATCAGAAGGTGTATCTATATCCCGAGATAAGGGAAGGAACAAGAGGTGTGTGGAAGAGTACTTTAAGTTACTCGAAAGTGTTCTTTTGGAAAACAATTTGGTTGAAAAGCCTTGGCATATTTTTAACATTGACGAAACCGGACTTCAACTACTGAACAACAAGCCAGGAAATGTTGTTGCCATTAAAGGTTCCAGAAATGTAACTTCAATTACGTCAGGGGAAAAGGGTGAAACCGTTTCTGTTCTAGCTTGTGCTAGCGCTTAAGGTACATTTCTTCCGCCATACTGCATAATGAAGGGCAAAAACTTGAAAGTTGAGTTCATGGACGGGATGCCTTCTGGCTCAGTTGTAAAAATGTCACAAGAATTTTCTTATAGCACTAGTGAAATTTTTCTGCACTGGTTAAAAAGTCATTTTCAACCTAGAAAACCAGCAGAAAAAGTACTTCTCTTAATGGTCACACTTCACACACCATTTCCTTGGAAGTCTTAGTGTACACGGAGCAAGCAGGAATCATTTTGATGAGCATTCTATCCCACACTTCGCACTGGCTACAACCTTTGGACCGATACTTTTTCAAATCAAGTCCTACTTTTATAGTGCTTGTAATTATTTCATTACAACCAATCCATCCATAATGATCAATCGTCTGCAGTTTGGAAAACTTCTGAACTCTGCATGGACCAAACCTGCAGGTGTACAAAACGGTGTGAGTGGATTTCAAGCTTGTGGCATAGTCCCTCTAGATATGTCTGTAATACCAGCCTACACCTACCTAAAGCCCGATTTCTCCTATGCAGTGCCCAATGTCCAAGTCTAGGTACACACTCTCGCTAGTGTACCAACCGGTGAGGTTGATCCTGTTGCCACCAATGCAGAACTGATTGGCCAACACGTCATTGCTGTAACTAGTGTGCCAACAAGTTACACTGTTGATTCTTCTGTCTCCAGTACAGTACCAAGAACCCAATTTGATCTTGCTAGTATCTCCAGTACTTCTAGTAGCCTTACATTGTCAAAAATAACTCCTTCTAAACTTCTAGAACATATATTACCTGTCCCTTCTCTGACGCAGAAAGTAACCGTTAAGAGATGTTTGACGACTGTTTTAAAAGTATTAAATTCAGCTCAGAACATTGCTGTTGTAAAAAGGAAGGCATTTGAGCAAGTAATGAAAGATAAACAAAAAAAGAAAAAGAAACATGATCAACTGAGAAAAAAATTTAATCAGAAAGAAGTTTCTCAAGCCAAAACAGGATGTTCTTTTGTGGGATATGTGGAGAGGCTTACAATGAAAATACAAAAAAGAAGACTGGGTGAAGTGTGTACAGTGTATGTTCTCGGTGGTTTCATAAAGGTTGCTCTAGATTTGAAGTAAAATGTGACTTTTGCGGTACCAGAGAAATAATGTCACAAAAAAAGAAGTTTCCCATTAATAGGAAGATTGTGGTCAAGAAAGCAAAAGAGTAGACTTTTAT
This sequence comes from Diabrotica undecimpunctata, assembly GCF_040954645.1. Lineage (NCBI taxonomy): Eukaryota > Metazoa > Arthropoda > Insecta > Coleoptera > Chrysomelidae > Diabrotica > Diabrotica undecimpunctata. The sequence continues at coordinate 127,559,845 of NC_092807.1, forward strand.
TTGGTTATTGTAACATTTATCATTATGTAAAATATACATATTTTTTACTTTATACTTGGTTTGTAGTCATTGATCCTACTTTTTACCCCTGATCTATCTCTCCCAAGCTACTGGTCCATCTCACCCAGACACGTCCGGGTGAGTTGTGGAAAAAATGCAATGTAGCCTTTATTAATAATATTTAATTAGAAAGTAAACTCCTAATGGTATAAAACTAAATTCTTTACCAAACGCTTAAATAATATTGTTAATAAGTTGACAAATATAATTTTAATGAGCGTCCAAAGAAATGTGGTCCAACTCTCCCGGACTTACCCTAATGTTTGTATTTTGAGAACGGTTTCTGAAGTGGAAATTGGAACGTCAATAAACTTACTTTAACCTTTAATTGTGGCTTATTCCCATTTAAATAGTAATTACTTTACCATGCCACAAGAAAATAGCTTCAGAATAATATTAATTTGTTAATAATTAATAAAGTTTAAAAATTCGACTGCAGGAAACATAGATTTTTGTTATAGAGGTTCATACTACTCAAAACAGCTCTCGTTTTCCTGGCCGGTTCAGTGTCACAACGAATCTATAAGAAAACCGTGAGAATAAAGATTAGGTTTGCGCAATGATAATCATACAAAATGTGAACTTGTATCTAGCCAAATGAGTCAAAATTACTATTCCAAGTACAATAGCTTCCTGTGATACACCTGCTTAGGCGCTTGTTTATTGAAATTACGAGATGTGTTAGTTTATTATATATGTTAGTTTATTAAATAATATACAACATATATATATATAGATATATATATATATATATATATATATATATATATATATATATATATATATATATATATATATATATATATATATATATATATTTAGGAATCCTACAGTATTCACTGTCTTCCCTCGCTCAACCGTTTCCATCTCTCTCTCTGTTGTCCCATTCTCCATCGTTTAGACCTCTCTTACTCATGGCGGTGTCTACTTCGTTCCTTCAGGATTTTCGGTGTCGTCCTCTTTTCCTCCTTCTTATGGGGCTCCATTCGGTTATTATCTTTATCCATCTGCTGTCGCTAGTTCTTCTTATATGTCCATACCACTTTAGTCTTTTTTGTTTTATATACTGTTAGTATGTCTGTTTCTATTGATGTTCTTTGCTTTATTTCGTCATTACTTCTCCTAACCATTCTTGTTACTCTGCGGCCTCTTCGCAGGCATTTCATGTCTGTTGCTACTATCTTACTGCTGTTTTTCTTGTTTATGATCCAATTTTCAGCCCCATATGTCATAATACTTCGCACTAATATTTTATAAATCTGTGTTTTTGTCTTAATATTTAGGTGTCTATTCTACCATACTGAGTTAAGTTGTCGGATTGCTGTTCTTGTTTGTCCTAATCTTTGTGTAATTTCTTCCCCTGTTGTTGTCTTTTTCATGATTATAAACCCCAGGTATTTGAATTTATCCTTTTCTTTGATTGTTACGTTGTCATCAATCTGTAGATCTTCTATGTCTTCTTTACTTGTAGATAGGTACTCTGTTTTCGCGAGGTTAATATCTAGGCCAGCCTTGGTATATTCTTCTTGTAGTTTCTTCATCATGTAGCTGAGGTCGTCTTGGTCTTGTGCAATTACTACTTGATCGTCTGCAAAGCTTAATGTATATAGGTATTCGTTCCGTACCGGTACTCCCATGCCTTCGCATTTTCTTTTCCATGTAGTCAAGGCTTTCTCTAAGTATATGTTGAATAAGGTTGGAGATGTGGAACAACCCTGCAAGAGCCTTTTTGTTGTAGTAAAGTGATAAATAAATAAATTATGATTCTTGTTCCCATTTTAATAAACACTTTATTTTCTTTCTACAGAGCTTTTGTAGCTTCTATGAGTTTTGTCTGTATTTTTAATTTGTACATTGCCCCCCCATAGTTTTGACCTTGGTACAGAGTCATACGCCTTTCTCAGGTCCACAAATGCCAAGTGGATATCTCTATTTTTTGCTTTTTTCTTTTTCAACAGTTGTTCCAATGTGCATATGTAGTCTATGCATGATCTTCCTGCCGTGAATCGTGCCTGATCCTCCCCGATTTTGCCTTTTATCGCTTGCTCTATCTTTTCTCGCAATATCTTCCCATATAATCTTCCTATTGTTGATATTACGCTTATTCCTCTGTAGTTTTCGCATCGTTTTCTATCTCATTTTTTAAATATAGATGTCATATATGCCTTCGTCCATTCCTTTGGAAGCTGTTCTCAATTTATGGCTTTCTGAAATATCTATTGTACTATCCGGTGTAATTTTTTTTAAACCGTATTTTATAAACTCAGATGAGATGCCTCCAGGTCCCGGTGCTTTCTTATGTTTGATTACTTTTATGGTCGTTCTAATTTCCCTATCTGTTATTTATATTTCTTGTTGTGGGAATCTGCTTCGTCTTCGCCTGCTTTCTTTTCCAATTAATTGTGGTCTTTATTCTGTTAATAGTTTCTTGTAATAGTCCTTCCATTCTTTGCCCTGTGGATTTTCCATATTTTTATGTCTAAAAAATCCTTTGGTGATTTTTAGGTTGTTTAGTTCTCATAATTTAATCAGACGTTCTCCGTTATCGTTTTGTTCATCCTCTCCAAATATCCCCACTACTTTGTCGTTGTCTTTTCTTCCGGTTCTGCTGTTAAGGTCTCCTGTTATATATATATATATATATATATATATATATATATATATATATATATATATATATATATATATATATATATATATATATATATATATATATAGAAATGTAGCCATAAGCTCCCTTACTATTAAGAATCAGCAGATTCCGATATCCGACGTTATAAATAGGAAGAAATCAATATTTTTATTATTATTGTAATTATTATGTTTCAATAGTCAACTTTAAATCATTAAATGTAGTAGTTTGTAGAATTTCTCAAAAATTGTAACTTTTATTTCGAAATAAAGATTTTTTTTGGGAATATCGACGTTGAAGAAACATTTCTGGCGCTGCGAACCACAGGATATTTCATACAGAAACATAGTCGTTTCCTGGTCTACATTAGTTTAATGAAATCCTGAAGAACCTGGTAAAAGAGAAAAATGTATTGGAAATCAAACACGATCATCCTTGCGTAAGTTTTTCCTTTCTTTACCATTGTTTATGAGCATTTATTATTTTAATTGAATTCTTAAACATTTACATTGAATTTATTATTTATTGTTTATTGAATTTATATTATTTATAACATTTTACTTCAACGAATTTTTATATATATTTGCATTTATATTTTTGCATATATTTTATGAGTACATTGAATGATATTTCCCAAAATAGTATCGAAAATTTAAGTTTACTATTCGACAGTTTAAATCTAAAAATAAAAAGAAATCTACAAACCTCTAAATCTAAGCCTGCATCTAAATTACGTTCCAAAATGCCGATGACCAATAGCGATATTGCTAGCCTTTGCTCAACTCTGCCCGAATTCTCTTCTGGAGACAACCTCTCCACCTTCATCAAAGCAGTAGATAATTTAATAGTTTTCTTAGGCACCCAAGATTTAAATCCGTCCCAAGAATTTATCTTAAATTCCCATATCGTATCTCGAATTAAAGGAGAACCTAGAAATTTCTTAAACTATTCTAATAAAACCAATTGGACAGAAATTCGTCCAGCATTATTAACTAAATACGGAGACAGACGTTCCGAAGACATATTAGTAACACAACTATCCACTACCGTCCAAAAACATAGTGAATCCTACGACAATTATCATCAGAGAATAACTACAAATCTGAACGATTTACTCCAACACATCACTTTAAACGATAATCCCGCGACAGTCACTTTTAAAACTCCATATTTCAAAAACATTGCCCTCAAAACTTTCTGTACCGGAATCAACGAGCCTTATTGCGAATACTTATCGCATTTTGAATTAAATTCCCTAGAAGAAGCCCTTCAAAAGTGTATTGCCTACGATAACCACAAAAATCAACAACAATACATGAACTTCCTTAAGAGCCAACAAAACAAAAAGGCCCCACTCAAAAATAAACCCTATCAATCTTCGAATAATCAAAGATCCACAAACTTTCAACCCACATACTCAAACTTCCAACCCACGCATTCAAATTATGTGAGACCTTCAACTCACAACACAGAGCCCAATTTTAACTTTACTCCACAACAGAACTATAATTTTCCTCAGAGACAAAATTTCAGTTCTCACGAACAAAATCAATCCTTCCAACGAAACAATGTTCCGAAAAACAACCAACAAAGATTAAATAAATATAAAGCTCCTCGACCCCAACCAAATTTTGCTACTCCAATGAGCGGTGTTCAAACTACCACAACCAGAAACCATCAGCCCATGACAATTACAACTAATAGAAGCCATAATTTTCACATAGACTCAAATGATACCCAATATTTCGAAAACGATTTCGAAAATTACGAATCCGAACAAGAGCCCGATTTGCATGATGAAAATCATCAGGATTTTCAAGCCATCCCGTTAGACGATCATCCACCCCCTGTATAAACCTATATAATATCGAAAGTTCCCCTGGGTTACCTTGTTTCGTTACACCCAAAACACATCTACGCGTTTTAATCGATACCGGCGGTTCCCATTCAATTTTAAATCCGCGAGCTCTCAAACTATTCGATAAAAATCATATTTATCGAAAACCTTTTTCGCTAACGTCAATGAAAATTACTTCCAAGCACGACTTAAATATTAAGACGCCACTATTCCTAGAATATGGAATTCCACAAACATTCGACGTAAAAATTGCAGATTTCAGTCAATACTTTGACCTCCTCCTTGGAACTTACGATCTGAAAAGATTCCACGCCACAATTAGCTACGCAACTCATACTTTAACCTTTGAGAATCCTCACGTTAGCATTCCATTTGAAACATTATACCAAAAAATTCCAGTAAGCGTTCATAATGGCGAAGTTTTATTGCGTGAAAGACACTTTCAAGGTATCAAAATTCCCAATTCTATTCACGTTGCAAAAAACGGCTTTCTAGACACTTTCGACTTACCTATGCCTATGAAATTTAATAAGAGAATTGAAGTTGAGAACTTTTGTAATTATAATATAGCAAAAATTCCAACGACGCATTTTAACGAAAACAAAATCCGTACTTCGCACTTAAATAACGAAGAAAAATATAAAATTATAAGTCTTTGCAAAAAATTTAAAGACGTATTTTACGACGAAAATAAAAATTTAACTTTCACGTCAGCTGTTAGACACGAAATTAAAACTAAGGATGAAAATCCAATTTATGTAAAGGGATTTCGGCATCCCAAAGCAATGCAGGAAGAAATAAAAAAACAAATAAATAATTTATTAGATAATAAGATAATTCGACCGTCAATTTCACCGTACTCAGCTCCAGTTTGGATAGTACCAAAAAAAGCTGATGCCTCAGGTCAGAAAAAATTTAGATTAGTAATTGATTATAGGAAGCTCAATGATCATACTGAAAGTGATCGCTACCCACTTCCTCAGATAGATGAGATACTGGATAACTTAGGAAAAGCCAGTTATTTCACAACATTAGATTTAGCTCAAGGTTACCATCAGATTGAAGTTCATCCGGATTCTATTCGGAAAACAGCCTTTTCAGTTCCGCATGGTCACTTTGAATTTTTACGTATGCCCTTTGGTTTAAAGAATAGCCCAGCAACATTCGAAAGGTTAATGGACAATATTCTTAGGCCCTTTATTCATAAGTTTTGCTTCGTCTACATGGACGATGTCATTATTTTTTCCAAGTCACTGCAAGAACACTTAGTTCATATTGCGACTATTTTTGACACTTTCAGAAAAAATAATTTAAAAATTCAGTTAGACAAATCTGAGTTTCTCACGAAAGAAGTTTCTTTCTTAGGTCACGTAGTGACAACCGAAGGAATCAAACCTAACCCTGCAAAAATCGAAGCTATACAAAAATATCCTCTACCAAAAACAGTAAAAGAAATTAAATCATTTCTTGGTTTAATCGGTTACTACCGAAGATTCATACCCAACTTTGCAAAAATAACGTCCCCATTTTCGAGATGTACTCGAAAAGGAGCAACTATCGACCCCACAAATCCAAATTATTTAGAATGTTTTGCAAAATGCAAACAATTGTTAACTAATTCTTCAGTCTTACAATATCCAGACTTCGAAAAGCCTTTTGTACTGACTACAGACGCCTCTAATATAGCTATAGGATCAGTATTATCTCAAAATAATCACCCTATTGCCTACTATTCTCGAACTCTAAATTCCGCAGAACGAAACTACTCCACTATTGAAAAAGAACTTTTAGCCATACTAGATTCTTGTAAACACTTCCGTATGTATTTATACAACCAAAAATTCACTGTAGAATCAGATCACAATCCTCTCGTATGGATCTACAAAATTAAAGACCCCACTTCTAGATTAGCCCGATGGAGACTTAAACTAGAAGAATATGATTTTGAAGTTAAATATAAAAAAGGCAAAGAGAATCAAGTTGCTGATGCTCTTAGCCGAGTCCAAATAAATGCCCTAAGCTCGAGTTCAGAATGTGCTGAACCCCCGAATTCAGAATGTGCTGAACCACCCGACAATTTCGACATAGACGATTTCCTTGCCGATTTTGACAACTTACAAAACAGTACTAACACACAACATACATCAGTTGAGAACCCTATCACTGGAATAGAGATTTCACCTGAACCAATTAATTTATCCTCAAACCAAATTATTTTTAAACCAGAGTCAAATAATTTTGAAATTAAATACAAAAGAATTTTTAACAAACACCGTTACACTGTCACTTTGACAAATAATTGGAAAACAGAAATAGCAAATACCTTCCAAAATATCCTTAGACCAAATCAAAAATTTGCAATAACAATCCCTCACGAATTTAGACCTTTTATCTGTAACTATTTTAAAGAAAAAATAAATTCCACAGTCAAAGCAATATTTTGCAATATACTACTTCAGGACATAGAAGAAGAAAACCAACAAATAGAATGCATAAAGAAATATCACGTAGAAAATCACAACGGAATAATTGAAACCTACAAACATTTAAAACAAAAATTTTATTGGCCCTCAATGCAGACAACTATTTCTAATTTTATCAATAAATGCGAAATTTGCCTAAAAAATAAATACGAACGACGCCCTTATAAACTTCCCCAATTAGGACCGTTGTTAGGTCAAAAACCTTTTGATATATTACATATCGATCTATTCCACTGCAATAAAAACCTGTATCTCACAATAATAGATTCTTTTTCCAAATACGGTCAATGCTATAAGCTCACCGACAAAACTTCCATTTCCATACTAAATAAATTAAGACACTACTTTTCGCACCACAATTACCCAAAAAAGATTGTATGCGACAGCGGCACCGAATTTAATTCCGCAGTCATTAAAGAATTCCTAAATATCCACAAAATCGAAATACATTTTACAACAGTAAACAATTCTTCCTCAAACTCTCCTGTAGAGCGCTTTCATTCAACTCTTATTGAAAAACTTAGGACCTTACAAGCCCAAAATCCAAATGATTCGTTAGATGACATTCTAACACACGCCATTCTTATTTACAACCAATCAATCCACAGTTCCACAGATTATTCCCCGTTCTCAATTCTGTACGGACCCTATGCAGAAGAAATACATTTCGACTTTGATCTTCCGATATACGAAACATATAATCAAAGACATAAAGAAGAACTCCAACCCTTTATTGCAGAACTATATAATAAACAAAAACAAAAAAGACAACAACTTTTAGATAGACAAAACGAAAATGCCGAAGATATTCCGGAAATAGACCTTACAAAATCCCTATATGTTTCTAAGAAAAAACATAAGTCCAAATTACAAGCCCCTTTCTCCACTATTCATCCAGAAACGCAAGACAAAACAAAAATAATCGGTAAAACAGATAAACAAAATTTAACAAGCACTCACCTTAAATATGTAAAACGAATACGAAAACATGTAGATAAACCTACTCAAGACCCAAATTTTTCACAGGACAATCCTCGCCCTGGTCCATCCACTCAATATTCAGGAGATTCCGAATAATGGTTACTATGCTGAAGAGATAGGCAAATCAAGAGAAATCTCCCACTATCACAGACATTTTCTTCACATTCCACTAGACAAATTATCCGACAGTATTGACGCTAGTCCGACAAGCTATTTCAAAGATCACTTCAAAAATGCACCTCTCTCGCTACTGTACTCCCAATACACCCACATACAAGAACAAACAAAAGACGATCTACACAAGATTACGCGAAAACAGAAACGCGGACTTTTTAATTTTCTAGGTACAGCCATCAAATACGTGACTGGAAATCCAGACGACTCTGACTTAGACTTGTTAAAATCACACATAATCTCTTTAGAAAATAAACAAAACGAAATCATAAAAAAATTTTAATAACCAAATATCTTATGGAAACTCTTTTAACACGAGATTCGATAAACTTTTAGAAAAACTAAATTCTGATAATTCAATTCTCATATCTGCACTCAACAAATTATCAGCTGATTTCGACAGCTATATCATTCTACACAATGAGATAATAAATCTCCAAAATATAAACGAATTTCTAATGAAACTTATAAGAACCATTACTTTATCTGAACTTAATATCTCTAATATAGAATTATTCACTTTAAAGGAAATAATAGACCTTAAAGAGAACCTTCTCAAAATTTATCCCAGAAATTCAATTCCCAATAGTAATGAACACCCTTACGAACTTATAGAGTCAACAAAAACTTTAGTTTGTGTAACTTCAAATACAATGCTCATAATAATTAAAATCCCTATACTCCATGAAATTCCTTATACTACCTATAAAATCTATCCCATTCCAAACAAAGATCATGTTATGATTCTGCCACCTGCAAGCTACTATACAAATAATAAATGGTTCAACACTTGTATAGGACAAGGCGATAACATAGTTTGTTCCAACTATGTACAATCCAAATGTAACATACCCAATGTAGATAATTGCACAAAAACATTAATCACAGAGAACTTTTTCCAAGAAACCAGCAAAGTCATATTGCTAGGAATAGTTCACCCAATGAGAATCCAGCAGATAGAAATTAATTCAACCAGCCTCTTGACGACAGATGTACCAATAATGATTGAAGGTATCCAATTTAATAAAAAGACGTCTCAAGACATTTCCATTCCAAAAATTGTTCCAATAAAATTAATACCAAACCATGAGATGAAAATCGAAAAATTAACAATCCCAGAGACACATGGCCAAATTCAACCAATAGATACCATAGAAGTACTACCCCGATTATCCATAGGACTGAGCACCACTTCTTTTATAATATTTTTAACTATTTTAGCTTTCCTAATAATCTTCCTAATTAGGAAAAGAAAACGAATTTCCAAAATCCTATTTGGAGAAAAATTGCATCCTGCCCAGATCCAGATACTAGACGAGCTGATAGCCGAAGTAACCAAAACTTCGAGGACGAAGTCCCAACCAATGGAGGGAGGAGAAATGTAGCCATAAGCTCCCTTACTATTAAGAATCAGCAGATTCCGATATCCGACGTTATAAATAGGAAGAAATCAATATTTTTATTATTATTGTAATTATTATGTTTCAATAGTCAACTTTAAATCATTAAATGTAGTAGTTTGTAGAATTTCTCAAAAATTGTAACTTTTATTTCGAAATAAAGATTTTTTTTGGGAATATCGACGTTGAAGAAACATTTCTATATATATATATATATATATAAGCGGGGATCCTACAGCTTCTGCCGCTTCCCGCATTTCGATCGCCATCTTTTTCTATCTCTCCAGGTGTCTTCATCAATGGCTCTATCTTTCATGGTTTCCATAACACCTTGTATCCAAGACTTGGCTGGTCTTCCTTGTTTCCTTCTATTACTTGGATTGTATTCCATAGCTCTTTTTGGCCATCTGTTGTCGTCCATCCTCTGTACGTGTCCATACCATATTAACTGTCTAGTTTCTATTCTTTCAGAAGTTGTATGTACTCTATCTGTTTTTCTTCTAATTTCAGAATTAGGTATAGGTTCTACTCTTGATATACGGCAAGCTCTTCTTAGGTAGTCCATTTCAACCGTGTCAACTTTTTTCTTTCCTTTTACTGTCATTTGCCAACATTCTGCTCCATATGTAAGAATGGGCTCTACAATTAGAATGGGTCTCCTGTTATAATTGTAAAAAACATATATCAATCTAAACTTTTAATTGCAAATAGTCCAAAAAAAATAAGTATCAAAAGTAATCGAAACAGACCTCGAAAACCTCAGAGTACGAAATTTCAATTTATAACTTTTTATATTTTTTGAAAAATTAAATTCATTTAAATATTTTTCAATTTTGTTTGTTTATTTCAACAATATTATGGTACTGTATCTTTACTTATTATTTTAGATCTTAGGATGCTAAATTTACCAAACTTGTCCATATTCATAGTGATTTACATGAAAAACAATATAAAAAAATTATACTATTTGCTTGTGGATCTCTGACAGACCCGTTGTACTGCGAAAGGTTAAGCGTGGCCACTCCAGCACAACCTTTATGGCTAGGGACTCATTGGTTTCTTAAAATATACATTTTCAAAGGTATATACCAAGTTATAGCCACTTCGCAATTATTTTTGTTTATTTGATGATTTACGGCTTAATTTGCCTGTATTAAAAGGAAAAAAAACTTTAAATAACGGCAAAAAGTAAAATCAGTCCAAAATAAACGAAAATAAATAAAGCAATAATGCCTTTTTGGCACTTTTTGGTTCAAATTATCATTATGTTTAGCTACATACAAGTTGCTTTTAATATTAAAAAAAAAACATAATCACTGAAACTTCGGACTCTAATGATAACCAAGGTAAACGATAACCCATTGTGACAACAAATAAAATTGCCTACTAAGTATGCTAATACTCAGTTAGGAACAAGATGATTTTTGTAAGAGATGTCCCAATAAAAACTATATTTAGGGCATTCTTATAAATCGTATACATTGTTGATCAAGTAAAAAAAATATCAAATCTGTTTTTAATCAATAATAGACGAGCCTTTTTTTATATTAAATATTTTAGTTAACACTACCAGGCGTGAACTACCTTAAAACTCACACGAATGGGTGGTCAGTTTTTGAAGAAGTTGAACGAGAATGTTTGGAAGAAGCTCAAAACTCTGTAGGAGCTAAGACTGTTGATTTAGAACAAATGTATTCCAAATACGTAAAGTGCAAACGAGTGGTTTTATTAAAATATGCTGAAGAGTTTGAAGCCGTTATGAAACTTACTAAAAAAATGAGCGACAATGAGGTAAAATATTTTTTAACATAATAAATTCTACTAACAAGTGTTTTTTTTTGAGATATAGAAATGTAAGTTGGTAAAATTTTTTTCACTGTCTGCCATTTTGATAGCTGTTAAGTGATTTGTGTCAAGTTTGGTTTGGCCTTTTTGGCATGAATAGACTTGACGCTCGAACAACGCTTCCAAATTGTACAAATATATTTTGAAAATTGTGGTTCGGTTCGAAATAATACGTATCGCGCTCCACGTCCATTCTATGGTCAACATAACAGTCCATTCGGTGAGTCGGGACCCACTCACCGAATCTATCCAAGAGAGTGGATAGATTCGGTGAGTGGGTCCAAACCAAGATTGACGTTGACTCCAATTGTCATCCAATCGTATTTTTTGTTTAGCGATGAAGCTCACTTTCGGTTGAATGGCTACGTCAACAAACAAAACTGCCCTATTTAGGGTTATGAATGTTATGATAATCCTTAAATGTATGTTAAAAAAACCATTACATCATTAAAAAAAAATAACTGTTTGGTGTGCTCTATGCTCTGGTAAAATTATTGCACCTTAGTTCTTCAAAAACAATGCTGGCCAGAACGTTACAGTCAATGGTAACTGCTAAAGAGCCATAATTATTGCCTTTTTCATTCTATAATTGGACTACCATGATGTACAGAAGCTCTCCTTTCAATAAGAGGGCTTAACATGTCACACAGCTCGTGTCACAATTGATTTATTGAAGAGATTTCATTCTCGAAACGTCAATAAACTTACTTTAACCTTTAATTGTGGCTTATTCCCATTTAAATAGAAATTAAATTAAATTTTCTATCAATAGTTTACTCATTTTAAATATTGAATAATCTCTTTGGCCCCACATTTTAAAAATAATCCTTTCAAATTCTCCGGGATTCCGAATTCACGTCTTTTCGCAGTGTATAACGGGCAATCCACTAGTAGGTATTTTGTTAGTAGCGGGATCTCGTAAGTATAACACTCCGGTTAAGGATCTCTTGTTATCAGATATCTATGCGTAAGACGTCCATAACCGTTTTAATTAAAATTAAAAATTCCCACCAGTTTTAATTTGTATAATTATTTACTAATTCCACATTGTATGTGAAAGTACTTTTAAAGCTCCTAAAATTCAAAAAACTGAAATTTGTAAGGTAAGTTTGACCTCGCATTGAATAACTTTGGAGTTAAGAAGAACCATTGTTTCTACGACCTTTCGGCAAGGTCACACCTACAATTGTGTGTCTAAACTCATATTAGTGCTGCTTAAGCAAACTACTCTTTGAATATCTAAAAAGTGTTGGTTATTATATTATTTATATAAAATATCCGCTGATAATGCTAGGTGTTAAAATGATCGCTTTGGAAACTGTAGGAGGTATATTCATATCTGCTGTGTTATTTTAAATTATAATATTATATTACTTTCTCTCCCAGAACGTAGACATACAATTTATTTCATTATCTTCTTTCAATAACATTCTTCTGTATATCGACTACCAAAATAACCTTTTAAATTTTATTTTTAGGCTCATTTAGAAGAACTAATTAGGTTGTATCATGTAAGTTATATCTATTATTATATAATTATATTACATTTTTAACTTTTAGAATGAGAAATCTACCTTAGTGATATCCAGGAAAACGTTGCTTATTTATATTATTGCATAATAATTCCAGCTCTGCCTTTTAAAACTTTTCCGCGTAGAAAATTCTTGTTATATAAATTGCTTATTTTTTCCCTAAAGAAGAACAAAAATGTTATTAAGCCGAATTGGAAAAAATAAAATTAATTATTGAACGTGAGAATTTTTTAAACGAACGTAACTGAATTCTTTTTTATTTACATAATATGTACAATCAAAATATTCATAGTATTCTCATTCAGGATACTCGCGAGTACATATTGCTCTAAAGCGGCTTCATACAATTCATTAAATAGTGTCGAATGCATTTACATAGTCGAATAAATCTCTGAGGTTATTAGCGACATATATACTAATGTGATATCTAGAATTTTAATTTTAAAACTTTACAAAAAAATATATATAAAACATTATTAAAATTTTTGATTGATGATTTGTATCACACCTTTCAATTTTGTTATCTCAGGTTTTACTCGTGCTTCAATATCTATACTTTACAGCTGATGGGTTAGGTTTAAAGAAAAACGGAATAAAATAACATAATATGATATGAAAATAATGTAATAAAATAAACTGATTAAAATACCTCCAAAAATTATTAGCATACAATGTTTATCAAACAAAATTCGTTCTACGTACGTGAACCTTCAATAATGCATGGATAATATAATACAACTACAATCTAAGATACAGCTTATTAGTCTACATAAACAAATCAAATAATATTCAGTGTCCTTCCTAATGCAATTTTGATATAACGATTGTATCAAGAAAAATTTGTATGAATTATCCAATTCTCTCCACAGCTCCGTGTCCCCTCTCAGAACAAATTTGATCTCCTTCGACTATCGACAACTTATTCACACGTTACTAATATAATATTTTTTAACCCAAAATTCTCAAATTTAATATTATGAATGTTTCTTCCGTAGAAACGCTTCCTCTGCCTTGAGTTGTCCAATTCCTTGTTCTATGCAAAATGAACTATCAGTTCTCAGCAGCCTCCTATGTAATTGGCAATATTAAACAAGATATTGCAATTTAGTGTCTTCAATGCTCTCCTTCGAATGCACGTACCTTTCCAATGATGCCAGCCTCTTTTCCTCTCGCCAAACTTAATCTCTCGTTTCGAAATAAACAGCGATACGTAGAATACAAGTGGGAAAAGTTTACTTACAAATTTGTACCAGATCAGCTACCGTCGGACACAATTACTTCACCAACTCACAACTTATTCTTTATCACTTACTACCCTTGGATACCACCTCGAAAACCAACCATTCACTTTAAGAAACTGGAACTAACTGCTCTCTCATCTCCTCTATCCATTCATCCAACCTCTCATTATACACACCCATCACCACTTTCCAAATTCTCGGCCAATCAGAAATTTGCATACCACTCCCAGATAAAATCAGAAATACCTACAAACTTTCCTAATTCATATTATTTCTACAAGGACACTTAATTTCTACTGGGTATTTACATATTCCGAACAATCAGTTATTTATTAACTATTTTTATTGTCCTTTTCATGGCGCAAATCCGGCTTACGGGGAAAAACCATCGTTAACTTCTGTTCATTGTTATATTTATACAAAAGATTATTTATGACTAAGATTACCTTTGGTTAATTCCAGGCAGCTCGGAGTATTTTTTTATTTTCTATAATTTCTGAAATATTGATTTCATCGAACATTTAATATTTTTACCCTTCAATTTTGAATGCCACAACAATACATATACATAAGTATTTTACTTATAAATAATACATTTTGTTAAGTATATTAATATTTTTAGGAAATGTAACTAAATGTTTAATTTCACATTTTTCTCTTAAGACTTCTTTTTCTTCAAGTGCCCTGTCCGTTGCGAACGTTGGCTATCAACATGGCAATTCTGATCTTGTTTGCCGCGCTTCTGAGTAGTTCGACCAATGTGAGCCCGAACCACTTCCGCAGATTTTGGAGCCACGAGTGTCTTCTCTTGCCTGGCCCTCGCTTACTGTCTATTTTCCCCTGGACAATCAATTGCAGTAGACGTTAATTATCGTGTCTCAATATGTGACCTAGATATTCTAGCTTTCTATATTTGATTGTGCTAGTGGTATAACGAATATTCGCATAAGCATCCGCATTCGCGAATATTCGCATATTTTTGCATATTCGCATTCGCATTTGCGAAATTTGTGCGAATGTTTTGCCAATATAAATATGTATAAGAAAAACAAAATAATTTGAAGATTAGGTTAATAAAATAAAAATCCATTCACTTCTTAATTTTTTTATTAAGAAAACTCACTTTATTTTACAAGCTTAGAAAACTATAAAATTAGAAAACAAAAAATACATGATGCAGTGTAAACAAACAAAAACAAATTATTCTCTGAAACTTTTATTATCCAGAAGTTTTTAATTTTAGACAATCATCTTGAAAAAGTCTAAGAATTATTAAACTACAAACTAAAAATAGTCTATGTGTTTTTATGTAAAGAGTTTAAACAAACAAACATAAACAGTTCGACTTCAATTAGAAAGTTCAAATAAATTGATTAATTCAGCAATTTTCGGAACAAGATACATATAATGTACACTACACTGTAATGTAATACAGTACATGATTTGATTAATTGTTCTGAAAATTGCTGAATTACTAAATTTATCTGAACTTATCTAACTACACATCTCACGCAAATGAGACTGCCGGCAGTGTCGAAGACAATTAAAATTGCCAAATTAAAAAAAAACTGAATATTCGCATTCGTATTCGCGAATGCCGGTGGCATATATTCGCATTCGCATTCGCCAATGTTCAAAAACTGACATTCGTTACATCACTAGATTGTGCTCACGATTTCTTTCTCCTTTCCGATTTTTTGGAGTACCTCTATGTTGGTGACATGTTCGGTCCAGGATGTACGAAGAATGCGTCGGTACACCCACATTTCGAATGATTCTAGTTTTCTTATTAGCGTCTCTGTCAGCGTACAGGCCTCCATACCATATAGTAAGATCGAAAAAATGTAGCATTTAACTAGACGTAGTTTTAGGGGAAAAGACAAATCGTTGCTAATGAGGAGCTTTTTCTCCTCTAATGAGTTGACTCTTACTTGAAAATTGCGGTGTTTAAGAAAATTTGAAATTAAATTAATGATACTACCTCTAATATTTCATGTATGTAGTGTTTTAATATTATTGTAACTGAACACTGCGATAGTTTCTTATTTGTTCGCCAAATATTCAAGAATTTCAGGCTATAAATTAATGAGATTATGAAAAGTCGAAGGTAGAAATTTAATGAAAAGAATTTAATGAAACGCCAAAGGTAGGAATGATAAATATTTATGCATTTTTTTGGTGTCCTTAAATTGACATTCTAAACAAAATTGAGCTTAGTGATATGATTTTTAAAGGTCAAATGTCTAACGACTGGATTAATTAGGGAAAGTCTATAGGTGATACCAGGTAGGAAGAAGTAGGAGAGGAAGATATAAGTACCAATGTGGGGGGAGACGCAGAGGTAGCATATGATGATAAGGACATTGGTATGACCCAAGAGAAAAACATGGAAAAATGTAACTAATAAAGCCGATCTCGCTTAAGGTTATAGGAAAAGAGAACGGTGATAACAGTATTTTTTTAAATTCCTTAGTCTAATCTCAATAACTAAAAAATTATGCAAAAGAATCTTATTTTCCAAAATAATAAATTTAAAACCTTGTCTGCTCTTCTATATGTAAAAAATCAGCTACTTAATAAAAAATTCTCCAAGCAACAAAACGGATTTCAAAATTAATATATAAATATTTTGGTAAGTGATAATATTAGTTAGTTCATTATTATCTTGTTTTTAGAAATTTCAAATACCGCAGGAGATAATAAGAACTAAACAGATTGAAAAAACCTTTAAGTCAGTAACCATTAATGATCTAGATAAAAAGTATGGTTTAATAGATTGGAAAATATTTTTTGGCAAATTAGTTAATAATCAAACAATTACTGGAACCGAAAAAGTGCTGGTAGCGTTTCCTGACTACTTTCGAGTTGTATTTGCAGAATTTAAAACAATGGATCAAAGGTAATATTGACGTTGTTATTATTGATGGTGAATTTTAAAGATTACATTGTTAAAAAATACAAATTTGTCAAATCTAGGAACAAGTTTGAAAATCTTACAATCGCCACGCTGGCGTAAATATTAAGGAAACAAAAAAATAGAGAAAATGAATTTAAGCTAGATTTGATAGCTTGGTGTTTTCTTATCAAAATAATTAATTAAAAAATAAAAAATGTGTTTTCATTCGCCAAAAAAAAACTGTTTTCACTAAAATGCAAAAAACTTTAATTCCAGTCTATGTTAAAAAATTAGCGGTAATTCCGGCCTAATGGTAATTTAATTTTGGCCTGCATATTTTCCATACCTTTGATTTTAAATTTTTGAAGTTATACTTCTATACGCGCGCTCCACGTTGGAAATTTGTATGGGAGTGAATTTGTGAAATCATTACATATGTAAGATAATGAGTAAGAGAGAGACAGAAGATATATTTTCTCTGTCTTCCTCTCTCGAATATAAAAATGTTCCTTTTGAATATATAATTTAATTATATATATATATATATATATATATATATTATATGAAGATATATATACATATAATATTATACATATAATAAAATATTTATTAATATTATTATTTAGGTGATATGTTTTGTATTATTTATTAAATGTTCATAATTATATTAGTCTTTTGTATTTCAAAATAATATTCTCAATAAATTACTGTATGATCCAGAACAGTCAATTTTGAAATACGTTTGTGTTATGTCCTCGGTAGTATAGTAGTCAGTATCCCCGCCTGTCACGCGGGAGACCGGGGTTCGATTCCCAGTCACGGAGGACTTTTTTTATTAATATTATTACATTATTGTCATTTTTAAATACTTATGGTTATTGCATTTTAATTTGTATTGTATTATTATATGGAATTATGTTGCACTGTATTGTAGTGTATTTTTTTATGTATATTATTGTCATTTTTAAATACTTATGAATATTGCAGTTTAACTTGTATTGTAATATTATATTAATTACAAAGTAAACAATGAATTTTACTGCAGAGTATGTGTAAAAAAATTTTTGCATTCAACTCCTTTCACACATATATGAAAATAAAAATATACATTTTCATCAAAATATTGATTCAATCCTTCATTGTTAGTAAGTTGTTATTAATTATGTTTCTCTTTCTGCTATGTCTTACCTTTAGAATTACATATGTAATGATTGTGCAGATTGACTCCCAAATAAATTTGTAACGGCGAATGCGTGTATAGAAGTGAAACTTCCACCGGCAGTCCTACTGGACTGCCACATTCGTTTTTTTTATCTGTTATTTCTTCTAATACTTCTGGAAAATGTTTATCCTCGTAAACTACAATGACGTACTCACCTAGTTCGTAGTTGACCACCTCTAACTGCATAGAATTGTTAGCTTTCGGCTTTCCAGTTCTTTTACCTGTTTTTCTCCCAGAACCAGCATTTTTGTTTTAAATTCCATTATCTTTTTTATTTCCTCCATCTATCTCTTCTCTTCATTTTTCTTTATTCTCAATTGTTAGCTTAATTTGACACCTTTTAAAATTTTCATTTTTTCTGTTTTTTTTTTTCATCAGATTTTTCATTTTTCTTCGTGATGTTAGGTGCTTTTCCCTGTTTCTTTAAGCTTTTGTTTTTTACTTACCACCTTTTCATTTTTTTCAGTTTCTACTCTTCTCTGGTACTCTACTAAATCATCAGAAATCGCTACAACAGGTGCTAATTTCTATGAAGCCTTTCTTTTGGACGTTTGAGATATTTTTCTGGCGAAATAAAATGCATTTTTAAATGGCTTTGGAAATTTTGGACGAGTAACAAAATAGGATCAGCAAAATTTATGTAAAATTGTTGTTCAAGATAGTTTCAGAAATAATGAAATATTTTGCGCCATGTAGCTTTGATAGATAAAATTTGGAACCAGTGCTACCAAAACAATTCCATTTTCACGACAAAACTCGCTCAATGCCAGGGATATATGGTTAACATGTTCATCCAAAAGTAAAACGACAGGTCATTTAATGTTTTTTATTTATCCACTTTCATTGTATTCAATACACCGATACCCAACCTATTGACATAGTTGGAACTAAATGTTTTGGTAGCCTTGTATAAGGAAATACAATCTTGTGGTGGGATATCTCTACTAGTGGATATTGTTGCTAATACGGTCAGACATTCGTTTTCGTCGTTAGTAGTTCTGTTATACAGTGTGTAAAAGGCTTGTGTGTGAAGTATAGGCTTGTGATATATCGTTTTAAAGTTTTTTTCGTTCTCCATTTAAAAATGTTGTCGCTTTCAAGTTTATTAAAATTAATTAAGATAAAATAAATTAAAATCATGTCGTTACCGAAATTCGCTAAGATATACTCAAAACTTATTTCCCCTTTAGGTGTTGATAATGAGAAAGTGAACAAAAACCATAGCAATGTGGTTTTTAGATGGTAACCATTAAAAATTTTTAAAGAATTTCCGTGGCAACGTTATTTTAACACGCATCAGTAAATTGTTTTATTTATGTTGTCAGTATTTTAATTTAAGTAAAAAGTTCACTGTAAGTAAAATGCACTGAGTGATGAACTCAAATTAGGTGTGTTGCTTGAGTTTCAGGAAAATCCACATACATCGAGTAGACAGGCATCCTCTACATTCAATGCTAGCCATACATCGATAGTAAGCATATTAAAAGACCATAAATTGCATTCCTATAAGATAATACCTACTCAGGAGCTCATGGAAGACGATTTTAATAGGAGAACTTTTTTTTGTGAGCAAATGATGGACATGTTGGATAACAATATTATCCAATTAGAAGACGTTATGTTTTCTGATGAGTGTACTTTTTCACTTAACGGTCATGCTAATCGGCAAAATTGCCGCTACTGGGCCACGGAAAATCCTCACTGGATGAGAGAAGAACACACTCAATACCCTCAAAAGGTTAATGTTTGGGCAGGGATTGTAGCAAACAATATCATTGGTCCCTTTTTCATTGGGGGCAACTTGAATGACAACAATTATTTGGCACTACTTCAAAATGATGTCATTCCAACGTTGGCAAATTTATATCCTGATCCAGGAAACCCTCAAGTTCCAGCGAATACGATATGGTTTTAGCAGGATGGAGCACCACCACATTACCAACTTAATGTCCGGCAGTACCTCGATACAATATTTCCCAATCGGTGGATAGGGAGGCGAAGATCGATTGAATGGCCAGCGCGATCACCTGATCTTACATTATTAGATTTCTTTTTATGGGGATATGTGAAGAGCCATGTATACAAAACTAAACCTTCTGATTTAAATGATTTAACAGAACGAATAACGCTTGCAATTAGGTCGATCACGCCTGTTATGTTAAATAATGTTAGAAGGCAGTTTTATTTGAGATTAGGGTGTTGCCAAGACGTTCGCGGTGAACATTTTGAACATCTACTTCATTAACATTCATAGTTCTTTTTCGTGTTCTACATTTTATTACTTTGCATTACATTTTAGTTTTTGATTGTATTGTAGCGAATTTCGGTAACCACATGATTTTAATTTATTTTATCTTAATTAATTTTAATAAACTTGAAAGCTACAACATTTTTGAATGGAGTGTTTTAGAAACAACAACATATTTAAAAAATTGGGGGTTGTTCCTTTCATTCTAAGGGGGTTGAAGGTAGGGGTTGCATTTTCACGTTAAAGAATGTCAAGTTATAATTTAAATTTGACGTGTTTCGGGATTTTTTATAAATATGTACAGTAACCTAAATAATGAATTTATTCCATTTGGCTTTTACACACTGTATACAGTTTTAGACCCTCTTTAACTAACATTTGTTTGTCCTGTAGTGTAGAGCCATGAAAAAGGCTGTCTCGTCCTCGTCACAGTTAAATATTCGGCTTGGATCTTCCAACACATTTGCGTTACCATTTTGACTGAAATAATCATATACTTTCTTGAAACAATTTCATGTCATTTCCTCTGTACCGAAGGAACGGCTAGCTGTCAGATTTTGCGATACACGAGGTCTTACTTCCGGATGCCGGGTTAGGAAATGTTGGTACCATCTATTTTCAGGAATTTCATTTTTACATGAATTGGCTTTCTTAAAATTTTTAATGAGCGCTGCTACGATGTTAATAAGCTAATCGCGTGTCTCAAGAAAATCCGCGACAGCCAAAAAAATGTTTATTTTACAATTAGTGTTTCCTTATCACCAGTTAAAACTGGTTATCTTTTAATATTTTCGTGCATGTACTTTTGCATTCTTTTATCTTTCAATGTACTTTTTGGTATAACATACATCTTCTGTCTGATGATTCTGTAAAAAAAAATCAAATGTAAATAAGTGTTTTTTTGTAGATACCATGTCAGGCTAAATTTGGCTAAGGTCGAAATTAGAGTACATGCGAAATATAATAAAGTCTAATATCGCCCGGAACAAAATAAGTTAGTACAGGGGTTGTTAATGTCTTGCTTGTTTTCAAAAGCTCGGCAATTATACCGTCGTGTCCTGGAGCTGTATTATTGTTTAGCTCTTTTGAAGCTCTTTCGATTTCGAATCCCTTTATATTTGGTAGTACTTCTGATCCCACGTTTTTTATTTTTCTTTTGACGTTCTCCTTTGTTGTTTCATTAGGCTGGTCTTGCGAGCTCTATAAGGATGTGTAGAAGTCTTCGACAATATTTGTTATTTTATATTTGTCCTGCTCCTCCTTATTGTTGGCGTCTTTAATTTTGATGATTTTTTAATCTACCAGTGCGGGTTTTAGACATTTTAAGCCTCTGTTGTTTTCAATTACTCGCTCTATTAAGTTCTCGTTTCATTTTTGTATGTCGCGTTTTAGTTCTTTTCTAATTGTTTTATTAAGTTCTCTGTATTCTTGAGTATGGCGTTTGTTTTGCGCCAGTAGTTGTGTTCTTTCCGTCATTAGCTGTTTAGTTTCATTGCTTATTTTGTCTTCTTTAATCCTTGTTTTCTTTGCGACCTGTAGTCCTGGTGCGAGAAGGTTTTTATTTATGTTTTTATTAATCTCGTCAATTTGATCTTGATTGTGTGAAGGATCAGATTCGAACTTATCAGCTAAGACCTCTCGGAATTGCTCTTCATTTGTTCTTAGTTTAAAAGCATCTATCCTCGTTGTTTTTTTTTTAATCCTTTATCTCTTTTCTTTCATATTAATATTTATTTTTGCTGTAACTATACGATGATCACTACCAGTTGTTACGTTGTTTATTGTTGTGAGGTCTTCAAACATTCCTTTGTTGTTTGAGAGAAAGTAGTCTATTTCATTTTTGGTAAATCCGTTAGGTGCGACCATGTTCACTTTCTGTTAGGTTTCTTTTTGTAGAAGGTATTCATAACATACATGTTTTCTTGTTCCAGAAGTTCCATGAGTTTTTCTCCTCTTGTGTTTCTTGTGCCGAATCCAAAATTTCCAATCTTGCTTTCAGAGTCTTCAATCTTACTTCCAATTTTGGTGTTAAAGTCTCCCATTATTAATAGATAGTTTTGTAATATATAAAAATGTATGTGCGGGTCTTTTATAAGCAAAATTGAAAAAAAATTGCTACTGCATAAATTGTGCTAAAAAATTATATGTTTAAATTATTCGGTTATGTTTTTTTTTTTTTTATTGTATAATAGCTTTGGCATAGCCAATTAGCCAGTCGGTTATGTTAAATATGTCTGTTGTCGGTAGTATAACTTAATATAGGTTTTTTTAAGTAAAAATAAATGCACAAACGGCTGACGATAAAATTTCTAATGCCCCTCCTTTTGACCTCTCTGGTGCTTCTTGGTGGGCAAAAATATACTTTTACTTCTACTGTTAAGCTTGACAATAAATACATTTTTTAATCAGTAATTCTAAGTAGTTCTAATTAAGTAAATTTTTAAATATTCTTTCAGCAAACTGGTCAATATGTTTCAAGAATTCACGAGATTTCAACTATACCGAATATTTCTCGTTTCACGAAGAACAGATAACAGAGAAATTTACTGCATGAATTTAGCACACGAAATAATGCCAGATATTGTATCAGACATTGTCTACGACCTCAACCCCGCTAAGAAAATATTTTTCTCTGTGTATCAAGCAAACAAAATATTTTCTGATCTAAAAGATGCCTTAAAACAATCCATTGAGGATTCAACTTTGGATGATACCTCGAAAGAGAAATTCGGAAAGAAACTTGAACGATTAAATTTGGGACTTATATCAGTCGGTGACAGAAATACTACTAGGGATAACTATAGATATATAAAAGTTAGAGCCGATTTCCAAGAAAACTTGATGTCTCTGTTAAAAAATTACAGAAAGTTTATAT